>NC_063167.1:23255359-23893359 GCF_023159225.1 Perognathus longimembris pacificus | reverse complement strand
GGGCCGACTGTCTGGGAGATTGTATTAACGCACCAATGAATATGTAGCACATGTAGACACGGGTGTTCTGAAAACAAAAGGAGTCAGATGCCTGTGCCTCATAGCCGTGAGCCCAGCTACCAAAGTCCCTGTACCGCCCCCCCCCCTTTTCAACTCTGACTCCTTCCTCTCCATCCCAACATGTATGATGTCCTAAACCTAGCAAAGTTCAAGTGCTCCTGCCAGTCCAAGAAAATGTCCCAAAGCCTTTCCTTTACCTACCATAGTGTCCTGGTGTGGGCCCCACTGGGCAATTCTTGCCATTCTCCCACCACACTGAAGACATGTTTTATTGCTCTTGCTGGCTCCAGGAGCTTCCCTAGTTACTTTCACCATAGCTAGCATTGTTTTCCTTTGGAGCGGTGGGGGAATAGGTGTCTATCTCTTTGAGAGATTTACAAAAGCCAAGAAGAGTCTTGGAGCAACACATGCTGCTCCTTGAATTCCCCAGAGTGTCTTTACTCCAAAGTTTCCTCTTAAGTTCGTATCCCAGGTTGTTAGAGGCTGGGTGGATTGTGCTGTTGAGTGGCCAGACGATACTACCAAAAAATTCACCTCCTTCAGAGACCTAGAAATGCTCTCTCTCCCCTCGCACAGTGCAATGATGGGTCATTATTCTCCTTCATTTTATTTATTTCTGGCAGTACTTGGGACTGAACTCTGGGTCTTGATGCCCAGTAGGCAGGTTGACTACCACTTGGGTCCTTTTGTTTTAATTATGGTTCAGAGAGGGTTTCCTGCTTTTGCCCAGAGGTGGCCTTGGACCACAATCCCCCGTTCTCTACCATCCAGATAGCTGTGACCACAGGCTTCCCTCTTGAATAGGGATTGATA
This sequence comes from Perognathus longimembris pacificus, assembly GCF_023159225.1. Taxonomy (NCBI): domain Eukaryota; kingdom Metazoa; phylum Chordata; class Mammalia; order Rodentia; family Heteromyidae; genus Perognathus; species Perognathus longimembris. The sequence goes on along the minus strand of NC_063167.1, from coordinate 23,892,486 downwards.
CCTTCCTGGGGGCATGGATCTGTTTGTGGGATTGTTAAAACTCCAGATCTCCTTTAGGAAAAAGGACAATTTGCTCATGATCTTGAGCATGTATGGCCTGTAGCTCAACCTAGCATATTCCAGGCAAAGTATGCCTAGAAAGATGCCCTTTCATGGTTTCTGTGGCTTCTCCCTGATGACAAACCTTGGCACACTGGTGTTAATAATGTTCCAGCAGCTGGTTTGTGTTTAGGGGTTCCATGGATTTCCCAGGTGGGGCTCTAAGACCCAACCCTCCTGTTCAGGATATCAGGGACCAACGCAAGGCCGGTGCTCAGCTCCAGAGATAGAGATTTTGTTTGATATCTTTCTAGGTCCCACTGGCTGAAAGGCCATGGGTGGTCAGCTTCATGGCTTCCCGTGGAACTGCCTTCTCCTGTGTGACCTATGGCCTCTATTAATTAACCGAACCAGGCTGACTCATCTTGGCAGAGAATCTGTGTAGGAAGAACAGGAAAAACAAGTGTGAGACACATGTATTCCCTCTCCCAGCCCAGCACCCATGAGAGGTGCTGTTAATAAATCACAGCTTTCTTTCCCATCGGGTCCAGATATGGTCCTATAATCCTTCTCAAATAATAATTTAGGTAGACATCACCAATCCATCAGAGCTGGCATGTGGAAGATGTAGATTTGCCATCCTGGATGTGAAGAATATGGCCGGCACTTTAGCTCTAGGCTCACCTCGCTTGCCAGTCTAGAAATCTTAGGCCCCTTATCTAGGCCCAGGCCTCTAGGTTTTAGAAAGTCCTCAGACACCATCCATTTGGTCGGGCAAGTTTACCTGGAGAGGCTCCCGGGTCCCCTTGTTATCCCCAGTAGTGATCTGTTCCTTGTTCAGCTAAAACATCTCCAGCATCCTTGGGTTCTGCCAGTCTTACCTCCGGTATCTAAGCTGGCACTCTCTACCGCCAGCCTAGGAGTGTCAAGTCTCAAATGTTTCCAGTCCCACTTCTTCAAGCCTCTGAAATCCTGGCACATGCTTCCTCAGACATACAGTGTGTCCTACTGCTCCCCGTTTTAAAGTCCATAGGAGAGGAAATGCATATTCTTTTTTGGGAGACGGAGTGGGATGGGGCTTGAACTCAGGACCTGAGTGCTGTCCCTTAGCCTTTTTGCCCAAGGCTGGCATTCTTCCACTTGAGCCATCCATCCACTTGTGACTTTTTTTTTTGAATAATTATCTATGATTTTTTTTTCAAATTTTTATTATCAAACTGATATACAGAGAGGTTACAGTTTCATATGTTAGGCATTGGATACATTACTTGTATTGTTTGTTACCTCGTCCCTCATACCCCCACCCTCCTCCCCCTTTCCCTTTCCCCCCTGAGGTGTTCAGTTCACTTACACCAAACAGCTATGCAACACTTGTGACTTTTTGGTGACTAATTGGAGATAAGAATCTCATGGACTGTCCTGCTGGGGCCAGCTTTGAACCTTGATCCTTAGGATCTCAATCTCCTGAGGATGAGAAGTGTGAGCCAACAGCTGCCTGGCTGTGGCTACATTCTTTTAAAATATGGCAATATACCACTGCCTTCATTTCCCTTGTTACTACACTTTGGTGCTCTAACCAGATTTCTTTTTTTAAGTAATATTTTATTTTATTGTAAATGTGATATACAGAGGGGTTGCAGATGTATAAGTGAGGCAATGAGTACATTTCTTGTCAAACAGTGTTATCCCCTCCCTCATTTTCTCCCACTTTCCCTCCCTTCCATCTAAGCAGATCTTAAGCAAAATGCTTCCTCACATCCTGGGCTCTTGCATGCGTATATCTCTGTCCTGGTTCATGCTGTCCTTCTGTCTGGGATGTCCCTTCCTCCTTTCTAGTCTTTTTCTTTTCTTGGTTTTTGTTGGTCGTGGGGCTTGAACTCAGGACCTAAGCATTATCCCTGAGGTCTTTGGCTCAAGGCTAGCACTCTACCATTTCAAGCCACAGCACCACTTCCAGTTTTCTGGTAGTTAATTGGAGATATGAGTCACTAACTTTCCTTCCCCAGTTGGTTTTGAATGGTGATCCTCAGATCTCAGCCTTCTGAGTAGCTAGGATTATAGGCATGAACCACCAGTGCCCTGCTAATGCTACCTTCTTTTCTCTGCCTGGTAAACTAACTCCTACCATTCTTTCCAGACCCTTCTCAAATGCTGTATGCTCCATGAAGCTCTAGCTGTCCCCTGCCAGGTTTGGTATTCCCTTTATCTCTCCCTCTTAAGCTCTCTGGGAACATCTGTATCTAGGTACATTTTAGGCTACCTAGCGATTGCCTGTTTATTTGTGCAACAGTGTATCCTAGCACCCAACCTAAGACCAGGTGCAGAGCTGGCATCTTAGCATCTTGCTGACCTTCAGGATCATGTAACATGCACCTCCCCTGTCTCCTCTCCCTGTTCCCCAGGCTGCATCTGCTCTACTATCCTATCACTAAGCAAAAGCAGCCTCACCTTCTGAACAGTGGCTTTCCTCTCCCTGGGAATGGAGCCCCTGTGATGGCAGGATGCCAATGGGCTTTTGTTCATGAGCAGCCAACCCACCTTTCTCTTTCTCCCAGGCTTTGGAGTAAAAGAACCCTTCCCTTTTCTCCATTGGCCTCTCCCAGGCCCCTTTGGGTCCCCTGTACTTGAGTGGAGATGGGAAGTGTGAGCGATCTGCTCAAACTTGTGGGTGGGAGGAGGGTTAGCTAGGTGGGAGCTTCGTGAGTGGCAGCTGTCAATTGTTTTCACTGGATAGAGCAGCAGGATCCTCCATGAGCCCAAGTGATCTAGGGGCTTCTAGCAGCGTCATGGCCTCAGATATCATAAAGGTAATGTTACTGAGAAAAACACATCACCCACGTGGCCCCGACTCTGTACCAGGCTCTGCTGCTAAAGTTTTTCACCCTATTTAGTATTGTACCCATTTCACACGTCGGGCAAATGAGGCCTCTGAGATTCCTTGTGCTCCTCTTTCTTTGGGCAGGTGGGGAAACTGAAGCTAACAGTCCTGGAGGAGGGTCGTGACTGTGAGCACAGGAAGGAGGGTTGGAAAGCTCAAGGACATTCCAGCCATAGTGTTGAGGAAGTTATTTTACTCCAGCCAGCCTCTGCCTTTGACTCTCAGCAGTAGGATAGTGTGTTGCTTGGGTGTTCAGACAGAAAGGATTGGATGAACCCATGTTAGTAAAATGCCTAGGATGTCACAGATACTCAATAAACAGTAGCCGCCATTAGGAATTGCCTAATTGCTCCCTCTTTTGTGTGTGTGCTTTCCATCTCATATTCTCCTCTTCCAGGGCCTTATCTGACTATCTTAATTATCTGCTAAAGTGTCTGTCTTGCTGCTATATCCAAAGGCAACAACCAGCTCTTCTCTGTCTCTGCGCACTCCAGGTGGCAGATAGGAGCTTGCTTAGGAGGAAACAGGCTTTGAAGGAAGTTGTTTGCTCCAGTGGACAAACTAGCAATTGGCAGAGCCTAGCTTCTCCTCGCAGGCAGAATGTTTTCTGGTCCATAATAAGTGAGGCACCGTGGAGGTCAGGTGCAGAGCTTGAGATTGCTGCATGACAGGCTGTAGGTCCCTGGCACCTGAAAGAGAAAGGGAGAGGGAGTGGGAGAGGAAGAGAAAGGGAGGGGGGAGAGGGAGAAAGGGGAAGGGAGAGAGAGGGAGGGGAGAGGGAAAGGGAGAGGAAGTGAAGACAGGGAGGGAGAGGAGAGGGAGGGAGAGGGGAAAGGAGAGGGAGAAGAAGAGGACAGGGAGGGAGAGAGGGATACGGAGAAACAGAGGGAGAGAGGGAGAGGAAGAGGGAGGGGGGAAGAAGAGGGGGAGGCAGGAAGTAGGAATGGGAGTGAGAACATGCTAGGGGTGTATTAGGGTGTGAAAACAGGGCTTGGTGATCAGATGTGAGGGGAAGGGAGGGAGGAGGTGAGTGTGACCCCCACATTGCCTGGAACATGAGGAGGAGATGGTGCCTTAGATTCTGGATATGCCTGGGGGGGGGGGCGGGACTCACAGGACAGGCCCCTCCCCTTCTCTATCAGGCTCCAGTCACTGACATATACCACAAGTTTCAGTCCTTTCACGTGGACTTGTGTCGAGCTGGCCGAAGGATAGCCTTGACATCAGAGGGTAGAACGTGAATCATGGCTCTACCTAATAGCGGTGTGACTTTGGCTAAGTTCTTTAACCTCTCGGAGTCAATTGTGTTTTCTATAAAAGTCTACAGTGACTTCCTAGTATATTATTGGGAAGGTCACACAGATGAATGATGGGTAGATGAGAGATCAGCAGATCATGGCCACTGCCATTATTAGCTGGTCCTGCTGTCAGTATGCGGCCGCATCTCTCTGCTGGTACCCAGCTCTGCTTCAGTCTCTCTATCCCATCCTGACAAGAGCCAGGACACCATCACATCGCTATCTTACAGAGCCCTTGTTCTTGAGGCAGTCCCTCCAGACATTCTGAGCAAAAGGAAAAGCAGAGTTGTGAGTCATTGTCCTCTTCTAGCAGAGTGTCACTGGAGTCTTACCAGTACCTTCACGGTTAATGGGGATGTTGAACAGGGTGATAGCGCCAGGCAGCTATTTTGGAGGCAGAGGGATCTTCATGGTGCTGGCCAGACCAGCACATCTGGAAGTTGTCTACCATGTTTTCTTTTTATGGGAGTACATCTATAATGAACACTAATCAGACAAGAGAGTCTGAAACTTCTCAATTGGGATTAAGTGTAAGGGGGTACTTAGGTTCATTTTTGTGCTAGTATGGGGCTTGAACTCAGAGACTGGGCACTCTTTTAGCCTTTTACTCTCAAGGTTAAATGCTCTGCCACTTAAGACACAGCTTCACTTTGGGCTTTTTGGTAGTTAATTGGGGATGAGTGTCTCATGGACTTCCTAGGCTGACTCTTTTTTTTTTTTTTTTGGCCAGTCCTGGGCCTTGGACTCAGGGCCTGAGCACTGTCCCTGGCTTCTTCCCGCTCAAGGCTAGCACTCTGCCACTTGAGCCACAGCGCCGCTTCTGGCCGTTTTCTGTATATGTGGTGCTGGGGAATCGAACCTAGGGCCTCGTGTATCCGAGGCAGGCACTCTTGCCACTAGGCTATATCCCCAGCCCCACCTAGGCTGACTCTTGAATGGCATCCCTTAAATCTCAGCCTCCTGAGTAGCTAGGATTACCAGTGCCTGGTTGCTCCACCTTCTTTTGGCTGGTGGTCTTTAGGTGAGGCTTGTTATCTCTCTCCTGCCCCTTGGTTCTGGCAAGATTGCAGGGAGATGGTGGGCAATTGCTGATGTATAAGCATGTGGGCCTTCCTTCCTTCCTTCCTTCCTTCCTTCCTTCCTTCCTTCCTTCCTTCCTTCCTTCCTTCCTTCCTTCCTTCCTTCCTTCCTTCCTTCCTTCCCAAGCTGGGGATCGAACCTAGGTCCTTATGCTTGCTGTGCAAGCCCCAAATCCCTGAAGCTAAAACTTCAACCCCTAGCATGTGACTGCCAGCCTGCTATGCAGAAGTTCTCAGGTAAGTGTTATAAGAGGAAGAGGATCACCCCAATTGTTGTCTGAGACCCACATCAGGGAACGAAAGGCACCTTCCACCAGACCATCTACTTCCTACAGGTGCAGCCAAGGGGGGCTTCCTGAAGGCACACATGTTAGGGTCAGAGATCTTGTCCCTAGGCACCTATCCAGGGGTCACCAGCCCTGGTCACCCCTGAGCTGCAATCTGCCTCTGAAAGCACTTTTCAGTGACCACAGAGATGTAGGTCTCTACTCAGCTGCAGAATGAATGAACTGTGTTGTCTCCCCGGCCCAGAACACATTTGAGGCCAAACTCTTTGCTCAGTTTTATGGAGCCAATACATCTGCAGAATTCACTTTACCCCGTCATTCCACAGATGGAATGCATTATTGTGGAAAACTTTTCTTTTCCCTTTCCTTCTTAAAAAAACAACAACAACAACCCCCAAAACACCACTTTTATTCCTTGGTGGAGCTGGTTTATCAATGTCTTAAACACACACACACACACACACACACACACACTCTCTCTCTCTCTCTCTCTCTCTCTCTCTCGGATCTTCTTGGCAACCTCTGGTACTATAAAAGAGTGGCTGAGCGAATGCAAATGAATCGGAGGACATTAAAAACCCTCCTGCTCCCACCGCTGAAGTGGAGAAGGGCCGGATGATGGATAGCACAGGGCTTTCTGCTCAGCGATTTTGCTCTTTTTACAGCTGCCGATGGCTGATGTATTTCATCTTTTGTTTCTTTTACTGCTGCTTAAGCAGCCACCCTCAGGCTGGGGGAATGTCTCTGGGTACCCACTTGTCCCACCCCTCCTGAGAGGGCTCCAGCCAGCTGTGTGGTACTTCGTTTGATTCAGAGAAGGCATGGGATGGCCCAGCTGGGCAGAGAGAGCCCCGGGGAGCACTCCTCCAGCATGGCTGAGCTTAGCCCGTAAGCCCACCACGGAGTCAGAGGTCTTCTCTTCTGAAGGGACCTGTGTCACAGTCTCTTCCACTCCCCTCATGTTTGTGGAGGCCTACTGTGTGCCAGGCACTGTGTGGACACACCAAGAATGAAGGACACAGCCCTGCCTTCCCTGATTTTACCGTACGCCAGGGGAGCAAGCTCTCTCATGCGTGCAGAATCTTCCTGCAGGCGTCTGTACTGAGTCCCTTGCATGTAGGCACACATTCATACTCAGCTGGGAGCATCATTACCCGTGTGAGGTGGGTGAAACACCCCTGAGCTTGCGCAGAAACACACCCCACCAAGCCTCCCCCATCCCTAAACTGTTGTCTATTCCCACACATGCACACCCAAATACAAGCACACGTCTGTACGCCTACAGGATGATGAAGTGAGACAAATAGAGCGGTGTCATCCACAGCCAGGAGTGGGCAGGCGAGAAAGAATTTCAGAAGGTGTTACGCTCGAAGAGAACAGCATGTGAGTGGTCTGCCTTTCTGTGTCTTCTCTTAGGAGCTGTGTGACCTTGGTTGAGTCTCTTAACCTCTCTGAGTCTCAAGTTTCCTCATTTGAAGCAGAGCTCCTTCTAGATTCAAAAACCCATGATTCTTGTGAAATCAAATGCTTAGAAGTCAGTGTGGGCTGAAGTAACACTAGTAATAACAGCAATCCATGCTGAGCACTCACTAGAAGCTCCATTCTGTGCAAAACCTAATACATTATTCTTTCATCAGTATCAGCACCAATTATTATTATTATTATTATTATTATTATTATTATTATTATTAACTTAAGGCCTCATACTCCCACTTGCCTTTTTCATCTAGGCCGGTGCTCTGCCACTTGAGCCATATCTCTACCTCTGTTGTTTTTGTGGGTTTTTTTGGTAGATAATTGGAGATAAGAGTCTCATGGGCTTTCCTGCCTGGGCTGGCTTTGAACCAGGATCCTCAGATCTCCGCCTCCTACATTACTTCTTTTAATCTCCACAACACTCCTAAAAGATGAGCACTATTATCAACTGTGTTTTGCAGGTGAGAGAACAAAGGCTCAGAGAGGTGAAGTTTCTATCCTGAGGTCATGCAGTGATGCCCCCATCCTGGCCTGGCCATGCCGGGGGTCCCCATAGCTCCTTGTGATGGTATTAGACCCATCATCAAAGAACTTCTGTGTGAAGGATACAGGCTGACACCAAGGCTGGCATGTGGGAGCCTACGCCCCTGCTCACCTCTGGCTCTGTGACCCTGGTGGGGCAGGCAGGAGGAAGGAAGGCAGAAGTAGGGGTGTCAAGCCCTCCCAGGGCTCCTTCCTGCAAGGGGAGAAGGATGGTTATGGAAATGCGTGTGGATCTTTCTGAGCACCTGGCACAAGGGTACCCACGGAGGAGCAGACCCCAAACACAGGACGGAGAGCTGCTTCCTTCTGGTGGGTGTCCAGCAGTGAGTGGCAGGGGGTGGGAGCTGCAGGCAGGTTTGATGGCCAAGGTCAGACCCCTGAGCTTTCTGTCCTGCCCTCCACACCCATCCCCTGCCTGTGGCAGGAGGGGTGAGGGACCAGGGATGGAGAGAGTGTGGTGGCAGGGGTGCTGCTTCGAGGTTCACAGATCACCATCGCTGGGAAGTTCAGCCAAGGTTAGCTGGGAGTCCAGCTTCCCCTACCTTGGACTCCTGGTCTCTGGTCAGTCCAGCTTTAGTGCTCAGTACCAGCACTGGGGGGCTTTCAGTGAATGCACAGACCCCTCTGCCCACAAGTCTGTGTCCGGCTCACCAGCTGCCCCTCCCGTCTTGTCCCACTGTAAATTCAGCTCCAGGCCCCACCGTCCACTCTTTCTGTTGGGCTTCTCCATTCTTTCCAAGGAGGGTTGATCTAGGTCCCCTCAGGAGTCCATCTAAAAGCCTTCCCACCCTCCCTGTAGCAATCGCTTGCTCCCGGAGAGCTCAGGCTCCCTGACTGAGTCTGGTCTATAATAAGGGTCACTCTGTAACCTTGCCCCAGCAAGGGGAACTCTGCCTCCTTCCTGAGCCTCCTCACACACAATGTCTGTCCTCTCTGGTGTTTGGGTTCGTGCCCATCCTGGGATGGGGTCCTGAAGGGAAGGAAGGCACCTGGAAAAGGTCACGTGTGAGGGGCCTTGCCCTGACCTTATAGCAGCCAGGTGCCACCTGTGATTTAATCCTGCTTGGGACTAAGTAGGCCCTTGCTGTTTGCTAATGGCTTCAAAGCAGTCTGCTCAGATACTAGAGATGCTAGGAGTGGAAGTCACTGACACCTAAGCCCTAGCTCTCTCCGCTCACAGTTCTCTTTGATTCTATGAGGTTGGGCAAAGCTGATTGGTTCTCTTTGGCGTGCTCCCCCCTCTCCCCCCACCCCCTTCCCACACCAAGACCATGTGGGGCAGCTCTCCTGGCCGCCTTCTCCCTACTGGTCTCTTTCCAGCTGTCTCTCCATAGCCTGCTGCCCAGCCAGCCCTGTCCAATCCAGACTGCCTCCACCACCTGACTGCCTTCCTTTTTAAACACTGTTTGCAGTGGGATTCACGTAACGGACTTAACTGTTTTATAGCTGACGATTTTGTGCTGCATTTAGTACATTCACAAAGTTGTGCAGCTATAACCTCCATCTGCTTCTAGACATTACAAGAACTCCGAAAGAAGATCTTCCCTCCCCCCAACCAGTCTGTTGTTCTTAGTCACCCCAGCTCCCAGCCTAAGTAACCATCCACTAATCTGATCTACCCCTTATCTCTATGGATTTGCCTGTCCTGGTATTTCACAGAACAAAGCCACAGAGTATGTGGCCTTCTGGGGCTGGCTTAGCATAATGAAATCAAGGCTCATCTGTGTTGTGTCCGGCACCAGTACCTCACGACCTGCTTGTGGCTGAACAGTATCTCTTTGTCTGGCTCTATCAACATTCTGTTTACCTCTTCATCCTTTGGAGAGCCTTGGGGTTTTCTCCACTTTCTGGCTGTTGAGAAGGATGCTGCTATTTGTGTACTGGTATTTGTTTGTGTCTGTGTCTTTTATCTTTTGGAGGTGAAATATCTAATGGTGGAATCGCAGAGTCACGACTTTTGGAGAACCATGCAAGCCGTTTTCACGGAGGCTGCACCGTTCTCTCTTCCCACCAGGAATGTGTAGTGCTTTCCCTTTTTATAGATCTGCCTTGTCATTTCCATCAGTATTTACTGTGCTGCTTTCCAGATGCAGAGCCTTAGCACCGAGGTTTCATATGGTAAATGGAGAAGAGAGAAAATAGCCTGCTCAGGGCAGTGCAGGGACCTGGAGCTGCAGGCAGCAACCAGAATCTCCTCCTCTCCAACCCCCTACTCCCAACCCCCATCCAGCTGCCTGGGGCCTTGGCAGCCACTCTTTATGGCAAGCTGCTTGCTTTATAGCAGAGGAAACTGAAGTTAAAGTGAGAACTTGGCTAAAGTGACCCGAGTCAGTGGCAGAGCCAGAATGTTCTGGCTCCCGCTGAAGTTTTCTGCTTTTATTTTATTTTATTTAGGGGGGAGAGAAGCAGAAGTGACACATGCTCACAATAAAAAATTCAAACACAAAGAAATAAAAAGTAAAAACTGCACTTTATTTATTTTGGGGGCAGGGGAGATGATCCTGGAGTTTGAACTTGGGGCCTGGGCATTGCACTGCCCCTTAGCTTTTTTGCTCACAATTGACATTCTACCATTTGAGCCACTGCTCCACTTAGGACTTTTTGGTGGTTAATTAGAGATCAAAGTCTCACAGACTTTTTCTGCCTGGGCTGGCTTTGAACCATGATTTTCCAATCTCAGCTTTCCTTGTGGTGAGGATTATAGGCATAAGCTACCAATAAATACCTAGCTCATATTTTTACTTTATACATACACATACTTATCTGCACATAGACACACACCCAGGTACAGGAGCTTTTTGTTTACTTATTTATTTACTCTTTGAAGGTTTAAATAGACTTTATCTTTACAAAGGTATCCTAGAGAGCAGAGCCAATCAATATAGGTGGCCCCAATGTTACCATGGAGATACAGAGAGGTTGAACAACAAGATTCAAGAAGGCCAGCCAGGAATAATAGGGATATGACCAGGATGGGCCAGCTAGGGTGGTCTGCTCACAATGCAGAGTGGGGAGAACAGCACCCCCCTCCTTACCCCCAGCCCATGCTACTTGTCATTCTCCAGGTGGGAGGGGACCCAGCCTGAAGGCAGGAAGAAATGTAGGAAGCAGGAAGTGATCACCACGGTGATGCCCATGATCCTGCCCTGCCCTCTGGGTAGCCTGGAATGGACCAGCCAAGCAAAGGCTTTACTGAGTGAGCTGTGCTGCATGAAAGGACAGAGTCAGGGTCTGGGGGCTGAGGATGGAGACAAGCTGTGTGGGGCCTTGGGTGTCAACTGACAGGAGGTACAAGGTCTCCACCAGACAGTGGGAGCCACTGGAAGAGAACAATGGAAGCAGTGCTCTTGGAAGAAGGAAGATCCATCTCCAGTATGCATGGGTGTTCCCGGGTGTGCCTGGGTGCACCTGGGCATGTGCACACATGGAAAGGACAGGTACAAGGAGGACTTTGGATGGTTCTAGAAGGAAGCTGTAGAGGTGGGCAGCTGTAGCCCAAGAAGGCAATGAGACATGAAGGTGGCCTCAGAGATGACCTGGAGGAACCTTCTGGACCTGTGAACTGTTGGCTGCAGAGGAGAGAGAACCCAGAGCTGAAGAGACTTGACCTTGGGTAAACAGCATTAAGAGTGAGGCCCAGCATCACTGGAGGTCAGGATGGCCTGTGTATCAGGGGGTGTGAAGTGGAGGGGAGTTGGAGGCTCATCATCTGCCCCTTGGCAGTCATGGCAGACCTTGGGGAGCTCCCTCTCCCATAATGGGAAATGGATCCCATCATGGTAGTCAAAGGGACGGGACCAAGGCAGCTGATTTGGGGCATCCTGGTCCTCTCTTCCTGCCACCCCACCCAGTGGAGAGACCCTTTTGTGCCTGGCCACCCTCTAAGGAGCATACTTTCTTAGGACTCCAGCGAGCCAAACCAGGAGACCAAGCAGAGGCAGGGCTGAAGGGCTGGGGAAGGCTGTGGGGCTGGCTGCCCTGTCTTGGAGCTCTCCTTTATTGTAGAAGGGGAGGGAAGAGAGAAAGTCAAAAGCCCCAAACACCCACCGAGCACACCCCAGCAGAAGAGGACGAGGGGTGGGGCCTGGGCAAGATAGATCAGGAGACTGGTGGCTCTGAGTCTCTGGGGAAAGGAGAGAGCAGAGAGGAAAGAGGTTGGAAGTGGATCCTTTTACACTGCCTTCAGAGATTCATAGGAAGGTGGGGACCCCTTTTAATTGCTTTTGGCTGCTAGACTTTGTTCTGATGTAGTATCAGGCAAGAGCAGGCCACAGTGGGGTTCAGGGCGGAGGCCGAGGAATTCATTTGGGTTACTTAAGGACCTCCCCCCTCCACCTCTCCTTCACATTTGAATCCTGAAAATGCGACACATGAGACACTGAGGTGCATATGGTTAGTAAATTAATGATGGCACTTGAGATGAATGGTGCCTGAGAGAGCAGGAATCGTGGGAGCGAACATGATGGCATAGATGCCTCTACCTGAAGCGGCTCAGTCATAAAGGAACCCGAGTGCTCCCTGGATCAGGGAAGACCTCCAGGGTCACTGCTCTCTGTCACTTGCTGCCTGTCTTCACATCTTTGTTCTGTCTTTTCTCTGAACCCCTTCTGGGCTCCCCTGGCCCCCGTGATGGTGAACTTCACTTAGGGAGTTACAAGGAAGGACACCCAGGGTCTCAGGGGACTCTGCCCCTGCAGGGTGCTGTGTTGCCCCACACCTGTACTGGGGAAGGACAGAGGGGACAGCATTGCGCATGCCCCTGGAGCCCCAACTGCAGCCCCAACCCCAGGCAATGATCCACATTTCCGATGGCCGGGAAGGCAGCTCTGTGGTGGTTCACAGAGTCAGTCCTCCTTTTCTGAGGGCCTAATTACTGTGCCAATCCAAGAGTGACTATAGAGCACGAATTTTCCCTGCACTTAAGGCAGAGCGGAGTCTCCTGGGTTTCATCTACTGCTCTGGCGGACACTGAGGGAGGCAGAAGGCAGAGCATTGAGCTGAGCTGAGCTGCAGGCTGATCTGGCCGCTGCCCCAGCCTGCAGCTTCTGCTTTAGTTGGTGCCTGGTGCAGCCCTTCTCTCTCTCCATCTGGGAGGGCCTTCAGCTCCTCTTTCCTTCCATGTGGCACCCTGCTTTGCTTCGGGAAACACTCCCCTCATTGGATCCTCACTGGATTATTTTTGTGAGGGCCTTGCTGGTGTAGAAGCCTAACTGGAAGAGGGTGAGATCCTTGCCTTTCTGCCCCTTCTTGGTGACTGGCTGTGCCCTTCCCCACATCTTCATACCTATGACTGGCTGGCACCTGGTGCTGGACTCAGGATTGTGGTAGAGCTGGTGTTGTGCAGGAAAATGACCTCAGTCTTCCCTGGTGAGTGAAGGATGGGGTAGGCTGTTCCACACAAAGCTGCTAAGGGCATCAGAAAGGGGGAAAACATTCACTTCCGAAGGCCTCATCTACATCTTTGCAACCTAAACACTTAGAAAGCAGATATTTTAATTTCAAAACATAATTATCTGAGTGTGGTGGCTCATGCCTGTAATCCCAGCACGTAAGAGGCTGAGGCAGGAGGATCACAGGTTCAAGGCCAGCTTGGGCAAGATAGCAAAACCTTGTCTCAAAGAAATAAATAAAAATGAAAGCATAATGACATTTAATAGACTTTCAGTCTGGGGTAGGGTTCTTTCAGTACTTGATTGATGTTATCTCTTAGTACTTGTGGTCACATGCAAAAGTATTCAATTTTTTTTTTTTTACCTCTAGTTCAGAAGAGCGGAAGCTGAGGCACAGAGAGCCAGAATTTAAATCTAGGCTGCTAGGCTCCAGAGTCCTTGATCCTAACCATTGTGCATACTGCTTTTGTAAATCCTGTAACTTTTGTGTCATTTCACAAAACAAAAAAAAAAAAAACCCTAAAGTTTAGGTCACAGACTGTGGTCCATACATGTAATCCCAGCTACTCAGAAGGCAGAGGCAGGAGGATGGAGAGTGTGAAGTCAGCTGGGGCAACCTTAGCAAGATCCTGTGGCAGAAAGAAAATACAAAGGAATGTGTTGGGGTGTGGCGCCAGGAGAGATCACCTGCCTACCTTGTTCTGGGCCCCAGATCTAATTTCCAGTACCAAAAAGCAAAAAGGATTGTCTTTGGAGTTCATAGTTGAGGAAGATGAGGGTACCAAGCTCATTTTAAAGATCTGATTGTAAGGTTTGCCAGAAAGGAAAACCGCCACATGGTTCAGGCAGAAAGGAGTTTATTGGGGGATAAAGCAAACTGCCAGCCCACACAAGATGGACACAGAGGGGAAGGAAGAAGGGGAAAAGAGAGAAAAGAGCAAGAGAGAGTAAGAGAGAAAAGGAAAGAGAGCGGGGACTGTGTTGAGCCGGATTATATAGGGAAGGCAGGAGGTATAGCTAGGTGGATTGGATGTGACCTCAGAGAAGAGGAAGGAAACTGCCTCCAGGTGTGCCGGTTACCTAGGTAACTCAGGTACTGGGCGAAGACTTAAACAGGTGGGGGACATCGGCATGGAGCCCTTCCGGGTGGATGGACCTTACACTGATCATGACCTTATCTGCTCTGATCTGATTTGTTTGGTTAGAGGAGCTTGTGTGTTTTAGCTCTGGCTTTCTTTTCCCCTTCTCTCCCCCACCTAGAACTTTCCAGGGTCTGGCCAAGGCCCCAACCCCCTTCTGTATGGACTTGACTTTTCTGGATGTCTTGGGCCCAGGTGTTGTCTTTCCAGCTGGTACAGACAGGGGATGCGTGCAGGGGCAGGGGGACCCCACAGGAGGGCAGTGAGAAAGAAAGGCAGTTTGCCAGGGCTGAGCACTTCCCTCCATTCCTGGCCTGCTAGAGTGACAACAGCTCCTGGCATGGTGGGGGTCCAAAGGCCTTTCCTACCCTGTTCCCAGTGCCTTGCCGGCTCCCTCCCTCCCTCCCCACAGCCCCAGGCTGGTAGCAGATGGCTCAGCTTCTCCATGGCACCACCAGCTCCTAGGAGGCCCCAACACATCAAAAGCAGATTTGACTCTGGGCTTTAGCAGGCCATGGGCAGGTGTCTGCAGGAGGGGCATGTGTTTATTAAACACCTCCGGAGCCAGCTGCTGGGGCGGAGCCTCTGTGGAAAGGAAGCCATGAAGCCCAGAGAACAGGTTTGGCTCCAGCCAACTCTGGTGTGTGTGTGTGTGTGTGTGTGTGTGTGTGTGTGTGTGTGTGTGTGTGTGTGTGTGTATGGGGGGGTGTTGGTTGGCATCCCTGGCCACCTCTGGCCTTCACTCTTCACGTGAACAGTGAGGGTGTGGAGAGGGGTGATAAGATTAGGATGAAGTTAAGATGAGGATGCCTGCCTTACATTCCACTCTGAGCTAGGAGTTGTACCCATATTAGTCACGCAGCAGATACCGATTGTGTGTACACAGTTGGGGGGGAGGTGTTGTTGGGAGTTTGGGATAAGGCTGTAGCCCTCGTGCAGAGCGCTTACTAGAAGCCAGCAATGTTCTGAGAGTTTTCTTTATACAGGGCCCTCCCACCTCCCATCTGCAGTTTCAGTTACCTGAGGTTGACTAGAGTCTGAAAATAGTCAAGAGAAATGTTCCTGAAATGGACAGCTCATAAGTTTCAAATGGTGTGCTCTTCTGGGTAACATATGCAGTTTCTCTCTGTCCCGTTCCTTCCAGCCCTGGAGATGAGTCAGCTCTCTGCTTGGCACATCCAGCCCTTTTGTGCTACCCTCTGCTAGACACTCAGTGGCTGTCTCAAATGGTGCCCTTTTGTGTTCAAGCAATCCTTATGTTACTTACCAATGGCCTTAAAGAGCAGGAATAGCTGTGCAAAGGAGGCAGGAGGCAGGAGGCAGTGGGGAATAAAATACAGAAAGGTGAGAGCAGGACCTGCCTGTAATCCCAGCGTTCAGGAGGCTGAGGTGGGAGCATCTTGGATTCAAGGCCAGCCTGGGATACCTAGTGAAAGGCTGTCTCAAGAAGCAAACACGGAAGCAGAGATTAATTCTGCCTTGAGGAACGTGGGGAAAACCCTGTTATATACAGGGTTTGGTAGTATGTATCATTTCAGGTATCTGAAAGGAGATTGCCATAATACATAGTCTCACAACAACTCTCAGGATGTGAATCAAGTTGTCCTCAAAGATTTGGTAGCTATGTGGGAAGAGGCATCTATATATCTTTATCTACACATGTGTTATACATGTGCAGTATATTTCAGGTTGCTTTAAGCCCCGTGAAGGAAACAGATGAATACCTAGTATAGAGATTCACCTGGAGAGAGATTATTTTAGGCAGTATTCGCACAACACTGGGTTCTAGTGGTTGGTTGGCTGGTGATCCCATTTTCCAGAGAGCATAGTAAGGCAGCCAGAAAGGGGCCCAGCAGGGACTCCAATACCCATAGTCTTTTATTCATTATTATTATTTATTATTTTATACTGAAGTTATTTTATACTAGAGCTTGAACTTAGGTTCTAGGCACTGCCCTTTAGCTTTTATGCTCAAGGTTGGCACTCTACCCTTTGATCCACAGCTCTACTTCCAGCTTTTTGCTTGGTAATTGGAGCTAAGAGGCTTATGGGCTTTCCTGCCTAGGTTGACTTTTGAACCACAATCCTCAGATCTCAACCTCCTGAGGAGCTAGCATTACAGGTGTGAGTCATAGACTTGATTTTTTTCCTCTCTATGCAGCTCAGGCTGGCCTTGAACACAAGATCCTCCTGCCTCTTCCTCCTGAGTAATGAAATTTCAGGCATGCTCCGAGACACACCTGGCTTCATACCTATCGTTTCAATCCTTGCTCTGCTGCCCCCCACCCTCAGCCCCCTCATAGTGTGTTGGCCAGGGAAGAGGGAAGGCTTTAGCGAGTCATAGGGTCTGGGCAATGCGATCTCTGCCAGATGATCTGATCTCACGCTTTGTCCTGAATATTAGAAGCAAACTGCCTTTGTCTCCGCTTCCCTTATTGTGTGTGCACGGGCGTGTGCGCAGGCGAGCACGTGCACATTCCCGCACTCGCTCATGTGTGATGGCGTATCTACAGCCTCCTGCTCACGTAGACCATCCCGACCTGTTATCAGGTCACTTCATAATTGATGGAAATGTCTCAGCACCTTCTCTTAACTCCAGGGTGATTATAACAATTATGATGATTATCGAGGCGAGAGGGTGGGGAAGGGGAAAGGGAAGGGAAAAGGGACTGGGAGCTGCTGGAGAGCCAGGCAGTGCTGTCATTAAGTGACATTGTGTGAGATTGTTCGCCTCCAAAAGGCAGCTGTGAAAAGGAGAGTATCTTTTTAAAAATTATTTATTTATTTATTTTTTTGAAAAAGGCCCATTATGCAGGCAATGTGGGGCGCATGGTGCTGCGGGAGGACCGTGGGGTGTAATTAGGGCAGTGACAGCCAGAATTACACAGTATCTCAGCTGTGGAGCCACCTCTCCCGGGGAGGGTGGGATGAGGAGGGGACAGGTAATGGCTGGGAAGTTTTGGACCCTTGCCAGGAGCTACAGGGTCCTTTGGCGAGCCAGGGTGACCTGGGATTGAGCAGAAGGGACAGGGAGTACCAGGCTGCCAGAGCTATTTATCTCGACACCAGGGAGGCAGCCTCTTATTTTTGGAAGCCTTTTATGATGGCTTTTAAAGCCTTCCCTTCCAGGTTTTTGAGCATTCCTGCCCCAACAGGGAGCTGGCAAAGGAAAGCCAATTGTGTGAAACAGAGGATCCAGATAAATAATTTCCCAGCCTCCCACTCAGGAGGGCCCTGGCTGATCTATAGAAGGGCAGCCACAGCCTTCTGCTGGCCTGCCCAGTCCCTGTTGCCTGGTGGGCCAGTGCTTATCTGCAGGGCTGCCTCCAGCTCACTGCTCCAGACCAGCGTGGGGCTGAGTAGCCCCCACGAGGGTGAAATGCCCAATACCCCAAGCTTTTCTAGTCTACAATAGAATGAAGGGCACGCATGACTCGGTCTCCTTTCTTTTTCCTTCCGACCCAGGGCTGCCCTCTGATCTACAGCCCCTGCCCACCCTCCTTCAAGACACAGTCATGGAACTGAGTCTTTCCTAGAAAGGCTCAGAACCTGACTCTCTGGGCTTAAATCTTGTCATTTGTTCCTTGGAGGTATCAGGAGCTCTATTGGTAAGTCCTTTCTTTTTCGCTTGAGCCTGTGCTGGAACCATAATCCTCCTATTTATATCTCAAGTAGTTAGCATGATGGGCATGTGCCACCACGTCCAGTCATGGGGTGAGATGGAGTCTTGTGAGCTTTTTGCCTAGGCTGGCCTGAACTAATCCTCCAGATCTCAGTTCTACTTAAGTAGCTAGGATTACAGGCATGAGCCACCCTCCCTGGCTAAATCCTACCATTCATTCCTGGTATGAACAGGATGTCTCCGTTTCTCTACCTTCGTGTGTCTGAGCTGCTATGAGGATTAAACTAGACATTGGATGTCTAGGATTGGTCTCCGTGCCTGGCACAAAGTGATGCACAAGTAAATTTCCTTCAGGGGCAGCTGGGGTGGTTTCACTGGAAGATAGTCCTTTATTGTCAGGGGTTATAATCTGGCAGTTCCCCATGGAGCCCAGCTCTGCCTCCCAGTTGCCACTCATTGATTTTTTTTTCTGTGTACACCCAGTGTCCATGGTGGGCGGGGCGTCCCACTAGGCGTGGTCATGGCTACAGTGTGTTGCAAAGGGAATTCACTGCCTCCTGGAGCCTGAGCTTCTGCAGTGCCTGGACCTCCTCTCTGTAGACACACGCTGGTCTGGAGGTGCAGGAAGAGGCGACCTGGCCACACCCTAGGTTCAAGCTGACCTAAATGAACACAGGGGAACCAGGATGTTTAGGGGGTAGGGGAGCAAGACAAGGTCTGATGCTTGGAGCTTTGTTCTAAGAGCAGCCAGTGGAGTGGTGGTGGTGTCATGGGAACTCAGACCCGCTCCGGGGAACTCAGGCCGCCGCCACAGTTGACCACTGGCTCCAGCTGGAAGCAGCAAATGTTTGTGGTTTAACCTGACATACTGGGAACATTTCAGCTCTGAGTTTCAGCCAATAGGGTCATGGGTCATTGACATCCATCAGATGGGATCTTTTTTTTTTTTTTTTTAAATCTTATTATAACTTTTTTGTTACTCTGACAAGCAAAGTCAAAACCTCTGTTCCCTGGAACTCCTTGCGCTGTTGTTTAGATAAGTTTAAATGAGCTGTGATTAAGCTAATTTTGAGGTAATTAACTTGGGGAAGGAATCTTTCACTTCTTAAAATTCTAAGTGACTGTTCACTATAAGAGAGCACTGGCAAAGCAGACGCGCAGTTTTCAGGAGCCCCGCTTAATTAAAACATAAGGAACTCAACCACAGAAGAAGAGTTTACCATCATTAATGAAAAATGAATATTCTTTATCTAATTACACGGCATAATTAATTGGAGTCTCCAACCGTAGAGGCGCTGTGGGGTGGGGGTGGGGCAGGGAAAGTCACAGGCAGGCAAAGCAGGCTCTGCTCCCACAAATCCCAGCAAGGGTTCTTGTGTTGTTTCCAGGATCCTCTGAAGTCTCATCAAAGTTCAGGGTCCTGGGAGACCCCAGCTCTGGTGCAGAAGGACAAGGTAGAGAGCAGACTCTTTTCTGTCTTGGAGTCCTCCAGGTCCTAGTTGGTCTCCAGTGTCAGCTGCACAGTCCTTTCATTCATTTGTAGATTCAGTCAATTCATCAATCACCTAGCATAGGCGATGCTGAGTGAAGCAGACCTAAGTCCTGCTGGAAGGAAGCTCTTGGGTGATCTTGGGCAAGTTCTTTGATCTTCACACCTTGAATTTCCCATGGCCCCTGTCAGAGGAAGTTAGCAGGGTTGAATGAACAGATGGATATTCATAAAGACCTTGGAACAATTGATGACATTCTAGGGCTTGGCACTAAGTGATTGTTATATAAATAGCTAAAACAAACAAGAACAGGAGGTAACAGGGCATCAGTACAGGGCAGGGCTGCAGGCAGACTTGGTGTTCACATGGAGGGTAGGAAGGGGACCTGGCTGCTTGCTGCTTGCCATGCCCTTCTCCTCAAGCCCCCCTCCCTTCCCACCCACCCTTCCCCTTGTGTCATTGTTGCCCAGCTCCTGATGCATGTGCCCACCCTCACCTTCCTAAGGACTTCCCAGGTCAGCACCACACTCTTCCATCTGTCTTTTGAGTGCCTCTCAAGATTTTACCCCAGGCAGAGAGCTTGGTCAAGACTCCAGTGTTGGGGTCTTTAGCTCCCAGCGCTCTCCTGACCTGCAGGAGAGATGGAGAAGCACGCCCCAACTGGGGTGGGCCAAGAAAGGAGAAGGGTCGACGGACCACCTGCACCCAGCCCCACCTCACTGGAGGACAATCAGATGTATCCGGGAGAATGTCTTGAGCACGTCTCGCCTTATTGAAATAAGCTCCACTCTTAAATAGGTCAGAGCGCAGCAGGAAGGGGAAGTACGTGCTCCTATCTAGGGACTGTGAAGGGAGGTCTGAGCTGTCCGTCAAGGGTGGAGGGCCAAGGGACCAATGCAAAGAGGCGGCCTAATTCTATGTCACAGCCCACAGGACCGCCTCCGGGTTCACCACCAGGCGCCATCTTGGCCACACGTGGTTCTCAGGCTGGGAGGCGGGGCCAGCTAGAACCACCCTTCCGGGTTCCGCATAATAGCCACACATGACCCCGGGGCTGGAAGACAGGCGGGGCCAACTAGGACCGCCTTTCCAGGTTGTGGCTTAACAGCCACACATGTCCCCAGAGCTGGGAAACAGGCGGGGCCGGCTGGGACTTCCTCTTTCTGACACAAGGCATCTGGGCATGCCCCACACCTCCTCATTTTTGTTTTATTAGCAGGTGGCCGCCCTACTTGAGAGTGTGCCTCTCTTAGGTTGCCCCCCTCTGAGGATCTTACCCATCATTGACTACCACTCTTAGCTCTTCAGGCAATCTTACCTGCAGGGCCTGCCAGCCCAGTAGAAAGACTCAGGGGGAGGAATTGGAATTTAAGAGGAGGCCCTGTTATTTTTGCCTCATGCCTGTACACCCTGGGAGGGGTCATGGCCAACCTCATAGGGTTCCCAATTGGCTAAAGGCAGCATATTGCTGTCAGACCACCATTAACTGGACAGCTCTGGCTCATTGCTTAAGAAATAGGGGGAGCTTATTAACCATGCAAGGGTCAAGTGTAAGCACAGAGGCAAATGTAAACACAGAGGATCATGGGGGATCTCTCCCACAAGGGGGAGAAGGTAAGGGAGCCACCCATTTAGCTCAGTCTAGGGAAAATTGGAGTTCAGTCCGTTTTGGCGCCACTCAGGATAAGGCAGGCAGAGTCCCCCTTCTCTGGTGGTGAGCAGGTCCAGGCCCTGGCGATTCTGGAGGTCCATGGCAGCCAAGGTGCTAGCAACTTAATGCATATCATTAGTAGACAGTTTATCATAAACATGAAGCAAGGTGCCAAGACCCTCAATGCCTATTTTCCCCCACAACAGGAACCCCTAAGCTCAGCAACAGGGGAAAGGCAAAAGGGAAACAACAGTGCAAACTCCATTCCAGTTCTTTGGCAATAAATTGTAGGCAGTATCGCCACAGAGAAACATTGTGCCATAAAAGACGTCGAGGTAGAGTCCAACAAGGCAAGTAGGGCCGGGCAACTAGAAGAAAGGGAGGCTGGCTGCCTCCACAGTTGTCCACAATTGCTGATACACGCAGGCAGGTTTCCTGTATTTCCAGGAAGGAGTGAGAAGAAATCCACCACGGTCTTTTTCATTTAGAGAGAACAAACAAGGAAGCATACCTCAAGAGGGGGTGCTCTTGGGTAGTTATTCTGGTGAACAGTATTTTAGGTCTCTAGCAGGTATCCAAATTGGGCTTGGTTCCCCAATTGGGAAAATGCATCCAACGCCCCTTCCCACACTAATAAGCGGGTCAGGACCTCGCCATGATCCAGTAAGGGGGTCCTTCCATTGGACTTTCACCTTTATATAAGGTGTCTGATTTGACCAATGCCTCTGAAAAGCCGTCAGAGGTTGGTCTTTGGAAAAATTTAAAATATTTAATGTTAGCATGGCTGTCCTTAACTGGTCATGGGGGTTGCCTCCCCCTTTTTGTTTTATTGATTGGTCCTTTAGGGTCTTATTATGCCTCTCGATTATGGCTTGGCCGATGACATTAGAATTGGTAACAAATTAACTACATACAAATTATCAGAAAACAGGCTCATCAGTTTTTGAACATGGGATAGTGCCAGGGCAACTGCGTATAGCTCCTTAAACTGTGCAGACCCTGTAACTGGCTCAAAGTAGTGGGTGCCCTCTTCTCTATTGGCAGGGGAGGAGGTGGAGTATATCACCGCGGCAGATCCTGCTTTTCCCCCTTCAGTGAAAACATTTACAGCTTTAAAAGGCAGTTGGTAGAGAAAAGTATGGGGGAGTCCACTGTAACCTTGAAAATGAGGTTACCCATCTTGAAGTGCCATAATGGCAGTCCAACCTCCCCATGAAACCCTCCAAGGCATTAGACACCTGATTATGGTTTCTTTTTTTTTTTTCAATAGCAATATTTTCTTTTATTTTAATATTCACTATCAAAGCTATTTGAGGCATCCATTTGACCAGTTCATAGAAGCCTGTACACTATGTAATTTATAAATCTAGGGACTACTACATAGGTTTGTAGACATTGTAGATAGGGAGTTATACTTGTTTTTTTTTGTAATTTATTTATTAATTAAACACAAATTTTTTGACAAGGTGTTGTGCAAAAAGGGTACAGTTACATAGTAGGGCAGTGTGTACATTTCTTGTGATATCTTACACCCTGTTTTTCTTTCCCTTTCCTAGGTCAGGTAGACATATATACAATACACAATGTACCAAGAACATATACAGTAGCCACATGGCCTATGCCCAAGAAAATTCGCCTAGGGCTTTAAATGTAATGTCCATATTAGACAATATGTTGACAGTAGTCTTATATGACCATACATACATAGCTTTTGAGCTATTGTATTCCACTGAGAGGTCAATTTTTGACCTTTATATGTTGAGTAGTTGTTTGGTTTTAGTTACAAAATGTTGGGTTGCTGCCCCAATCCTGTGGGAAATACCATTTGACAAGCAGTTTTTGGTTTCACAGACCTGGTCTCTACTGTCTCTCCTTCACCCCTTCTTAACAGTCATATATCAGGGAGATCATGCCCCATTTGTTTTCTGTGTTCTAGGCTTGTCTCGCTCAACATTATTTGTTCAAGTTCTGACCATTTCCCTGCGAATAACAATATTTCACCATTCCTAATTGCTATGTAGTATTCCATTGTGTATAGGTACCATATTTTTTGGATCCATTCATCTGTGGAGGGGCATCTGGGTTGTTTCCATATTTGGGCTATTGTGAATTGTGCAGCGATAAACATGGAAGTACAAATGTCTTTTTGATATCTTGGGATCTGCTGTTCAGGATAGATGCCTAGGAGTGGTATGG
Organism: Perognathus longimembris pacificus; assembly: GCF_023159225.1. Classification (NCBI taxonomy): domain Eukaryota; kingdom Metazoa; phylum Chordata; class Mammalia; order Rodentia; family Heteromyidae; genus Perognathus; species Perognathus longimembris. The sequence goes on along the minus strand of NC_063167.1, from coordinate 23,869,398 downwards.
CTTGGTCATAGGGTAGGTCTATATTGAGCTTTTTGAGAAACCTCCATACTGTTCTCCAAAGTGGTTGTACTAATTTGCACTCCCACCAACACTGGAGAAGGGTTCCTCTTTCCCCGCACCCCCTCCAACATTTGTTGTTGCCTGAGTTCAGAGTATAGGCTGATTATGGTTTCTTTTGACCCACTCAAAATCTGACAGCCGGTAGGGAATAACTAGCACATCATGATCCCACCCATAATGTCTCAGGGAAGTATCCCTGCCCTTAATTACCAGGTCAGCTAGCTGGTCTAGCTGGGAGTAGGCCCTCCTACCAATGCATGTACCCATTGGAGAGGCTCGCCCAACTGAGTAATGGTGCTGAGCCGGGAAGGATCCAAAGACAAAGGAGGCATATTCAAGGCTGTCTGAGTTTTTTGAAATATCACTTGATGTGATGGGGTTATTGTAATAATATCAGTGGGGGCTTTATCCCTTAAGGAGTCAAAGAGCGGAAGCAGATCTTCTGTAGGCAGGTGAAGCCAAGGCCTTAACCAGTTAGTCTCACCTAACAGTTTTGTAGCTCCACCAAAGTATAGGTGCCATCAAATTAAATCATATCATATCATTTAACCTTACTGGCAGGTGTTAGAGAGCACAAATGAATAACAATCAAGAGGTCAAAGGGTCAGGACAATGTAAAAGTCTCAGCTTCAGCGGATCAGAAGTGGCTGTGTCTTCCATCCCGAATCAGCAGGCCTTGTTAGTCATGTGTGATGGAGGCAGGCAGGAGAGATGGGTTGGACACCTCCTGCTGGATTGCCTGCAAATTTCTATACGGACTGGTTAAAGATATTAGTTTGGGAGCAGACTGTGGAGGCAGCTTCACGGACCACCACAGTCCACACAGCTAGCACACATGTCGACCTGCACCCTATAAAGCAAAATATCAATCCTGGATCAGGAAAATTGAGGTTAGTAGCCACATTTGTGCACTCGTTCTGAAATGACTCTGGTCCCTTGATCCTATAGAGTTTATGAGAGCACAGGAGAGAAATATGGAGAAGTAAAATCTTAGTCTATACCAAAGAATTGTCAGGATCAGATGTACTCTTGACTTTTAGCATAGATAGACATAAAAAATAACATACTGATTTTACATCATTATACTTATACCACATGCTGCATATTTGAACTTTTTAGAGTTCTTCTTAGACACATTTGCTTGTATCCAAACATGATCAGTTTGGGTTTAAAACCTGTTTTTTTTTTTTTTGTTTGCTTGTTTTGTTTTTTTCCTTTTGGCTTGGAGTCTGGTGATAAGAGTCAGGATTGCCTCCAGGCTGCTTACTGTGACCCCACCCACAGGCTGCAAAGATCAGTTTAACATAAGACTTAAAGTAAGTTAAAATAGTAGTTAAAAAGGCAAGTAATTTTAAACCATGATGCTAGTTTTTACATGTTTTACCAACAGACAGACCTACAGACAGTTGGGCACATGCTTTGGGGCGCGCTTAGAGTTTTTTGAATTGGCCATATAAGTTTTCTGGAATTCCAGTGGCAAAATGATATTATTTTGCCCATATTTTAGAACCACGTGGTCAGAAAACAAAAAACTTTTTTTAGCAAACAAAAATTTTCACAGATTATCCAGTGAGGAAATAAAGAAGCCACATTTTGAGAAACCAGTTCAGCTCCAATGAGGGGCTGAAGTGGGATGCTATGACCAGAGAAGGTCCAGGAGATGGAAGACAAGACATGGACAGAACACAGACACAATGGCGGCGGAGCGCGGAGCTAGTCAGATCCTCAGCAGGCTCAGAGCAAGACACCTTCACCTTCCAGCATTTGAATTGCAAGGCACATTTGAATTGCAAGATACATTGAATTGTAAAGCCACAGTTGCAGACTGTAGGGTGGGGGGCAGGGTTACCAGGAGCTGGAGTCTCCACATCCCTTCCCAGCCTCCAGGAATTCTGCACGCCCATTACCTGGGGTGTGGGTGGGAAGCGCTTGCTAAAACCCATTCTATTGCCCACCACGTGGTCAGTGCTAGAGAAAACGTAGGGTTTAGTCAACAACAATCAGAATTCAACCAACCGAACCTCCAAACTTAGCAAACATCAATAACAAGAACAGAAAATCCTTTTTTGTGTGTTTCTTTCAAAGCAGATGGTAAGCAAATAAGCCCTTCTCCTGGGCAGTGAGGGGGCTGTCTCCCCTCCATCCAAGACGTTCCTCAGCAAATGCTTCCCAGGCCAAGTTGCTCTTTAAGGTCACCTCAGAAGCGGGAGGAGTGAGAGTCTTAAAAGGGCCTTTACTGTCCCCAGGCGTTGGGGGACCTGGGGAGAAACAGGCCTTGGGGGGGGATAGGGTCGGGTAAACCCCAGAGGGGGTCCTCTCCCAAGTTAATTTCCCTCTTCCTCACCACTTGTTCTATGCGGTCCCAAGTAGCCCAGTTGAAAAGATTGGCGGCCTCCAGCCAAGGCACGGCGCACGTCAAGGTCTCCCAGACCCTTTTGGCCTGGGATTCTGAGATGTCTAAACCTATGCTGTGAAGCATGAACCTCAGCACCCTAAGCGCCCAGACCATCATGCTGAGTTTGAGATTGCCCCATCTTTTCCGGGGATACCCTTACCTCTCGGAACTCGCTTGACATGGCTCACTGATAGCTTCACTTTTTTTTTTTTTTTTTTTTTTTTTTTGCCAGTCCTGGGCCTTGGACTCAGGGCCTGAGCACTGTCCCTGGCTTCTTTTTGCTCAAGGCTAGCACTCTGCCACTTGAGCCACAGTGCCACTTCTGGCCATTTTCTGTATATGTGGTGCTGGGGAATCGAACCGAGGGCTTCATGTATATGAGGCAAGCACTCTTGCCACTAGGCCATATCCCCAGCCCCATGATAGCTTCACTTCTAAACCTACGCTTCCTTGTGCCCCACGTTGGGCGTCATTGTCGGGGTCTTTAGCCCCCAGCGCTCTCCTGACCTGCGGGAGAGATGGGGAAGCATGCCCTGACCAGGGCAGGCCAAGAAAGGAGAAGGGTCGACGGACAGCCTACACCCAGCCCCACCTCACTGGAGGACAATCAGACGCATCCGGAAGAATGTCTTGACCACGTCTCGCTTTATTGAAATAAGCTCCGCTCTTAAATAGGTCAGAGCGCGGCAGGAAGGGGAGGGGTGTACACGCTCCTATCTAGGGACTGTGAAGGGAGGCCTGAGCTGTCTGTCAAGAGTGGAGGGCCGAGGGACCAATGCTAAGAGGCGGCCTAATTCTATGTCACAGCCCACAGGACCGCCTCCGGGTTCACCACCAGGCACCATCTTGGCCACACATGGTCCCCAGGCTGGGAGGCGGGGCCAGCTAGAACCACCTTTCCGGTTTCTGCATAATAGCCACACATGACCCCGGGGCCGGAAGAAAGGCAGGGCCAACTAAAACCGCCTTTCCAGGTTGTGGCTTAACAACACCACATGTCCCCAGAGCTGGGAAACAGGAGGGGCCAGCTGGGACTTCCTCTTTCTGACACAAGGCATCCAGGCATGCCCCACACTCGAGGTGTTTGTAGGTGAGGTTGGCCAGAGCACACACCTCAGGGTGCATGCCAGTCATCCTTCTGTTACTGTGACAAAACACTGGAGAGAAACAGTTTCCAAGGAAGCAAGGTTTGTTTTGACTTATGTTTCAGGGGTTTTGGTCCATGGGAGTGCTGTCTGCATTGCTTGTAGGTCTGTGGTGAGGCAGAGCATCAGAGCAACAGGGGTATGTGGTGGAGGAGCTGCTCTCCTCATGGCAGCCAGGAAGCAGAGAGAGGAGGGGCAGGAGAGAGGGGGAGAGAGAGAGGAGAGAAGGGAGGGGAGGGAGAGCAGAGAGGGGAGAGGGAAGAGATGCTGGAGACAAGATAGAGTGTCCAAACTGCTAAAATCCTGTCAACTGGATCCCACCTTCGAAGTCTCTATCACTTCCACAGAGCCCATTAAATTAAGAACCCATAATTAATTATGCATATCAATGCTTAGTGTTCTCATGATTCAATGACCCACCCAAAGCCTCACGTCAATATTGTGGGGATGAACATTGGTTGAGGCCTGCTCTCCTACCAGAGAGTTAAGTCAAGCCTTTCACACAGGTAATTAAAGCAATGCTAGCAGTTGCTTTGGCTTCTCTCTCACCTGCCCTGAAGATAAGAGAGCTCAGAGTTTCTCTGTGGTGTTTTGTCACAGCAGCAGGAGGCTGACTGGCACACACGTCAAAACACGGCTGTGATGGGGAATCATGCCTTTTACATGTGAGCCTCCGGGGCACACTTCAGATTAAACCATAACAGGGAATCTTAGAGATGGCCTGCTGGGAGGATGAGGAGACCGAGGCCCAGGAGAGATTGTTTTAGGTGGCTGAGTGGTGGGAGTGGAAATCTGTTTTTCTGACTTATACATAGCCTAAGGCTCTTCCCAAGTCAATTAGCATCTTAAGTCTCTCAATCTGGCTGGGCTGGCAGCTCCTCCCCTGAGCCAAGCCTTTCCTAGGGATCAGTTTGTTACTGTCCTTTGATGTTTGTTTGTTTGTTCTTTTTTTTTGTCTGTATATTTTTGGGGGTGCTGAGGATAGAATTCAGAGCCTTGGCATTCCTCAGCTCAGCTTAAGGGATGATTCAATACCTTTGGAGGAGTTCTTTTTTTTTTTCCTTTTGTCAGAGTTGATGTGCAGGTGTAACACAAAGCACTTTATTTTCACACACTTGCCAAATGCTCATGTGTATCATTTTTTTTGAGTTCTTTCTCCTTTTTATCACCTCTCCTTTTACTTGCCTAGAGCCAGGCACAGAGGAAAGTTCTGGGGTCCAAAGGCAAAGGAGGCCTTTTATCCTTCTTGGAAGGTGCATCCAACTGAGCCATATTCTCTCACTTGGCACCTCTGCTAAGCCAGTTTTTAGGGGGAGTGAGGGGGCTGCCTTGACTTGTGTCCCAAGCAGGGGTGGAGAGGGGAGGACAGCACGGGGAGGCCAGTTATGGGAGGCCACCTGTGCCTCAGAGACTTTCATGCTGACTGCTCCCCGAGATTTGTGGGTACTGACCACTGCCTGTGGGAAAGGACCCCGGGGCCTGCCAGGCTGCTGGTTTAGGGCTTTGCCCATGTTTGCTCACCGCGTTGGGAAAGTGTCTTTGGCATGGGAGCCGTGACAGTGAAGGAGGAGAAGAAGCTTCCAGCTGAGCTAAGCGGATCATGTTCTGGATATCATTTCCATTTAATCTCTAAAATGTTTTGACATTGTCTTAGGGGAAGAGGGAGAAATGGCCCTAGGGGAGAGGCCAGGTGAGAGAGAAGAGGGGAAGGAAGAGGAGAAAGAAGAGACGGAGACTGTGTAAGCAGTGAATTAGCGGGGAGAAAGCAGATAGCTCTGGAGAAGCCAGCTTCTCCATGTTGGCCGTGCCCAGGGACCCATCATTCCCAAAGGATCTTCTGGGACACCACCAGCACTGTGGATGCCAGTGCCATCCCAAGGGCTGACTGTGTAGGTCCAGGTCTCGTAGGGACCAGGGTGTGTGTGTATGCATTTGCAGCTATTCCGCAGAGATGATACTAGCTGGGAACATTTCCACAGCAACTCTTGCTTCCCCCTGCTGAGGCAGGCCCCTGCCTTGGGTCCTGTCCTGGGGTGGTGTTTGTGCAGACCCCCGGGTCTTCCTCAAAGCCATAGGCACTCTTCTGCCCAGTGACTGCATTAAATGCATGGATTTCCATCTGCCCAGCTAACCTGAAGCAAAAGCTTTGTACTGGCAGGAAGGAGAAACTTTTCCAGCCCCCAGAGGCCTCTCCAGCCCCCTGTCAGTCAGTCCCAGCTTCTCCTTAATTTGATGTTTCTTGAGATAGCTGGAAGCTCTTAGCTCTCTTCTCTCCAGAGCAGGTGAGAGAGAAGCCAAATCAACTGCTAGCATCGTTTCAATCACTTGTCTGAAAGGCTTGATTTAACTCTCTGGTCAGGAAGATGGGCTTCAATCAATGCTCATCCCAAAAAAGCAGCACATTCTTCTTCAGATGTACTTTGCATGTTATTAAATAATAGCACCACTCTCTGGGAACCCTGGTTGCATTTTGAGAAGAGGCACACAACACATGACAACGTTGTGATTTAGCTTGACAGCTGCTTTCAGATCCATTTTGTAGCTGTGTTGGAAGATAGACAAGCAACATTTGACTTTGTAGAAAGCAGAAGGAGAAGGAACTGGGTGGCTGCTGGTCAGGCCTGTTGGTGGGAAGGCACCTCTGATCATGAACACACATTTTTTTTTTTTTTTTGGCCAGTCCTGGGCCTTGGACTCAGGGCCTGAGCACTGTCCCTGGCTTCTTTTTTGCTCAAGGCTAGCACTCTGCCACTTGAGCCACAGCGCCGCTTCTGGCCGTTTTCTGTATATGTGGTGCTGGGGAATCGAACCTAGGGCCTCGTGTATCCGAGGCAGGCACTCTTGCCACTAGGCTATATCCCCAGCCCATGAACACATATTTTAATGTAACGAATTTAGTTACTCTGGACTGACCATGGTGTCTTTATCTGGGGAGACACAGCCCTGGCCTTGAAGTTGGCCTGAACAAGATCTGAGTCCTGGCTCTGCTGATACCTGGCTGTGTGGCCTAACCCAAGCCACTTTGCCCTTGGATCCTCAGCCTCCTTAATTATCCAATGGAGAGAATTAACCCGAGCCTGGTGGGGGAGGGACAGGAGGACACATACACAAAGCGGTTGGTTTATATTGGGTGCTGTACTACCATCAGTGCCTTTTGTGGGTGGTTGCTGATATATCTTCTTCGTTTCTGTATCCTGAATGCCTGATACCGAGAAAAAATGTTTACCAATTTGAATAAAAAACTTTTTATAAACATGAAAATTATAATTTGAGTAAGACCTTTATGAACAAGCAATTTGTATAGCTCTGAAATTAGACTTCCTTTAGCTAGAGCTGTGATTTGTGAACTTAGAAAAAAAAAAAAAGAAGGCAAAGAAGCACAGGCTCTATGATTTCCCTCATTGGTCATAATACATGTCTAGGATAGTCCTAGCAGAAGATCACAATAGTTCAGTAGCTATGTACATATGAGCACATAAGATGATGCTAAGTGAAATGAACTCCAAGTTATAGAAGTGCTTTATCATTGTTCTTATTTTTAACATGCCATGTGAAATTTTTTAAAAAAAAGTGTGCTGTGACATGGCATTCTTTTGCTGAGGCCTAAGGGGGACTAGCAAATTAGCCCCCGTGCCAAGTTTGCTTGTGTTTATAACGAGTCTTGTTTGTGATGGTGCAAGCCACACCCATCATTAGCATGCACACAGCTGTAATGGCTTTTGCTCTGCCCACATGATTGCTGATTGGCTGCAAACATTTACTACATTGTACTTCACAGAAAAAAAGTGGTTGCTGACTTCTGGCTCAGGCCCTTGGTTCTCAAACTTTAGCCTGATCAGATCTTCTAAGGAGTAGATTCAATGCCTTGCTGGGCCCACCTGGGTGCTGCATGGAAAATGGGCATTTCTAGCAAGTTTGCAGATGCTGCCTAGGACCATGAAAGGCTGGAGTCGAGACTACTCATCAATCATTGCATATGAGTGTGTGTGTGTGTGTGTGTGTGTGTGTGTATGTGTATGTGTGTATGTATGTATGTATCAGTACTGAGGCTTGAATCTAGGACCTGGGTGCTTCCTTTCTAGCTGTTTCCACTCATGGCTAGTGTTCTACCACATGAGCCACAGCTCCACTTCCAGCTTTTTGGTGGTTAATTGTAGATAAAGGTCTCATAGACTTTCCTGCTAGGGCTGGCTCAGCCTGTGCTTCTCAGATTTCAGCCTCCTGAGTAACTAGGATTACAGATATGAGCCACTGGTTCCCAGCATACACATACACACATGTGTACACACACACATAGTTGAAGCCAGGGCCTTGAACTCAGGACCTTCAGCCTTTTCTTGGCTTTGTTGCTCACAGATAACACTCTGCCACTTGGCCCGTGCCTCCAGCTGACCTGTGTACGTGTAATGGTTGGTTTATGGTTATCCTTGGCACACTGTACTTTGGAATGGCTTGTGCTGGGGTGTTTGTTATATAGCAATCACGGATGAAGACCATGGTGTTGAGAAATGTGGACCCTTACTCTGAGTACAATCGGCTCTGTCTGTCCCTGGGAGTGTTTAGTTGGAAGAGAGGCACAAGTGACCTGATTAGGAATTGTCAGCCCCCACTCTGGCTGCTGTTAGGAGAGCACATGGAGGAGATGGGAGAGGCTTTTCAGCTATGGCCCCCCATTGAACCCGGCACAGAGTGTGGTGGAGTGTGGCACTATAGTCCAGGAGCTGTGGTGCAGGCCGCCCTAAGTGAATGGCACTCACCCTGCCCTGTGCTTTCCAGATGTTTTATCTGAGCCTTTCTTGGCAGTAGCTGTGATGACTGGACCCCTTCCACCCAAGGATGAGGTTCCTGTGGTGGGGAGCTGGCCTGAGCCTTTTCTGATGTCTCCTGAGTCCTTGGGCCCTTGTGTGGGCCCAGCTCACACCCAAGTCTATAACTGCTCTGTGATGAATGAAGACAGAAGCTCCTTTTGTGGCTGCTCTGGGTTGGGTTTTCACTTCAGTGGTCTCTGGCGGGTCTAGACTTTTAAGTGACTTCTTCCAGGTTGGGAGGTAGCTTTCTTTAAAAGCCTTGTCAGCTGATGGAGGTCAGACGAGGGGTTTCCCCTTTCACCCTAAGATCTGGGCAGGTACAGATACCGTAGAGAGAGAAAGAGAGAGCTCTGTGCCAAGGCTGGGGAGCTCAACAGGGAAGCCAGCTGGAGCTCTTTACAAACCTTTCCTAAAAGACTAAAAAACATGACTGCACTCAATGGCATAGGAACACCTGTTCTGCCTGGATGTTTCATAACATATTTTACCTTCAGACTCTTGGGGGTGGGTGGTGGAAGCAGTCCATGAATACATAACCTAACTGGAATTCCATGTTTGGTTTCATTTTGATCACCTCAGTATTTACCTAAGGCTGAGAGTGTTATCACTGAAAAATTTCATAACTAATATTAGGATTATGTCCTAGAGGAGCAGGCCAAAAAATAAAAAAAAAGAGGGCTAGACCCTGGATCTTTCCATCAAAAGGGCTCCTGTGAAACACTCCCCAGCTAGCCTCTGTTTCAGAAAACGAACTGCAGTTGGACCCAGACTCACTTTGGTGCATCAGAATCTGCCGAGCACTCACAGGCAATTCTCTGATCTAGGCAGTGATGGGTGGCAAGGATACTCAAATACAGTATTCGCCTCCGCGGCCTTAAGCTCGGGAAGGTGATCTGCCCATGTTTGATTCAGTTCCTCTGACTAGGGTGGGCAGGAGCCAGGTCTGTGCCTGGCAGCACGTAGTAAGTGCTCATTTGGAATGAGGTCCAAGCTACGTAGTGAAATGCATGGCTCTTGTGGACTTCAACAAACCTGCCTCCCCATGTAAGCCATATCCTACTCAGGATCTACAGCAGTGTTGCCTTTTAAATTTTTTTCTGGTTGTAGGGCTTGAAATCTGGGCCTGGGTGCTGTCCCTGAGCTTTTTTTTTTTTTTTTTTTTTTGCCAGTCCTGGGGCTTGGACTCAGGGCCTGAGCACTGTCCCTGGCTTCTTTTTGCTCAAGGCTAGCACTCTGCCACTTGAGCCACAGCACCACTTCTGGCCATTTTTCTGTATATGTGATGCTGGGGAATTGAACCCAGGGCCTCATGTATATGAGGCAAGCACTCTTGCCTCTAGGCCATATCCCCAGCCCTGTCCCTGAGCTTTTGTGCTCATGGCTAGAGCTCTGTCACTTGAGCCACAGGCTCCACTTCTGTTTTTCTTCCCCCGTGATTAATTGGAGTTAACAGTCTTAAGTATTTTCCTGCTTCAAACCACTAGCTCAGCCTTCTGAGAAGCTAGGATTATGGGTGTGAGCCACTGGCGCCTAGCTCAGTGCTACCTCTTTGAAGCATAAGGTGAGCTACATAGTAACTAAAACTCCTGTAGTAACCTTATAACAAAGGTAAAAAGGATCAGGGAGCTGGTGGCTTATGCTTGAAATCCTGGCTACTCGAGAGGCTGAGATCTAAGGATCATGATTTGAGGCCAGCCCATGCAAAGAAGTCTATGAAATTCTTCTCTCTAATTAACTACCAAAAAGCTAGAAGTGGGGCTGAGGCTTTAGAGATAGAGTGATAGAGTACTAGTCCTGAGTGTCCAGGCCCTGAGTTCAAGTCAAGCCCCAGCACTGGCACAACATGGCCATACACACACACACACACACACACATAAAAAAGAATAGTGAAATTAATTTTTTTAGGTATTACTAGGGCTTGAACTCAGGTCCTCACGCTTGTTAAGCAAGTGTTCTACCACTTGAATCACCCCTCCAGTCCTGAAATTAATTTTAATACTTGATGTTAACACTTAGCCAGCTTTCTGTTGTTATGTAAAAATGCCCGATACAACCAACTTATAAAGAGAAGAGGTTCCTGCTGGCTCATAGTTCTGAAGGTCTCATGCCCCATAATTGGCTGGTCTTGTGTCTTTGGGCCTGTGGCAAGGCAGTTTTGCTCATGACAGGAGTGTGTGGAGGAGAAAATCCTCTGATATCACAAGCTAGGTAGTGGAGAGCCCGAGGAGGGGGCTGGCGTCCCACAACCCCCTTCCAGGGTGTATGTCTTTAGGAAACTAAGGGCCTCCCACCAGGCTCGACCTCTTAAATGTTCCACCAGCTCCCAGGAGTGCCTCGCGGGGAGGAATGCTTTATCACCTGGACCTTTGGCAGACATTTGCTATCCCAACAATGGTAATAGTATATTTACTTAACCTCACAGGTCCAAAGTACCACTGAAAAATATGGCAATCACTATATGAAATTCCTGAGTGATATGTTTCACATTCTGATGCGCATCAGGAGTCTTTTCATACCTCCAGCACTTTTCACGTTTCACAGCCAGTGGCCAGAGGTGATGGTGGGGAACACACACTGCAGCTACAGCCCAGAAAACCTCACATTCGGCTTACTTTTGGGATCAGTTCCTTGAACCCTAAATTCCGATCACCATAGATTATTTTAGTATGAGCTAGAACTTCATAGAAAGGAACTCAGGTAGTAGTATTCCTATTTGTTTTTTTTTGTGTGTGTTGTTGTTGTTGTTGGTCATGGGGCTTGAACTCAAAGCCTGGATGCTGTTCTTTTTTTTTTTTTTTTTGGCCAGTCCTGGGCCTTGGACTCAGCCTGAGCACTGTCCCTGGCTTCTTCCCGCTCAAGGCTAGCACTCTGCCACCTGAGCCACAGCGCCCCTTCTGGCCGTTTTCCATATATGTGGTGCTGGGGAATTGAACCGAGAGCTTCATGTGTAGGAGGCAAGCACTCTTGCCACTAGGCCAGATTCCCAGCCCTGGATGCTGTTCTTGAGCCTTTTTTTTTTTTTTTTTTTTTGGCTAGTGCTTTACCACTTTGAGTCATAGCACCACTTCCGGTTTTCTGTTGCTTAATTGGAGATAAGAGTTTCACAGACTTTCCTGCCTGGGCTGACTTTGAATTGCGATCCTCAGATCTCAGCCTCCTCAGTAGCTAGGATTATAAGCATGAACCACCAGCGCCTGGCTTTAGGTTTCTTTTACTCAAATACACACACACACACACACACGTATTATATAATATATACATATATGATAATATATGTATATAGTATATACATATATATGTACATGTGCATATATTATGTGTATTTTTTTGGTGGTAGGTTTGAACTCAAGGCCTCACACTTGCTAGGCAGACATCATACCTTTTTGCTGTTGTTATTTTTCATATAGGTTCTTGTTTTTCTGGTCCATGATAGCCTGGACTACAATCCTCCTATTTGTACTTCTTATATAGCTAGAATGACAAGTGGGTGCCATTGTGCCCACTTTTTATTGGTTGAAATAGCTTCTCATCAAGTTTTTTCCTGGGCTGGCCTGGAACCTTGATTTTCCCTATCTCGCGAATAGCCAAGATTATAGGTGTGAGCCACTGCATTCAACCCACTCATCCCCTGTTATGGCTGAGTGGTACTTCATCGAATGCCTAGACCATGTTTATTTGTCTGTGCTTAGTAAAGAGCTGTTCTTGAGAGAATGTTATGAGGATCTCCGGAAAGGGCAAAGAACAGAGAAGAATCCAGGAAAATGGTCTAGAATAATAACCTGAGGAAGGGGACATTTAGGTTGGGCAGAATGAGAATATTGGTGGACACCGAGTGGGGAGGGTAGTTAGCAGTGAGCGGGTGGTAGGGTGAGGCTAGGTTTGGAGAATGAGAGTCTGGGAAAAACGAATGAAGTGGACTTGGAGAGTCTTGAGTGCCACCATAAAGGAATCTTCTAGGGATGGAGGTGTGGCTTGGTGGTAAGAGTGCCTGCCCAGCAAGGGCAAGGCCTTGAGTTCAGATCCCAGTACCTCCAAATTAAAGAAGGAGCTGTCTGGGTGTGAGGTAGGTTGCCACTCTGGATGCAAAGTGCCAGCACAGGTCAGAAAAACCTCCTTGGAAGAGGTGGAATATCTTTGCCCCTCTTTCCTCAGCACACTATGTCCAGGCTGCTGTTCCCTTGGCCTCATCTAGCTCCACCCCTCCACTCTAGGAAGCTCCCTGGGGGAGGCTTTCCTGCCTGGCCCCTGGCCAGCCCTTCCCCCACCCCCACCCAATCACTTCTCCCTCACAGCATGGTGTTAGCCTACAGTTGCATCTACCTGGACCCTGCCTCACAGCTGGCCAGCGGCTGGCATTCCCCTGCCTGTGGGGTGCTCTAGACCACATTGCCTCTGGAGCCGGAAGGAGCTCCTGGTACAAAATGGCCTTGGGAATTGGTTCGGATGATTCCTGGCTCACCATGTGCATCACAGTCATAGTAACATGGTAGTAAATGCTGCGCATCACTCCAGGAAACAGCTGCCATTCAGTCATGTAGATGTTCAACTGGGGGCCAAACTGGAGCCTGGATCCACCTGGTTTCATTCAATTTTACACCCAGACAGTGGGGCCCAGAAAAGCGAGATCCCCTTCTCTGGGGACAGCAAACAGAAGTGAGATTTGTTCAGGATGGACTCAGGCTGAGGAAAAGCAGCAGAGCCAGGGCCTGGATCTCAGGGCCCCTGACTCCCACTGCAGTGCTCACTCTACAAGGCCAGGGGGCCTCCCAGAACCACCTCCTGGCTGGCTGGGTTGTTTTGGCCATCTCTCTGACTTTCTTAGGAATTTCCTCCCCCTCTTTACCTTCCCAGAGGGTGGCTTATTTCTTTAAGCTCAAGAAGAGGAAAGAGAAAAAAAAAAGAAAAAAGGGAGATGGTGAAATAAATGTGCTGCTGTGTTGGAAACATTGGGTTGAAGAATTGATCCCTACGGCTAAGTAATTTCCTTCTTTCGTACAAAATATAAATAAATCTGTGCGGCCAATACTGAGTGAGGAGATGGGCCACTGGCTGGATTTTGCCACAAGAACGCACTTTGGAGCCCCCAGCTTCCTGTCCTTGGTCCAGTCAATGAGCTGTTCTCTATGGCCCTGGCCTCCTCCCTAAGGAGGATGGGGGCAGTGCCCTTGTGGTGCTCGCTGTGGTTAGGTTAGGTGGACTGGAAGCCTGGTGGTCTTTCCAGCACTCAGCTGGACCCTAGCAGGTGTGGCCTAGAACTGCTGATTTTCATAACCATAAATAGAGTGGCGTAATTATCATAGTGATTCTCTCGTCTAGGCTCAAGGGGAGGGGCTGGGAAGGGTGGGGCGGGCCTCAAGTGTGTGGTTATACAACACAGAGCCTTCTCCCCAAGGTTTCCTCTTATTTCTGGGAAGAGATGGCCAGGGCCGCGAGGACTAAATTAATTGGGGGCTGGGGGCGGGGGAGTTTAATCATGTCGCTCTCAATGTGGTTTAATTTTTAGCATGCTCCCCTGGGGTGGTCCGCCTTCCCCAGCCTCAGGTAGGGACTTGGAGGGAGAGAAAGAGAAGGAGGGAGGGAGAAAGAGAGAGGGAGAGAGGGAGAAGTGAGAGAAGGACAGAGTGAGAGGAGAGAGGAGAGAAGAGAGAAGGCTGACTCCACTTCCTTCTTGGGTGCCTGGCTGGTTCCAAGCTGTTTCCTGCTGCTGTCAGATGGAGCCCATGGACAGGATAAGTCAGGCTTAATTTTTTAAAATTATTGTCATAAAGGTAATGTACAGAGGGGTTACAATTAGGTGAGTCAGGTAAAGAGGACATTTCTCTTTGGACAATGTCATGCCTTCCCTTGTTCCAAATCTGGCTTTTATAAGGCACAAGGATTATCCAGAAGAGTCTGATGCTAGCCAGTAGCTCATGCCTATAATCCTAGCTACTTGGGAGGCTGAGATCTGAGGACAGCAGTTGAAAGCCAATCTGGGGAAGAAAGTCCTTGAGAGTCTTTATCACCAACTAACCACCAAAAAGCTGGAAATAGATAATGTGGCTCACGTGGTAGAGTGCCAACTTTGAGTCAGAAAGCTAAGGGACAGAGCCTAGGCCCTGAGTTCAAGCCCTAGTACTGATACTTAAAAAAAAAAAGTTCTAGAAGAAAGATGGTCTGGCTGTGTTGGATGATTTTTCCATCTATGGAGGGTCCAGGAGTGCAGACAGACAGACAGAGAGACAGACAGACTGTAAGAATCAGGAACTTAGGACCTAAGGAAATGGATGAAGTTGGCTCCAGGTCAAGTGGATTTGGTTGCTTGCTGAAAGGGTCTATGTGGGATTGTTGGATTGCTTCCCACACAAAGGTTGAGTGCAGGCTGGGCAGGGTCAGCTCTTCATATGTGTTTATGCTTTAAGAGTAGGTCTGCAGCTTCTTCTTCTGGTACTGGGGATTGAACCCAGGTCCTTGCACTTGCTAGGCAGGGGCTCTACCACCTGGGTTACACACCCAGTCCTCTACACACCTTAGTCCTTGTGAGGGAAGAGGGGCAACAGTGTCTCCCTTAGATTCTGCCTGTGGCTTGGATCTTCTGCTTCCATTAGGAGTGAAGGTTAAAGGTTGGCTTTCTTCAACTTGGAGCATCTTCCCGGTGGAGCCCACAGACCCTTGTTTTTGCCACTGGCAGGAAAGAGGTTGTGAGCTTGCTGATTTCAGTGTTATGGCACACAGTCTGGTGCTTTCTGCTTAAAAGCCAGAGCAGTGATAAGGGGAGATGCTGGCTCTAGGAGCTGGGTTGTGTGGAGACCCCTGAAGCAGCTGGGCACCATACCTACTGGTCTTTTTGGTTGGGACAAACCCAGGGCCTTGTGCATGCTAAGCACTCACTCTACCACTGAGCTGCACCCCAGCTCTATGTGTTGGTCTTTGGTATCTGAATCCTTTGTCCCATGCTTGAATATTGTGTTAGCATTTGAACCTTGATGGAAAACACAGCCTCAGTTGAGAGTTAAAAATTTTACTTTTCTAGATTTTCTTGCTGTCAGGTCAGGGTGATGAACACACACAGATTGCACTTTGACTAGGGAGTAAGGAAACAGGGTTCCAGCATGCCTGTAATCCTAGCTATTTGGGAGGTAGTGTTCCAGAGGTCTGTGATTTGGAGGCCAGTCTGGACAAAACTGCTGTAAGACTAGGTATGGTGACATACTTTAGTGATCCCAGCTACTTACAAGGTGTTGGAAGGAGGGTCTCCATCTAGGCTGGCCCTGGGCAAACAACAGAAGATCCTACCCTATTAGCCCCCTTCCCCCGAAAAAAAGGCAAAATGTCAGAGAACATTGCTCAGGTGTTTGAGCCTGCCTAGCAAGCACAGGACACTGAGTCTCTCCCCCAGTACTGCCAGGAGAAAGAGGATGGAGAGGGAGAGGAGCATTAGGAAAACTAGAATCACAATAGGTGGTGGAGGGTGAGGGGTGGAGGACAGGTAGAGGACAGGGGTGGGGTGACAGGTAAAAGGCAGGGCGACATGGTGTCAGTCACTGTGTGCTGCCTGGAAGCACCCCCAGAAATTGTCCTGGGGGATCAGAACATGTGCTCTCCCTGGAGGGAGGCTGGGTCAGAGGCGGCCAGTGTCTCTTCTTTAAGGAAAGCACAGCAGGTGTGAGATAGGCTCTGGCCCCGAATTTCTGCAGGGTGATGCAAAAATAAAACAGGACTCATGAAGTTCTGTCACAGAAAGCCCGCTCTGCCAGCTGCTGGTCTCCCCAGATCCAGAAGGCCAGGCTGGAGAGCCAGTGCAGGTGGCTTGCTGGCAGCCTTGGCCATGTGCTCCACTGGGCCTTGTCCCCCCCCCCCCGAGGTCAAGTTCCAGGGGATCCTCACCGACCACTCCTTTGAAGCACTTCCATGTAGGGTCTCTACCAGATGTGGAAGACCTATACCGAGAGAGAGAGAAAGAGAGAGAGAGAGAGAGAGAGAGAGAGAGAGAGAGAGAGAGAGAGAGAGAGAGAGAGAGAGAGAGAGTCCCTGACTAATATACAACACAGATAGAGCTTTCTATTGTTCTTGGGATCAAATCCAAACAAGGTTTGACCCACAAGAGCTCTGCAGGTGGGCCAGGCATGGTAATACATGCTCATCTTCTGAGCTAGGATGGAGGCCCTGTAGAGGAGGACCTCATTGTTAGCGGGCAGCCCCAGGCCAAAGGACAAAAAGTACCACTCTACCTGATAAGTAACTAAAATGGAAAAAAAAAGAGGATCTGAAAGAGGCCTGGTTCAAGTGATAAAGCACTTGTCTAGTGAGCATGAGACCTTGAGTTCAAACCCCAGTACTGCCAATGTAACACAAACAACAAAATACCCAGGCAGGTTTCCCTGCCTTTTGCTTCCCCAGCTGTGCTGGCCTTTGCCACAAATCCTCAGAGCGGTTAGCCGTCTTTCTTCAGCTTCTTCACTCTCATCCTCTACTGTCTGAGGCACTCCTCCTGCCCTTGCCCTGCACAACTATACGCAAGGCTCGCTTTGATCTTAAGCCAACCTCTGCATGCAGTCCTGTTTGGCTTTCCCTCCCTCCCTCCCTCCCTCCCTCCCTCCCTCCCTCCTCCCTCCCTCCCTCCCTCCTTCCCTCCCTCCCTTCCTCCCTCCCTCCCTCCCTCCCTCCCTCCCTCCCTCCCTTCCTCCCTCCCTCCCTCCCTCCTTCTTCCTCTCTCTCTCTCTCTCTCTCTCTCTCTCTCTCTCTCTCTCTCTCTCTCTCTCTCTCTCTCTTTCTCTGGTCCTGGGCCTTGAACTCAGGGCCTGGCACTGTCCCTGAGACTTTCTATGCTCAAGGCTAGAGCTCTACCCCTTGAGCCACAGTGTTACTTTTGGCTTTTTCTATTTATATGGTACTGAGGAATCAAACCAGGGCTTCATGTGTGCTAGGCAAGCACTCTACCACTAAGCCACATTCCCAGCCTCCTCCTTTCTTTTCTTTTTGACAGAGTCTTGTCATGTAGCCCAGACTTTGAACTTTTGGTCAGCCTGAGTTACTAGGATTATAGGCATGTATCACTATACTTGGCTCCAGGTTGTCTAGCTGAACCTAATCCTCTGATTATGGCTCATTGAGGAGAAGAGGGCTAGTGCCTCCTTTTGTGTGGATGTCATACCTCTAATATTGCAGATTCTGAGTGCTGAATTCCTTTTGGTAGCTGGTTCATGGCTTTGGCTCATCTATCCCGTAGACTTGTGACATTTCTGGAACCATCCTCGCTTTCCAAGGGCTGTGAGTTTAATTTGCCCACATATAGCTTGCTGTTGAAAACAGCCGTGTCTGCCTTCAAGGCTGGTCTTATTCCTGCTTGTTCTTCACCTAGGCCCTTTTGGCATCTCAAACGCAAAATTGCTGTTCTGGCCTTCTTGTGATTCTCTCTGGCTCTTCTTGTGAGCATAACTTTCTAGTCATCAGCTCTTTTAGATGATTTTTTTTCCTGAGATTTATAAGATGGCAAGAGTCACAAAATGTCTTCAGGATATTCTTTGCAAAGCTTTTCATGCAATTGAATCTGCCTTATTTCTGCCTTTCTAACCATGTTTGCTACGCCCCTGCTGTGTGGGGGACCCCAGGTTGGATGGGGAGGCATGGGAGGAAGAGCAGAGTGCTTCCTCCTGCAGTCTAGAGGGTGAGGGCTCAGGTGAGCACAAATGCATCTAGAAGCAAAGTATGCTAAATAGAGGGCAGAACAGAGTGCCGTGGGAGCAGAGAGAAGGTAGAGGAGGAAAGAAACTTGCTGCACTATTTTGATCTTTCTGGAAAGGACTGTCTGGAGTGTCCATGCTGCAAAAGGGGAGATGTCCCAATGTGCTAGGTGAGCTCCAGAGCCTTTCTGCCTGGAACCTGGGACATGACTATAGGACTTCATTGTAATGGTTGTTGGTGTTGGGGTTTGAACTCAGGGAGGGCTTCATGCTTTCTAGGCAGATACTCTACTAGTTGTGCCACACCCCTGGCCATTTTTACTTTTCTTTTCTTTTCTTTTCTTTTCTTTCTTTCTTTCTTTCTTTCTTTCTTTCTTTCTTTCTTTCTTTCTTTCTTTCTTTCTTTCTCTCTCTCTTTCTTTCTTTCTTTCTCTCTCTTTTTTCTTTCTTTCTCTCTCTTTCTTCCTTCCTTCCTTCCTTCCTTCCTTCCTTTCTTTCTTTCTTTCTTTCTTTCTTTCTTTCTTTCTTTCTTTCTTTCTTTCTTTCTTTCTTTCTCTCTCTCTCTCTCTCTCTCTCTTTCTTTCTTTCTTTCTTTCTTTCTTTCTTTCTTTCTTTCTTTCTTTCTTTCTTTCTTTCTTTCTTTCTTTCTTTCTTAACTAGTGTTTCACCTTTTCCCTGTCCTTCCTAGACCACCATCCTCCTATTAATACTTCCAATCTTATCTGGAATGATAGGCATATACCACTTCACCTACCTTTTTATTGGCTGGAACAGAATCTTGCAAACATTTGTTTGGTGCGTGCGTGCGTGTGTGTGTGTGTGTGTGTGTGTGTGTGTGTGTGTGTGTGTGCAGTTTGTCCTTGAACTATGACCCTTCCAGTCTCTACCTCCTGAGCAGCTAGAATTACAGACATGTGTCACCATGCCCGGCTGCAAGGGCTTTTCCAAGTTTGGAGTCCAGCTGCTGCCTTTGGATCAGGTGCTGCCCAGCTTGCTCCTCCTTGTCTTGTGCCGTGACGCTGCTGGCAGTTCTGCTGTCTGGACTGGCCATATATCTCTGCTGTTCAGGCAAGTCCCTTCTGAGTCCTAGTCCTACTGTCCCTGGACAGTTCTCAACCATCCCTGGATGGTTCTAGCCATGAAGAGAACACCTCAGCGGAGTGATTGGTGTTGATGTCACATGACAAGGCCTGTTGACATTGGGTGGCCATAATCTGCTGTGAGGTTGGGAAGGTCACCCCTATGGTGTGCTTCTCGAGACAAAGCCCACAGCCTGACTCTTCCTGAAGTTGTATCAAGTCAACCCAAGTGGAGAATAAGTCTGTATATGACAGGCCTGAGTGCAAGTCTTGCAAAGCATCAGGGCCATGGATGACGAGAAATGCTCATGGAGATCCTGGAATACAGAGAGGGTATTGGTGGAAAAAGGGGGGCGGGAATCCGCATGGCTGCAGTTTACTGAACAATATTTTTAAAGTGTTAGTGACTGGACCATGGTTAGGTAAGAAATGACCTTTTGGGGAAAATGGGAGGAACAGCCTCAGTGAACTTATGAATCATTTCTGAACTCTTCTGTATCAAAATTTATTCCAAAATGAAAGATTAAAAATAAAATGTGACATCAAGCTCACACCTATAATCCTAGCTACTCAGGAAACTGCAGTCTGAGGATTGAGGTTTGAAGCCAACAGAAAGCTGGAAGCGGAGCCGTGGCTCATGTGGTAGAGCACCAGCCTTGAGGGAAAAAAAAAAGACAAACAAGAGAAGCCCTGTGTTCAAGCCCCAGGTACTGGCACTAAATAAAAACAAACAAACAGCAGTTGTTCTGCCAAACAGAAGGCATAAGCTTGAATCCAGCCTGAGTGTTTTCTACCAATTTGACCTTGGATATGCTACTCAACATCCTGAGCCTCAGTTTCCTCATTTGGAGAATAACCCCAGTGCCTACCTCAGTGGGCTTGTGGCAAGGATGGAAGAGTTGGTCCTGAGTCACACACCTAACCAGTGCTCTGAATGCAGGAAGCAATCGATAGGGCTTAGCTCTTCTTATTGTTATTGATGAAGGAAGAAGTCTGGCTTCTAAAAGCTAGGAGGAACGGAGGAGATGCTGGGTGACAGAATTCAATAAGGTTTGAATAATTCAATGCAATTCAATTAAATAAACATCTATGGATTTCGTCTGTGTGCCAAGCCTTATCCTGGGGGTTGGTGAGAAAAAAGAATCAACTCTGGTTCTGGCTCTCATGGGCTCAGAGGTGAGCATGGGGAGGCACACCTAGGTACTCAGACAGTGATGGGGGGGTCAAGTGCTCCGTGGGAGGCAAGATGAGGTTGCTGTGAGGTCAGCACAGCTTCTGTGCTATGTCTGAGGCGGCGTAAGGAGTCAGAAGGGTCTTCGTGCGGCCATGACCCCTGGTGTAAAGCTGGACACATGAGTTACAGTGAGGGCTATAGGTCTGTCAAACACCCTGTGGATGACTTGGGCTCTGTGATTGATGCTTTGCCTCAGTTATTTCATATCTTCTTCACAGAGGGCATCTTTCCTACCTAGTGAGGTAACAGTTTCCGTGGAGGAATGGGGTTCCTAAGGCTGTGGGTATTGGCTAGGTCCAATCCACGCTGGCCGACGTGGAACCTATTGTGGCATTCAGGAGTAAGGGCACTGGAGGCTGAAGGCCCAGGTGCCACAATGTGCTACCTCAAAGGGCATAGGTCCTAGGGAGGGAGGGAAGAAAGAAGAGGAGGAGGGAGAGAGGCCAGCTAGGTGAGGCTAGTCAGCATGGAAGACTTCCGTTCCAGTCCTTCAATCTAGGCTGTCTCAAATAGCTCAGAGGAGCCATGGAAAGTTCTTCACAGGGTTCAAGGCAGATTGGAGTCAGGCATCATGCAGGTATCAGACAGAGAAAGAAGGGTGGGCAGATGGAGAGTAATGAACATCTCCAAAGACCTCCCCGGGGGAGGTGAAAAGACTCCTTCCCCAAAGCAGGCTCTCTACAGACCTGGAAACCTCATGAGACCCAGCCAGGCTAGGGGGCTGCCAGGGGCATGAATAAAGGGTCAGGAAATGCTGCTCCTGCTCCCTGGCTTCTGGGCCCAGGCTGTGGTGTGAGCTCTTGACACGGGGCATCCAGTTGGATTCCAGATCCCCCATACCACAGGGGAGAGGGGCATCCGGGGAGCTTGTTTCATAAGGGAGGGTGTTCAGAGTCACATCCCGCGGGGACAGGTGAGAAGCCAGGAGAGACATAGCTCAGTGGAAGACAATCTTAATGAGCCCATGAGCTTCCAGAGCCTATGGGAAGGTACCCATCATCTCTGAGCCCCAGGGGCCCAGTGGGCCTTTGACTTTCCCTCTCCCTGTCTCTCCATCTCCACCTCCAGTTCCCATGATGCTCAGGGGAGAGCTTTGGTTTGGTCCAGCTGGAGACACAGCCTGGCAGCTGTGGTTTAGCCAAGTCATTTCACCTTCTTCACTCTTCTTAAGTGTACCAGGTTTCTTGAAGAGATCCTGGAGGAGTGAGTCTGAGGGTCTAGAAGTGGGGAACACATTCATTGTTCAAATATTTGTCCTGCCTAGGAATCTTGGGGGCTTCTGTCCTTCCAGACTAATATTAGGACCTGTTCTCTAGGTGCCTGGCTTCCTCCCAGGATTGGAGAGGTGTTGGCAATTGGAACACTTGGGGCTTTGTGCCAGGGCCAAGAGTCGTCCTGGCTGTGGGCATTGTGGCTTCTGAGCTCTGGACTCCTGGTGTGTGTGTGTGTGTGTGTGTGTGTGTGTGTGTGTGTGTCTGTGTGTCTGTGTGTCTGTGTGTCTGTGTGTCTGTGTGTCTGTGTGATGCTAATTGACCATAAAGCGTGTGCTTGCAATTGGAATTTGTTGGGCTTCCAGGTCCCTGGTTGTAGCCTCTGATGCTCATTAAAGCTCAGGTAGCTGAATTGGCTGTGTGGATGCTGACAGAGCAGCCCCAGGGAGGCAGCAGCTGGATTCTAGCTTGCGTGGCGCTGACAGGACATTGGGTGGAGGCCTGTGTATGGTCTTCACCCTGAGGACCCCCTCTCAGTGGCCGCATCTGTCTCTGTGGCCCCTGCACATGCTGTTCTGTGAATGGCACATGGGATCCTGGTTCTCACCTCTCTAACTCTTCCCCCCCCCCCCCCCCCCCCGCATGAGTTGTGGAGCTTGAACTCTGGGCCTGGTCGCTGTCCCTGAGCTCTTCAGTTCAAGGCCAGTGCACTATCACTTTGAGCCACAGCACCACTTCCAGTTTTCTGGTAATTAATTGGAGATAAGGGTCTCATGTACTTTGCTGCTTGGGCCGGCTTTGAACTTGGATCCTCAGATCTCAGCCTCCTGAGAAGCTAGGATTCCAGGCGTGAGTTCACACTGGCACCCGGCCTCTCTAACTCCTTTATACTGGATCTGTGTGGCAGAGGGGGCAAGCTCAACTCACTGGGCTTCAGTTTCCTCAGACAGGAGGATTCCAGAACCTTCTTAGGTTAGGGTTATCCACCTGGTAGATAATGCCAAGTGTTGGACTGGACTTGAAGGAAGTTCTAGAACCTGAACGGTAGGGCTGTGCCCGCTGGGGATAGAAATGCAGGCATGTACGTACTACTTGTCTTTGGTTATAAGAGCTGCTTTTTCAGGGATCTCCCACCCCGAAGTCTTTCCTGCTTCTGTGGGTAGCTCAGTGGCCTCTCAGATCGCTGCTTGTTTCTTCACTTCCACTCTCACCACCCCTTGAAGGTGTCACCGCCAGCCTGGGCTGGCTGCTTCCCTGCTACCCTGCCTGGGCAGCGGGCCCTGAGTTTGCTTCACCCCTGCTTCTTGTTCTCCTCACCCCTGCCAAACCAGGCTCCACGCTCTCTCATAAGAATCCCTCAAGTGTACCCCTCCTCCACGGGGCTCAGCCTTACTCAGTGGGCTGAGCAGGGGGGACAGAGCCCCCACACCTGCCCTAACTGTCATTGCCTCAGACCTCCTTCCAACTCAGGAAGCCTAGGAAGTACTAGCTTCTCTGCCTGTAATATTGAGGAGGCAGGTGACATGAAATGTCACCCAATGTCCTCCTCTGCCCATCTCCAGCGCTCTACCCAGCCTCTCCATGTGACCTCTGTGTAAGCGTCTCTGTCAGTCTGAATTAACTATCATTTATTGACTACTTATTGTGAAGCCAACATTGGGGAAATTGCTCTTTTCTTGGAAAAGAAAAAAAGCCTGCACTTTTCAGCTCTCTGATTCCCCCCCCCCCCCGCCCCCCGCCCCGCCTTCCAGGCTTCTCAGCCTTCTGGAAGGGACGCCTTGAATTATTCAGCCCACAGTCGGATCTCTGGAGAACATAGCCTCGCGGCTACTTTAATCACCGGGAAGGTTCACAGTCGGTTATAATCAAGCCGGAGTCAGCGGAGAAATGCTCTCCTCTGGCTTGAAAACAAGATCAAAAGGGAGCCCGAGGAGGAGAGAAAAATTGGAGGGAGAAATGGATGTAGGTGTCCAAGGCTCTTAGGTCCTTCTCACATTTCCAAAGGCGGCGGGGGACGCCCAACCCGGGCACCCCAAGTCCTCTGCCCTCTTCCTTTCAGCCAGGTGTTTCACTGCACTGACCTCTGACCTTCACTAATGTCACCAGTAGCCAGTCCTGGTTACAGCTTGTGGGGGTGGGGGGCGTTGGGGAAGCTGTTACCGGTTCAGTTTTGAGAAGAGGGAGGGGAGGGCACGGAAGGGAGGGTGGGCTGGACGGAGAAAGGGGAGACACCTTACCTGAGCTCACTGGAATTGGGTATATTCAGGAAGAGCTGCATAGACAGGGTACAGAGAGCTGGAGGGCACCTGGGACAAGACCGGGGAGAGTTGGGGAGGGGCGATCCTGGATTGTTGCCTAAATTCCTGTCTAAATTGTGGGGGAGCCACAGGGTGGTGGTCTGCAGGAATAGGCAGGGATGAGAGACGAAATCTCTGAGGCTCGGTGTGCTCTGGTTTGTGTTACATAATGTGGTTTCACAAATGTGGGGTGATTATTGGACCTAGCTTCTCCCCACCCCCACATCCCCTCAGGCTTCAAACACAGAGCAGTGGAGCTAGTGTGTAGTGCGGGCTGTCCCAATGGCCATTCGACTGTGACTGGCCCTCTACCCAGAGCAATAGGGGCACTGTTGTAGCTTGACGTCCACGTTGGCAGCCTTCATGGTGGGGGTGGGCTGCCGCTGCAGCTGAATGCTGTGGTTGTGGGCATAGTAAGTCACTCCCAGTGCCTAGGCTGCCTGGGGTCTAGCTTCAGCTCTGTTTCTGACTGGCTATGTAACTCATCCTCTGTCTGCCTCAATTTCTCCACTTGTGAAGCTGATAGAAGACTGTAGAAAGACTGTAGGACTAGCAAGATAGTGCATGCAAAGCCCACAGTGCCTGGCATGTAGCAGACACTCCGCATGCAGCTCCTACTTTGTGGTGCCTCCATGTCCTTGCTGAGATAGAAACCCTCCAGCGCTGGACAGGGGTGGGAGTGGGTGGGTGGAGGTATGAGCCTGGGAAGCCCTGCGTAGGTCTGTGATTGACAGCTCCTGGGACTCCCACAGGCCTAGGGGCAGGGCTAGGAAAATACAGGTTAATTAGGAATGTGTTTTCTGGGCAGGTGGGTGGAGCCCACCCTCCAGGGTCTCCTGTGGAATGGGCGGGAAGTCCACACATTCTCTTAGACACATCTACCTGGGGCTGTTGACAGTGTGCTGCATTTCCTTCCAGGACCTTGGCATTCACGTGCTGTGGGTATCATGTGTGTAAATGCCCCCTCCTGCTCCTCCCTCTCATTTTCCCCTTCTCTTTCTCTTCCCCCCTTTTCTCCTTTTGTCTTCTCCTTCCTTCCTTCCTCTCTCTCTTTTGAGAGAATATTTGGCTATGTATCCCAAGCTGGCCTCCAACTCCCATTCCTCCTTCCTCAGCCTCCTAAATGCTGGGGTTACCCATGTGCACCACCATTGCTATGTCCCTGAGCTTCTTTTACTCAAGGCTAGTGCTCTACCATTTGGGTCACAGCTCCAGCTTCAGGTTTTTTTGTTTGTTGTTGTAGGGTTTTTTTGTTTGTTTGTTTTTGCATTTTAGTTTGAAGCCAGCTGGGCAAGAAAGTCTATGAGACTCTTATCTCCAGTAAAATACAACAACAACAACAAAATGCATGCTGCGCTGTCAGTATGGCTTAGATGGTAGGCCATCAAATATGAGCAAGAAAGCCGAATGAGAGGATGAGGCACTGAGTTCAAGTCTCAGTACCAGAACAGAACAGAACAGAACAGAACAAAAAAACACATATAGTGAGCCAGGAATGGTAATGCTTACTTGTAATCCCACTACTCAGAGTCTGAGGCAGGAGGATCATGAATTTGAGGCCATCCTGGATTAGAGAGGGAGACTCTATCTCAGATATAAAGAAATAAGCGAATAACAAATCAACAAATAAATAGATAAGGCCACACACGGCACAAAATATGTTAAAGGTAGAAACATTCCATTCTCTACTCCCCATTTTCTGGTTTCCAGTCTCTGACTTTGCCCTCTCCCTGGCGAGGCTTTGTGAATTATCTACCTTGCTGTCCCCAGCCCTTCACTTTGTCTAAGTTGCCTGAGATTGTGATGCAACCCTCAGAAAATCTGTGTGCAGCCGGTGTCCTCTCAGGCAACTGCCTTTGGAGTCACAAGTATTTATTTGCATAGCATTAGGCTGTCTTTTCATTTGTCCCCTAAGTGTATATTTGTGATCACCACCACAGAACTGCTTCCTAGATTGCTTTTAAAAGTGATCTTTAAAGGCTTGTTTACAATGACAGCCAGTACTTGGCAATGGTCAGGTCTTCACCCTGAGAACAATTACTAAATCCCTGTAAATTTCTTTGTCTCCCTTTTGCCAATTCTCGCAGGTGACCTCTATAAACACCCCAAAGTAGCAATGATTGAGGTCAGGGAGGGTTAATGGGAGTTCCCCAAACAGTACTCTACTGCTTAAAATCAAGTGTGTGTGTGTGTGTGTGTGTGTGTGTGTGTGTGAGAGAGAGAGAGAGAGAGAGAGAGAGAGAGAGAGAGAGAGAGAGAGAGAGAGAGAGAGAGAGAGAGAGAGAGAGAGGGCGCGTGCCGGGCTCTTAGTAAGGAGAGTCTTTTGAGCAACTTGAACTTGAAGAGCTGTTTCTCTTTTCTAGAGGCTAATTGTCAAAGATCCTTATGTTGTGTTTGGCAATATATGACTTTTTTTTTTTTAAAGGTAAGATTAAGAGAAGCACATTTTTTTCCATCTGTTGGCTGCACTCTAATTTATTTCATCATTTCTGTATTGTTGGATAGGTCCATGATTTCTTTCTTTTCCTATTATAAATCACAAGGCACATTTTTGTACTTATGTCTCCGGCACATTATAGATTATTTTCTAGGGACAAATTTCACAAGGTTGAATGGTATGGATGTGTGTGTGTGTGTGTGTGTGTGTGTGTGTGTGTGTGTGTGCAGGTGTGCATGTGTGCATGCATAAGCATTGGTCTTAGGGCTTGAACTCAGGGCCTGGGCACTGTCCCTGAGCTCTTTTGCTCAAGACTAGTGCTCTACCATTTGAGCCACAGCTCCATTTCTGGCTTTTGGTGGTTAACTGAAGATAAGAGTTTCACAGACTTATCTTCCCCAGGCTGGCTTTGAATAGCAATCCTTAGATCTCAGCCCTCTGAGTAGCTAAGATTACAGATGAGCTTTAGGCACCCAGCCTAGTGTGTATACTTTTAAGGACCTCAGTACATTGTATTACACTGTCATTCAGAAAGGGTGGGCTATGCCTGTAATCCTAGCTACTCAGGAGGCTGAGATCTGAGGATCATGGTTTAAAGCCAGCCTAGGCAGGAAAGTCTGTGTAATGTCACTGGCTTCTTTTTGTTCAAGGGTAGCACTCTACCACTTGAGCCACAGTACCACTTCTGGCTTTTTCTATATATGTAGTGCTGAGGAATTAAACCCAGGGCTTCATGTATGTGAGACAAGCACTCTACTGCCGGGCTCGGGTCGCCTCCCCTGGCGCGGGGGTTCAGGCTCTACTCTACTCTAATCGCTCCCTTTCTCACCCTCTCCCCTGGTCACCCGACCCGCAGGTAAGGCCAGAGTGGAGTGGGGGGCTCAGGAAAGACCTCAGGTGCACGCGGCCGTATGAGATCGCTTTACCTCCCTCTTTACCCATGAAGAAAGCCAGGCGCACGCGGATCTCGGAGACGCTTCAAGAGCAAATCTGATTTAATAAGGGAGTGGCTAGCAGTTTATATAGCAGGGGTGACGAGAAAAGGGGTGATCGATCAGAGAGCTGGCGATAGGCTGGCAAGCTTGTCATAGGACCCCCTCATGAGCTAACGTCACTTGCTTAGCACCACCCCAGGGGGAAAGCCCGCGAGAATGGGGGGCACATGGGCTGGCGAGAAAGTTGGGGGGCTGGTCGCAAAAGCCAGTTCTTCTGGTTCTGGACCCAGAGAATTGTGGCCTGCTTCCGCATTCCCCCAGGGCTGGAGGAAGGGCGGCGTCTCGGGAGCGCTCTCCATTGCCCTTCCCCCTCAAGGCCAAAGCTGAACCCCAACACTCTACCACTGGGCCATATTCCTAGTCCCTCTGTGGAACTCTTAATTCTAACTAACTACCAAAAAGCTGAAGGTGGAGCTGTAGCTCAAGTGTTAGAGCACCATTGAAAAAACTAAAGGACAGTGTCCAGGCTCTGAGTTTAAGCCTCAGTACCAACATATAAAAGAAAAAAAAGAGGCTAAAAGGGGGAGGTTGTGTTTACTGAAGCTCTGTTCATTATAAAGGACAGTCTAGGTACCCATCAATCAGTGAATGAACAAAGAAAGTGAGATAGAGCTGAAGGTATAGCTCAGTGCCTAGAAATCAAACCCACTGCCCACCAAAAAAAAAAAAAAAAAAAAAAAAAAGAAAGAAAGAAAGAAAGAAAGAAGGAAAAAAAATGTGGTACATCTATGCAGTGAAACAATGGAGTATTATTAAGCCATAAAGAAAAAAGAAATTATGTGTTTTGCAGGAACATGGATGCAACTGAAAATAATCATGTTAAATGAAATAAGTCAGGCCCAGAAAGACAAATGCCACATATTTTCTCCCATATCTAGGGCTGAAAACACGGTATTAATATAAAAGGGAGACAGGGGCAGGGTGGGGACCAGCAGAAAGGGAAGGTAAGAGCAGAAGATAATGATGAGGTGCTCATGGTTGAAAAATTTTTATGTATGTATGCAAATAGAGCAGAGAAACCCACAAAAATTGTAAAAGGGGAAGAAAATGGAGGATAAGAAAGTAGTCAAGAGGATGAATTTGTTTCAAGTATGGTCTATGAATATGTGGGTATATCCCAATGAAATGCCTTTGTATAAGTAACACACACTAATAAAGAAGAAGAAAGGGTAAGCCAATGCAGAATCTCACCCTCAGTGATTGGTGGTGGGCTCACTATGATGTGGTAGGGTTCGAAATTAATAAGGAAAATGCTTCCCATAAACTGACAGAGTTTTTTTTTTTTGCTAAGTCATAGTTTAGTGGAGCAACAGGCAACCTTAGAACTCACTTGGCTCCATGACTTTCCCTGTGGGCTGTGTGTGTGTGTGTGTGTGTTGGTACTGAGGCTGGAACTCAGGTCCTCTCCCTCTTGCTTAGCTCTTTTTGCTCAGGGCTAGGTGCTCTACCACTTGAGCCATACCTCCAATTTCAGCTTTTTGCTGGTTAATTGGAGATAAGAGTCTCACAGACGTCTCTGTCAGGGTACGCGGTGGGGGTAGGGGCGGAGCTGGCTTTGAATGGGATCCTTAGAGCTCAGCCTCCCAGGGAGCTAGCATTTATAGGCACGAGCCATTGGCTCTTGGCTGATTTCCTTTCTCCAAGAGAAGTTACTGTGGGGTGTGGGTGGTTGCAATGCTAGGCTTCCCTGTAACTTGGGATATGTGCTGTGGTCCTCTGCTGTGATCGGGCCCTCGGCTGCCATGGCCACTCAGAGCAAGGGACATGGAGTGTAACAATGCCAGCCTGTCTAAACGTGTGAAGCCGGAATTACTCTTCTATGTGTGAAAGATAGAGAAATGAGGTTTAGAGAGGTTAACAAACTTGTCCAAATTCCCACAGCTGGTAAATGGACAGACTAGGGTAACCCGGTCTGATGCTGTCTTCTGATTTTCCTTTTTGAATATTTTTCTCTCTCTCTCTTCTTTCTTTCTTTCTTTCTTTCTTTTTCTCTCTCTCTCCTTCCTTCCTTCCTTCCTTCCTTCCTTCCTTCCTTCCTTCCTTCCTTCCTTCCTTCCTTCCTTCCTCTCTCTGTCTCTCTCTGTCTCTCTCTCTCTCTTTAAGTGCTGGCACTGGGGCTTGAACTCCAGGCCTCATGCTCTTACTTAGCTTTTGTTGCTCAAAGCTGACCCCTTTCTAATGGAGTCTCACTTCTACTTCTGTCTTTTTGCTGGAGAGAAGTGTCTTACAGATTTGTCTGTACAGGTTGGCTTTGGATAAACCCTTTTCATAAACTGTCATACAACCTTTTCTCCTCCTAGTACTGGGGGGCAGTGGGTGGGGACTTGAACTCCGGGCTTTGAGCTCTCCCTTGGTTCTTTAGCTCAAGGCTAGTACTCTATCACTTAAGCCACATCTCCACTTCCTTTTGTGGACTTGGTGAAAACAAGCTTGCCCTAGAGGAGGACACCCCCCCCCCCCCCGCCACTGTGTCTGGAGAGCAGCTTTCAGGACAACACACCTGTCCTAACACAGGTGGCCCAAGTGCCCCCTCTGTGAGGTGGCGGCATGGGGTTGGCCTGGCTCCTCTGGGAGCCCTTCCCCCATGCGTCTTGGGGTTAGCCATTGCCTGCATGAGGTTGGGAGTGGATGGAAGTCACAGCCACAGCTTTGCAGATGGTCAGGCAGAGGCAGGGACAGGCACACAAGGCTCTGCTCTGTGATTCGGCCTCACTTCCTTCCCTGTCTCCAGTGCTGCCTGGCTTCCTGCCCCATGGACCGCCTGGCTCTGTCCCTTGGCTGGATCTGTGGCTGCACATGGTCAGAGCTGATGTCACTGAGGTCCACACTAGCCGTGGGAGGCCCCAAGACATCTCAGCTCCTGTCCTGGCCCCAGCCACTACGCTGTGGAGAAGCCCAGCCATGCTGGCCAGAGGCCAAGACGCTCCGGAGATGAGAGGCCAAGAGCCCAGGTGAATACGTGGAGTGAGGACACAAGACATTCGTGTAGCGTTTGGTGTGAGCCTTGAGAAAATATTTTTCTGTTATGGGTTTGATCTGCCATCTGATGTCGCATCAGCTAAACTATGCTAAGTAACATGAATGCTATCTTATTTGAATAATCTGAAGATGAAAATATTTATCAGCTTTATTAATTTAAGCAAAAGACACTCGTTGGTCTTTTAAAAAATTGCGCTACATCCTATATAACATACAATTTATTGTTTTAGCTACTTTCTTTTTTTGTTGGGGGAGTGTGTGTGTGTGTGTGTGTGTGTGTGTGTGTGTGTGTGTGTGTGTATTAGACAGCACCACTTGGTCCTCTCTGGGTCTCTCCAGGTGGGCGTGAGATGCCCCAGTTGGAGTGAGATTTGGGGATAATCCTGGCAATCAAAAGCTCCTTAATCTGCTCCTGCTGGCTGCGAATCTCTCATCACGCGTCCTCCCAAGTCTTCTCCAAGCAGGAGCTTTGCTCCGGCACTTCAAGGCCCACTCCTGTAAAGCAAATGCGTGCTTCCAGCCTGCTGCTGTATCAAGCTAGCCTCTTCAGGTTAGGGAGAACGGCCTTAGCGCTGGCTAGATGCAGGCACCCGCATTTCCTAGATGAGGCTTGTGGAGAAGGGGTTCTCTTTCCTTCCCAGGACAATTTTCTGGGGAGTGTGGCATAGACCGCTTGGATAATGGCGAAGATCTCAAAGCCCAGCTGCTCCCTGTGCCCGTGGGCTTTGCAGGGGCCTCTCTGTCCCTCTCTCTTCTCAGTGGGCCCGGTCAGCTGTCCACAGCTGGGTCCCCTTTCCTTGCTTTTATCCTAGACCCTCGATGGAGGGAGGGTGAGCAGAAATTGCTGTCCCGGAAGCCAGAGAGCCACGAATGAACATGACCTTGGTGTGGTAGACATCACCGCCTGGGCATCTGCCAGGATGCCAGGGCCAAGTGTGAACTGCTGACACAGCATCGTGGCTCTCTAACTTGGTAAATGCAGACGCTCCTGTTCAGCCTGATCACCCACCCCCAGCCCAGCGGCTTTCTCCTGCTCCCCTCTCCTTTCTCCTGCCCCCTCCCTCCTTTCTCCTGCCCAAACCACCCCACACTCCTGCCCGTTAGCATCAGTCAGATTGCACTGCCAGTCTTCATTCGAAACACCGCGTAAGGCTGCTGAAAGCTTTCTTCTGTCTTTTAATGCATGTTCAGAAATTTAACTTTCAAGTCTACGTCAATCTGCCAGCAAATGTGTCCCTCCCAGGGCTCAAAGTAGCGGCCAGCGGTGGGAGGAAGTGGCCTCAGTGCCTTGTGGCCCCAGCCCCTGTGGCCCCAGCCCCTTGTGAGCTCTGCAGGAGGGTTTGAGGACGGTCATGGCTGGGAGCCCCGGGGAAGTTCTTTAGCTCTCACCACTCCATGGATGCCACCAGAGACTTATTAACTTCTCTTCCTGGAGTCTCATTCTAGAATCTTTCCACAGTCCCAGGGAGGGTAACCTTCTCCAATATTGCCTTCCGTTCTTCTGAGTGGCTGACTTGTGTTCCAGCCTCAAGTGGCCAACAGCATCCCTGGGATTCTTTCTTTCCACCTCTCCCAGCAACCCCCTTCCCCCCTCCCTCTGCCCCATGCTGTGGATACCCTCCTGAGAGTTCCACACCACTTCCAGGTCCTCCTTCGGCCTGGATAACCCATGACTCTTAATGCCGCCCACAGCTCCGTCCCTCCTTTCCCACTCACAGTCTGTTGGCTCCACTGCCCACTGCTTAATGCCCTTTTTTTTTTATCCCTTTGGGCAAACTCCCCTGGGGGGGGGTGGACAATGGTCAGACAATGGATGGGCTAGCCTTTGAGTCACGTGTTCTCTTCTCAGCCATCAGCTGTGGCCAGCTGCTGGTGGGGTCACATGATACAAAACATGGCTGGTCTCATTCAGTGGGGTTTGAGGAGAGGTTGATAATGATGGGTAATCATTAGAAAAGGAACAAAGGCCAAGCAGGCTTTTCAAATCCCACCAAACCCACCCATGACCCATTCCTCATCAAGTTTCTGGGTACAAACTCCCCTTAGATGAGGGAGGGGTGGTAGAATTGAGTAGGCAACTGCTCTCCCTGGAGGAGTAGGAGTGGGGAGACCCTTCTGGGGGCTGAGCGGGGATGTGGGGAATAATTTCAGGACCCCCCCCCCCAGAGCAGATGTCAACCCTCCATAGGAACTTTCTGGAGGGGTTAGGACAGAGATCTCTGGTGTATGCAGATTCAAAGCACAATGGCCTAGGTTGACAATGGCCATTTGGTCAGTCGTATTTTTTGAGCAGGGCTGGATGGCAGAGCAGACACCCCACCCAGACCTCCTCTTGCTGTCCTTCCTAGGAATGCCATTGTCTGACTGCACTTGTTTATTCTCTCCATCATTTCTTCCTCCCAGAGCTGTGACAGTGCCCAGCCCTTCAGGCAGCCGAGCCTGATGAAATCAGGCATCCCAGGCTTCTTCCAGGCCTGGCTTCCTTGTTGAATTCACTATTGGAATGGTCCCTATTTTTTCTGAGATATTCCTGGAATGTGATTAGTGTGTGCAGTAGAGGAAGCCTTTGTCTGAGAAACAGGGGCCTGGGTTTGAGTTCCAGATTTTCCAGCATACTGCGTGATCACGGGCAAATCCCTTGCCCTCTCTGAGCATCAGTTTTCTTATTTGGAGAGCGAGGGGTCTGGGGAGAGATAGATTGTAGAAGATGGTCCCCAGCCCCTCTGGATGTTTCTGTGTGATTCCTGATCTACCTGCCTTCCCTCAACAAGTCATAATTGTTTGTTGACAGTCTGAATCATAATGGTTTGAAACAAAGACTCAGAGATGTTAGGTAGCATGCCCAGGGTCATATAGCCAGGGAATGGTAGGACTTGCCAGATTCTAGAACCTTGAATCCTTGCAGAGGAAGGTGATTGGAGACAGGGAACCAGTTGTTCTCGGGGATATCAAGGGCTTTCTAGTTGTGGCAGAAGAATGGAGTTAGCAGGTCTGATAAAACCTAGTGGGTCTGGGGTCATCTCACCCTGTAAGCAGGTGATAGGTGGGCGGTCCACATCCCAAGGGTCTGAGAGCTGATGTCATGCTTCCCGTGATCTTGTCATGTGTGTATGTGTGCACCCATACTGGGGCTTGAACTCAGGACCTGGGTGCTGTCCCTTAGCTTTTTCAGTAGAGGCTGATGCTCTGCTAATGGAGCCATAGCTCTACTTCTGGGCTTTTTGGTGATTAATTGGAGATGAGAATTTTACGGACTTTTCTGTCTGGGTTGGCTTCGAACCCTGATTCCCAGATCTCAGCCTCCTGAGTTGCTAAGATTTTAGCTATGAGCCATTGGTATCCAGCTTTCCTTATCTTGTCTTTCAAGCACCAGAGCTGGGCCAAATAGTTCTGTTTTTAATAGAGAAGCTGCACATCTCTGACGCCACAGTCAGATGCTTTTGTTTTTATTTTTTTCCCCTTTCAGGCAGCCTTTTCCCTTTAATACCTCAACACTGGAAATGGCCCTTCACCACATGTAGGCAGTGGGGAGTTCTTAAATTAAGAATCTGATCCATTCCTTCAGTTCCCCTCCCGGGGTTGCCGAGAGCAGAGAAAGTGATGCCTTGTGCTAATGTGCAGGCATGGTCATGCATTTCGAAGGAGATCTTGACAATCTCCAGGAATGAGGAAAGTGTTCCCAAATGACCCTCTGTTCTTGGAAGAGCCTGTTGCCCCTGGAAATCAGAGCCTGTGCATTTGAGGGTCAAATGAGACTGTGAAAGGACATGCATGTGGATGACAAGGTGGACATGTGTGCTCACATGTGAAAGCTTGTATTTTGTTGCAGGTCCACGGGCCTGGAACGGGTTTATCCTGAATGGGTGCTCTGCAGAGGGGGAGCACTGCCCAGGGAGTCTACCTGTCTGGTTTGCTGATGACCTTGGAGCCACTTTCACATGGCTATTGTGACCTTCGTTGCTTTGGCTCATGTGACAATGTGCCAGATGCACAGTTAACTGCTGTCTCTTTCAGGCTGGGGAAATCTGTGCCCCAGACCCCATCCTTAGGTGAGGGTGAACATTGCGGCAAAGGGCAGGAGCAGGGTATGGGGAAGAGAAGGAGGGTGGGGCAAAGCCAGAGAGATGATGGTTTTGTTCCTGATTTTGGCTAGTAACTTGACTTGTTTGTGCCTCAGTTTCCTCATCTGAAAAATGGGATGACAGTGCTCTAGGTACTGTTGACTGGCATAAGACAAAATATTGTTATTTTTTGATGTAGGAGTTTTATGTTAGCCACATGTATATGTTAAATAATATATGTCTACATGAGTGGACACATTTACAGAAAAATGAATCATAAAGTAAAGAGAGTTCTCATTTGCCCCACCCTGACAGTTTCCCCTATCAGTTATATGTTGTATTAGTGTGGTCCTTTGATGAGCCAACATAATCAATGTAAATGATAATACTATCATTTACATTTCATGGTAGTAACATTGTTAACTGAAGCCCTTGGGTTAAAATAGGGTTTGATTTTTGTTTTTTGTTTTTTTTTTTTGGCCAGTCCTGGGCCTTGGACTCAGGGTCTGAGCACTGTCCCTGGCTTCTTCCCGCTCAAGGCTAGCACTCTGCCACTTGAGCCACAGCGCCGCTTCTGGCCGTTTTCTGTATATGTGGTGCTGGGGAATCGAACCTAGGGCCTCGTGTATCCGAGGCAGGCACTCTTGCCACTAGGCTATATCCCTAGCCCTAGGGTTTGATTTCTGAGACAAGGTCTATCTCAAATTCACGATCCTCCTGCTTCAACTTTCTGAGTTGCCAGAGTTACAGGTATGCATTGACATACCTAGCAGGATGTAGGTTTTGACAAATAAACCCACTATTACATTCTCTTTGGAAACAATTTACTGCCTTAAAGATCTGAGTTCTACCTGCCCACCCCTCATTTTCTCAGCCCCTGGAAGCCCTTGATCTTTCTTGAGCCTGTAGTTTTGCCTTTGCTAGAATGCCAAAGTTGGAATCCTACAGCATAGAGACTTCCAGCCTGGCTTCTTTTTGTGTACCAATATGCATTGCAGGCACGTTCATATCTCTTCATAGCTGAATAGCTCATGTCTCTTCAGTGACAAGTAATATTCCCTTGTACGGATGTGCTGGTTTGTGTATCTCTTCATAATAAAGGACAGCTGAGTTTCTCCAGGCAGTGGCATAATTTCAAGTTTTACCTATCAGAGGGGAGTATCCTGGTTTGAAGACAAGGACTTCACAACCATGTTCTACTTGTAGGGATAGCAGATGATTTCAGAGATTACAAGTCCTTTGGCTTTCTCCACTGAGAAATGGAGTTGCATGAAGGCCATTCAGACACCTACACTGTGAGGGCTCAAGCCAAATGAAAAGTCCCTCACAGGACATAGAACAACTGAGGTGGCTCCAAGGCAGGAGGGGATAACTTCTGGGACCCAGACCCAAGGATTCAGCACTAGGCTTTCACATAGCTCTGGTGGTCTCTGTCCCAGCCAGAGGGAGGTAAAGGGAGTGTGATAGTCACTATACTTCCTTAACTGCTAGGGCCAGGAAATGGTCAAGCACACTGCCCTTGTTTACTGCAACTGGACAGAATGTCCGTGCTCACATGATATTGGACATAACTGTCCTCACTCACATGATATTGGACACAATTTCCCTTGCTCACATGCTACTGGACAGACTCCCTTCAAGAGGAACTGGGAAAGGGAGGCATGTGCCTGGCTTTAATTCCAATCAGAGGAAGAAGAGTAGGTTGGATGGGCAGCTGGCTGGTTCTGCCATGTAATAGAGCCTACTCATGGGTTTGTGATGAGGATTATATGACAGGATTTCCCCTTTGAATCTCCTCCTCATCTTGTCCGGCCGGATGGTAGTCACTTCTGAGACTAGGTTACAGGAGACTTATGACTGTCATCTGGGTCTTCTCTCCTCAGCTCTGCTCGTGTGCTCTCTCTGATAGACAGGGCCACATGGAGCCAGCCAAACGGCAGTGGTGATCTGAGACTTCCATCCCCAAGCCTGGAGTTGCTGAAATGCACAAAGAACTCCAAGGTGAGTCAAGCCTGCTGATCACAGCCTGGCCACTGCTTCCGGAGCCTGAGCCAGGCTGAGCCACAGAGATTATAAGGTGATGATGGCTATTGGTCCAAACCCTGAAGTTATAGGCTAACTCACTAATCAGTAGCCAGCAACCAATATAGGCTGGGCTCCAACTCGTCAGCTTGAGGTCCTCCTGTGTCAGCCTGTCTTCTGAGTGCTGGGATTACGGGTGTGGACCACAATTCCCGGCTCTGGTGCTCTTATTTCTAAAAGGTAAATTCATGATCGTGCGACTGAAGAATCAACAGGTATGCCCATTTCAGCTGGTTAAAAAATGGTGTAGTGGGCTGGGAATGTGGCCTAGTGGTAGAGTGCTTGCCTTGTATACATGATTTGATTCCTCAGCACCACATATGTAGAAAAAGCCAGAAGTGGCGCTGTGGCTCAAGTGGCAGAGTGCTAGCCTTGAGCAAAAAGAAGCCAGGGACAGTGCTCAGGCCCTGAGTTCAAGACCCAGGACTGGCAAAAAAAAAAAGATGGTGTAGTATTTTTTAAAAAGAGGGTATTTCTTATTCTCACTGGTTGCTGTCTTCATATGCTCATCAAAAAGGACTATTGTCATTAAAAATATTTATTTTTGCCAATCAAAGGATATAAAAATGGCACCTCATCTTTGGCATAGTTTGCATTTCCCTTCTTAGGAGGAGAATGGAGTATTATCCATTTATGGGGACAGTGTTTTATTCCCTCCGTATTTGTTGTCTGACCATATTTATTTACTTATTCATCTACTTATTTCCTTCCTTGCTATGCAGGGCTCGCACTCTGGGCTTTGCACCCATTCGTCTTGCTGAGAAGGCAGACACTCCACCACACTGAGCCATGCCGCTGGCCTTGCTTGACTATATTTTATTAGATCTTTATTCAGTCCTTTCTGTGTGCCCAGAATAGTTAGATGATTAATATGTTACTAAGATATAGCCATTATTCCTAAAAAGTCACTTAATGTTTGCTTAATGCAAACACCAACTGCACAAAATAATATGCTAAGTATAGAAATAAATACTTGTGATCCTTGTTCTGGGGCTGCTTCGCAATTATACGTGGCAGAGTGGGCATTCGAACAGGGTATCAACAGCTGTATAGGAGGTTTTCAGATAGGGAAGAATATAGCCTGAACAAAACCCCAAAGTCTTGGCACAGGTTAGCACTGAGCAGAGCTGGAGCGGAGGACGTGGGGTAGCGAGAGAGGAGGGGCAGGTGGGGCTGGAGTTGAGCTGGGGTGGGCCAGTCCTGTCTGGTTGTGAGACTTTGGTAACATGGGCATTCCATTCACCTGCTTGGTACACCTCTACCTCCATCTGGAATATGGGGTTCGTGGCTGGGACCCAGAGATGGGTGCTTGATAGATCAAGGTCTTTGCTGCCTGGGAATAGAGAGCAGGGAGGCTGGGACCTTCTGGGTATGTAGGAGGAGGACAGGGTGCAAAGGGGAGCCAGGGAAGCCATTGTGAATGGGGATAACACACTGACGTGGGCGTAGGGGCGTTTGGAAATTGAAGGAGACCACCAGGGAGGAGCTAGCACGGCGCCCTGCATGGCACAGGCTTCGGGAAGATCAGCCGACATGCTAGGATGGGGTGATCTGACCCCCCGCCCCCGAGGCAGGGGATACCCCGTATGGAGACATCACCCTGCACCCAAAGCACTAGACAGCGCCTGGTGTTTTGAAGGGCCCCTCCAGGGTGCCCTGAAGCAGTCTGAAAGGCTGATTTCCCAAGCCTGTTCCCTGAGCTGTGTCTCTCTTTAACGGGCTCTGCTTTGATTTTTCTGTTTGCTGCTAAGCATGTATGAACTACCTGCCTCTGTGATCTGTACATGAAATGCAATGGTTCAGGGGTGCGGGAGGTGGGAATCATCATTCAGGCTTTTTTCCCCCTAATAAAGATTTTTTTTCTTTTTCTTTAACATCCCTTGTGCTATGATGTAATCCCAGTTTGTAATTCCAATCAGAATTAGGAGAAGCTTGAGGGAGGCCTTGGGTCCTCTGAGTTTCTAATGGGTACAATCAGACTTGGACATACAAGAATCAAAACAAACAAAAAGACAAAACAAAAACCCCCCACAAGCAACTGTGTGTGCTTTAAGTTACAATCTCCCATTTCATTGAGGATAAAAACTGAAGTCCTGAGCTTTGTGCTGCCTACGTGGAGATAAGAGTCTCACAGACTTTCCTGCCAGGGCTGGTTCTGAACTGTGATCCTCAGCTCTCAGCTTCCAGAGTAGCTAGGATTACAGGTGTGAGTCACTGGTGTCCTGCTTCACCCATAATCTGATACTTTGCTACTTTATTGCTTAATAAAATCATTTGTCATGTCATTATTAAAACAATTTATAGATAAATAACATTCCTTTGCCTTCCCTGACCACCTTATCTAGAAACCTCACCCCAACTCCCTCTTCCCTGATTTACTTTCCCTGCTATCATTTTATTGTGTGCATTGTGGGTCTTCTAGACGAGGCTGGGTAGTTTTGTTGATTTTTCTAGTGCTGGGGTTGAAAAACAGTGCATATGAAGAAAGCACTCTCTGTCCAAGCCATACCCACTAGCCCTAGACTCTGAGGTCTGGAGCCAGAGGTATTACCCTTGGCTTTACTCTGTGGTGTCCTCGTGTCCCTGAGTCCCTGAGTCAGGAGGCCGCCTTCTGGCCCAGCTACAGAGGAGCTGTCAGATTTGGACAGGTACCTATCTGCTCTGACACAGTGGTTGACCCTCAACCACCGCCAGAGCTACCTAGGTTCACCTGAGAAATAGCCTTTGACCCAAAGATTCTCAGCTTTCTCCAACCAATCTCTGGGGACCACTCTCCTTGTCCCCCAAGATGGGTTGCAGGGCTGCTATTTAAATCTGACATAGCAGGAGCCAATGAAAGGGGTTGTGTGTTAGGTCCTCGTTCCCTCCCATCTGAGATGTCCTGTATTGGGGTAGATCCCAGATCCCATCATTCCCCCCACCCCCCATCTATGTTAACTGCCTTTTGTGGTCTAACTCTCTTCACCCTCCTGACAGTCTTGGGAGCCAGGCACAGAGAGCATCTCTAATTTCAGAGGAGGAAACTGAGGCCCAGGCCTCTGAGGTTATGATACAGGTTGTTGCTGTGGTTTGAGGTCCCTCTGGCTCCACAGCCCGCAGAGACCATTATTAGGGTTGCAACCCCTGTAGCAGGGCTGCAGTGCTGCTGTCCCTGTTAGCATTTCCCTAGCCTCAGGTCCTCAGCTCCTCCCACCAGCCCCCCAGATCCACCCATACCTAATGAGCCACTCCTACTCACTACCTACCTACTTCCCCTTTACCCTCAGAGAGAGAAGCTGCCACCTGAATAAAGTGCAGATGCTATGTAGCTCCCTCTCCCGTGGGAACTATGGCACCACTAATAAACCTCCTTATGAACCTTCTTCTCCTGTCTATGATTATCTCCACCTGGTACCCTGGGATGGCCGGGATATATCCTTTCATTGGTGCCCAACCAAGGATAGGTTCCCCGGTGGATTTGCTCCCCCATTTCTGGGGGTCCAAGCTGCCCCTGGGACCTATTCTGCTGTCCTAAGCCCACCCAGAGGACCACCGAGGTAACTTCTCCTGACCGAGTGCTCTACTTCCATCCACCACGAACTTCTATGAGCGCTCGGGCAGATAGAGTTCTCTCTCTCTATTTCTGCCTCTCTCTAAACTCTGCCTGCCTGGCTTTTCGTCTCAGGAGCTCAACCAATGAAGTCCATAGACAACAAAGGGTGGATGTGAAGAACTTTCTTCACAAACGAAGTCCTCTGTGCCTCTGCCTCTAGGTGTTTGCATCTAAGGATTTGTGTACCCTAGGCTGTGCTCTGATGGGTGGCCCCTATTATAATGAGGTGTCTGACACTTTTTTTTTTATTAGTTCGGCTCTGCAATATCCTGACTGATTTTTAAAAGTCCTAGTGAAGACCTTTCTGCAACCTCCCACCCTCTCCAGGGTTATGGGAAGGCTAGCAGCATTTGAAGAGCTAAAAGGGACTACAGAGGGGCAGAGGCAGAATGTTTTGTTTCCTGCTGGAACCTCTTTTGAAACAACAGCATCTTTTTTGCCTCTGTCTCCTTTTCACTTGCCAGGCTGAAATGCTATCCAGGGGCTGTGAGTCCTTGCCTAATCTACCCTTTCAGTGGTACAGCTAGTTAGCAGAAGAATTAGAATTTGAACCTGGGAAGCACCAGGTCTAGGATCTTGGCTTTAGCCACTGTG
Source organism: Perognathus longimembris pacificus (assembly GCF_023159225.1). NCBI lineage: Eukaryota > Metazoa > Chordata > Mammalia > Rodentia > Heteromyidae > Perognathus > Perognathus longimembris. The sequence goes on along the minus strand of NC_063167.1, from coordinate 23,828,767 downwards.
CTGGAGGGCCTGGTCCAGGTCCTGTTGCTCCTTCTGTAGCAACTATGGTAGGACTTGGTGACTCCTTTCCTGGCCTGGGGCAGGTGAAAAAGTTGGAAGCAGGTGGGGGTGGAAAGAGCCCAACATGGGTTTGAATCCTGCCTTGGGTTGGCTTGACCATGAGGGGTGATCTCAGCATCCTGGGAGCCAGAAGGTCTCGTCCTCATTGCAGTGGACATCAAGCATCCGTCATGCTCTCTGTGCCCACCCTTCAGTCTCAGTAGAAGAAACAGAGAGATGCGACCCCGGCTAATCCGCCCTGGGTTACTCCTCCGGGATGGAGGTGGCTGGTCAGCCGGTCGGTCACCCCAGTGGCTTATCTGGGAGCCCTCAGCATGTGAGCCACCTGGGGTTCAGACCTCAGGCTGGAGGGTCCGGCTGCTCCAGGAGTTTTATCTACCAGTCTACCAGGGTAGGAAGGACTTTAAATCTCAAAGCATCCTTTTAGGTCCTGGGCCCACTACAGCCCATGGCCACCAGGTCCTCCTGGCCTAATGGCGTGGTGGTGGTGGGGGGGCGGGGCGGAGATCTTGGAGTTAGAGCACCTGGACAGACACCCAGGCCGTCTGCGGGGTGATACAGAGGCAAGCTGCTGAGCATCACGGCTCCCTCTTTGTCCATCTCTAAAACTGTCTTTTTTTTTTTTTTTTTTTTTTTTTTTTAGGGCTGTGGTGAGGATTTTCGATGACACAGTCAGTCAGTGCTTCTTCAACTTTTCCACCAAAGCAAAACCTGACTGCGAAACGGAGTCAACAGGCGCCCTGAGGGGGTTGAGAATGTCGCTGAAAGCAAGTCACAAGCAGAGGATTTATTTGAAGTCTTACTGCCACTTAAAAATTCATGTACGTTTTACATCCGGCTCCGTGATGAATCCATGGCATTCCTTTTTAGCAGAGGCACTGTTTTAAGTCACCCACCATTGGGTAGATTTAATGCTAGCAGGGCTGGCCATGTTTGTCTTGTGGCTCACATATTCCCCAGCACAGGGTTGATGGGCGTCCCCCCGGGGTGCAGGTTTTCAGTTTAAGAAGCATTCCGTGTGAGTAGGAATGCTCTGGAAAGGTCAGAGAGTTTTAATGTGAATGTTGGCAGCAATGGGAGCTCATCCATCAGTGAGCAAGATGGATGAAGGAAGAGAAGGGAGGGAGGCAGCAGAGATGGAGGACTGGCCGCGGGGCAGGGATAGGGCAATGCAGGGGTTGAATGCTCAGGATGGCACAGCTGGGGCCTCCTGCCCTCTTCTGTTGAATGGACAGGAATCTGAGCTTCTTTTGCTCAAGGATAACACTCTACCATTTGAACCACAGTTCCACTTCTAGCCTTTCATAGTTAGAGATAAGACACTCACAGGCTTTATTACACAGACTGGCTTTGAACTGTGGTCCTCAGATCTCAGCCTCCTGAGTAGCTAGCATTATAAGCCACTGGTGATCAACTTCTATAGCACTCATGAAAACATGGGAAGGGGTGCTTCCCATTGATGTGATAGTGAGTCCATACTCCTTTGGCTATTGGTGGCTTTTCTGTGCCTCTCCCAATCTCCCAAATCACCCCTACTTTTCATGATCTCCTGAATTCCTTTCATGCCTCAGGGCCTGTTGTGTGAAGTCCTTTCAGTAGCCTTAAAAAGGCCCGTCTCTACTGTCTGCCTAGGCAATTTCCCAGAATTCCTCAAGTGGGCATGCAGATGCAGGCCTGCTGGGACCCAGGCTGGAGGTGCAAACCTTTTTAGTCTCCTTCTTCTTTTAGTATTAAAAAAAAAAAAAGGCAAATCATCCATGCAGAAATACGGGAACTTCACAATATTACAAAGTACCTGAAAGCAAATATTTCCCAAGAACTGTGAGAGCTACAAGCAAACACCTTCCTTCCTTTCTGTTATTTCTAGACGGAAGCAGATAATGAGTTACCCTTTTCACAAGCAGTGTTCGGTGGTGGATTTTTGGCTACATTATTGGGAGCAAATATAAACAGGGCAAGTTAAAGGTGTGGATTATTGCAAAATAAAATTAGGATACATGAAGCTTAAAAGTCTTAATTTTAAACTTCTCCTCACAATAGGCCAGCAACTTGATCCTCTGTAATTCTTGGCAAACAGCGTTTGCATTTTATTATTGAATGTGTCTTCTATCTGCCTCTGATGAGATTTGGCCCATGTTTTTGCATAAATATAATAAAAGGAGGCTTCCCAGTGAACATAGATTTTTTTTGAAAGTGTGTTTACTTATGTCTCTCAATTCAAAAGGAATGTGAACTGAATTTTTTTGTTTTGTTTCAGTAATTTTTTTTTTGAGCACAAAGACTGTGTATTGTTTCTTTCCACAAAGAGCACCTGCAAATCTGGGGACAATTAGGGTTTTGTATTTCTCTCTGGGGAGCACAGGGCTCTTCCTGTGAATTTGCCAGTTAGCAAACAAGACTCCCTGTGGCCCAGGGACTCACTACAAAGGAGACCAGGCCAGAGGCAGCAGCCAGGCTCCCCTGGGCTTTGTAGAACTGAGGGGGTGGGGGAGGGACCCAGGAGAGCACAACAGGAGGCCGGCAGGCAGTCTAAAATCCTTCTTAGTGAGCTTCTGAAATTATAACAGAGGGAGAAGCACTTGGCTTTCCATCCCCTCCCCCTCTCCTCTTGGGTCTGGAGCAGGTAGGAGGCTGCAAAGGGCCTGGGGTCAGCCCTTGCTAAGACAAAAACCGTTCTCTGCCATTCACAGTGGCTCTCTGGTCATGGGTGATGTCAGCTCTGCGAGCCTCAGTTTCCCCATCTGTAGGGTGAGATAGCCACCGGGCTTACTTTGGAAGGTTGTTTGGAAGAATAAAAGATGGAAGACACTTTACTGGGTGCCAGTTGGTGGTGGCTGCCCACACTCAGGGTGTAGCAATGCTGCACCTGTCCTCGATCCACCTAGTGTTATTGTGATTGGTATGTCCATCTTGATTGTCTTGGGACACTCTCCGTGGTTTGGAGCAATTTCAGTAAAACTCAAATCCTCAGAAGCTTGCATTTGAATTGTCCCTGCATTTAGTTTCTTCTCTAAACCCAACATGCTCTTACCTCTTTGTGGGGACAGGGTCTATTCCGCAACTCTAACCCACCCCCACCTTCCCCCAATGTTTTTCTTTCAAGAACACTCTCCCTGTAATATGCACTGATAACCACCAGGTGGCAGTAGAGTCGCGAGCATTTTTGGGAAGCCAGTCCACAGCAAAAGAGGATTTCTATCTATCCTCTTGGGAGACATTTGAAAATGGATTTCTATTTATTAAACCAGTTCAATGCGATTAACCTACTTACCACCCCCAACTTTAAGCATAGCAAGCATCACAGCAGCTAATGAGACAAAATACAAAGTGTCTAGTACACTCAATTATCGTTTCCTAACTAATCCCTAAAGAGCGTCTAATCCCATGTTCCTCCTGTTCCTTTAGGGAAGGCTTTCTCTTCTCTCCCCACTCCTGTGGCTTCCTTCTGCCCTGCTCACATCCCCTCGTTCAGCCTCCTGTGTGCTCTGAGGTGGACCAGTCTGGGTCTCCTGGGTTGGGGCTCTAGAAACAATCAGGGCTCAGGAATATCTAGTGTCTAGGCAGGTAGGAGGACAGGAGTTGGGGATCATCTGAAAACTTGGACACTATTTAAAGGGGGAAGCAGCCACTCAGCCACCCCACCTCCCACATCCCACCTTAATGTTGCCAGGTAGGAATGGGGCCTGCCTTTGCCAGCTCTTCCTATTCTCTCTCTCTCTCTCTCTCTCTCTCTCTCTCTCTCTCTCTCTGTGTGTGTGTGTGTGTGTGTGTGTGTGTGTGTGTGTGTGTGTGTGTGTGTGTGCTGGTACTGGGCCTTGAACTTAGGGCCTTGGTGCTATCCTTCAGCTTTTTTCCTCAAGGCTAGTGCTCCACCACTTGAACCTCAACTGTGCTTCCAGCTTATTTATTTATTTCTGGTGGTTAGTTGGAGGTAAGAGTCTCACAGACTTTCCTGCCTAGCTTACTTTGAACGGCGATCCTCAGATATCAGCCTCCTGAGTAGCTAGGATTACAGGCATGAGCCAGCAGTGCCTGGCAGCACTTCCTATTCCTGAAGATCGATTAAACATTTTGATATTTAAAGTATAAAACCTCTGTCTGTCTGTGAGAGACAGCTAGCTGCAGGCACAATTGATGGGCAGGAAGAGGGTGTGGTGGCCACAAACTCATGGGAACCCAGAGGAGGAAGTCCCACATCTGTCTGATGAATGAATGATGTGCTCATTGTCTATTCAACAGACATTCATGGCGTTGCTGTCACATACAGAGTTGTGAGCTGAATTCAGGCAGGGAGTAAACCCAGGCTCCACCTTCCTGTGGTTCTGTGCAGCCTAATCAGGATGACAGGGTGAGCATGGGGTTTGATCGTGAGTTGCACAGAGGTATCCGAGGGACGGAAGCACGGCTCTCGAGGAGTGCTTCCCAGAGGAAGTGGTGTTTGGGCTCGAGGAGGCCCAGGTGGTCAGGGTTGGAGTCTTCCCATCCCACAGAGCCAAAGAGGATGAGCCGAAGCCCAGAGAGCCTTCTCCTGTTGGGAGCTGGGCCATGTGCTACAGAAGCAGTGGGTGCCCAGGCTGGCGGAGGAGGAGAAGTGGTGAGTAGAGGGAGAGGCCCAGCCAGCCAGCAACTTCGGGAAGGAGGAGGAGGTTGGAGAATGTGGTGTCACTCACCTGCAACTTGCTGTGTTCGTCCCCAGGCTGAGCTCAGACTCAAGATCCTCCTGCCCTAGCCTCCTGACAGCGGGGATTACAACGTGTGCTCCTCTGTGGACTCACTTGGGTCTGCTTTGGATGCCTCAGAATGAGGAGTGAGGCACCTGGCAGAGTGGAAAGCTGGGGTTCCCCCCTCCAAAGGCAAGGACGGAGGCTCACATGCCACAGCTGGGTCTGGAAGAGCGCACAAGTCAGGTGCCTAGCCGGTAACGTTAGGGCCAACAAGCCCCGAGCCTGGTGTGTACGGCTTCCCTCGCTGAGCTCTGGGATCTTTCTCATGGCTGATAGGGGTGCACTGGGTTCCTCCTGAAGGAATGGGGTGGGTGATCCAATGGCCTCACCAGAGTAAGGGCCTGTGGTAGGCCCTGGCTCTGCAAGGGGTGTTCACTCGTTCCATGCCTCTGTTTTCCTCTCCCCTTCTGTGTAGAAGCATCCCAGCCATACCTACCAACCACACAGTCCCAGGCACTGGAGGTCAGGGCCCGGTTGCCGCTCCCACCCTCAGCCAGACTCACTGGGTCCTCGCTCTGGCCTCTCCCTGTGCACATCTCTCGTTGGAAGAAGCAATTAGATCCTCGATACACAACACAACCTCACATTTTCCCAGCACACCCTCTTGGGGACTGAGAAAAATAGGTCATGACTTGCCCCTCTTGGGATCTCCAGGAGTGTGACTGACCTGAGGAGACTCGGGCCGCCCCCTTCCCCTCCCCCCTCCGTGCCCTTGCGGTGGGGCCTCGACCATGACATTACAGGAGACTTAGACTTCATCCATGCCGCTGACTTTTAATTTTGTGGGATGTTCTGGTGATAAGAAGGCAAAAGAGCAGGAAGTGGTGGGTTTTCTTTTTTCTTTTCTGCTTTGCTAGATGTCCCCCACCCCCACCCCATGGGAAGTGTAGGACTTGGTACTTGGCACCGAGGGAACTGCTGAATGACTTTAACACACAGTCTCCACCAGTCAATCAACAAGTATGTTTGGCTTTGATGTCATTGGCTCAATGGGTTTGAGTCCCCAGCTGAGGCCAGCATGGGGGTGGGGGTGGGGGGTGGAGTGGCATTCTTACTAGAACCATCCCACCAGGCTCATCCCAAGAGGTGGGTTGTGGTGGCACGTTCCCCAGCAAGGCCTTGATGCTATTATAGATGTGAAGTTCTCACTGGGCTCCAGCACCTGTGGGTGCCGGCCCTAAATTACTTATGAATGAGAGCGTGTGTGGGAAGCACAAACATGCGGATCCATTCCCAGCAACCCCTTTGTGACAGTCACACTCCCAGTCACAACAAAACACACACAAGAGGCTTGGCAAAAGTATCTCCTCACAAGAGAATTTATTTTGAGGGTGGTGGTACTGGGGTTTGAACTCAGGGCCTTGCACTTGCTAGGTAAGCAGATGACTACCTGAGCCAGCTCTCTCTCTCTCTCTCTCTCTCTCTCTCTCTCTCTCTCTCTCTCTTTCTCTCTCTTTCTCTCAACTTTGATTATTTTTGAGAAAAAGCCTTGGTTTTAGTCTGGGCTGGCTTGGACTATGATCTGCCTATTTAAACCTCCTGTGTAGCTGGGACAACAGGTAGATGCCACTGTGTACAGCTTTTTATTGATTGGGATGAGATCTTCTGGACTTTTTGCCTGGCTGGCTTTGAAATCAGATCCTTCCGCTTTCTTTCTGTCTCCTGAGTAGCTGGGACTATAAGTTTTGAGTCACCATACCTGGCTCTCAGTCTGTGTGTAATTTACATTTATATTTTTTAATCCAGGGAGGTTCTGATTATAACTTTTTTTCTGTAGGTCATGGGGTTTGAACTCAGGGCCTGGGCGCTGTCCCTGAGCTCTTTTGCTCAAGGCTAACTCTCTACCACTTTGGGCCACAGTGCCACTTCCAGTTTTCTGGTGGCGAATTGGAGATAAGACTTTCCTACGTGGGCTGGCTTTGAACCTCAGTCCTCAGATCTCAGCCTCCTCAGTAGCAAGGATTACAGGCATGAGCCACCAGTGCCTGGCAGAGGTTCTGATTATAAATTGCTTGTCAGAGTGATCAGTGCTGTTGTCCTGGGGGGTCTCAGGGCTGCGGGAAAGCCCCTGCCCTGCCTTTCTGCTGCCAGATTCAGGCATGCTCACATCGGTATGTTCCCTCGCCCCCACTGTACACATAAGAACTTGGCGTACCAGAGAGCCAGGTCTGTAACCAGGCCCTTGGCCAGGCTCACACACACTCAAGCCTGCACATAGGAACCCCTCCACAGAGCTCCTCCATGGGCACACTCATGTGTGCCCCCACACAACTACTCTGTCACAATTGCTCTCACACAATTACTCCTGCACACTTGAAGCTCGAGTTATTCACGTCCTTTGTTTTATCTTCATTCCCACCTTGAGCCTGTTCACACCCACAGTGCCATCATTGGCAGACATAGATACAAACATTTAGGGGGAGCTACAGCAGCAACAGGAGCCCTCTCCAGAACCCACACCTGTATGTTCTCCCACCCCACCCCAAAACCACGCACCCCACTGTATCCCCTCTGCTTCATGGTGATCCCCTTGCCCCCACAAACAAAGGTAGGCCCTATGGAAGGCTCCTCACTCGGGGACCCTCAGCGCACAGGCTTATAAAAACATTCTTGCCGTGATGGAGAGCTTCCTTCGGGCCTCTTCAGCTTGTAACAGATTAAAGGCGAACAGGCATTTGTCACGGGAAAGTGTACCCAGTTGTGCTGGAAAATGGACTTTGGGATGAGCGTGGGAGCTTGAACCTGTCACAGAAGGGAGAGGCTGTGTTATTGCAGCCTGCCGGGCCCTCGGTGGCCGTCGCCGGCTTATCGGAGGTGGCAGGCATCACCTCCGACTGAAAGGATCCCATTACGGTAAGTAATGGCTTAATCACAGCCAGTTTGTAATGGAGATGACCTCTCCATGTCCCGCTGGCCTCCCCCGATGGATGGCACCTCTCCACCGTGACTAACAGTGCTCTGCTCTGCTCGCCTGAGGAAGGGCTGGGGGGCCCAACACAGTCAGACAACTTGGGGGGGGGGGGAGTGGTGGTGGAGGTGGGGCCTTCGCCGGGGAGCCAGGAGCAAGGACAGCGAGAGGAGGAAGGACTGGGACAGCTCTGGGAGGTGGAGGAAGTGAGGCTGGGTGGGCCAGGAAGTCCCCCACAGCTTGGTCTTGACACCTCGCCCTGCCTTTTAAGACACAAAGTCAGCAGCAAGAGCTTCCTCTTGGGTTTAGTGGGTGCTGGGAAGGGCTCGCATTTTCCACGTTGTTCTCGCCCATGGATGTTATAAATGCTGTTCTAGTGGAGACAAGTGCAGTGCTGTGACGGGAGTGGCTAGCTCGTGGTCACGGAGTAGGTTTGTGACGGGTCTGGGTGTGGGCTCCAGCGCTGCTTGCACCTCTGGCAGCCATGTTTGTGGGCCTCTGAGGACAGAGAGATTCCCTTCAGCCTCCGAAGGGAGGGATATCCTCAGAGGCCGCTGTCCCCAGCCTCCCCCACCAGAAAGTCCATCTGCAGGGAGCACCCATCATCTGCTCAGAAGCTGTGTGTGGCTCCTGCTCAAGTATCATCCACAGCCGGCCACTGTGAGGGTTGAAGGTCATTTCAGGCCCGGCTCAAGGTCAAATTTCCTCAGCTAGCCTGTCTCTGCTGGTGCCCAGACTGCACGTCCTGGTCCTGTCTTTTTCCTTCACACTATCCTGCTCCAGCTGCTGGGCAATTAGCCGGCATGGCCCAACTTGAGACATGTGGACACTTGGGGAGGAAGTAAGGCACCCCTTTCTTTCCCTGCTCTGGTTTCAGAAGGGGCAGGAACTTAGCTTTGAGTCTCGATTCCACTGTGAGCCGGCAGGTTGACCTTGGACAGCTCCCACCTGCAACTACTCGGTCCTGCCCCCTAGAGGTGCAAGGCTGCAATGACATCAAGCCTGTGAAGAACGTGTCTGGGGGAGGGGCTAGCTCAGTGAACCCTCCTGGAAAGAGGCTGGAAGGCAGTGGGATTGGATTCCCCCCCCCCCCCCCCCCCCGAGAAACCACAGCAGGGGAAGGGTGACAGTTTGTGACAAGCTCTTGGCTGTAAAACATGGTATCATTATCATCCCCATCTTACAGACAAGCCAGATGAGGCCAAGGATCTTGCCAATGTCATGTAGCTGGAGAACGGAGTTGGATACTCTCAGACTGGCTGGCTGGGAGGCTGTGCCTTACCTCTCCTGCTTGCTGGTGTTGAAGATTCTTTGGGAAGCCTAGAAGCCTGTTCTCTGGGCTTCGGGAGCCTATGGTTCCTTTGAGCATAGCACACTTACTTCAGGGCAAGGACAGGAGATGGAGGAACAGCCTGAGGGACAAACACTGGAACCGGTGCCATGTTTGTGTAGGGCCCGCTGAGGAGAGGCCTGATGCTGAAGAGCTGAGACAGCCAGACAGCAGAGAGAACTGGGCAGTGGAATGCGGGATGGGGGGGGGGGCAGCTCCAGAGGATGCTATGTGTGGTAGGCTGGCAGGTGCCACCATGCTTGTATGCCCAGCTTCCTGTGACAAGGCTGCTGTCATGACAGAGGGAGGGAAGCAGCCCCTGAGTCTCATTTACTCAGCAATACCCATCTGAGGAGTATTTATTAAGGGCCTGTTATTATCAGACACTGGGCCAAGCAGCCATTGAATTTCACTTAGTTGGCACTATGTATTCAACAGATATTTATGAAGTGTCTTCTCCACTTGGGGCCAGGCACTGGGAAGTCAGTGGTTAGCTCTGAAGATGCAAAGCAGACCCTGTTCAGTGTCCCTGGAAAACACTCCAGGAGGTGTCCCCTGTGCCCAGGATGGGCAGGCCACCCCTGCCAGCCATTGCGGCAGCTTTATCAAGAAGTACCATAGCCACGGCCATTTTTCCCTAGTGAGGAAGCTGAGACTCGGAGAGCTTAAGTGATTTGCCTGGGGTTGCACCGCTAGCCATTGATGTCACTGAGCCGGAGCCCAGATCTATGCAAAGCTTGAGCTTTTAACCAATGTGGCTCAGCTGGCTGGTCTAACTGGCAGTACCCCTGCAGCTCTGGGGCCCGCTCTGGAGAGGGGCGGGAGATGCCATCCTGCCCGACCCACCTGGAGGACGACTGTCTGACTTCTCATCCACCCCTTCCCCCTCCCCCAGCCCCAGTGTTTGGGCCTCGCCTTTTCCACAGTTGGGGGAGAGCGTATTCTCATGCTAATTGCAAAACTAATTGTTCTTATTGCAAAATCCATTATATAGTATATTTATATTGCAGATAATGAGCTGTTTGGATTAAATAGCTCACTAAAAGTCAATAAAAAGAAATTTGCTTCACTGTTCCTCCCCTCATTTTTCACCGGCACCGTTAACACAGCTTCGTTCTCCCTGAAGGCTGGAATTCATTAAAGCGCCTGGAGCTGCAAGGGGGTGTTGCTGTGTGCCTTCTCCCCTTCCCTTTGCAAAGGCGTGGGGTGGTGGGGGAGAGGGCTGGAAGACAAGAAGCTAGTGTTTTTCCCCTGGTTTCAGTGATGTGGGGATGACTAACAGAAAGTGTATCTTAATTCCAGCAGAACTGAAGAGTGCAGGACCTTAGAACAGAATTCTGGGCTCCGTAGGGTGGAGGCCATTCTGACAGGGGACAAGGACAGTCACTGCCCAGGCCGGAGGCCAAAGACCGACATGATGACCGACCTGGTCAGCCCACAGCGCCTGGGCTCCTGGACAAGAAAGAGCAGGGGGAAGACAGCCCTAAGCCCTGTCTAGGACAGGGATTACATGGTCAGGTGTCAAGGGATATCTAGGCTCCGGCTTTGTTTTTTTCCCTCCTTCCTTCCCTCCTTTCCTTCTTTTTTCTCTTTTCTCCTACTTTCCCTTTGCTAGCTTGTTTGCTTCCTCCCTTCCTCCTCCCTTTTTCCCCGGGTTTGAGCTCAGAGCCTTGTGCTGTCCAGGCACCATGCGTCCAGAACTTGTAGCTTTGGTCACTTTTGAGATGGGGTCTCAGATGTGTACCCAGGTGTTGGGATTCATCTTCCCCCTTGATGGAAGGGGCTTGATGCACCTCCCAGCCCTGGGGAATGCGGCCCTTCTACCCCCTCTGGATTGGAATCCAGAGGAACCGGTTGGGCAAACAGCCCCCCCAACCTTCTAGCCAGCCCGGCGCGCTCGCCCTTGGGGGTCAGGTGATACCTTTCAGCCTATCGACATCCTGGCCAAACCCCTCCCTCGGAATCATCTCCCCTTGTCCTTATCTCAATAAAGTCAGTTCGCTCTAAGAAGCCAGCCCCGTTGCATGTGTACGTTGCAGGCGGTCACACATCTACGGCAGGTCCCGTGCGCGTCAGGTCAGAGCGACCCCCACGTTCCACCCTAACTTACCTGCAGGCCGGGGGTTAGGGGAGAGGACGAAAGGAGGGTGGAAAGAAAGAAGGAAGAGTCCGATCCGGGAGGGGCAAAAAAAAAAAAAACCCAACACCCAGGCAGTTCTTGGACTGAAATCCTTCTACTGATGCTTCACACATAGCTGGGGTGACAGGGGCATGCTACTGCCCACATTAAAAAAAATTGGTTGAGATGGAATCTACCTTTTTGTTTTTGTTTTTTGGCCTGGAATAGCCTGGAATTTCAAGCCTTCTGACCTCGGCCTTCAGAATAGCTAGCATGAAAGGTGTCAGCCATTGCATTCAGCTCAAATTCTGGCCTTTTGTAACACCACAGCACTTGTGGGCCTCTAGAATTTTCCTGGTTGAGCCATTTCTCTGGCCTTGGTTCTGAAGTGGAAGGCGGCTTGTTTAAGCTGAGGCCCAGCCAGAGGCATGCTAGCTGCAAAGTTCTAAGGCTGTGGCCTAGATGATCACTGCGTTTCATTCCATAATGTCTGGATATCTTAGAAAAGACTGCATTCACCATGTGGTTCCCGGCCCATGCGCTTGGCCCTGGATATCATGTTCTGAGCAGCCAGGGGCCAAGAGGAGGGGCTTGTCTCTTTTCTCTTTTTAGGAACCAGCCTCACTTTTGATTTGATAAAATGGCACACTCTGAGAGTTGAGCTGACCAGGCAGGGGGGCTGCTGCTCCCTTAAACCTATAGCAGTCAGTCTCTGTTCATGAATTCATTTGTCCAATCAATAGATGGATATGAAGTGTCTGTGATGGCTAAGTTGCTGTCTGAGGCCCAGTGGATGATGCTAAGTGAAAACAGCCACAATCTCTTCTCACAGCTAATTGTAGTGTAGAGGCAGATATCAGTCAGACAGTTAACACAGAGGAGTGACTAATGAGAGCCAAGATCGGTGCTTTGGAGGGAACACCAGTCCTGAGAGAGCATCAAGGTGGCGGGGGTGGTGGTAGGGCGAACCTCGATGAAGAAGGGGCAGAGAACTGGCTGGGTGGGCTGCGCTGTCTCTGGTGACTTCCCGGAGTGCTAGGACTTGGAAATGGTTTGTGTGTCCCAGAGGCTTTAATGTGTTGAAGGTCAATTCTCATTGTGAGATATTGAGTGTTTAGTTGTGGCATATTTGAGTCTAATCTTCAGGATTAGATAAGGGCACCAGGGCAGAGCCCCTCTGAGTGAGTCTTGGTGAGTCTCTAGAGGAGGAAGAGCGCTTAGAAGCGGCTCCGCAGACATAGCTGCAACATCTTAGGAATCTGTTGTCAAGAAAGCCATCGTGACATGAGGCCTATGGCTCTTAGAGGTCCAGAACTGTGAGCCAAACTATGCCTCATTTCCTGATAAAGAGACATCACCCCAGGTATTTCAATATGTGGTGCATATATTTAGTATATCTTAGTGATATGATGAGGGAGAAGGGGACCGTGTGAGATGGGGCCCTTCCCTGGGAGGGAGGGACCAGGGCAGGGCAGGAGAAAGGCCACTTGGATGAGGCTGAGGGGACCTGTGGGGATGAACTCTGCAGGGCTGGTCCCCCAAAGATGGCATCGAAGCAGTGGGGAAATGTGGAAGAGTTTATAAGAGAAGATGACAGGATTTGTGCTGTGAGACATTGGCCTGTAGCCATTTGGAGGTTGTGTGGAGAGTTCAAGCTGTAGAGGAGCAGAGCAGATGTAGATACCGATGGAAGAGACCCTTGGTGAAGGTGGGAGGGGCAGTTTGCCCCGAGGAAGCCAAGGTTTCCTTCAAGAGGGAGGAGAGCTGCAGTCCAGCTTTCCGTCCAGCATGGCCCCATACAGGACATCACTGTAGAGGCTGATTTTAAAACTCTCCAGTGGGGCATGCGGGCTGATTGGATGTCAACGCGGGGTTCAGAACCGTGGACAGTTCCCTCCAGCAGCTCTTTGCATCTTGGAAGAAGGGGGCTCGACTAGATTTCCTGGGACGATCAACTTGATAGTTGGAGGGCCAGAGGTGTCACCTCTCAGAGTTGTCTCTTGGGAGTAAGGCAAAGAGATGTGGGGGTCATCTCTTCCCAGCCCTGGTGCTGGCCAGCTTAAAAGAGGGGCTTTAGGGCCCCCCAGACGAAGCCCACAGGCTTGCAGCATAAAAGAGGCAGTCCCATTCTGAGTGGCTGAAATGGCTGTCATCTGTAGCCATCCTCATTTACAGACTTCAAAGGGAGATGGGAAGAAAGAGGCAGCCCCACTCTAGGGTAACCTGAATGAGTCTGAGATGAAAGGTAAAGGAATGTGCTTCTATCCACTGCCCCTTCTCTGTCCTTCCCCAGGCCCCAGCATCCTTAGAGGTTCTGGCATGGAATGGCTTCTCCAGAAAGGAAAGGAGGCTCCAGGAAGCTAGCAGAATGCAAGAAGCCCCTGCAAGCTGTGTACCACTACCTCACGCCTATAATTCTACCCACTCAGGAGGCTGAGCTCTGAGGATGGTGGTTTAAAGACAGCCTAGGCAAGAAAGTCTGTGAGACTCTTATCTCCATTTAACCACCAAAAAGCTGGAGGTAGAGCTGTAGCTCAAGTGGTAGCGTGCCAACCTTGATTGAAACAGCTCAGGGACATTACTCTAGGCCCTGAGTTTAAGTTCCAGTATTGGCGTGTGTGCCTCCACCCCCTCAGTCTAGCTTCTCCTGAGTGGGGATGGAGGAATTTAGGGTCCCTTCTGGTGCCCCTAATTGCCCTGTCAGATGATCAAGGATGCCCAGGAGGAGGTGATGACTTTCCTGTGCCTCAATGGGGGTGTGGGGGTACATAGGTTCCCCTCCAGGGCTCTGAAGTGTTTTGAAGTTGATGTGGCATTTGGTACATGGTATGTGTGTAAGCGTGTAAGAGGGGCAGAGTCAGGAAGTTTGGGTGCTTTCTGCTGCATCTCTGGGGTTGTTAAAGACTCTGCCTGTGCTATGGAGATCTACCATGCTTGGAAGCAGGGCATACACTAGACAGACTTCCTCCTGAGTCTTCCTGGGACTCTTAGGTCTGATAACCCACTCCTGTTTTGAGGGGTTTCTCTGACTGTGGACTGAGTGCTTCTATGGGTGTCTGGGGTCTCCTCACATGGCAAGCTCCATGGGCATAGGGACCCTGGAAGAGGAACTTCCAAGACTCTTGGACATAGCCCAGAGAAGCCAGTCACCAGGGTCTGAATGAGAATGCAGATGGATGGCATTGACGTTTGGATTGAGCCAGGACCAGTGCAACTCATCAGGAGAGGGTGTGGGGTTCTAAGAGCCAGAAGTCAGGGTGGAGGCTTGGAGGAGAGCCAAGTATCATGCTGTTGGCAGCTGGAGGTAAACTCTCAGTGGTTGGGCAGATGGCTGGAACAGGAAGTCTGGGGCCAGGAGGGCTTCAGAGGGCTAGGAGAGCCCAGGCTATCAGTCTGCATGTGGTATAGAGGTGGGAGCTCCAGGATGGCTCCAAAGGGTTCATGGCAGATAGGACTCTCACATGGCTGGAAACTGGTGCAGAGTGTGTGTGTGTGTGTGTGTGTGTGTGTGTGTGTGTGTGTGTGTGTGTGTACATGCACGTGATCATGGTTCTACACTTTACAGAAATGCATGAAGACTCTAGGCCTCAGCAGGCATTTGTTGGGGTCTTTGGGAAGTTCTGCAGAGGGTGTGGTCTTGAGGGGCAAGGAGCTGCCTTGGGGCTCCTGGGGTTCAGGGCAAGGAGGCTGGGCTTCTGGTAGGCGGGGGAAGAGGGTTTCGTGGCGCCTCATCTTTGCAGCACAAATCGGAGTGGCCAGCTTGTGAGAGAGGTTGAGGCTGGGTCTCTCGTCGTGCAATTGGGACAAAGCATGGTCTGCCCTGTCCTTTTCCTCCTTGATAGCTCTGTATCACACTGAAAGCCACCTCAGGGCACAGGGATAGTCACGTGTCCTCCTGGGGGTAGCCAGGCTTTGCCTTGAGCTCGCCTGGACCTTCCCCTCTGCCCTTTACCTAGAACATGGCAGACTGGGACACAGGGATGGGTGAAGAGGCCCCGATGTTTGAGGTCTGTGGCTGGGCTTGCTGGGATGGGAGAAGCTTCCTGGGTAGGAGAAGCTAAGGGCAGGGTGAGCTGGGCTCAGTTGCTTTTTCTCTCTAAAAGAAAAAGGGATGAGTTCTCAGTGTTCTGACTTAGTCCTGGGGGTGAGGGGGGAGGGGGACTCACAGTCCCTCATGGGAGAAAGATGGGTTCTGGGCAAGAGGGGGAGAAGTCTAAAGACAATGAAAGATTTCTGAGCGTGTGTGTGTGTGTGTGTGTGTGTGTGTGTGTGTGTGCGCGCGCGCGTGCGCCTGCATCCTTGTGTGCAACAGCAAGTGTGTAGCTTTCTATGTGTATGGGAGTAAATACATACGTCTATAAATATGAGAAAGTGTGTATTTCTCTGTGCAAGACTGTGAACTCTTTTCTCTGTGTGTCATAACAAATGTAAAGCTCTGTGCATGTGTGTGTGTGTGTGTGTGTGTGTCTGTGTGTGTGAGGGGAGGGTATCTGTGAATGAAGATTTGGTGCAAAGTATATATCTCACCTCCGTCTGTGTGTCTGAGGCTTGTTCTGACACACAGACTTGCACGAGTGTCTGACTAGTGCATTTGTGATGCTCCCGGTGTGTGTCTGAGTGTGCACCCTGTTGCACAGTCCAAGGCAGGGTGAGTGAGTTCCTCCAGGAGTGGGGGCAGGGGAGACACGGGGAGCGAGAGCGTGTGTGCGCGAGAGCATGCCCGCTGGCAGGCATGACAAATGATTAATCTATAGAAATCCATATTCCATTCTTCCATGCGTCCACTCCGCCCTTCTCACGCTCTCACGCATCACCTCCAGAAATCCATCACTGACGCCCAGCCAAGGACAGGCTGGGGAGCGAGTGCCTGCCTTATTGATGGACTTGCTGGCTGCTTTTTATACATTTGGATATGTGTGGAAGGCGAGCCAGATCCGGCCTCATCGTTCACTCTTCTCGCTCATTTATTCACTCATTCCACCATTCGTCCAGCAAACAGCTCTTGATACCTACTGTGTGCCAGAGGGTGCTGCGCGCTCAGTGTGCAGTGACAACTGGGCGGACAGAGTCCTTATCATTATTATTATTTTTTTCCTTGAGTGAAGGCCACGTGGGGTTCTAGATGGCACAGCGGTGATTTCAGCAGGATATGAAGTAGAAGGTGCAGGGACGCTGGAAGAATTAAGGGTGAAGCCAGGAGCTGCTGGCTCACGCCTGTAATCTTAGCTACTCAGGAGGCTGAGATCTGAGGATTCAAGTTCGAAGCCCATCCAAGCAGGAAAGTCCATGAGACTCTTAGCTCCAATTAACTACCCTCCAGCCCCCCTCCCCCCGCAGAAAAAGAGCCAGAAGTGAAGCTGTGGCTCAAGTGGTAGAATGCTGGCCTTGAGCAAAAAATCTTAGAGTCAATGCCTCAGGCTCTGAGTTCAAGCCCCAGGACCATCACCAGGCAGAGAGAGAGAGAGAGAGAGAGAGAGAGAGAGAGAGAGAGAGAGAATATTAACTGGGCCACAAAAAAGCCTCCTGGGGCAGGTGACACCTCGGGGGACCCTGAAGAGTAACAGAACCAAATGGGAGAGGAAAGGGTACACCGGGCACAGGGAACAGCATATGCTAGTGAATAGAAGCTGGGAGAAGTGCATAGGGGAAGAGAGGTTCTCATGGCTGGGGCCTCAGGAAGGAAGTACATGAGGCTGTGGAGACAAGGCTCCATATGTGGGTGGGGGCCATGGCATCTTTACTGCCCTGGTGAGGAAGCTAGATTTCACCGCAGGGGCCATGGAGAGGCACCAAGGGTTTAGGTGAGCGTCATGATGTTGTGATTTAGAAGATAGGGTCTGGCTGTTGTTGGGGAGAAGGCTAGAAGCAAGGTTGGGACCAGGGCAGAGACCACTGCAGCCATTCCAGGGAGGGATGGTAATGGGTGTGCTCTGTGTGCGAGTCCAGGGGTGTCCTGGGTGTGGAACTCGGGGCTCGGTGGTGGAATGGGTGTTGGGATGAAAGCGGCTGGGGGAAGGGGGGCCTTGGTTTCCAGGCAGGCTGCTGCTTCTCATGGAGTCTGGTCTGCCCATCTCTGATATGGGATACTGGTCCAGGACCAAGGCTGTAGCTCAGTGGTGGAACACTTGGCTATTGAGCATGAAGCCTTGGGTTTGATCCCCAGCACAATGCCTCCCCCCATGAAATAAAAAAAAATGGTAACATTTACTGCTTTCTAGGGTTGTGTGAGACCTTTTGGTTCTCTCCTCTCTCTCTCTCAGCAGTACTAGGAATAGAACTCAGGGCCTTGGGCTTGCCAGGCAAGTGCTCTACCATTTGAGACACACCTCTAGTCCCTTTTGGCCCTGATGATCTTGCTTTTATAATCTTGGAAATCGTTTCGCTCCATTGCCACTGGATGATGCAAATGTATGCAGGATGCATCTGGAGGATGCAAGTGTACCACTTCTGTTTGCAACAGCAATGCATTCTTTTTAGATGCAGGCAGAGTTGAGGCTTATCATTACCCCTGCAAGGGCGCCTCCCGGTGGCCTGGAAGGGGAACTGCTGTCCAGTGGGGTGGGTGGAAGGACGTCCTGGCGGCGTTTCCTCCTGGGCTTGGATGCGCTGCTGGTTTGTGGAAGGAGCTCGCAGTCTGTGAAGTGTGCCTGGCTCATCTCAAGAAGAGCTTGGAAGTGCCAAAGAGAAGACCCTGCACACTTAGAGTATTTTCAAATTAAGTGACAGCGGGCGCAACATGATGGGGGAGACGGCTTGTGTTTCTTTGGAGCATTCAGTCACAATTCATCATTATCCAATTTTTCCCCCCTTGGGTTTTCTCCTGTGCACATTTTTTATCCTGATCTGACAGCTAAATGAGGAATCACACTGCCTACGTTATCTGTTTTGTTCAGGAATTAATCCGTTGTCAAACACCAACTGGCAAATGAGTCGCTGGTCGCTGGTCGCTAGTCGGTGTGAGAGCGGAGACTGGCTGTGTTCCCCCTCCCCCTTCAGCCTTGGTGGTCAAATGGGTGCTGCTGGCTGGCCACTTCCCTGACACCCTGGTAGACTCGGGGAACTCTGTCTGCCCTGTGCACAGATGTGACACCATGGGCGGCTCATGAGTCATTGGATTTAGGTCTACCTGCCTCTTTCTGCCTCTAGCAGCTTTGAGAAGAGAGGTCCGGATCCCTCACCTCTTGGTTGCACATAACCCTTTCCAATCACAGGCAACTTCAGCTCCAAAAAAGAGAGAGATACAAACAGTCCTTGGTCATGCTTCGCCTTTCCAAAGTGGCTCACGTTTCTCCCCCTTCTCCTGCCTCCCTAATTCTTTCCTTCTCCCCCTTTTCCCTTCTTCCCTGGATCATTGTTTCTCCTTCTTCCTCTTACCTCCTGCCCCCCCTCTTTCTCTCCATCTATTTCATTGTCCCTTTCTCCTTCTCTCATATCCCTATTTTTTTTCCAGTCCTGAACTTGTACTCTGGGCTTGGGTTCTGACCCTGAGCTTCTTTTGCTCAAGGCTAGCACTCTGCCACTTGAGCCACAGCACTACATTCAGCTTTTTCTGGGTAGTTTATTGGAGATGAGTCTCACAGACTTTCCTGCCTGGGCTAGCTTTGAACTGTGATCCTTAGATCCCTGCCTCCTGAGTATCTAGGATTACAGGTGTGAGCCACCAGCACCTTTTTTTTTTGTTCTCTTGACTATGTTGTTGAATAAAATCCAGTGGTAAATGAGACAGACTTGGTCTCTGTAGTCACATAATTGGAAGTGGAGAGAGTTCTTGAAAAGACAGGCATATGACACACCCCAATAGTTGTGTGTGTGTGTGTGTGTGTGTGTGTGTGTGTGTGTGTTGGGGGGGAGGGCTTGGCTGCTAGAAGTTCTTAGCCCTAGGCTGAGGCTCAGGTTGGAAAGAAAGTTCTAGGCAGGGCTAAGTTCTCCCAGGGTCTTGATTTCATTTCCAGCCACCCCTGGCCCACAAGACCATGTGTTTGAGAAGGACCCAGCCTGACTTTCTTCATCTGCGAGCTCCAGCTCTGTGGACAGCCCTGGTGGAGGCATTTGGTAGTTGCATTTGTTAGATGTGCATCGATGAAGAGGTAGAGGAGAGAGGAGGTGGCCGTGAACTTGAGCCACTAGCAACACCCCAAGTCCCAGGTTCCATGATGGCTGGCAATAGCCCAGCAATGATTGGTGTTCCCCAAATACTGCTGTGTGCAGATGTGACTAATATATCCCCCTCCCCATGTTTATTTGATGTGCCTTGATGTTAACTCCCCAGTTTCCCCCTGTGTAAAGTGTGAGTAATAAGGTTAGTATGTGAGGATTTAATGGGAGTGTGTCACTAGAGCTAGGCACACCCTGTCCTTTCATGCCTGCTTTCACAAGGGTGTTGAGAAAGTTGGCCAGGCCCCCTCTCTGGCTGCAGGTCCCAGTGTAGTCTTACTCATGTCCGTTCATTTCTGGTCATTACAGTGACCTACATGTCCCCGTGTCCTCTACTTCCTTCCAGCTTGCCTAGGTGGGGATTCAAGGTGGAGAAGAAGCAGATGGCAGCCAGGGCTGAGCGTGACAGTGATTATGCTGGGAAAGGGTGATAATTTATTCTGCTTGGCCTTGACTTCCAGTTGGAAGGAGATCTTACTCCTTTCTGGAAGGCAAGGCTGGGAGGAAGCCTCCTCTTTCTGACCTCTAGCAGGCCCTTGCTGGCCTGGTTCTTGGAGAACGGATACAGAAGGGCCCTGGGGTGCTTGCCTCCCTGGGCCGGAACCTGCAGCAGAAATGGGGGGTGTGGGGCAGGGGTGGAGCTACAGGCTCGGTTCTTGACAGAGGAAGCCCAGCCTCGTGTGTGCAGAAGGGTTGTAGGTCTAGGATCGGGGCTCTCAGAGTCTCTGGTGACTTGGGCCCCAGGCCTTGCCCCTACGTGGACCTCCTTTTCACTCCCCCACTCATCTTCCTCATGAGTGACGGATGACTTCCAAGTGGTGGGGGAAAAAGATGTAAAACTAATCCCTGCTCTAATAAAAACAGCCTCCCGATTAAATATGTATGAACACATATTGATTTGGGGATTAAACAGAAAAGAAAATTGAGCCTGTAATTGAGCCAGGGAGCATGTTCTGGGTGAGATTCAGGATGCTCCTTTCCACACACACCTGCGGGGGCTGCTGGGGAGGGCCAGGGCAGCGAGGGGCTTTCTGTCTCCTGGGGTTCCTCTGGCCTCTGCCTGCTGTGGGAGTTGCCCCTGCTTTCTCCCTCACCTGGGAACTTCTAAGGGGGTGGGTGGTTCTGATCCTCTGGGTGAGGGACAGCTGTGGAAGGAGGTAACTGTCTTTTCTTAGTGTTCACCTGCCAACTTCTCCAGTCTTGAGAAAATGGAAGAAGCTGAGCTGGGATTTGACTCACAGCTTTCTGACTCCAAGTCCAACGTTGCGTATACTTCAAGCCAGAACTGGCCATCCAATTTAGACCAGAGTCTACAAAGGCAGAGGGCTGGCAGCCTCTAGCTGGAAGGCCTCCCTGCCTGAAATTTGTTATCTTCTTTCAGTAATACAAAGCTATCGTCTCCTTGGTTAATTCCAGGGCCAGAGAGCTCATTATCTTTCAAGGGTGGTCTGGCTAAGAAGGACCTTACCAACCACATCTGGGTGGCCAGGACAGATCTACTGGTTGTTGAAGCCCTACTGAGTGCCAGACTCTGAGCTTGGCAGTCTCAGACAGACTAAGACCTTTCAGCTTTCCAAGAACACTGGGACATAGATCTGATTATTTCTACTCTACAGCCTAGAAAGCAGACTCAGGTCTCCAGTAATTTGCTAATGATCATACAGAAAAAACAATGGCAACCATTAACTGAGTGGTTTTCATACATTACTGCCAATCCTTACTAGGACATGCGAATAGATCTATTTTTATCTGCATCTCACAGAGAGGAAACTAAGGCTCAGAGAGGCAGAGACCTGGCCACGGCAGGGCTCTGACCACTTCCTGTGCTGTCTCGGAGATGTGTGGCCTCCTCGTTCCTTGATGTTAACACCCCAGGGTTTCCTCCACAAGCCCCGTGTCACACCAGAATCCCTCCCCTTTCCCCGGGCTACTACAACTCCTTGGTTCCAGACTCTCATTGCCCAGGCACTGTGTGCCTTTCCCCAGGAACCTGCTGGGTGTTACTTATTACTTCTCCGCCCATATCTCCTGTTCTTCTTCCCTGCTTCCCAGTCCACCTTTCCCCTATCCTCAGTGTGACCACACTTTAATTTGCAGGGCATTTTCACCTCTGTCATTGCACTTGAGGTTCACAATCACCTAACATCCCATACAACAGAAGGAAGAATTCAAGGCACAGACAAATGGGGGTACTTTGCTCCAAATTGCAGAGTTAGTGAGCGATAAAGTTAGATGTTGTCCTAGGTAAGATCACACCTGTCCCAGGAAGAGGCACCTTTCTCAGACCCATGAAAACTCTGAGGCTATGTGGTAAAGTGGGACAGAAAGACACAGTCAAGTTTCAACTCTTCAGACTTGAGTTCAAGCTCCTGTGCTTCCTGTAGCTGGGCTGTGTAGCCCTCTTTAAGCTCTCTCTCTCTCTCTCTCTCTCTCTCTCTCTCTCTCTCTCTCTCTCTCTCTCTCTCTGTGTGTGTGTGTGTGTGTGTGTGTGTGTGTATTAGCTTGCCCTAAAGAATATCTGTCTGGGGTGGGAGCCAGAGCCCACAGGGACCTATTTGTTAGAAGTGCTAAGACTCAGGGTCAGCTCGTTGGAGGGGTCTCCTGCTAGGCCAGCAGTCCCCCTCGCATGGCACTAGGAGAGAGGCTGGAGAAAGCCGCAGACATGAGTGGAGGGACAAGATGCCTGGTGTTTTGTGGTAGTGCCCAGCTCATCAAGACCCCAGAGAGACAAGAGAGCCTACTTGTCCCCAGCTGTGCCACCTCCACCCTGTGGTTAATTAAAGCAATGATTTCATTTTAACAAGGGTCTACTCATTCTTCAGGAGGCTGCTGCCTCCTCTCCATCCTGATTAAAGAAATGAATCAGGCAGGATCCCGCCTTGCCTCTGCCTGGGGAGGCTGTGAAGGGGGAACACAGAGCAGTCACGGGGCGGGGGCTGGAGGTTGTGGGGGCCCAGAGTGCTCTGAGCACCTCCTGGAGACTCCAGTGTGGCAGAGGGAACTGAGGTTTGGGGGCTGTCTTTGTCCCCTTAGGCAGGAGGCCTGGTGGAGGGTGGAAGGAGCAGGCTTTTGCAGACACCTGGCTCTACCATTGACCAACTGCAGGGCTGGGACAAGGGACTTCAATTCTCTGAGCCTCAGTTTCTTTTGTGATGAGGAGGCAATATCCAACTCAGGCTTTTGCTGAGAAGAAAGAGGTGATGAGGCATATGTGGGCAGAGCCAGTTCAGAGTTCACACATGGCTCCATGAGGAGCTATGACCGATTTTACCCTCGACACTGGCTTTCTCTCTCCCACAAGGCAATATGTCCATGCACCTGTCAGATGAAGCCGCTGTTCCAGGCTTGAGCTTCAAAGTCCAAGTCTAAGGATGCTCTGAACCCCAACATTCAGACCAAGGAAAATTCCACCCCCAGTTCTTTTGGAAGTCCCCCATGGGACTTAGGATTGTAAACTCAAAATGCTGATAGGACCCTCAAAGTGTCACTCAGCCCATAGCTCCTCCCCCTGGCTGGGCACCTTGCTCCCTCTGTAAAGGGTATGCCCAGGAGTTCCGCATCTGTCTTAACCCCTTCCTGAGGCTGGGAGGAGATACGTGGGTGGCCTTCTGTCCATCCTTCCACACTTGTCAGCCTGCCGTGCCCAGCTGGGGAGGCTCTCTGCTTTGCCCTGGGCTCTGCTCTGTGGCAGTTTCTCAGTGAAAACCTGGGACCAGCTTGCTGGAGCCCTGACAGGGGTGGCTCTGTGTGCTGTGGTCACAAGTATTGTTCCTTCACACCTAGTGGTATCTGTACTGGGCTGGTTGTCAAAAATATTTTGTCCATCACCCCTGACTTCTTCTTCTCCCCGGCATCCCCCTCCCCCACGGCTCTCTGGCCACACGGGTCTTCCTGGTCCATGACCTTCCCAAGTTTGAACTCACTTCCCTGACACTCCTGTCCCTCAGCTCGATCTTTCGTATCTGTGTGCTCAGTGTGCAAGGTTAGGGGTGTGGATGAGCAGAAGGAACCCAGTGGCTAACAGCTGCCTGGCAGGGAGAAGAGCTACAGTCGCGACCAGAACAATTCAGGGCCCCGGGTGCTGTCCCTCAGCTTTTGTACTCAAGGCTTGCACTCTCCCACAGCTCTACTTCTGGCTTAATTAGAGATAAGAGTGTCATAGACTTTTCTGCCCAGGTTGACTTTGAACCACGATCCTCAGATCTCAGCCTGCTGAGTAGCTAGGATTACAGATGTGAACCACTGGGGCCCAGTTTGTATTTCTTCCTTGATATCCCCAGTGCTCGGCATGTGTTGGCCACCCAGCAGATCCTCCTAAGCCATGGAATGGAATAACGATGAGAATCTGCAAGCCTCTGGGGCCAGCCCAGCTGCCCCGCTGTACAAGGCTCCCTGGACTGTCTTTGTCCTTCTTTAGGTTGAGGATGGAGAGGCCCCAGGGCTGGGAGGGGGGGTTGGGCGGTTTGTCAGACTGGAGCCTCATGGTGGCTTCAGCTTGTGAAGGGAAGTGGAGAATGGATAGTGGATTCAGGGTGCCGGGCTTGGTGGGAGGATGGACGGGAGCAATGGGGGAGGAGGGCTTTGCTTTCTTTCCATTCACAAGGCCAGAGGCCAAAAGGAGAGAGACAGAGATGTGAGAGTGAGAGCAAGAACATGCTCGGTCCATTTAGCCACTTGCTTATCAAATAGTCATAGAGCACCTACTGTATGCTAAGGCCTGAAGATAACTGTGGGAGGGAGCCCCAGGCCTGGCTATCAGCACATGGCCAGCATTTGCAGGGTCCCCATCAGTGGTTTCACTTATATCCCTAGCCCTTGCAACACAACAAAGTACTTGCTGACACCCAACCGAAGAGTGGTGTCCCGGATCTGCCTAGGGTCTCCTCTGCACCCCTCATTCCCGAGCTGCTACATTGTGACAGCTCCTGGATGGAACCCACCTCCAAGCCCAGCTCTTCAGGGCTTGCAGGGCTGGGGATCCCAGCATGCATTGCTTCCATGGCTGTGGACCATTCGTTCCAGGCCTTTGTGCTACTGGCTCAGATGCCATCTTGCACGGGCCCTCACTGCCAGCTTCAAGCTTACCATGAGCCTCCCTCAGACTGCCGGTCACCCCAGATCACCCCAGATCGTGAGCACACATCTCACACTTCAACTTGGATCCCTCAAACCTATGGGAAGACCATGCTGATGGTCACTGGAGGCAGCGACCAGGGACAGCTCAGAGGGCAGCTGCCGGAGCAGAAGAGAGGGAAGCCAAACCCAGATGCTCTTGGAGCAGGAAGAGATGTTTGCAAAGCGGCTGCGGCTCCTTGTAAATGATGTATGAAATGAGGAGCATATGCCGGGAGCAATTCGTGAGCAGGAGCTTGGCTGGGCTCTCCAACCTCCTGGCACTGCTTCCACGGCCCTGTGCTCCCTGCCCCCCGCCTTCCAGAGGCCTCTGAGCATGGCTCCAGCCCTCCAACCCTCTGGGCTCTTCCCAGTGTGAGATGCCACATGCAGTAGGTGCTCAGCCAGGGTGTGGCAGCCCATTTGCCCCTCTCTGGTCCTGTGAAGGCAGAGTGAGAGGATCAGGGGAGGCGGAGGGTCTGAGAGATCATCCAGCCTGATGGCATTTCCCAGATGGGAAGCTGAACACAGAGAGGGAGAAGAGCTCCTTCAAAATTACACCAGGAGTGAGAGCCTCTGCCTCCAGGCCACAGAGTCAGAATGACATCTATAGCAGGGTGCCTCGTTTCTCCCGGGGGGCTCCCTGATCGTTATTTCTTCTTTTTGTTTTGTTGGCCCTGGTCCTGGAACTTTGAACTCAAGACCTGGGTGCTTTACTGAAGCTTTTGTGCTCAAGGCTACTGCTCTACCCCTTGAGTTATAGCTCCACTTCCAGCTTTCCTGGTGCTTCATTGGAGATAAGAGTCTTACGGACTTCCTTACCTGGGCTGGCTTTGAACCTCCATCCTCAGATCTCAGCCTCTTGTGTAGCTAGAATGATGGGTGTGAGCCACTGGCTTCCTTGATGGTCTTTTTCATCTGCACAGAGAGTACACAGTGAACCCTGTCCCGCTCTGGGCCATGGAAGGCAGGCTGGATTTCTCTCCCGCCTTGAGGCCTCTCCAGAGCTCCAACCAGACTTCCAGCCATGGTGCCCCAAACCCAAGAGATGAGAGGAAAAGCCATGTGTGAGCTCCCGCTTGGTGCTGCAGGCCCAGCGTGGGTGCTGCGGTTCATTCACGCTCCCTGTGACCCCACCTCCAGCAGGCCACGCTCCATCTCTGCTTCCCTCCATGTTACCTCTGGCTTACCTGTCCATCTCTAATCTTCAAAAAAAATTTTCAGTGGGCACAGGCATACAGGACAGTTTATTGATTGCTGGAAAGCCCGTTCTTGAAGTTGCTTAGGCCAAATTCTTCGGCTTCTCCTCGTCTGCTTTTTCTTTTCTTTTCTCCCTTTCTTTCTGCACGGAGCCTCAGGGTACCTGGTTCTAATCCCTCAGCGTGGAACTCTGTTTCCCCAAGCATTTGTGTCACTCCTCTCTCTTCATTCCACACTTGGTTCAATGCCACCAGCTCAAGGAGGACTCCAAAGCCTCAGATGGGAGCCCAGCACCGCCTCCTTCCCTTTCCTCTTCACGGGCTCAGGGGGGACAGGGCTAGTGTGGGGGCTGTGGCCCCTAATTAGGTGAAGCGGGCAGTGCTTGGCACATAGTGAGTGTTCAGTAAGCACCTTGATTGCAAGGGTGACTAGGTGAAAGTACTGAGCTAGGAGACAGGAATCCCAGAGCCATATGGCTGGTTACCCCATGGGGGTGAAGGACACTAAGTTGATGATGTAACTGCCACTGAGAAGTGTGCCACAGGAAAGCAGTGCAGGTGGCTATGAGAGGGACTTACCCAAGGTCCCTGAGTACAGGGTAAGAGGAAGGGCTTCCTGGAGGAGGAGGTATTATGTTTGTTATTTTTTTTAAAGTTGGCAGGATGGGGAGTCATCTCAAAAAACAGTGAGGAGAAGAAAAATGGAAGGGGAGAGAAAGCTTGAAGTTCCGGATCAGAACTATTGAGTGAATTCATGGGATCCACAAGAGGGGTTGAGGTCCGGACTGGAGGAGGAGGAGGAGCTCAGGATGGGGAAGGGGGATGCTGTGAGCCCCAAGGCCAGGGCTACTGCTGGTGTTGTGTCACTTCTACACCAAGCTTGGTGCTGGCACACTGGACAGGGTGGCTGGCAGGCTGGAAGTCTAACCCGTGTGCTCTGTGTCCTTGGGTGGAAGTCTAACCCGCTTGTTCTGTGGTCTTGAGTGGAAGTCTAACCCACTTGCTCTGTGTCCTTGAGTGAGTCTTCCCGTTGCTTCTCAGAGCCTGTGGACTCCACCCTGGCTGCTCTGTCCATGGCCCCCTGCAGGACAGTCTGTGATGGTTGCTTTAGATACCAGCCATGACAGTGTGGGGCAGGTGCTTGAAGCTGCCATTACTGCGGTACAAGGGGAAGGCGGGGGCTCCACTCACCCAGGTTTTCTTACCTCTCCCCCCATCATCTCCCCTTTTGGTCCCTCCCTGTTTTCCCAAGAGGGAGCTGCCCAGATGTGCAGCCTGGGATATGGATGGTGCTCTCCCCCCACCTCCCCCACCCCCTACCCCAGCCAAGCCCTGGTGCTCACAGTGAAATGAGGAGCTGGGGGCTGCCCCCCCCCCCCATCCTAGAGAGCAGCCATGACAGGCTCGCAGCAATAGGTTGTGCTGCTATTTTCACGTTTGTTTTCTATTCTTATTACACTTTGATGGATGGAGGGGGGTGGTGGTGGTGGATTTTTATCATCTCATTCCTGTCTTAAACTGCTAATTCATGCCTGAGTTGCCTCTTCCATTTTGTTTCTACAAATTCAGTCAAGTGCTGATGGCAAGAGGATTTAATACGCAGATGTGAGAAGAGAAGAGGCATAGGAATAGGAAAAGTGGTAGCTGGGGACCAGGGCTTTTAAGAGAACTGTCTAATCAAGTCATTTTGTTCTGAAAGTACCTCGTAACTCTGGGGGGTTGGGGCTCCCTTTGTATAATAATAACCGATACATGAGACAGACAGGGCTTACAGTCGATGTGGTGCTTTTAATTTTTCTCCAAATGATTCATTCAATTTTGTTGATTTGTTTGTTTGTATATTGATTTATTTAGGTTGGTCATGGGGCTTGAACTCAGGGCCTGGGTGCTGTCCCTGAGCTCTTTTTGCTCAAGACTAGAGCTCTACTACTTTGAGCCATAGGTTCACTTCCAGTTTTCTGGTGGTTAATTGGAGATGAGAGTCTCACAGACTTACCAGGCTGACTTTGAACCATGATTCTCAGATCTCAGCCTCCTGAGTAGCTAGGATTACAGGTGTGAGCCACCAGGAGCCCAGCAATTTACTTATTTTTTTGCATCTTCCCATTAGCCCTGTGAGTCTGAGAGCTCTTATTACTCCTATCTGATAGATGAAGAAACTGAGACTCAGAGAAGAGAAATGATGTAAGCCAGTGGCTGCAGGCTTGAACTTGCCATTTGAGTTGCAGAAAGGCTGGGGCAGAATCTGTGTCCTAATAAAGCCCCCAAGGAAAGCATACTTTGAGTATGGAGGTTTTGATGACATTTGTGTGCATGCAAAGGCACTGAGGTTTTGATGTAAGCAATCCACAGCCCCTACTATGTGCCAGACACTAGGTACAATGGTGAATTCACAGGAAACAAGACAGACAGTGACAGTTTTTGTGGAGCTTACAACCAGCATGCCAAATAACAGGTAAATTATGAGGCTTCTGTACATTCTGGCTTCCTTTCCGCTGGCCTCCCCATACCTTCCCACCACCTTACTCACTCACTCCTGCCAGGGGGATGGTCCTGGGGTACGTGTGTGTGTGTGTGTGTGTGTGTGTGTGTGTGTGTGTGTGTGTGTTGGTGCTGGGGTTTACATTCAGAGCATTGTGTTCTTGCTTAGCTTTTCACTCCAGACTGGCATTCTACCACTTGAATCACAGCTCTACTTCCAGTTTTTTGTTTTTTTCTGGTTAAATGGAAAAAAGAGTCTCTCTGCTTTGTCTGCTCTGGCTGGCTTCAAACTGTGATCCTCAGATCTGAGCCTCTTGAGTTGGTAGGATTACAGGAGTGAGCTGCTGGTGTCTGGCTGAATTTTAACAGCCCCCATGCCTTGGGTCCCTTGCCAGTCCCCCTACACAGCTCTCACCTGCCCGTAGCTCTGCCTCTGATCTTTTGGGCTGGGGATGTGTCTTTTAGATGGCAAAGGGCCAGGAATTGTGGATGGTAGGAGGATTTCTACACATCAGGGAAGAAAACAAATGTAGTAGGCAGGGAAGGGGGATCCCATATCTTGACTTTGTAGGGTGGCAAAGCGCCTGGGCACCCTTCACAGCCACCCAGGGTTCCACTGAGGTCACACAAAGGAATCATGGCCCTAAAAATGTCTGTGACCTTGACAAAGGTCATTAGCCACTCTAGGCAGAGCCAGAACTAAAAAATCAGAGCTTCCGACCCCAAGCCTAGGCTGTAGAGACTCCCAGGGCCATTCTGGGCAATTCCTTCTGAGGTATTTGTACCGGTGACACATTTTAGACCAGTATGGAAGTCACAATGCAAAGCTGTCTCTGCCATCTCTGGCTGCTCCCTGCCGGCACGGGCTCCGTAAAGGTTAGCTACGTGTGTGTATGGCTGGACTTGAAGCCATGCACACGACACCCGCAGTCAGACACTGCAGCTTGCCGTCCCTCTCCCATCCTCACTGGCTTTCAGTATTTCAGTAGCTTTTCCTCTCCTGCTGCCTGCCCCCTGTCTCTATCTTTCCTGCTCTCTCTCTCTCTCTCTCTCTCTCTCTCTCTCTCTCTCTCTCTCTCTCTCTCTCTCTCTCCTGGGGTCTCTCTCTCTCTCTCTCTCTCTCTTTTCAGAGAATAGAAATGACTGGACTTGGCATTATCTACTGGTTTCCATGGTAATAAAATCTGTTTCCGATAATGGCCCTCCCTGGCTGTGGTTAGTTTTGGTAATTTTAGCAACACTCTTACACAGGCCACCTGCATTTCAATACGCTGTAAGCTGGATTCGACTGCCGCTTTCAGGTTGAATAGAAATAAGGAGAAGTGCTTGCTCTCACATTTCTAGGCTGGATAAATGCTCCAGAAGAAAAGGAAAACTTACATAAACCCTGCAGGCTGGGAGATGTGTGCAGCTTAAGACTTGCGGGCAGGGGGAGGGGGGGAGGGGGGGAGAGGGCGGCAATGGCGTCATTCTCTTCCTGAAATTCCATCTCAGGACCTTGGGGCCTGCAAGGCAGCTTCAGACCCCTTCTGTGATGTGGCCTTCTGCATCCTGGTTCCTGGATCACCCGATCATCCGTCCTGTCCTATCTATCTCTGCTCCTTGTCACGGCCTTGGCTAGAAATGCTGTCTCTTGCCTTTGAGTCTTTGAGTATATGGCCCAACCAACTTGCAATACCTGTATTTCCACAAGTCCCAACCTCAGGTCTCCCTTCTTTATGTCTCCCCCACCCTTCTAACCTGTCTCACCCCAATGCTGGCATTGTTGTTCCCATGTAATGGTAAGTCTTTGAGGGCGAGGACACTGGCTGGGTTCTTGCCTGTAGCTCCTGGGCCTGGTATCCAGCAGGTTACTCATGAATAAAAAATACTCAGAGTAACAGCTGCCACAAACCGTCAGTTTCTGTCTGTGCCAGGCTCTGGGCTGCGAACGCTCACACACACACACACACACACACACACACACACACACACACACACACAGAGAGAGAGAGAGAGAGAGAGAGAGAGAGAGAGAGAAATTCTCATGGCTCACCCCATATGTGGGGAAGGAGCAGCTCGCCTCCATCCCACCCAAAGACACTGTCCCAGAGGACAAAGATGGCTGGTAGGATGGATGGCAACGCCTTTGGCTCTTTTGGAAGATTTTCCTGGGCATCTTTAGAGGGAGTTGGCTCTTTCTTCATCTGACACAGTGGGGGAGGAAGGGGCTGTGAAAGGGCCAGAAAGTGGGGGGGCAGACTTGATGTCAGAGGGCCCTCTGCATACAGAGATTTTACTGAGGAGGCAAACTTCTAGAGAGGAGTTAAGGGGGAAGGAGGAAGGCCGGAGGCCCCAGCAGCCCAGTCTGAAATAGCCCAGTAGGCCTTGGAGCCAGCTCAGTCGTTGCGATGGTCTGGAGAGGGTGTGAGAGGGGCCCTGGCCATTGCATGCATAGGAGCTGCGGCATCCAGTGACTCGGTAAGACCTGGGCAGGAAGCGAGCAGGGAAGAGCTGGGAAGGACCTGCATGGTCTCTGCTGCCCACTGACCCTCTGATGTGTATGTGAGTCCAGCCCCGGGCTCTGCCAAGGACCGGCATTCTCCTGGCTCAGGGCCAGCGGGGATGGGGCCTGCTGGACCCTTCTTCAGATCACATTCTGGGGGTGGCTGGAGCAGTGAAGGGGGCTCTTCCCCTGAACCTGGCCTCAAGAGGGTGAGGGCGGAGCTAGACCCTGGCTTTGGCTTCCAACACCATAACGGTGGTGGTGATGGTGGTATGTATATATTTCTCTTACCTGACTACATGTGAAATTGGATAAACTGTCTTCAGAGGCTCAAAGGAGTCATGATGGGAGTTGTTATTAATAATAACAGCTGACATGTCTGTAGCTCACTCATACCACCACCATGCAGTTGGTCTTCCTTACAGTATTTCTTTTATAGGTTAGAGAGCTGGAACTCAATAAAAGCAAAGGAAGGAAGGAAGGAAGGAAGGAAGGAAGGAAGGAAGGAAGGAAAGAAGGAAGGAAGGAAGAAAGGGAAGGAAAGAAGGAAGGAAGGAAGAAAGGGAAGGAAAGAAGGAAGGAAGGAAGGAAGGAAGGGAAGGAGGGAGTAAGAAGGGAGAGGAAAAGGAAAGAGAAGGAAGTGAGGGAGGAAAGGAAGAGAAAGAAAAGGAGGGAGGAAGAAAGGAAGGGAAAAGAAGGAAGGGAGGAAGGAATGAAAGAGAAAGAAGAAAGGAAGGGAGGGAGTAGGAAGAAGGAAGGAAGGAAACCAAGGGAATGGCATGCCAGAGGCTAATTCCTTTGCTCATGGTGCAGTGAGGATTTGAGCCTGCTGTCTCAACCACCAGGCAAGGAGAGAGTAGTGGCATCCCAGCCAGGATCCTGCAGCTGGTACCTCCCTTCCTCCCTCCCTCCCTGAACACTGTGAGCACTTGGTGGGGGGAGGGGTGCCTGTGCCCACAGGGGTGGGGCAGTGTGAGAGCGGGGAGAGGCTGGCCCCTGCCTCTAAGGAGGCTTGTGGGGGCCATGTGGCCCTGGAGGAGCTGCAGGCTGGGGTGGGGGAGGGGGCCCAGGGATGAGCTCCAGCTGCCTTTGGGGGTCACACAGTAGAATTGGCCTCCCAGATTGCCTGCACTTGGGCTCCGCTGTATGATGGGGCTTGCGTAAGCTCCTGCGAGCTGAGTAGGGTATACACAACATGATAAATGGCTCAGGGCTGCGCAAAGGGGAAGAGCTCCCTAGAGGTGAGGGGGTTTTAGGGATAGATGTTCTAGAAGGAATAGCTTCAATGTGGGGACCTCGACTGGTGGCATCCCTTCTAGAATGTTCTTTTTCCCATCAAAACTCCTCCCCCCCCCCCCTTGCATGTGGCAGTGCCAATAGGAAGCGGGCTTGGAGCTGGGACGGTGGTTGGCATGGCCTCAGGGCACCCAGGTGGGTGTCTCAGATTCGATGCCAATCCTCTTGCCACTGTGGCCTAAAGAAGAGAGAGAAAAGCATGTCTTCCTGCCACTCCCATTTTGCGGGAAGGAAAACCGAGGTGCCCTGAGGTCTAGCCAAGATGGGAGAGGTGCTCCCTAGCCAGGATTTTGGCTGAACGGGAATTCCTAAGAGACACCCGCTGGGGTGTCTGCTGGACATGGTGCCTGATTCCCACCCCAGACGCTCAGGCTGCTGTCCTCTAAGTGGGGTCTCCCTCCCCAGGCTCCCCGCTCCCCGTGGGTAGATGCTCTGAAGGGGTCTGCTGCTGGATTCAATCCCATAATGGGATCCCCTCCACCCCACCCCTACCCCCATCCCCCAGCTTCAGGCAGGGCAGAGCTAGCAGGGTCTTACAGTATGGGAGGAGACATGGAGGCCCAGAGGAGGGGGTGTGTCTTACCTAAGGTTATTTTCCCAGTGTTATCCAAGAATTCCTGTATCTTTGAAGCTGATGGGAGGACCAGGGCACCCTAATTCCTCTCCCCATCAGGCAATAACTGTCTTGTTTAAACTGTCTCTAGGATTAGTCAAACAATCAGAGATCACAGCCAACAGCCACCCTGTTCTCTCATTACCGGGTGCCTATAATTAATATTTATAAACCAAGAGGGTGCTTGTCTTTCTTTGCTGAAAAGGAATTCAGTATTTCCAGCCGGTGGCTGCAAACACACAGCCTCTTGTTACCCATCATGGAAAAAGAGCTTGACGCCTTCAACAGACGCACTTGTAATTGTAGTTGGCAGAAAACAGAGCCGGGGTGGGCAGGCGTGGGGGGAGGACATTGGACAGGAACCTCCGGGGAGGGTGGAGGGGTTGGGGGAAGGGGAGACAGGCTAGGAGAAGAGGGGCAGAGAGGCAAAGAGAGAGAGAGAGAGACAGAGAGAGAGACAGAGAGAGAGGCAGAGAGATAGAGACAGAGAGAGAGAGAGCGAGAGAGCGCAATAGACACAGAGACAAGACACAACATCAGCAAGAGAAAGGCTACAAAAAAGCCATGCTTTGTAATCCAGCTACACAAGAGGCTGAGGTATGAGGATCCTGATTCAAAGCCAGCCTGGGCAGAAAAATCTGAGAGACTCTTATCTCCAATTAACCAGTTAAAAAGTCAGAAACAGAGGTGTGGCTCAAGTGATAGTGTGCTGACCTTGAGTGGATAAAGCCAAGTGAGAGTGTAAGGCCCCGAGTGCAAGCCTCAGGACTGGCACGCACGTGCGCGCGCGTGCGCATACACACACACACACACACACACACACACACACACACACAGAGTACAACAACCCAAGAACGAAAAGGGGGCATCAATCAGAGACTGAGAGAAAGAAAGAAGAGGGGAGACTGAGAGAGACACAGAATTCAGATAAAGCAGCAAGAGAACAGACTACAGGAGCCTGCTGAGCACTACAGGGTGAAGACAAGATCTCTAGGGTGATACAAGAAAGCCACATAGAGAGCACCATGACTGACACGGTGGCCAGGGTTCTTGACCATCTCATCTGGCATGGGACCTGTGTGGAAGGGAATCAGCCAGCACACAGCCTGCCCCCCAGCTGGCTCGCAGAGGTAGGTGCATACCTCGCCTAGATCTTGGCATTGTCTCCCCATTGTGGAACAACAGGTGACTTGCCCCCAGTACGCACGTGGCCTCTTATAGTCTCTCTGTGTGTGAGCCCCAAGTGGTATTAAAGGCATCAGCAAGAGGATAGTTTCTCCTGCTTTGAAACCTTTGCCTGCGCTTCCCCATGCGGCAATCAGGGGGCAGTGCAATAAGCCCTAGGCCAAGAGTTGGGAACCCACAACTGACTTAGGCCTGTCTGTTTCCTTCCTGGTGCCTCAGTTTCCCCATGTGTTCAGTAAGGAGTGGTTCCCCCAAATGGTCTCCACTATAGCCCTTATGAACTCAGATTCTGGCTCTCTCCTGCTTTATGTCCTGCTCAGCTGGGTCACCCTCCCTGGGCTGGCTGGGGCGTGGGGCTGGGTCTGGCAAGGACAGGTTCTTCCTAGGGCCTCCAGAGGCTCTCTGATTTGCACATCAGAACTCGAGGAGGGCTTTCAGCTGTTCATGCCCCCGGGCCTCACTGAAGTAGCCGGAAAGAAGGAAGGGCTGCCAAGAGGTAGCCTTGAAAGTGGAGCTCTTGGGAGCCATGAACTTGACCCTGTGAAAGTAGATGCTGCATGGTTATTTATGAGGGCTGAGACAAAGACAGGAACATGGGAGGAAAAGTCCTTTCGGGGGGAAAGGCTGAAGAGACAGGACAGGAAGCTGAGAGCGGCATGGTCAGAGAGAAACCAGTGACTTGAGGAGAGATGCAGACATTGCCCATGACAATCCCTTCTGTTCCCAGGAAGAGAAAAATGCTTCCTAATAAACCACTCCTCGGACTTAGAGCTTTAAAATAGCACTCCTTTATTTGTGTAACTCTGTGGACAAGCAGATCTAGACTGGGCTGGGCTGTGGATAGCTTTAGTCCCCCTGTGTCTCCGCCTGTGCCAGCTGAAACCATTGGGTTAGGTAGCCTGGGCATGGTTTCTCATGGTAGAGGTAGAGGTGTAGAAGAGCAAGCAGGACTACACCAACCTCTTGAGGTCTCGATTAGCACACTGCAACCTCCATTGTACCCTGTGGTTGGAGCAAGTCCCACATCACATGATCAAACTGGAATGAACAGGCAGGAAATGTGCCCGCCCTGTTGGAAGGCACAGGAAGAGGCAAGGTGCTGAGGTCAGTGATGTAGCTTGCCATCAGAGCCTAATCATGTGCCAAGCACTGTGCTGAGAGTTAGGGATTCACAGTTAATTGGAGAAGACAGGACACCATCCTCACAAAGGGAGCTCACAAGAAGCGCATCAGAAAGTAAAAGTAAAGTCACAGACGGGAAGTCATGGTGGAAGAAACCACAGAGGGTGTGATGGGAAGAAACTGAGGCATCCACTTAAGTCTGGCTTCACTTAGAGACAGCTTTTCTGGGGAGGGGGGTCTGGAATAGAACTGAAGGGCAAGGATAAAGAGGGAGGGAAAGCATTTGAGGCCTAGGGTGCCATGAGAGGCAACTCCCAAGGGAGCCCTAGGGATCTTAGGGGTGTTCTATTCTTCCATCACTAGCTGCCATTCTCATCAATGTGTCTGATGACAGTTGCACCCCCAGTTTGGCTCATGAATCCATCATGTCCCTCTTTGTCCAAAGCCCTTTAAGGGCTCCCAAGAGCTCTGTGCCAGCCAGTCCCATTCCTTCCCCAGCTTCATGTTCTGTTTCATTCTCCTTGCTCCCTTCCTTATGGCTGGAGCTGCTACCTGAGGAAAGAAGTCAAGGAGAGGAATCCCCAGTCAGAGGTAAGAGGGGCAAGGGGGAAGCCCTGCTTCAACTTCCCAGTTCGCATGCAAACGATGGGATCCATGACAAGAAACATCAGGAGGGTTTTGAGAAAAGGGAGTTCTCACAGGGTAGGAGCTGAGCAAGGATTTACACATCAGGGCAAAGCAGGGAGAGACAGGAAAGAGGAGCCCCTCTGCTGAGCACCCCTGGTATTCAGACGGTGGGAACTGAGAGAATCAAAATGGTGGCTCTGGTGCTGCATGTATTTAGACCTTCTACAGCAATCTGAGGACGGCCGTTTAAACTTTTCTTAGCTGGGTGGCCATACCCCCAGGCCAGCTGTCATTCAAACATGGAGACCAGGCTTTAGAGTGGCTCCATAATTCTGTATTGATGTTATTATTTGAACACAAAGGCATGTGACTTTGAGCATTCCTTTTTGGTTAAAGAATGAGCTTCTATTCAGTCTAAATTACTCATCTACAGCCGGGCACCGTGGCTCACACCTGTAATCCTAGCTACTCTGGAGGTTGAGCTCTGAAGATCATGATTCAAAGCTAAGCCCATGAGAAGGGGTTCTTATTTCCAATGAATCACCCAAAGTAGAGCTGTGACTCAAGTGGTAGAGCACCAGTCTTGATCGAATCAAAAGCTAAAGGAGTGTGTGAGGCCCTGAGTTCAAGTCCCAGTACTGGTGCACACAAAATTACTCATCTAGGGACAATGTAACTCAGTCTCTAAAGGAAGGGAGGGTGTAGTACTTTCTTGAAAGCATTCCTTTATCTTTTTTTTTTTTCAAGTAAGAAGATGGATTTATTGGGGAAGTAAAAAGTATACTGACCAGCCAGGGTCATGGCCCAGACTCGGGAGCTGGGACCGCAATCGTAAAAAGCAGGCTGGATCTGGGACCACGCGCCCCCGCATTACTTTATCTTTTGATGCTGGGAAGAAAAGATAATTTAGCAGTCAACATCTTAATCATTAAGGTATGGCTTCTCTTTAGAATTCCAGGCAAAGGGCGGGGAGAAAAGTTACTGTATTGAGGACAGTTCTCTGTGCAGTGGACAGAGGGACATTTTATTCCTATGTAACACATTGAACTCTCTCAGCGATGATTTCTCTTCCTGAGTCTGGCTTATTCTCAGATGTGTTCTGATTTTCCTGTCATCCTGTCCTGTCTATCCTGCCTCAGGCACACTTAGCTTTCAAGGTTGCTCTGCTCTCTCCCCCTGTAACTTCTGTTCCGTTTTACCTTTCCCTCTTGTATGTCTGACTAACTTCTACTTTCCTTCCAGAACTGGCTTCAATGCCAAGGCTTCTCCAGGGATTTCCCCTGGTTTCTTCCGGGAGCTTATCCGTCTCTTATCTGAGACTCCAACCCACAGGGCACCCCGCACCCTTGACCCTGCTGAGGTCATGCCCCGGGCATGTATCTGTCACACTGGGGTTCCCCCAGTGGTCTGATGGCCCCATGATCCATCCCTAGTACCACAGTCCATGTCTGTGGCTAACTGGACTGTGAGCTCTCTGAGGGTGTGTGTGTGTGTGTGTGTGTGTGTTGAATGAATCGTAGAAAGATTGAGGAATTCCTCTGCGTCCTGAGGACTTTAGGGACATCCCAGTGTCTGTGTTCTACCTTAGAAACAATACTGCCAAGAGTCTGGGACTGAGGGCCCTGTACACCAGTGTTCAGACTGTTCTGTGCTCATGAAGGTGGCCTTGGACGTCCCTCAAAGTGAGACTGAGTCGGGAGGGGAAGTTCCTGCGTGTGTGAAGTCCATTCTCTGGGGGTTAGATGGAGGGACTTCCTTGTCATTCAGGAGGCATTCACCTCCTCTGAGAGGTGGCTCCTGAGATCATCCAGGTCTCGCCATAGCCTGTAGGCCAGAAAAGAGAGAGGGAGAAGAGTTTGAAGGTCCAGGCCTCGCCAGGGCACGGGCCACTTCCCCCACCTCCCCTCAGTGCTTCCGCCACACTGGGGTGGGGTGGGGGTATGGGGGCTGGAGGGAGGTCACTTTGAGCAGCCCTAGAGGGCATCACAAACCCTCTGTGGCCACTTGGATGCTGTGTCGCAGCGTCCTGGGGTGCCTGGGTGACTCCGGCATGGGGCAGAACTGAGGCACCTGGCTCCAGAGCCCCCAGGTGTCCCCAGGGCTGCCAGGCCTTCTGGGCTACCAATGCTTTCCCCCCCACCCTGCCTGCCCACAGGAGGGCCGAGACCACAGGGACTCCGCCGAGGGAGTAGCCTCTTGCCCTGAGGGGGCCCCTAGGAGGAGGCTGGAAGCTAGGGAGGGACTGGCCCTTGGGGATCCTAGGAGCCAGCCTGGGAAGCAGGGTTTCTGTTTAGAAGCCGTGGGAGGTTTGGAGGCTAATGGATGGCAGTGTGAGTGAGCGGGGAGAGAGGGTGGGGGTTGTTCCTGGTAGAGCAGGGGTGGTAACACCTGCCTTGTTGTTCTCTCCAGACAGTTCTGCTGGTTGGTGTCTATTCCTGATGTTTTATAACATATGAGTTTTATTGAAGGAAAAAAAAAAGATTTATAGTCTCCAAAGGGGGTGTCTTCCTGGGCAAAGGTTCCTTTGTGGAGCCCAGGAGGGTGGGACACCTTAGGGACACAGAGACCGGGGCAGGCATGGTGGTCCCTGCCCTCATGCAGCTTGTGGTTCCGACCTTCTTGGCCTGTCATTAGACACGGGGTTATTTGCAGGCAAGCTCCTCCCCCCTGCCCTATTCCTATGGCCCCATGACTGAGCCCCACTTAGAGCTCTTTCAAACCTGAGCGATTCACAGTCTTCCGTGGATAAAAACCTAATCAGGAACCCCACACAAAGGCTTCTTTCTCAGCCTTTGGAGTAAACAAAATAATTTCCTCTTGAGAAAGTGTTTGCAAGGCATTCAGGCTTAGAAAATTGTGCTCAGAGATGTTGAAGGTCCACCGACGAGTCGCGTTCAGGCAGTGGTTTATTTGTAATACTCAATTTCAGTTGGACTTAATAGTCCTGGCAGGTTTTTATTTAAAAAAAATGTTTACTGCGTTTCTGATTATACAAGTTAGGATATGTATATTGTAGAACATTCCAGAAACAGAGGAAAGAAGGAGGAAGAAGTGACGATTACCTATAATCTTACCTCTGAGAAATAACCAGTGTTTACAGTTGGGTGTTTTTCTTTTAGTATTTCCTTTTTTTTCTTTAAAAAAGTCATTATCCAGATAGTATGTGAAGTGTGTTTTCACATTTTATCGACCTTTATAATAAGCATATTTTAAAGTGATGACCTAGTATTCAAATACAGGCTTGTATCATGATGTTTTGAATCAGTTCTGCCTCAGGAGTATTTAGGTTGTTTCTAGTGTGTGTGTGTGTGTGTGTGTGTGTGTGTGTGTGTGTGTGTGTTTCATCATGGTACAAGATGCTGTGCTGTGTGTCTTCACACATGGAGTTTTGCCTGCCTCTGTTTCCTTAAATATTCATCCCTTGAAGTGAGAGTGCTCAGCTCAGAAATGGGAACTACAAGAGACCCTTGACCAGATGGCTCACCAATGGGTGAGGGGTAAAATGAGAAAGACCAATACCACCAAGTGTTGGCAAAGAAAGCCGTGGAGCAACTGGATCACTCATCCATTGCTGGTGCTGACAAAAATGATACAACCACTTTAGAAAATGGTTCTTGTGGAAGTTAAACATTCAGTTCTCAGTTTATCTCCAAGAGAAGGTAGTGCACATGTTAACCAAAGAACGTGCCTTTGTAGTCTAGGCACAGAATTCACTTACATCAAGACGTTAGTGAATAAAGGAATTGTGGTGTTTTATGCAATGGAATACTCTACAGCAAGGTGAAAGACCCAGCTATCAGTATATGCGAACATATGGATGGATAATGTTCAATGGAAAAAAAAACATACCATGTGATCTCCTTGGCAGAAGTTCAAGAACAGGCAAACGAATCCTTGCTTATGAATATCAGAGCCACAATTACCTGGAGGGGAGATACAGGGTATAAGGCATTGCTAACACTGTTCTTTTCCTTGATTTGGGGACCAGTTACATGTGTCTCTAGAGTAGCAAAAGAAATGTTAAGCTGTGAATAAAAACAGACCCATTGTATATGCATGCTTTCATGCACAGAGTTCATCTTTGACTTAAGAAAAGATATTTGGGTAGAACTGGATACCGGAAGATTTTACATCCAGGAATTTAGAAATGCTGGAATCCAGTTGTCCTGGTCACAGGCCGCCTGTTCCTGAGGTCTTAAAGAAACAAGACATGAGGAACATGAGCCAAATAAGTGACCCAAGGGGGCCACTTTGTTACTTGTCATGAAGTATGGCTCCATGTCCCCAACTGGGAACTCTGGAACAAGGCTGAGTTTTGGGGCACATGGCTTGGACTTGAGGCTTAGTAGGCCAACAGCTCCCCCTGTTTCTCGGGTCTCTCTCTAGAAAGCAGCATGTCCAGTGTGCTCACAAGTGCCACCGCTGGGACAGAGCAGGAAGGACAGGTAGAACACCCCGTGGGGAGGCCCTCCTGAAACACACCATGAGCCCTGGCTGCTGAGCTGGGCCTGGAGGCACCTGGCCCTTTCCTGGGGAAGGCAGTGGGACTGGTGGAGAAATTGGATTGGTGGATGTCGAGAAGGAATAGCTGAAGTCCTTTTCCATGCTTGGTCATTCTCCAGGAGGCCTGTGACATTTTCCACTCCACGTCACCATATCCTTGCCAGTTCTGAGTGCGAGTGTTTTGCAAGGTAGCAGCAGCTAGGCCTAGCTTGCCTATGATGCCATTCCCAGAGCTCGTCACTCCTGCCCAGGTCTGCACCCCAGCTCTGAGGAGGGTCCTCTGCCTCATGACAGTCAGGTGGACCCAGCAGGTGGCTGAGCTCAGGAGCAGCCTGAAGCAGCCCGAGCTAGTGCTTCTTTGTGATCTCTTCCTTCTAGGTGTGTGTGTGTGTGTGTGTGTGTGTGTGTGTGTGTGTGTGTGTGTACACGTGTGGGTGGGTGCGTGTGCGTGTGCGCTGGTCCTAGGGCTTGAACTCAGAACCTGGGCATTCTCCCTGAGCTCTTAGGCTCAAGGCTAGCGCTCTACCACTTCTAGCCACAGTACCACTTCCAGTTTTGGGTAGAAAATTGGTAATAGAAGTCTCATGGACTTTTCCTGTCCTGGCTGACTTCAAAGCATGATCCTCAGATCTCAGCATCCTGAGTAGCTAGGGTTACAGGCGTGAGCCACTGGCGGCGCCTGGCTTCTCCCAGGTATCTTGATGACAAACTCTCATCATCAAAGCAAAAATATACTGCCACCTCCCCATCCCACTCTCCCTAAAGAGCTAGGCTGTCGCAAACATTTCCCTCAAAATCATTGTCTCATGTAATGAGCACAGCTGTTGGTGTTGGCCTTGCCTTTGACTACAGATGAGCCGAGCCCTCCTTCCCAGGCCTGCTGGCCATTTTGTGTCTCTGCTTATGCGGGTTTGATATCGAGGGAGGGCTCCGGCTGATTTGCCACTCCAGGGTCTCCCTGTGGTTTGGCGGGCCTTCATTTTTCAGTTTGGGTCGAGGCTTCCATTAGCTCAGTCCCTGGGTCCTGAGCCACTCACAGAGTGCCTGGGTGGGATTCTGGTTGCCAGTGGCAGCCCTTGGATTTTTGCCTACAAGTGCTTTCCTAGGAAGCGGTGTCAGCCTGGCAATTAAGCTCCCTCAATCAGAAAAGCAGCTCAGCACTGATTGCTGGGAATTTGGGAGTGAGCTGGCGGGTGATAATCTCCTGCTCTCTCCCTTTCTGTGTCTCTTCTCCTCTTTCCATTTTAAATAACTGCTTGATTGTAAAGAGGGCTGATTCACTACTCGAGATTTCTGCTGCAACTTGGTGGGGAGGTTAAGAGGAAAGCACTGCCGGCTCCTTCCCTGCCCCCACCCAGACCCCCATCCCGCCCCACACCAGGGGCTCCTACAGAAAGAACAGCAGGGAGCAACGAGATCCCAGACAAGGCCAGCCAGAACGCTAGCCTCCAAGCCAGAGCATCCTGGGATCCCACTTCCCAGTCCCAAATCCCCAGCTAGCATCAGCCCCAGTATCTCTCTCACTGCCTTCCTTATGTCTAACTCCAATCTCTCCACCTGAATTTTGTTCCTTTGGGTCCCCAGAGTGATTCCATCTCTCCTCTTGAGGCCTTCTTCACCAGGTCCCTCCCTCCCTCCCCCTCCCTCCCTCCCTCCCTCCCTCCCTCCCTCCCTCCCTCCCTCCCTCCCTCCCTCCCTCCCTCCCTCCCTCCAGTTTTCTCTTCTTCTGATGAATATTATTGAGAATCTAAGGCATGGAAACCAAACACTGAACAAACCAGAAACAGCCCTGGCCTCACAAAGCTGGAGGACCAGGGCACTAAACCCATACAATGACACAAATTATAATGGTGATCAATCCCATGAGAAAAACGGGGCAGGAAGCCTGCTTGCTGATTTGCGGTAGGCAGCCATGGCCTCCGAGTTGAGGGGAGATGGATGGCAGAGAGCTTGGGTTGGGACGAGGTGCAGACCATGTTCTGAACGGGTGAGCAATACAATGGGGTTGGTAGAGGACTGGCTCCATCTCATCGGCGGCTCTGAGATGATTGGAAGAGGGGAAAGTGGTGAAGCAAGGAAGTCATGGAGAAGACACCTTGCTTCTCTGGCTTCAGGACCCGTGCCTTGGTGGTTGTTCAGTGTGGAAAAGCTCAAGGCCACGAGAGGGCAATTGTCTTCTACAATGAGAGACATTAACAGGACAGGTTAGAAAGTGCAGCCCAGTGATCTGTGTGCTTGCATACACATACACACTCACCTATGTGTGTTTATATAAGCATGTACATATACATGTATATATACATTTATATGTATTCACTGTTTTATTTTCTCTCTCACTCTGTCTGTCTGTCTCTCTTCTCTGTCTCTGTCTCTCTCTCCCTGGTCCTGGGGCTTAAACTCAGGGCCTGGGCTCTCTGTCCCTGATCCTCTACCACTTGAGCCACAGTGCTACTTCCGCTTTTACTGAGTAGTTTCTTGGCCATAAGAGTCCTCACGGACTTTCCTGCCTGGGCTGGCTTTGAACTGTGATCCTCAGATCTCAGCCTCCTGAGTAGCTAGGATTACAGGTGTGAGCCACTGGTGCCCAGCTATTTCTTTTTCCTCTTTTTGATCCAATTATATTCTTGACATGTTAGGGACCATCTTCATTTCCCCAACTGCCGCCTACCTGTGCCACAGCGCGATGAAGACTAATTCACTGGTGAAAATAGCGGGAATCGCCCGGTTCCACTGAAAAACACACCTTGGTGCTCTCCTATCTCCGTGATGGGTGCAGGCGGAAGCGGGAGAGAGGGGAACAAGCATGTGGGGAGGGAATATCTGGGGCACCTGGGAGGATGCTGAGGCTTGGGAGTTGCTGGCACCTTCTGTTCTCTGTGGGACCCTGAGCAGGTGGTGGCCTCCTCCCTGCCTCAGCATCGAGTGCTTATATCACTGGATTGTCGAGGAACTGGATGACATAGCTAACCTGCTCTCTGAGAGTATAGCCTCATGGAGGATGAGGTCTGGTGATGGCTCAAATGAGGACCTGTCTTGTTTTCTGATGTGAGAAATGAAGGGTGAGTGGGAAATCCTGTCTACCGCAGTCCCCAGAGACGAAGGTTCCTCTAGCTTCCTGGTCTCAAATATAGTGGCCACAGCTCCATTCATCACACCTACTATCCAGGCAGCCGGCCAAAGGACACTGGCTAGCTGCCTTTAAGGAAGACTCTTCAACACGGCCACACGGCACTTCTATATCTAAGTCTCATTAGCTGGAATTTGGGCACATGGCCAGATGGAGCTGCAAGGGAGACGGAGCCCTTCTTCTGGGGACAGTGGTCTTTTGGTCATAAAACTGGGGATTCTGACACAACAAAAGATGGCTTGGGGAGCCTAGCTCCAGTGACATAGAACTAGCTTGACCTGCACAAAGACCCTGGGTTTAACCCTAATACAACAAAGCAAACAAACAATAACAAAAAAGCCCTTGATTTTCCCCAGTGCAACGGAAGAAAGGAAGGCCACTCCCAGAAGGAGTGAGGAGGGAAAAAGAAGAGCTGGAGCCCCTGTCCCCCTGGGCACCCCCCCCCCCCCAAATCAGAACCATCTCCCCCTCCCTCTCTCCCCCGTAGCCAGTTACCTTACCAAGCCCTGCTGGGCCTACATCCACCCCGTCTTCTCTGTCTCTATGGAAACAGCCTCAGCACAGACAGCATCACCAGACCACTGCAACGCCTGGCCTGGACTGTGGCACCTGCATCCCCGGATAACTGAGATACTTCGGGCCCTGTGGGATGCCCCCCCCCCCAGCTTGTTTGTTTTGCTCATGCAGCTTCCAGCTAGCAGAGCTAGCAGAGGAAGCCACCTCTCCGAGAAACTTCTCTTTCAACTTGGCCTTTCCCGGGGCCTGAACTTGCATTCCCGCTGGGAAAACTCCTATCTGTGCTTGAAAACCTGTATCAAATGCCCTCCGGGATGGGATGAAGTCGTTAGCACAGTGCCAATCACTTGGCTGTGCCTTGTTCAAGTCCCTCCCTTGTGCGGTTCCCTCCCCGCCCCCCATAGTGGAGCTCCCTAACATGTTCAGTAAGTAGCTGTTGAGGGAACACATGATGGACCCCGTAGGTATGTGTTCTTGCTCCTTGAGGAGTCTGCATTTCCTGGGAGCAGTGGTTGGGAGGTGGCCGGCGTCACGGACTCAGAGTCCAGGCCTGCTTACTCCTGGCTGCCATGTCTGACTCACTCTATAGCGGGGAGCTGGGAGGAAAGGAGAGAAGATGACAGGAAGCAGGGTGGAGGGGCTTCCCTGGGTCTCCTCACCTCTGGGGTCAGGCAAGGATTTATGAGTGTGCTCAGGCAGCACCAGGAGGGGACCTTGGGTGAGAAATGCTCTCTGTCACCCTCCAACAGCCTGCCAAGGGAGGCTACTGCAAGGCCTGCGGCGAGATTTTCTTGAGCTGCTAGAGACTGGAAGCCTCAGCCTTACTCCTGCCCACCTGCGGCCCCTTTAACTGACACCCAGAAATGCTTGGGAGGATGGGGGGGGGGCAGGAGGAGGGGAGACTCACTTCCTGTCAGAGACTAAACTTCCCTAGAGTTCCCAGGTTTCCAGTCTGCTAGGAAGATGGAACTCAGTGGGCAGGTTTAAGCTGCTGCTGGAAGGACCTAGACTAGACACTGGCAGAAGCTTTCAGCTTGTCCTTGATGGTGATGCAAGGGTAAATGCAGAGACCTCTTTTACATGATCTCCTACCAGCTTTCCAAGCCTCTGCCAGGCTTGTCTCGATTCTGTCCTCTGAATGTGCCTCAGGGCCTTTGCACTTGCGGCTCCCTCTGCCTTCCTGATCTCTCCCTTTTCATTTCTGGGTCCTTCTTATTTTTCAGATCTCAGTTC
Source organism: Perognathus longimembris pacificus (assembly GCF_023159225.1). Lineage (NCBI taxonomy): Eukaryota > Metazoa > Chordata > Mammalia > Rodentia > Heteromyidae > Perognathus > Perognathus longimembris. The sequence goes on along the minus strand of NC_063167.1, from coordinate 23,783,973 downwards.
AAAGGTCACCTCCTCAGGGCAGTGCTCCCTGACTTCTCTTTCTAAAACAAACATAGCTTATCCTGCTGCCAGGTTTTATTTCTTTATTTCATTTATCACTGCAGTAACAATTATATATGTCATGATTTCCATAACTGTTTATTTCCTGCCTAAACCCATCTATGGTTTGCCCTAATTACACCTGACACCTAGAACAGTGCTTGGCATGTAGTAGGAATTCAGGACATAATGCTTTCTTCTTTTTTTTCTTCCTTCTTCCTTCTCCTTCTTCCTCTCTGTCTCCTTCTCCTTCTCCTTCTTTCTCTTCTTTGTTCTTTTTTCTTCTTCTGTTCTGGGGCTTGAACTCTCAGGGCCTGGGCCTGGGCGCTGTCCCTGATTGACCTCTTTTTTTCTCAAGGCTAAAGCTCTACCACTTTGAGCCACAGCGCCACCTCCAGTTTCCTGGTAGTTAACTGGAGATAAGAGTCTCACAGACTTTTCTTCCTGGGCTGGCTTTGAACCATGATCCTCACATCTCAGTCTCCTGAGTAGTTGGGATTACTGGTGTGAGCCACTAGCACCAGGCAAGACATACTTCTTTAATGAGTGAGTGGATGAGCTGCATTAGAGATGCTGAAGAACACTGATGATCACAGCCCAGAAGTGGCTCCAAATGAGTTCAGCCTGGCCTGATCTGGGAAGTCTTGCTGGGGAGGCTCCGTAGTGGGTGTGGACCCTAGGGTAAGGATTGCCACTCATGTTGTCTGCAAAGCCCTTCCCACAGGGCCGGGCCCAGCATCCAGAACTCCAGAGACGGTAGTGGCCGATGCTCATGTGGGCCAGACAGGGGCTGAGGACCACAGACACCTGGGCCCAGAAGGAAGTTGGAGGGATGGATGTTGTTAGCTCTCAACAACATGGCTATGATTTGTCGTTACTCCTCTGGGTGCTACTGTGCCCCCCTCTCCAGCAAAGATTCATGAGCTGGAGCCCTAACCCCAGTATATTAGAGTGTGGCTATATTTGCACATGGGTTTCTTTTTTGAGATTAAAAATATATATGTAATTTTATTGTTGTTAAGGTGTTCATAAGTCAGGTAATGGGGACATTTCTTTACAATGTCACCCCTTCCTTTTCTTTTCCCCAGTTTCCTCCCTCTGTCCCCGTCCACAATATGCACAGTTTATTTTCCACATAGTGTTGACTGAATATCCTGTGCAGATGGGTTTTTTAACATGTTCATGTGCGAAAAAGAGGTATGCGTGTGACCCCCCCCCATCCAATCTGGTGTGTCTTGATATGATCAGAGGACACAAGGAGGTACTGGGGCATTTGTGCACAGAGCAAAGGCCTGTGGGGACACAGGGAGAAGGGGCCACCTGCCAGCCAAGGAGGGAGGCCCAGGAGGAGACACACTGCCTGCACCTCGATCTCCTGCCTTTTAGGGGCTGAGCAGACCCGCCTTCCTGACATCAGCTTTGGGTGACAAGAAAGCAAATAACTGAAGTGCCCCCCTTGCCTGAGCTCCTCAGCAGACATTGCAACCCACCACCCATCTCTGGGGCTGGGATAAATAAGCTTTGCTCTTTCCCAAAATGCCACTAGTGTTATGTGGCTTCAGGTACCAAGAGTCCTGGAAGGATCAGACCGGGAGAGTGTGGTGGCACCTCACAGTCCCCCTGGGCTCAGAGCCCTTCATCATGGGGGTGGCAGAGGTGGGTGGGGGGGTGGGGTAAGGAATTATTCTACCCAGAGAAAAGACAGACAGGCACTCAGGAAGCTGGCCCCGAGTGTTAGGGAAAAGGATGGATGGGGAAAGTGAGAAGAACGGAAGCAAAGATCCCGACCTCAACAGACCAGATCCACTTTAGTGAAAGTTGAAGAGGGACGCCAGGATAAGGAGAGTCAGGAGACACAGTGTGTGTGTGTGTGTGTGTGTGTGTGTGTGTGTGTGTGTGTGTGTGTGTGTGTGATGGGTCAGGGGTGGAGGGACTTTAAGCAGGGTCCTGGGTGGGGGTGGCATCACAGATAGCTGGTGTGTTCAAAGGCTTTGGAGAGTTTATGGCACAGGCCTGGTCCTGGGAACCTATCACTTGAGCAAGTCCCCTTCTCTGCCAAGTGTGGCCTGCCTGGAGGAACTCAGGCACCTGTCACCTGTGGGGGTAGTGTCGGAGGAGTGGGCTTTTACCTTTAGATTAAGATTCCGGGCTGGAGAATTTCAGGAAGGACTCCTAGGGGGGAGGGTGGTCAGTGAGCCAAGCCCTGAGAGCCACACTGAGTGATGAGAATAAAGCAAATTCCCACCATCTAGTGCCCTTGAGACAGTCTTGTATGACAGATGGGGAAACTGACGCCCAATAATGTGAAGCTGGTTACCACACATGAGGAATATCAATTCAAGCACAGTGAAAACCTCGAGTGGAGGGTAGGATGGGAAAGGCTCTGGCAATTCTGAGGCTGCAGAGAAGGTACGACAGGCCAGGGTGGAGGGACCCAGTGGGAAGCTCGGCAGGACTGCCAGGACCTAGCTCAGTACCGGAGAGTCCCCTGGCACAAGAGAATGCTCTCCATGGACAGCCACACTCAGTCCTGACCCCTTCCATCTCACCCTGCCCCCAACTTTGCCTAGACCTTTGAAGTCTCATAGACCCTCTGGCCGAGCCAATCCCAGAGAAGCAAACAGGAAAGGACCCACCTGATTAGAGCCGAGAGTATCTAAGGCGGGGCCAAGTGGTTGAATGCTAGGCAGGGCAGCTTTGCCTGGACCAGCCCTGTGACTGCCCTGGGAAGAGCCAGTCTCTTGCTAGAGAGCAGGGTGGGCAGAGTGGGCAGGGGCTCCGGAGCAGCTGGTCAGCCCAGGGCCTTTGGCAGTAGCGGTGGCTCCGCTCAGCTGGTGAAGTGATGTTCTCTTCTGATTGAGCTAATTATGTTGATTGAATTTCCTCCTTCTCCCTCTGGAGCCTCAGTCTGCCTCCTCCTCCTCCTCCTAGCCTGTCTTTCTCCACCCGCTCCCTTTAGAGAGAAAGGGAAGGTTTCCTTAATGTGAGCGGTAATTGTTATGCACACAGTGTCAGATGTTAATGCGGGCCCTGATTGACAGCTAATCAGCCCATCAGTTGTACAAAAAGAGTGAATAACTTGGTAATTTGATTTTCCCTGATTCCCCTGCGTGGGATGGCAAGGAAGTCTAAATTAGCAATCAGGGAACCCAGTGGCAGATCCTGGAGGGTGGGGCCCGAGGACAGAGGGGCCGAGGAGCAGCTGCCGCCTCTGGAGGGCCCCTCATGGATACTGGGAGCCCCGAAGACTGGGCCAGTTTGGGTGTGGAGAAGCTCTGTGAGCTGTGTGGGGCGTGAAAGCCCTATCCCAGGGTCCCCTTCTTCTGGGAGGGGTCTTCACATGCTATTGGCTAGGACACCTCGTGATGGTGAAGGAGGGGCTTGGGATGCGAGGTCTAACAGCCCCTTGCTGTAGGCCTTTTGAGGCTGGTTGCCTGGGTTTCCACTGTATGACCCAAATTCTCCCCATTCAGGGGAATAGAAAGGAGCCCCTCGCTCAGTTAGCTCCTAATAGGCCCCATTTAGGTAAGCTGTGCACCTGTGGATTAGTTGGTCCCAAAGGATATCTCTCTGCTCTCTTGGGCAGGAAATTGTATCTAGTCACACCTGTCCCTTGAGGGTTCACTGCCACCCAGGGACCATGCCAAGTGCTTTGTTTGCCTTCATTGCTTATAGGCAGAAAGAATGAGCACCTGGCTCACAGCCCCACAGGGAGAAAATGGCCAGCTGGGGCCAGGCACCAGTGGCTCATGTCTGTAGCTCTAGCACTTCAGGAGGCTGAGACCTAAGAATCACAGTTTGAAGCCAGCCTGAGCAGGAAAATCCATGAGACTCTTATACACACACACTCACACACATACACATTTATGTGAGGTGATATGTACAGGAGTTACAGTTATGTTTCTTTTTAAACCATGTCACTCCTTCCCACACTTCTCCCAGTTTTTCCCTCCTGTCCCTATCCACAAGTTGTGTAGTTCATTTTCTACATATTGTCTAGTGAGTACCACTGCTGTATTTGTTCACCTTCTGTTCCACCTTTTCTTTGTACTCCTTTACCAGCCCAAAGACAAATCAACTTACAAACAAGACAAAAGGAAAAAGACAACAAAAACAGCAACAACAAGAAAGACATTTCTTGTTTTCACTTCTTGGAGTTAATTCCAAAGTGAATTATTTTATATGATCAGATGCACATAGTTATTGAGCCTTTGTGATCTGCTCCTATGAATATCCTCCTTTGGTCTCACAGTGTGAATGTTATGAAACTTATCATAAAAAAAAAACACCCAAGAAGTGGAGTTGTGGCTCAAGTGTTAGAGTGCTAGCCTTGAGCAAAAACAAAACAAAACAAAAAGCTCAAGGACATCACCTAGGCCCTGAGTTCAAGACTGGCACATAAAAAAAAATAGGAGTTTCTACCACAGCCTGGTCCAGAGGACCATCTACCTCCTCATTAGCAAGGTGAGTCCCATCCCCAGAGGAAGCAGAGCCCTAGAGAGCCCCAGGCAGCCATGGAAGTGCCCCTGTGTCCTGCAGGGGACACATGCCTGAATGTCTGTCTGTCCTTTCACTGAGGGGAAACAGCCTAAGGTTACAAAAGGAGCTACTGACCTAGTGGGGGTCAAACCCCAGTTGTCTTGCTCAGCCTAGCAGGGCCCACCTGGACTTCTGCTGTCCTGTCTGTCCTTCTGCTCCTGAGTTTGTTCCTCCATGCACCCAGCTCATGGAGTGAGCTGCTAGTGGGGCTCATGCTGGAGCACAAGGCCTGGAGATGCCCGCCAAGGACTCTAGGTGGCAACAGCTTGTTGCTGAGTGGAGTGGCTGGGCAAGGGGGGGGGGGGGAGAGCTTTAAGCAGCTGGGAGAGGGAGGGAGGGGCCTCTATTCTTAGAACATGGCGGCCCTGGTCTGTGGTTCAGAAGCGCTGTCTATGATGCTTGAATGTGGCCATGGCCACCCCAGAGGTGAGGCATCCCTCATTGGGCCCCAGAGCCATCTCCCAGGTCCCTGTCAATCATCTCCCTGGACGCAGAGAGAAGAATGGAGGGTCTAGAAGGAAACAGAAGCAGGAGCCACAATCGTTACTCTCCAGGGGGCCCAGGAGGCTGGATTTTTGGCAGCAACAGCCATATCAGGCAGGAGTGGAGCATGGCAGTGGTGGAGCCTGGCTTTGTGCAGAGTCAACCCTGCACAGCTTTAAGAAGGGCTAGGGGCAGATCTGGGTCAGCAGAGATGAGGCTTGGGGGACCTCATCCCCAGAGACAGGCCTGACTCAGGTCTTGTGCTGTGCTGGCCCCATTGCACAGATGGTAACACTGAACCTCAGGGGTAAATACAGTCTCTAAGGATCTTCCCTATGAAGATGGCTGGGTACCCAAGATCCCTCTGGTCCCCTAGTAAAGCACAGCAAGAGCTGGACCTTGAGTGGGGAGGAAGTGGGAAGCAGCTGGGTATGGGCTGGGTGGCCTCAGGGGGTATCAGGTCCCGGTCCCAAACAAGGAGGGGTCAGGTCATCTGACATCAGATACAAGGCGGGCCCAGACCCAGGCTGAGAAAGGCCTTGGTCTCAGATTCAGAGCTGTCTGAGCCCAGAGCTCTGTGATACACAGCCTGAGGTGAGAGGAGGATGGACTGCTCCTGGTAGCTACAGCCACAGGTGTTCATGAGCAAGCACTGTGCCAAAGGAACTGAATGCAACTGCCGTGCATGCGTGCGTGTCAGGCTGGTCTAGAGCTTGCAACTTATGTAGCCCAGTCTGGTCCCACACTCGAGAATTGTCATAGTCCCAAGGGAGCCTAGAGACTGGGTCATTTTGCTAGAGACAGACAGACGTTTTGCTGGCAGTGACAGTGTGTAGTGGGGTGGGTGGGAGTGAGTGGCCCCCGTGCCTCCTGCCTACTTTGGCTTGGTGGTGAGGCAGGGGAACAGAGCTGTTTCATGGGCTGCCTGAGGCCACACAGACAGAGGTGATGAGTCAGGAACAAAGCCCGGGAGGGCTTGGCTGGGTCTCTCACTCTCCATCCCCAGGCATAGCCTGGCAGCTGACCGGGACAGGTAGTCACAGGGGTGATGCCAGCCAGGAGAGCCTGCTCTGTCCTGCCACGCTCCCATGCAGATGTGTCACACATGCACATGTAGATATGCATGAGCTCTGAGCTCCCAAGTCACACACAGCAAGTGTGTGTGAGTGCAGCACCCTCACACTCAGCCAGGACAGGTGAGCTGGGAGCTCTACACCTTTCATTCTTGCTCTGTGACCGTGAGTAGCTCTGGATTCTACTGGAGAGCCTTTTCTCAGCAGAGCCCTCATCTGGCCCTCCCCAAAATGCCTCGGGGCTTGGCTTCGACACCCATAACGGCAGGAAATGTGGCCTTTTTTTTTTTTCTTATTCTCTCTGTATGTGTGGGTGCATGTGTGTACAACCTACTTGCCCATCATGGGGCTTGAAATCAGGGACTGGGCCCTGTCCTTGAGCTTTTCTTTGCACAAGGCTAGAGCTCTATCACTTGGCCCACAGCTCCACTTCTGAGCTTTTTGCTGGTTAATTGGAGATAAGAGTCTCATAGCCTGGGCTGGCTTCGAACTGTGATCTTCTGATCTCAGCCTCCTGAGTAGTTAGGATGACAGGAGTGAGCCGCTGGTGCCCAGCTTTGTTACCACTTTTGATAGTGGAAGTCTTGCATCTCAAATCCTCCTCCTGCACCATGTTGAACTCTCACCTCCATGCAGTCTTCAGGAGGAGAACAAAGGTCTGCCCTGTCTGGATATGCGTTCCTTCTGGTTGGGCAGCTGCTGCTCCCTCAGGAGGTCTGGGCCTCTCTCCTTTGTACGTTCAGAAGTTGGTGACGTCCCCTCAAGTGTGACCAGAACCATGTGCAGCACTACAGGGAGGCTGGCACCTGAGCAGGTGCAGGGACACAATCCCTTCCATACACATACCTGACACGTATCCATAAAGCATGACTGGGAATGAAACTTTCTATTGGCTGCCTTGCTCCAGCGCTCCACAGTGTTCTTTGTGGTCCGATGCACTCTTACCAGGCAGCAATCTTCCTAAGTGATGGTTTCCTTACAACAACCCTACGCAGTAAAATCCTGCTCAGTAAATGGGGCTCCCCTCTTTCCTACTCCTGGCCATGGACCAACTCCAAGGTCTCTGCCATTGTTTCCTCACCTGGCCATTGGTGTTTTCTCTAGTCATTCCACACGCCCTGGTCTCTTTCATCTGGCCTGTGCCCCTGCACTCCATCGTGCTTTGCAGGAGAAGGTGCAGAAGATTGGAACCATTCATTCATTCATTCAATCATTCAACCAACAACCAACAGATACTGATTGAGCAGGCATCCTGGCCAGGCACTGCTGTAGGTGCTGTAGAAGCCTAGACACAGGAAGATGGACACAGCTTCTGCCTTCATGGGCAATGGGGGTCCGTTGGAGGTATAGTCACAGATTCAGATCAGGCTAGAGAGGAAGGAGCTGCTCCAATCAGGACAGCCCAAGGCTTAGGGACCTAGGACCTGGGCCCGAAGAATGTGTTCAGACCCCACCTTCAGCTGGGTGGTGCTGGTCATGTTCCCAGCCCTGGGCCTCATTTTTCATGGCCTTGATGATAAAATACCTGGGCAACACCTCTCTATAAGAGGAGGAAGTCTGTGGAGGCCTCTTTGAGTCAGTGATGTTCAGGTTTATTAGGCACCAACCAAATACAGATAGGGAGCCTGAGAAACAGAAGGTGCAAAGGCCCTGTGGCAGGAAGGTTAGTTTGCTAGGAAACTTGGAAGAAGGCCAGTGGAAGCTGGAGAAGGGAGTGGAAGAAGGCTCTGGGGGCTTCTACATGGCCCGGCATGGAGGTCACCGCCATGGTTCCGGTGATAAACAAAAGCCCATGGGCATCAACGAGGGCTACAGATAGGGATGCGGTTTGATTTGTCTTTTCAGGACTGCCTGGCAATTCAGGGATGGCTTGCAAGGAGCCAAGATGAGAGGCTGCAGCTGGGGGCTGCAGGCTTGAAGCCAGGCCCATAGAGCCCATCCTGGAAATCTGGCCAATGAGAGTAGCTGAAGGAGTGGCTCTCCAGTGTTCCAGAAGCTTCTTAATCCACCCGGGCCTGGAGGGAGAAGGCTGGAGGGGAGCTGTTGAGGAAGTGATTTTGCATCTTAATTGCATGCTAAGCAGGGGCCCGTGGGCAGTGCCAGCTGCGGAGCTGTGGTTGCCACCAAACCTGTGCAGCGACTCAGGCCACAGGGTCTTAAAATATTCATTTTTCTCTGCATTTGAAATTCAGCATCAGAAAGAGAGAGAGAGAGAGAGAGAGAGAGAGAGAGAGAGAGAGAGAGAGAGTGCACTCAAGCAAGCGAGCAGCACTGGGACAAGGAAGTAAGAACCTGTTGGTGGCAGTAATGTGGAAATGGGCTACAGCCCTGTCCCAGCATGCACCTCCGGGCAGTGTGGGCAGGTGTGCAGGATGTGGGGATGGGGGGGAAACTTCTCCATCACAGGTTCATCTTCCACTTGGCAGCCCAGCCTCCAGACTGCTGCCTGAGTCTCACGGGCCTCTGGGTCTGTTCAAGGATAAAATGTAGCTCCAGTGGCGGGTGCATGAGTGCATGAGCAGCAACTCTGGCAGTGCGCTGACCCCTGGCCTTAGTTTTCTCCCTCCCTGACCCCATGGAGCAGGTGTGTGTGTATGTGTGCGTGGGCAGAACGATCTGGAAGGTGTTAGGGTTATGTAAGCAGCATCTCTCTGCTAGCCAGGGCTCCGCTCTTCATGTAGGCAATAAGCTGAATCTCCCACTGCTCAGGGCCACCAAGAGGCTTACACGTGAGGTCGCTCTGGCCACACTGCAGTCTGGTACCGACCCCTGGGCTCTGCTCCCACCCACGGCAGAGCCTAGGCCCGACTCACCCAGAGGCAGCTGGCCAGGGGAGTTGGGGCTTGTGGTGTGGGGAGGGGCTGAAGCTGGGAAGGAACAGGAAAGGAGGGGGACACTCCGCGTTTGTGTCACCTCCCCACCAGCTGCAGCTGGGGTGCGGTGGGTTGGGAGAGACTTAACTGTTGGGTGACTCAGTTCCTGTAGTTCCCAATCTGCTTCCCCATCAAGGGCTCTTCATTTGCATGGAGACGTTGGATCGCGGTGGTGATGACAGGGAGGAGGGTTGCTGTTCCCGGCCGGCCTGTGCTGTATGTGTCAGGCTCTGTGCGAGTGCAGCATGGCTGGCTGGGGTTGGAGACGTGAAGTTTCACTCTAGCCCCCTGCCCTGGACTGGGCCTCCTCATTCCTGGCCATGGTGGTGGGGAGATGACAGGGGAGGGACAGACAATCCTAAGCAGAGGTGCATGGGAGAGCCACAGAGGAGCAACAACTCATATTCCTGCAAACTGGACACGGCATCGAGCTCTGTGGATGCCTGTCAGGCCTGAGGGATGCACAAGTATAATTTGGAAGCTGGGCTTCCATTTGTTGATCGGCTTTCCGGTTTTCCTCCCCCAGGCCTTGGGAGCAGGGGAGGCCATCTAGCCCCCTCTCCACCCCCAGCTTCCTCCTGCCACCCAAGCAGCTTAGATCTAGGTGCTGTCCTTGATCATTTCCACTGAACACTGGCATTCCACCACTTGAGCCACAGCTCCACTTCCAGCTTTTTGGTGGCTAGTGAAAATGTCTTCTGGACTTTCCTGTCCTGGCTGGTTTTGAACTATAATCCTTAGATTTCAGTGTTCCGAGTAGCTAGGATTACAGGTCTGTCTGGCTTGATTTGTATTTATGGAGAAGGTTCTGCCAGCCACAGGTGTGGGATGACTGCATAAGGAAATGAATCATACATAATCCTGATAGATGGGGCTGACCAGACACAGAGTGGGGTGGGAGGTGGGAGGTAGCAGGAGCTCCCGTGGTCACTTGGGGATGGAGGGCTCTCCACAGAGCATCTGAGTACCCCTTATCCACACTTCCCCGTCCATTGCACCCCCACCCCTGTCCCTCTCCCTTTTCAGCCCTTCAGGAGCTATGCTCACACCTCTGCCTTTCTACCCAGTGATCCAGGTGATGGATTTGTAGTTAATGGTAATTTGCACAAGTGTGGCCAACTAGAAATCCATAAAGAGATTGAAACATGAAAATGCCCCCAGAATTTCTACAATTGATACATTGTAGCTCAGCCAGCTGTTAACTCCATTGGATGAGATGGCAGAAATAATTTGCAGCCAACCTCCCATTTGTTTACTGAACCTTTGCAAAGGAGAGAAGGGGTTCCCCAGGAATTCCTTCTCACTATGCTCCCTCCCCCCCCACCCCCATCAGGGGCGATGCCACCCCTCTCCTGGGCATGAGATGCCATTCTGGAGGCCTTCCTCTGCCAGGCATTCTCCTAGCCACTGGGCAAGAGGGGTAGAGTCCTGGCCTTCCTGGAACTTCTCTGCTAGTGGAGATTGACTGTAGGAGTGGGGTAATTAGAGGGCAGTGGAGAAGAGAAGGCAGGTAATGAGACATAAAGAGATAGGGAAAGTGTGGAAGAGGCGGGGAGGCTTGGGAGTAACTGGGACACTAGATAATTCTCGAGGTGTTTAAATCTGGCTCTGCTCTACAGCATCTTATTCTGCATACTAGCTGTGTGTCTTAGGGAATGTGACTTAAGCACTCTGAACTTTTAGATGCCTCAATCTGCTTTGCTGGCTACCTGTGAAGTTGTTGCCATTGCGATTTCCATGCAAGATCATCCACTCACTTATTTGTTCCATTCCATTCTCCTTTCTCATATCGGGAGAGGAAGGAATTCTCTATGAATTTAAGGGCTCCTCCGTCTGGGTTTGCCATCCAGGACCAAGTATGGGAAGGCTATGGTCTAGCTGAGAATGGACTGCAGTATGGTAAACAGGAATGGACCAAAGGCCCTGGATGACTCTAGGTAACCAACACAGTGTGGTTTGTAGGTAGTGTGTAAATGAATAGGTTCATCTGAGATGGGTACCACAAAGCCATCATGCAGGGCCTGGCTTCCAGCAGGTCTTCAGGAACCATTTTCCCCTTCTTCCCAAGGCTCGGGTACCCATTCTTGGTCAGAGGGGCTTTTGTTTCTGATTCTGATTTTCTAGTTCAACCACACACAGTCCAGAGAGGAGCCCTGGGCTCTACTTCCCTATTCTTCTAGGCCCTCCTTCCTGGAGGCGGTCCCTCCTATGGCCCGCCTTCAGAGGGGGTGTGGCCACAGCCCTCCATCCTGGAGAGGCCTTGGCTACCACGGCCTGAAGCTCTCCAAACTCTTCTGCTTAGAGACTCTGGTTGGGCAATCTCTAGCCCCCACTGATTCTCAAGGCAGGTGGAAATCCCCAGGACGTGGCTCGCTCCCCCGTGTTTTGTTTTATAAGGATTCAGGAAGCAACTGAAAGGTGGGTTGTACATTATTTCCACTACTGCGTGACCTTCCGGTTGTCCCTGTTCCCGGCATCATTGCCAATCATGTCCGTTCTCTGGTACCTCAAATGCTGAGCACTCTAGAGGAGCCAGGGTCCCTGCTCCAGCCTTCTCACCCCCCACTCCATCCATCCCTTGCTGCTCTGCCTGGAACAGGCCCAACAGGTGAGGACAGAAAGTCCATCTGCCCATACCCGTTCTCTTCTCAGTAGTCACATGGACTGAGGATGAGTCCTCCTCACAGGGGACATTTTTTTTTCAGGCAGGGCCTCCTCTCTATCTTGGTGGTAAACTAGAATCCTACAGGCAGCTTTGGAAGAATACGAAGGTACTAGTCCTTCTCTAGTTTCTCTAGATGAACCCAAGACATGACCACGGCTGAGAGCCACTGGCCCAGAGAATAAAGGATCCTTAGCTTTGCTTATCCTGACTTCATCCCCTCCCCTCAATTCTCCCAGGAGCTACTTGTGGCTTTCATAGGCTTCCTCTCATCATATACCCCAGCTGGTCAGTGTCGGCTGGAGACTATGACTTCTACACTGAAGTGGACTATATAGGAGAAGCCCGTCACCGCCTTCACTTACCATAGTGTACCTCTATTGATAAGAATGCAAGTCAGGTAAGTTCTTTTGGCCTACAACCTGCTTATGGAAGGCCAGCCAGCCTATTCCATGTAACAGCTCCTTCTCCCTTTTGCTCCACCACTAGTTCCACAGATGTGTGCAAGCATTTCCTGCTGGACTCAGGGCCTCGTTCTGCAGGCTTCAGAGTCTCCATTGGCTCTTGGTGTTCTGACAGGTCTGTTCTTGAGGTTGGCTTCGTCCATTGCCCCTGACGTGAGATGCACACAGCAGGTATCTAATTCCCACGCCTTCGATACCTGCTCATCTCAAACTTAAACAACAGATTCTATTAAAGGAGCATTAACATGGGGCACTCACAATTAATCTTCCCCAGAGAACTAACAGTTCAGAAGGTGCACACTGGAATGAGGGCATTGTACATCACTAAGCTCATTTATCTTAATTGATTTATCTAAGAATCGTTGGGTCAGCCAGCCTTGAGCCCACTGATCCAGGGAGGGGGCTTCCCTGGCTGGCGCCCCGAAATGGGGAGAGAAGCAGGGGAGGAAGGGAGAGCTGAGCCCCGCAGGCACTGGCTTCCTCCTGATCACAAGGCAGCAAACAGCATAATGGGCCCCCGGCTCGGAGGCAGGCCAGCCCAGGAAGCTTTTAGAAGCTCTCAGCAGCCCTTGTAGTGCACCCAGATTACACGCGGAGCTATTTCACATCATTAAACCCCCTCCTATTTTGTTCCCAGATGCCACATACTCTCTATCAGGCTGGGCTTCAAAGTAACTACTTTGCCAAAGCAGGTGTAGCCAGTGCTGCAGGCTGACCCTGGGACAGGGAACACATTTGCCTGCTGTTTGTTTGCTTGCTGGCTGGCCTCCTAGCCCTGGGGGTTGATGTACCTGAGAATGCATCTGCAGGGCCTGCCTATTTAGGTCCCTGCCACCCTAGGTCTGGAGGCAGGGAGTGGCCATTGCTGGGCTCCCAGACACACAGGAGGTCACAGTGGTGTGGATCTCCCTGTTTTTCCCTCTCAGCCTCAAACACTTCCTTCCTCAGGCTTGCCTGGCAGTAGTGGGCATTCACAATGATCTCCTGTGCTGGATGCCAGTGGCTCATGCCTGTAATCCTAGCTACTTAGGAGGCTGAGATCTGAGACTCACAGTTCAAAGCCAGTCTGGGCTGGAAGGTCTGTGGGACTCTTATCTCCAATTAACCACCAAAAAGCTGGAAGTGGAGCTGTGGCTCAAGTAATAGAGTGTGCTTTCCTAGAGAGGAAAAAAAAAAGCAACAATAACAACAACAACAACAAAAAACCAGACTGCCCAGGGCCGGAGTTCAATGCTTAGTATTGGTTCATTCCCGCACGCGCGCACGCGCGCGCGCACACACACACACACACACACAGAGAAAAGAAAGAAGAATGACCCCTTAGTGCCAGGCAAGCCTGGCAGTGCTTGGTCTCATATCTGATTTCCTGTAGAAGCAGGAACCAGGGCACCAGTCAGGCACAGCAGAGCCCAATGGGACCGAGCCCTCTACCACATGATGCCTTCTCTAGCCTCCTGGGTCCCTTCTGTCTGGTACTCTATGCCAATGCCAATCCTTCCCCAAACTCATCTGCTCTCAATCTCATAACCTGCTGCCTGGAGCTCTTCCTGATGTCCAATCTTCTCCTTATGCTGCCTTCTCCCTCAGAGCCTCCTGCCATCTGGCACATGTGTCCTGCCTCCCCTGCCTGCGGGCTCCGGACCATCCGTCTCCATCTCCCTATCCTCCTCAGCTCCTCCCTGGACCTCTCTGTGGACCTACACAGGCTAGGTGGAGTGAGTCCTTGGCTGCAATCCTCCTGCCGGCCCTTGGCTTGCTGCCTCGGTTTCTCTGCTGTCTTCTGTCTAGGTTTCCTGGTCTCTCCCAAGTCCCACTGGAATTAGTCTTGCTCTGCATCCCAGCCCATCTGTCTTGAGCTCTCAGGCGCCCAGTCTCCATCCAGCACTTGCCAATGCTATCCTGTCTTTGGGACTAAATCCTGTTTTTGGTGGCCCTGACCAACCATCAGAAGTTGTGATGTTGTATCCTCCTCCACCAGAGCTCAAAGTTCCTTGGATGATGAACTCAGACCCTCCCCCCCTCCCCCCCGAACCTCCCTTCCCTTGCTGCTATCATCCTAAATTGCAGGAAGGCTGCAGAAAGAGGGACATCTGCAGACGTGGTGGCTCCTGCTTGTGTGACTTTGGGCAGTTCCCTTCCTCTCATTGTGTTCCCATTTCTTCATCTGTGAGATGAGAAGGTTGGAAATAACGACTCCCAGAGGCTCTTTTGCTTTTGAAATAAAATCGAAAACAAGAGACCCTGAAGACAAGGGGGATTAATTTGGGGGTTTAAATCCAGCCAGGTCTACTCTCCTCTCTGCCTGGGGTCCCCCTGTCACGTACAGCTTGCTGCCAGAGTCACGGAAGGCTCTCAGAGCAAGGGCCCTGGGCTCTCACCTTTGGAAAATGGTGCAATTTAATGGTAATGCAATTACAGATGTGCTGAGATTGAAACAGCCCATCTTATCTCCAACCTATCTTCCCCACCAAGTATCAGGGCAGGTGCTGATCCCTAATAGCTGCTGAAATGGAGTCACCAGGCAGCTGGGGGCTCCTAGAGAAGAGAGCTGTGTGCTGAGAGAGGGTGGGAGGGGAAAGGCAGTTGGAGAGAAGGAGGAAGGGAGCAGGGAAGGATTGAGGGAGGAAAAGAGTGAGGAAGGGAGAGAGGCAGAGTGAGATAGAGAGAAAGGAAGGGAAGGAGGACCACAGCCATAGAGAGAAAGAGAGAGGAGAGAGAGAAGGAAGGGGAAGATGGAATGCAATTAAAGGGAGGAGAGAGAGAGAGTGAGCCAAATCAAGAAGAGAAGAAGGGAACTGCTGAGAATGAAGGAGGGAAATAGAGATGAGGGAGAAAATAGTATGATAGTCAAAGGGAGGGGAAGGGAAAGGGAAATGAAGAGAGACAAAGAGATGGAAAGAATGAGAAACCACAAGGGAGACAGATGGAAGGGGACGGCTGATGAGAGGAAGGGAGATGAAGCAGGCAGAGAGTCCTGAGAGAGATGGAGATGGTGGCGTGCAGGAGGAGGTCATGTTATCTGGACATGGCCGGGGTGGGGCGGGAGGTGGAAAGATGAATAACAAAAAAAAAAAGAAGGAATGGGGAGAAGAGAACTGTATGGAGGGAAAAGAGAAGAGAAAGTAGGGAGGGGAGAGGTTGAGAGTGTGTTGAGGAGCAGGAGTGGGGAGGAGGAGATGGAGAAAGCAGGCTAGGATGTAAAGTGGGGAGCTAGGGTGGGAATGAATGGGAGAGTGGGGGACCTGACAGCAATGATGGTGATGATGATGATGATGATGATGGCTAGAGAGGAAGAGTGAATAAGGGCATTAAAAAAAACTTTCTTTCTGAAACACTGGGCTTTTCAGTTCCACTAGAGGAAAAGTCGTCCCCCCCCCCCGGGGGGGCATGAAACTGTAAGCTCCTCAAGAGAAAACCCTTGGAAAATTGAATCCAGAACTAGAGAGAGGATTGGGATTCTTGAGAAGAAGGAAATGCAGTGATCCAAGACCCTGGGAAAGGCTCAACTCCCCAGACAGTCGCCAGCCGGCCTCCCTCCTTCCTTCTGGGCATCTCAGGACAGTGGAGTTCAGCACCATGGACGGCTCCGCAGCACCAAGGCCTGCCTCTGCCTAGGACCGGGGCCTCCCTGCGCACCGCCCCCCCCCCCCCCGCCCCCCATTGTGGCCCCTGGCTTGCCCTGCAAATGGCTCTTCTGGGCAGTTGGAATGCAGGCCCGAGAGCTGTTGAATAGATCAATTATTTTTTTTTTCAGAACATGGTTTTGATCCCAATGTTACTTCTTTGGATCACTGAGTGGAAAGGGCTTGCAGAGAAAATGGCATTTTTTATCACCCCGGCAAAATGTTCCCCGAGCTGATGAGATGAGCCGCCCAGCGAGCGCGCGCGTGCACATATGATACATAACTAACCAGAAGCATAATCTTCTAAATTGAAAGCCATAATGTTTGCTGTTGGAGCTAAATATTAACAGGGCGTTGTCTCCCAACGACCCTCGGGAGGCAGCTGGCTTAGCGGGAGCCTGTCGTCCTATTCAAGCAAACTTGATTAAATTCCTTTCTGCCATCAGAATTAAGAAATGAATAGTTTTATGAGAGTCATGCCACAGAGAATAGGAAAATGAAATGCTCACGGAAGAGAGCTGCCCGAGGCCCGCCCTGAGGTTCCAGAGGATCCCCCCCACCCGACTCTTCCTAGAAGGGGTGGGCTTAAGAGCATTGAGTGACAGGCATTTCCTCCTCTCCTGGGCATTTGCAGACTCCACCTCCCCCCCTCCCCATTTCCTCTGAAGCCTAAAGAAGCCAATGGTCCTACTTAGGAGGACATTCTTCACCCATGAGGCAGTAAGATAGAGTGGTATGATACATGGGTTTAAGTCCCATCCCTGCCCTGGCTAGCTGTGTGGTCTCAGACAAGGCACTTAACTTCTCTCTGCTGCAATACTTTAGCTATAAAATGAACTTGTACTAGCCCTTACCTTGCAGAGGGGTGTGTGTGTGTGTGTGTGTGTGTGTGTGTGTGTGTGTGTGTAGATTTTAATGAGTCCTAAAAGAGGGCTTAATGCATAGTAAGCTCTATACAAACATTATTATTTGTTATTATTATTTGACTTAAGGTTGGAGTATATAAAACTGCAGTTTGGGGGCTAAAAAAATCCAATACAAATAATTTAATAGGAAGTTTATACAGCAGGATCTCTGTTATCTAGGGCTGGTTTTTCCTGCTCTGTGGATCCGATTCAGCCTCAGGAGTGTTCTACAGGTTCTGTTACTTAAAGGCAGATTAAAAATACATATTTGGTGGGTTTTCTTTTTTTTTTCCACCCAGAATTGTTGTTGTTGTTGTTGTTGTTCCTACATTAAGTGCTGAACTCAGAGCTGGGCCCTGTCTCTTTACTTTTTTGCTCAAGGCTGGTGCTCTACCACCTGAGCCACATATCCATTTCTGGAGTTTCATGGGCTTTCCTGCTTGGACTAGCTTTATACTGTGATCCTCAGCTCTCAGCCTCCTGAGTAGTTAGGATTACAGGCATGAGCCACTGGCATCCAGCAGAAATAAACTTTTTTTTTTTTTTTTTTTTTTTTTTTTGCCAGTCCTGTGGCTTGGACTCAGGGCCTGAGCACTGTCCCTGGCTTCTTTTTGCTCAAGGCTAGCACTCTGCCACTTGAGCCACAGTGCCACTTCTGGCCGTTTTCTGTATATGTGGTGCTGGGGAATTGAACCCAGGGCCTCATGTATACGAGGCAGGCACTCTTGCCACTAGGCCATATTCCCAGCCAGAAATAAACGTTTTTGAGACAGGGTTTTACTGTGTAGTCCAAGCTGACCTTGAACTCACAATCCTTTGCTTCAGTCTGAGTACTGGGCACCACTGGCTTCAGAAAAAACAATACTGAGAAAATTCGAGTTAACATTAAATCCAGAGAACTCCCTCTTCTGCCTTTCTCTGAAAGGATGAAGGGACAGGGGACCAGTTATGTCTTGGTACTTTGCTAAGCACCAGGCATTGTGTTGGCTGATTGCTTAGTGCTCTCAGTAATCCTGTGAGGTAGGTACTAGATCCCATTTTATAGATGAAGAAACTGAGGTTCCGGGAGGTTGAAAATTGTACAGCTAGAGAGGAAGGCAGAATTCGAATTTAACCCCATGCTGTCATTCTAGAGGAAGAGGGCACAGGAAGGAGTCCTGCCTGGCCTCATCTCCTATTTCCCCTTCCTCTCTTCTTTCCTAAGGATCTCTCCAGCCAGGTCTCATCCCAGGCCTCTTCCTTTTGTCTTTTGTAAAGTGATGGAAATTCAAAAACATTCGACAGCCCTCACTGGTGGCTCACGCTCGTAATCCTAGCTACTCAGGAGGCTGAGATCTGAAGATCACAGTTCAAAGCCAGCTCAGGCAGGAAGTCCATGAGACACTTATCTCCAATTAAACAGCACAATGACTCAAGTGGTAGTGTAATAGCCTTGAGCAAAAAGGCTAAGGGGCAGTGCTTAGGCCCTGAGCTCAAACCCTAGTACTGGTGCATGTATGTATGTGTGCATGTACACACCACACACACACACACACACACACACACACACACACACACACACACTACAATAGTGCTATGGAATGGAGATTTTCCAAGCCTGGTTTTAGGAAGAGCCATGTTTAAGTGGGTGGCCTAAGATGTCTGGGATTCTTGCTCCTATAAATAAGTTGCTTTCTATAGTAAATAGTCCAGAGAAACGTAAAAGGGTGTGGGAATTAGAAACAGAGTGGGCTGGTAGGACGGAAGAGTTGGCAAACAGCTGCTTAAAATATCATCTGTACTAGAAAAGAAATAGTCACAAAGGACTGGGGAGCAGCACATGAAATTCTTTTCTTTTTCTTTCTTATTTAGAGTCCATTGGAGACCTTGAAGGGAACAGAAGAGGGCATCCTGCTCTGACCATTGGAAGACCCAGCAAGCCCGACTAACACTGTCTCCAGCATCTCCTTGGAGGGTGGGCAGGTCGGAGGAGGACAAGGGGCTTGCACAGTCTTGGTATAAGTGGAGGCGGTGTGGGGCTGGTTTTCCTGGGAGTGTCACGCATCTCTCCAGCAGGAGCAGCCCAGGGTACCTGACCTTGGGAATACCCATTTAGGATTTTTCACTTCTAAATGATGTTTTTCATGGCTCTGTAAGACTAGTATTGTGATATCCATTTCACAGAAGCCTGTGTGTGGAGGAGTGGTGCATGCTGGTGGGTTTTGAACTCAAGGTGTTGAGCTTGTTAAGAAGGTGCTCTACCACTTGAGACACATACTCATTCTTCTTCTTCTTTTTTTTTTTTTTTTGCTTTAGTTATTTTTCAAATGGATCGATTTTTTTCCTCCTCCCTGATTGTCTTAGACTGTGATCCTCCTATTATACTTCCTCATAACTGTGATGACAAGATGTGACTCCAGATGCAGCTTTGGAGTGGTGGAGATGGAGTCTTGAGAACTTGGTGCTTGGGCTGGCTTCAGTCCTTGACCTTCCCGATCTCTGCCTCCCAGGGACCTCAGGTTACAGGTGTGAGTCATAGCACATGGAGAAAATCTTAGTGAAACACTAGCAGTGGCAGTGTGGGGATGGTGGCAGCAGTGGTAGCAAAAGCGGCCATGGTGACTGGGAGTATGCACGGTTGCCGGGATGACTTGCAGCTGAGAGAGATGGAGGGCCCGACTGCGTGTGAACATGCTTACTGCCAGCAGCTCCCCAAGTGAGGACTGTTGTGTGTCATTGCTGCCTGTGTCAGACACTTGCCCCAACAGAACCCCACCAATACCCCTCATGTTCTGGAGGCCAGAAGTCCGAGGCCAAGGGTCAGCAGATTTATTAGTGGTGCCCCTCCTTCTTGCCGAGCCATCTTCTTTCTGCATCCCCCACATTGTGGAAGGCATAGGGGGCTGACTGGGGTCGCTTTCATCTGAGTGAAAAATCCTTCCCACCCTCAATGGAGATCACAGTGGAGATCACATTCCAAAAATAAGAAATTCCAGCTGGTAGAAAGCAGTGAGTGTTACCATTGAATGGCTTCTCTTCCAGTCTTGGATCTGGTCTCACCTTGGCCGACCTTGATTGGCTCACTCATGTGGTGGCTGGGCCTGATGAACTCCCAATGGCTTTGTGCGTGTCTGCCGGTCACTGAGCCACTGGCTGAGGTGGTGAGGGCTGAGAGTCCACAGGTTCCATCCTCAAAAGCTTTACACAGTGGTCGAAGGAACCTGACAACAATGCGAGACAACACGACATTGTGTCATTGGTGAAAGAAAGTCATGCATGGCTGGGAATATGGCCTAGTGGTAGAGTGCTTGCCTCCCATACATGAAGCCCTGGGTTTGAGTCCTCAGCATCACACATACAGAAAAAGCCAGAAGTGGCACTGTAGCTCAAGTGGTAAAGTGCTAGCCTTGAGCAAAAAGAAGCCAGGGACAGTGCTTAGGCCCTGGGTTCAAGCCCCAGGACTGGCAAAAAAAAAAAGAAAGAAAGTCATGCAGTCAAGTATAAGAGTCATTGTCATGGGGGTGGGGTGTGCACACCCAAGGACAGGAGTACAGGAATGCTTAGGTTTTTGCCTTGCTTTTCTGTGTTTCAGTGTGTATGCCTGTAATGCATGTATATGGTGTGGCACAGAAAGCCCAGGGCACAGTCCCTAAAGGATCTTGGAAGTCAGAAGTGTGGGCCGCAGTCCTTAGTTACTCCAGATGCCCCAGGATGAGTAACCTGCACAGGGGGAGTCAGGCCATTGTGAAGACAGAAGGAGACAGAGTGGTACTCATCCTTCTGCGAGTCGTAAAGCCCCGGGTAGAGAGCAGTTGCTCCGTGCTTTGCCACCTTGAGAGGAGGGAACTTGCTCGTTCCTCACCAGGAATTATCCACTTGGTGGCAAAAGCTCCCATCTCTGGCACAATTTAGCTTGGCTTCCGCCCACTGCTAGAGCAGCCTTGCTGCACACCGGAGCGCTCGGGGAGTGCAAAATCACTTTAATATTGGCTGGAGACAAGCGTAATTAGAAAGGTAAATCTGCTGAAAAAAAAATCACATTATGCAAATGTGATTAGCAATGACTTTTGGGTTCTTTGTTATTTGAGAGCTTCTGCTCCTTGGCACAGATGTGGAGAGCTGGCTGGATGCCTCTAGGAGGTGCTCAGGAAGTGGGGGTACAATGACACAGAACCGGGAGAGAGGCCTTCACCCCTGGGCATTGGGAAGAGACTTTTCCTTCATCATTCTCCAAGGTTTCTATAGCAGAGGTCCAGGGACAAACCTTGACTGATGGGCAGCTTGCCTAGGAGGAGAAGGACTCTTTTATTCCTAACTATGGCTGTACTTCTTGGACAATGAGCTGGAAGTGTGTGCAATCCAGCAGGTGGCTTTGCCTTTGAGAGGCCGGGGTAGAGGAGGAACTTTGGATCTGCCTCTGGGAGCCACCTGGAGGTAGCAGGAGCCTGGAGCAGCTCTCCTGCTTGAGGCCTGGTATATTGATTGACAGCTGGAGCGATCCTTCCCTGTACTGAGAGAAAGGATGGCCTTGGCGCCACTCAGGAGATTTCCTCTGGACAAGCCTGGAGAGGTCTCTCAGTCTGGCTTTTGTGGCTCCTTTGGTAATGATGATGTGGTAAATAAGCGCCACCCATCTGGGGAGGGCCTGAGTGTTTATGAAGTGGTGAATGTTGCATTTCACATAATTTCCTTTGCTTCCCTTTCCTAATAGTTTGGAAAGCCAGACACTATTGTGGTCATTTCTGTTGTACAGCTCAGGCCCAGTGATTTCCCCCACCCCCCAAGATCACCTGTGTTGATTGCAGAGCCAGGACTTGAACTCAGGCCCAGCCTGGCTCTGAAGTCTGCATTTCAAGTCATCGGACCCCCAGGGTACCATCTCTCCCTGCTCGAGGGTGACCATGCTGGCTGTCCTTGCTGGTCACCTTCCTGCCTTGCCCAGGCACACTCCTGACCACACTTGGGAGACGTCTCCCCTAGTTATTCCAGTGAGTCTCCTGTGGACCTAGACTCCTTTAGAAGTTTCTGGGTGCTAGCATTTGTGGCTCTTCTCTTGATGAGCCATCCTGTCTGTACTCCTGCGCTCCTTTGGACTGACCACAGCCCACCAGTCCAGGCCATTGGAACAGCTAGATCAGGAAAGGATGAAAGTCATGGGAAAACTGAGACGTGTGTGTGTGTGTGTGTGTGTGTGTGTGTGTGTGTGTGTGTGTGTGATGTGTGGTTCCTGAGGTGTAAGGGGATGCCGACAATTCCCCCCTCAGTCTGGCTCTTCTTTAGATTTCTGAGCTCTCTGTGTACCCCCATTCCTCTCCTGTTTGTTTCAAGGGGTGTGTGTTTCTCTCCTTCACTTCTGAAAGGAGTAGGAAGCTCAGCGATTTCTTGGATCTCTCCTGCCTAGGGCTGTGCTGGTGTTAACCAGAGCAGACCAGGGGATTTGGGGAGGGTGGTTGGGATGTGTTGAAGCTAGCACCATCTCTTAGGGCTTGGGCAAAGTCTTGGAATGGGGAAACCCTGCTGTCTCAGCACAGCCTAGCCCAGAGTTGCCAACAGTATAGAGAAGGAATTCCTAGATCTTCATTTCTAACAGCTACCAGGTCACTTTCTTCCTTTGAGCATCACATGCACTGGACAGGCCCAGAGCTGGTCTCTTTTAGTTACAAGCCTGGTCTGTGTTTGTGCTTCCTGTTCAGAGCTGGCACCGTTGGTGTCCTTTCCTATGTTTAGTATAATATGGATATGAAATGTTCCCCCCCACCCCAACACTCACATGTTGGGCTTGGTCCCCTGCTGGTGGTACTATTGAGAGGTGGTTGGATCTACAAGGCTCTAACCTCATCTAGGTGATTAACTCACTAATGAGTTCATAGCTGCCAGGGCTGCTAGTAGGCGGGGCTGAGTTAGAGGAAGGACATCACTGGAGGTGTGGCTTTGAAGGGTCTGTCTCTAGCCCCTTTTCTCCTCTCTCTTCCTTCCTCCATGATGCTTCTGCCTGCCTGGGGTCCTAAAGCAATGCAGCCAGCTGGATGGAAATCTGGGACATGGTGGGCCAGAAACAATCCCGCTTCCCTTAAGTTGTTTGCTCAAGTATTTTGTCACAGCGGCGAGGAGCTAAGCAAAAACCAGAGTGGTTACGGATCTGGGTAAGTGTGTGTTATGCTCTCATTGGCAACCCACTCACGAACCCTGCCTCAGATGAACTCCCCATCTCTCTTCTGTGTCATCACAAAGCACCAGGCTCCTGTTTAAGCTGGGATCGCCATCATGCAGCTACCATGATTATCTTCTAGCACAAACTTTTGCCTGCCATGCCATTGCTCATAAATGATATAAAGCCCTTGGATGGAACCCAAGGCCTGCTGTGATCCGACCTTCACCCCTGTAACCCATGTTCCCTGAGGGCTGCTCCCCCAGATCAGCTGGTACCAGTCTGCCTTTCCTTATCACAGGGCTCATTTCCCCTGGGTCCTATGAGCTGCAGGTCATATGGCCTCCACCAACTTGGCTAGCTCATAAGGCTGGGCTGGGTGCTGCCTCCTCCTGCATTCCTTTCCCCAGCCTCTGGCTCTGTGGGCTTCTCCACTTATGGCCATGATTGCATTGCTGTTATTGGTTTACACGGCTGTCTTGCAATGGGCCTAGCTCCTCAAAGGCAGGAACACCCCGCTTATTTGTTGCTAAATCCCTTGGTGGAAAGCCTGGCACATAGTAGGCGCTCAATTAGTGTTGGATGAATTGAATTCTGTCACAACTCATGGAATTGATTTGATTTGGTAACAACATTGCATCCAGAGAATTGATTTTTGTCTTTTCCCAGGGGCGTGTGAAGATACAATTCCCCTCCTCATTGGCTGCTCTTTTGGAAGAAAATAGCATTGCAATATCTGGATGGATTTGAGCCTGCAGCCTGGGTGGGAGGGGCGGGAGGTGGAAGTGGAGCCCAATGGGCTTCGCTAATCTCAGTAAGAGGTGTGCACAGCCAAGGTTTCCCCTGCTGTGACGGAGATGGGCGTCTACTGTAGTCCTTTCCATCATGGAGCCAAAGGCTAAAAGTAGTCTTCCTTCATCTTGGTTGACAAATAGGGAGAATAAATTACCCGGGCACTAAAAGTTGCATTAGGCAAATAAACATTTCGACAAGAATTATATGTGACATTCAAGAGAAAGCAAATAAACCCTAAGTTATGGGGACCTGTCAAGACTCCAAGAGAATTAAGTAACTAAAAATCGTTAGTAGTGAATTGGACCAGTTCTTAAACCTCCCCTGCCCCCGCCCCTGCTGTGCTCAGGGGGCTCCCGGGAGATTATGAATTCCCAGCCACATTGCTGAGAAATCCTCAGGTTCCAGGGACCTCAGATCTGGAGGAACCTTACAGAACGGCCAGGAAGTACTATCAATTACCCAGGTGGGCTGCAGAATCCCCTAGAAGGGGGGAGTTGAAGGGCAGGGCAGATCACTATGTATCACCAGCATGGGGTGCTCCTTTTTTTTTTTAATCTATATTATGTTAATTATTCATTAGAATAGTGAAGAATTCTCTTCCAGTAAGATTCTGCTCCTAAGTGATTTGAAAACCATCTTTCTGGAATAAACATACTCCCCCCCCCCCATAGGAAAAAAAGAAATCTTACAAAACTTGGGTAAATAACTATCCAGTCTCTTGAATACCTCCAATGATGGGGAACTCATTCCAGGTTTTCCAGCTGACTAGTTGTCTCCATCTTCCTCTTCGTGAGATTTCCATTTCAGGGCTCTGGTGTCAGGGCATTGTTAAACTCTGGGCAGACCTCGATTCTCTGTGTTCCAGCTTCCTCTCTGTGAAAAGGAGGTGATGGGTATTTGTTTACTATTGCTGCTGTAACAGGTTTTTGCAGACTGGGGCACATACATTTATTGTCTTCCCTTTTTGGAGGTCTCCCTTCCTTCCTCCTTCCCTCCCTCCCTCCCTCCCTTCTCCTCTCTTCCTCCTCCTCTTCCTCCTCCTTCTCCTCCTCCTTTCTTCTTTCTCCTCCTTCTTCTTCATCATGGGGCTTGAACTCAGGGCCTGGGAGCTGTCTCTAAGCGTTTTTTGCTCAAGGCTAGTGATCGACTATTTTGAGCCACAGCACCACTTCTGGTTTTCTGGTGGTCAATTGGAGACAAAAGTCTCACAGACTTTCCTGTCCAGGCTGGCTTTGTACTGGGATCCTCAGATCTCAGCCTCTTAAGTAGCTAGGATTACAGGTGTGGGCCACTGGCACTCGGCCCCAATCATTTCTTCTGTCATCACATCTCCTTCTCTGACTCGACCCTCCTGCCTTCCTTCATAAAGACCCTTGTGAAAATGGATCTACCCATGCCATTGGGGTTACCTCCGCATCCTCATCTCAGGATCCTTAGTCTGCCCATCTTCACCATGTGGATAACGTTTGTCCAGGGTTTGGGCTGTGGTTGTCTCCAGGGCTCATTCTGCCTCCTCACATAGTGAGAGGCTCAGCCCCAGAGCATGTGGTGAAGGGTAGATGAGGAAGTGATTGTTAAGGGCAGAGCACAGGGCTGGACACAAAGTGAGGGTTCAGCCAGGAGGCCCGCCTCCATCCCTTGCATCTAGGTGAACACTCTGGGAATGCTCACCTTTCCCCTTTTCCTCCTGCAAGCGGGGACATAGATGCACCCAGGATGGCTGTCCAGGATGGTTGCAGAGGCCTGATGGCAGTAAGAGCCAGGATGGAATCACAGGCTACTTAGGATGCGGAGTTGAGAGTACTTTGTGGCCAAATGCCATGCCTGGGATGAATCCCCCACTCCCTGCATATAACTCACCGGTTTCTGAGTTTGGCCGTGGGCACAAGTTGTCATCATGTATGAAGATGGTTTAAGGGAGATGGTGGGTTCAGATCAAGCAATCACTAGGGATGTCCTGGACCATGTTGTCTGGGAGGGAACAGGTAGTTGGGTTCTAGAGCTTGAGACACAGAATTGGACCAGACATGGTGCTTGGAGAGTTGTCAGCCTAGAGATGGTAACTGCGGGCCTGTGGGTCACACCATGATAGAGTGAGAATGAGGGGAATGGAGGATGGATCCTGCCAGTTCCTCCTCCAGCTGTACACCTGGGACCACACTCAGAGATAAGAGTAGTAATCCATCTCGTTTGTGTGACACTTCACGGCTTCATCAGCAACATCACATTATCTTGTTTAATCTGCATCAGCAGCCTGCTCGGGAGGAATATTCTGTTTAAACATGAGGATGCGGAAGTTTAGAGAAGCCCAGATGCTTGCTAAGGCAGATAGCTAGGAACCTTGGAGCAAGGACCAGAGCCTCACTCTCCTGACTGCGGTGCCTGGGGCTGTGACTCAGGGGGCAGGTTGGAGACCTGCACAGCACCGGCTGCCTTGCACCTGTTTAGCTTCGCTGTCTAAGTACAAAAACTGCTGCGGACCAGACTCTGGTGCTAATAAGCCTCCCTGGGGATTTCAGGAGATAGGTGCTGAAGACATGGGGCCTGGGTGTCTTAGGAGGCTGGGAGCTGACAAGGTAGAGACTGATCCTCAGATCTGAGGCCTTTGTCCTGCTGAAGGATAGGAAGGTTCTGGGTTTCTCAGATGGACATTTCAACAAGGATTTCCCTGGCAGAAGCTGAGAGAGCGGCACCCACCCTCTACTTTTTAGATTGAGGAAGTTAAGGCCCTAGGTCCCAGAGTTCATGCAACTGACCACTTGCTGCCCTGATTTGGGGACACAGGTGTGTTGGCTGCTGGCCCACCCTGCTCCCTGCTGGGGTGGGCCTTCCTTGATCTCCTCTAGGCAAGGAGGTCACAGCAGGAAGGGCAAGCATTGGGCTGAGCTGTTGTTGCCCTGTAGCATCAGTTGGACCCAGGGACAGTGGCAGGGATGGGACAGCTATTTCAGCCACACAGGTGTTGAGACAGATCTCAGCTCTGTGAGACTCTCTGACCCTGGCCAGGTCCCCTGAGATCTCTGAACTTTAGTTTCCTGTTCATGAAAGGACACTAGCAATTCTTTCCAGGCTGGTGGTGATGGGGGGGGGGTGTGGGTGGGTGGTAGTAGTGGTGTCTCCTGTCTCTTCCTCCTCCTCCTTTCTTCCTCCTCTTCCTCTCATCATTCCCCTCCTCCTCCTCCTCCTTTTCTCTTCCTCTTTTGCTCCTCTTCCTCTTCCTTTTCCTCCTCCTTCTCCTCCTCTCTCCTTCCTCCTCCTCTTCTCCCTCTCCTCCTTTCTTCCTCCCTTTCTTTTCCTCCTCTCCTTTTTCTCTTTTCCCCCTTCTCCTTCCTCCTCTCTTCCTCCACCTCCTCTTCCTCAATCACTATTCTCCCATCGCTTGATTGCTGTTATCTTTGATACAAGCTAGGAGTCTTGAGAACATTCTTTTCTCCACCAGATAAAGAATTGTGAGGTAGGAAAAGTGGGAGCAGAGACAAAGTTTATTGGAAAGTGAGAATAAGATGTCAGTGAAACTGAGGAAAGCCTCAGCTTCTAGTGAGTTAGTGGAATTCCCCCACCTAGCACTCCTGGCTGGGCTGCCTTGTGCCGTGTGAGGTCTTGTCCATTTGCTACCAGGGCAAGGAGGAGGAAGAGGAGGAGGAGGAAGAAGAAAAAAAGGAACAGGAAGAGAAGGAGGAGGAAGAAAAGGAGGAAGAGGAAGAAGAGGAGGAGACGGAAGAAGAGGAGAAGGAGAAAGAAGAGGAGGAGGAGACAATTTTTCCATGCAAGAGTGAAATGGACAGCCCAATGTAGTGCTGGCTCCTAGGTCTCCCTTTTTATGTTCCCTGGGCAATCTCAGCTGTTCAGTGTCTGGCTGGTCACTGCTCCCTCACTCAAGGGGGGGTGTGTGGCACCTTTGCCTCCCACCCCCCTGGCTGGGGTCTTCTCCACAGTCTCCAGGGGCACTGCTTCCTTCAGGGCTTGTCTTGGTCTCGCAGGGCCTGCCCCCTCTCCCTGTGCCTGGTCTTCAGGTCAAGGACCTGCTTGCTCTGTGTTTTACAAATACGCCATTGCATCCAACCCTACAAATGAAGTGCTCTGATGCCCAATGTGGGCAAAGAATCCAAGGTCCAGATAGGCAAAGTAACTTTCCTGAGGACATTCAGCTTCTTGAGTTCCTAAGTCAGGCAGGCCTGGACCCCTAAGGTAGCGTGACACCATCAGCAGGGCTATGTCTCCCAGCTGGACTCTCCACTCATAGCCTGGGCATCTGGTGGGTGGGGCACGTGGGTGCCCCTGTCCTTTTGTCCACACCCCTCCCTTCCAGGAGCAGGTTTCACACAGGCTTTCATGGCAAGCCTAAGGCCTCAAGATGGGATGGGGTAGGGGTGAGGTGGGGAGTCTGTTCCCTGCCCTCCTCCCTCCTGCAGCCCCACTGGGCAGCCGCCCACCAGAGACTTCTGCTGCATCCCCACCAGCGGCTTTGCCAACAGCTCCCAAAGTATCCAGAACCCTTTGCAGCAGGCAACGCTAAATTTAGAGCCTGCGCTCTGTTAACTCGGTGAATAATGCTAATTAGCATAACAATTCTTCCTGCAATTAAGTTGAGGAGGGGGTGAGGAGGTGGTACGTGGTCCAAGAGGAAATTACACAGGGAGCTTTTCCTATTGCTGGTTTCCAAGGCCTTTGCTGGAGGTGTCTGTTTGGCGTGGCTGCTTCTTGGATGGCTGGATCCAGAAAAAGCCTTGTGTGGGGTGGGAGGAGGGAGTGTCTGTCTCTAACCTTATTGTGATTTGTTATTGGTGCATGTGTTAAAGCGCAACTCCAAACCACGCTGGGGATGAATTAGGTGTTGTAAAGCAAGCTGTCACCTGCTCTGATAGTGTGCGCAAATTACCAATTGCTTTGTCCTGGAAAACCACAAAGTAGCACCTCTCTTCCCGAAGTAAGCACATAAGTTTGGGAAGTGACTTTGGAATGAAGTTCTCATTGGATTTAGGGACCCAGCCCATCGCCTAACCCAGCAAAGCCAAGCAGCTTCCTGTTGCATTCACTAACAGCCTGGCCCGGCAGGTACCAGTATGGCCCTGAGACTCCTCCTGCTGCTTCAGGTTTTCCTTAAAGCAGGCCAGGAAGACTAACACTTCCATTGGATGGCACAGGGCAGCCGGCCGGGATCCTTGGGCTGAGGATGATGGTGGAGGGGTGAAGGCGACCCAGAGGGAGTTGTGTAAGGCTCTTCAATTCCCTATCCCTTCTGACAATGCTGCTGCTCTTACAGATGCATCTTGGGAACCCAGAAGCTCTTCTCTCCCATTTTCTGGTATGATTTCATGACACATATTTTTTAGAATTGACCTCCTTTCTAGCTTTCCTCTTCTGGACTTTCTTTCTGAGTAGTACAGAACAGAGAGAGTCTTTATCTCTATAGCTTTGTTCCCGGTATCTTGATTGATGTCTGGCTAAGCAGTCACCAAATTATTTTGGCTCATGCACGGGAGCCTGTGGACAGTTAAAGCTGCAGGGAAAGGAATCTGCTGTTCCCTGCTTTGTTCAGCTTCTTGCCTGTCCCTTGGGATATGAGCCAGAGGTAAAGCCAGGCTGACCTCAGCCTGAGTCTCCTGTGTTTGAAAGTAGGGGTAGATGTTAGGTTTACTCTGGTTTAGAGATTGCCTTGAGCTGGGGGTGGAGCTCTGTGACAGTGCCCACCCTTAGCAGAAGTACCTACACTCCTGTTCCTTGTTTCCAAACATTCACAGATTAACCTGTGCCACGTATATCCTTACTGATTCCGAGGATCTTATAAGTGGAAGCATTAGAGTCTGAGAATCTTTATTTAGCAAGTCCTTCCTTTTTTCCTCCTTCCTTCTCTCCTTGTCTCCCTCTCTTCTTCCCTCCCTCCCCCTTCTTCTCTCTTTCTCTTTTGTGCTGCTACTGTAACTCAGGGCCTGAGTGTCGTTCCTTAGCTTTTCACTCAAGGCTGGTGCTCTATCACCGGAACTACAGTTCTACTACCAGATTTTTGTTGGTTTATCAGAGATAAAGGTTTCACAGATTTTTCTGCTCATGCTGGCTTTGAATCTCCATCCTCAGAGCTCAGCCTCCTGAACATGGCAGCAAGTTCAATTACACGGGTTACTCCTTTGGCCCAGACTCCTTACCAGGGCCCCAAAGCTAGGCTTTGCTGCCTTTGCTAGGCTTTTGCTGTCTTGACCCCCCCCCTCCGCCCCCGCAGATGTCCTGTAGAGCTAGGGGTTCTCCCAGAATCCTCCGGGGAGTGCCTGCAGGCAGGAGCCCCCACAGGGAGGCTTTAGAAGGCTCAGTCTCTACTGAACTCAGGGCTCTGTGATTGGGCAGGAGGGCTGGGACTCAGTACTGCATGACACAGTGCTTGCCTTTCTCCAGAGGATGAAGCTCTTGGAAAGAGATTTTAAGTTACAGGTGGGCCCCCCTCCCCAGCCTGGCAGGTGGTCTGAGCCATAGCTTCATGTGTGGTCTGATAGATGGTGTGACCGTGTTCTGACCCAATGGCCTGCCAAGAGGCCTGGCACATGACCTGCCATTTGATTGACACTCAGTCTGGCTCTATCCTGCCATATGGCCTAACATGTGGATTAATGGACACAGTTGCTGATATCCAGCCTGTCCCAGCAGCCTTGGGCTGTCTGATCATCTCTAATGGAGGAACAAAAGCCCTGTCTGAAACAGACAGGTCATGGAGGACAGGCAAACATAGGTTGGCCTTGTGAGGATGAAGCCCACCATGGTGCTCTGGGCAGATGGGATTGTGCATGCACACGCGTATGTGCGTACCAGCCCCTCCTCCCCCTACCCCCTAGGGTTGGCACCGTTCACGTGCATGCTCCCTGCTCCCTCTCCATCCAGATGCCCCTCCAATGCCCTCAGCCCCGCCCCCGCACTGTGCACTCCCCACTGTCCCAGTAAATGGCTCCGCCCAGCTGCCAGGCAGGAGCCGTGGGTGGAGGAGAGGGAGGAGCAGAGCCATTTGTCTTGGGCATCGGGAGGGGAGTTGGCCACTTACAGTGGTGATGGATGATGATTCTGCTCTGCCATCTGTTGGGCTGGCAGGCTGCTTAGCACAGCACTGCACACCTGGCTGGGGCCTGCCTGTGGAGATGAGCCCCTGTCTGTGCTGTGCCCCGGGGATCAGCACTGCAGGGTGGGAGGCTGGCAGAGGGGGGCTAAGCTAAGGCCCCCAGACCACTGGAGATGGAAGGATGGCACACACATGTCTCCAAGAGCCCTGGTGGGCAAGTCTTGCTATGGAGCACTTGCCTTATTCCTTACCCTCAGCCTTGGGGAGGAGAAGCTGAGGCTAGGCCTGGGCACTTGTGGGCTTAGAAGAGCCCATCACCCTTAAACTACCCACCTCCTTTGGCAGGAATGTGTATAAAGCCCTTGGCATGGAGTCTGACCTGCTGGTGCTCAATAAGAACAAAGCAAACTGAACCTTGTGTCCATCCATGTTGCTCTGTCCTTCCCTTCCCCCCCCCACATCCCTGGGAGTCCTCTCCATGGGGCTCTTGGGGCTCTGCTGCTGTAACCTGTGACTTTACCTCTCAAGCTTACCCAGTTTTCCACTGCGTTCCTGGATTCTAGACTTTTCCCTGGAACTGTCTCCTTGTCCAAGACACAGCATATCCTTGCTTAGGACATAGCTGCAGCCTCCAGAAAGCAAGTTGGCAAGCCAGTTCCCATCTCTCCCTGGGGGCCTGTGGGGTCTACTGCCCTGCTCCGTTCTCCTCTGGGAGCTCAATTTAGATGGGAACAGAGGAAAACAAGGAATGTGCCCTCTCACCCCTCACCCTCGGGCAGCAGCTGCAGCCAGGACGTGGGCCAGGCTCTGAGAGGACACTTCAGGGGGGAGGACCCATGCGCACAGGGACCTGGCATACAGAAAGTCAGCAAAAGCTGCAGCAGTTCCATTTCACTGGAATAGAAAATTTGCAAAGAGACATCACAACATGTTTCTGTAGCACTGTGGGTAGACTTTACCACAATACAAAGCAGCAAGCAAAATGCCTATAATTCCCGAGGAATCAGGAGAAGAAGGAGATGCCATTGCTATCACCTGGCAGGGCTTCTTGGAGAAGGTGGCATTTTTCACCCCCAGTTCTCCTGAGACTTCCTTCCCCATCCTGTAAGTACCCAAGGAATGAGACAAAAGGAAAGAGAAACCCACCAAGGTCCTGGTAGGGAACAGATGGCTTCTTGTGTAGGATAAGCAGGACTTGTTATTATAGGAATATTTGGAAATGTGTGGGCAGTAGACAGGACCCTTGGAAGCACTCGGCATTCAGGGGCTGGTGATGGCTGAGCTGCTACTTATTCTGGGCCCACTGGGAGGAACTGAGGACAGTTACCAAGTCCTATGAGAATCCTGGACAGATGTGGCTAGCAACTTCAGTTAACTGACTGATCAGCTTGGGGTTACTACATGGAGTGGGGCTCAGTACATGCCCCCCCCCCCCCACTTCCCCAGCACCTCTAGAGGTCCCGTGGTCACATGCAATAGAATGTTGCAGGCGTCCCTGAGGTATCCCAGGCAGCTTGGCCTCTCGGTGCAGTGCACAGAAAGGAAGATGGAGATGAGCTATGGAACAAGGTGAAGGCCCATGGAGGGTAAGCCCAAAGGAAAGGGCACCTGTTAGGGGAGCCCTGTGTGGAGGAGGCCGTTTCAGGGTGCATTCCTGTAGCTGGGACCACATCATCATGTTCTCAGGACAACCTGCTGGACACATTACCACCTCTACCATGCAGGCAAAGAAAGTGAGACTGGTGGCTCATGCCTGTAATCTTAGCTACTCAAGAGGCTGAGAGCTGAGGATCAAGGTTCAAAGCCAGCTCAGGGAAGGAAAGTGTATGAGACATTTATTTCTGATTAACCAGTAAAAAGCCAGTAGAGTTGTAGCTAAAGTGGTAGAGCACCAGTCTTGAGCTGAAAAAGCTAAGGGACCTGAATTCAAGCCTCAGAACAGGCACATGTACACACACACACACACACACACACACACACACACACACACACACACACACACACACACAGAGGCACGCACACATACAGGCAGTTCAGAGAAGTGATGTGATTTGCCCAGGATCACACATCCCCAAGATAGAGTCTGGTCTCTGGTCTCTGGTCTGACTGCAAAGACCCAGTGTGCTTTTGGGAGCTCCATTAGTGCCCTGCAGGAGGCCCAGCTCCTGCAGGTAAGCGGGGCTGCTTGGTGAAGGGGTGGGTTCAGTGGCAGGCACTGTCAGCGCACTGTCAAGCCAGCTTCTAGAGGTGACAGCTGGTCTTTGTTTACCAGGCAGCTGTGGGCTGTGGTTCCTGTGGGCTGGGAAGAAAGAAGACAGACTTCCAGCAAAAAGCACGGGTATCATTTGGCTTCTCTTAATTGATTTGCAAATGTACTGAAGAATTGAGGTAATTCCCTTAAATGTTACTCTATTTAAATTTTGGAGGTAAATGTGGAAATGAGGGTTAGCACTATATACTGGAGGAAAAGAATGATCTAGTTTTTTATTTTATTTGGTACCAGTCCTGGGTGCTTGAACACAGGGACTGGGCACTGTCCCTTAGTGTTTTTGTTGTTGTTTTCAAGGCTGAAGCTCTACACTTGAGCCAAAGCAACACTTCTGTATTTTTGCTGGTTAATTGGAGATAAGAATCCCACAGACTTTATAGTCTGGATTGGCTTTGAACTGTGATCCTCAGATTCTCAGCCTCCTAAGTAGCTAGGATTATAGGCATAAGCTACCAGTGCCTGACTGCTAGTACTGTATTTGTTATTTTATTTTCACCCTAGGCATAAGGAAGGCAAACTCAGTATGAATACCTCATCATTTGAATTTCAAATATTCTTCTCAAGTTGAGCACAAAAGGAAATTAAAAAAATACTAGTGTGTGCGCGCACACACACACACGAACCATTTCTTCTTTTGAATATGTGACTCACAATGTCCTACTTTAGGTTAAAATAGCACAATTACAAGAATCAATCAGTCCTAGATAGATGTGTTTACTCAGAAATGCTTAGAAAGGAGACCAGTCAAATGAAAATTAATAGCTTAACACACTGAAATTATCTTTACTGGAGAACATTAGCTATGAGCATTAATATTTGGGATTTCTGTTTTGCTTGCCAGGTATGGAGTTGAGCTCAGAGGTCAGGGCATGGAGGAGAATAAGGAGGTGATTGTTCAGACAAAAGGAAGATATTCTAGAAAGTTCCCTGGGACTGAAGTCCTTCTTCTCCCACCAAGATACAACAGTTACTAAGCAGTACAGAGCACAAACTAAACCACAGGCTACTCAGGGAGACAGGCCTACATGGACATTTCCTGCCCTACCTCTGGATTCTCTGTGCTTTCATCTGTTTCCCTGGGGTCTCAGTTTGCCCATCTATGAAATGGGAACAGCCATGGTGCTGTACCTTTAAACACCGAGTAGAGGAACAATACTTTTGTACATTCAGCCCAGGACCCTCCACGAATGCAACTGATTTACCCACCAATGCTTTCCCTCTAGCTGGGGGGAACGGTAAGTGAACCTGACTGCTGATTGAATCCATCTCATCGCTGACCACAACTGGGCCAAATGCTTGATGGCTGTCTTCCTGATTTCTGCTCTGAGAAGGGGCGACAACAGATACTGCCTGTTGCTTCAAGAGATCCTGGAAGCCCGGAGGACAAAGTATAGGAAATGGCATGGAAATAAATGCTGACATTTTTCTGTAGCCCTGGGTGGGGTGGTGTCTACCAGGGGAGGTTTGTTTGGTGTGCAGAACCCTTCTAGGTCCAGGGCTGGAGATGAATCAGTACAGAACACAAATCCTCTTCTCAGCAGGTTCTCCTGGGACTCCTCCCAGAGACACAGGGCTTTATGTGCTCACTGAACCAGGGCCTTGAGAGACATCCTGAGAGCAGGGCACCAGGTGGAGGCTCCAAAATCAGGAACAGCCAAGTCAGATCACAGCCTGGAGCTATAGCTCATCCTTTTGTTGCCCTTCCTTCCCCTCCCTCTCTCCCTCCCTGCCTTCCTTCCTTTTGTTTGTTTGGGTTTTTGTGTTATTTTTGCAGTAGAGGTTGACTATCAGGTAGGTCTCCAACCCTCACTTCTCTTGCCTGAGCATTCCCTTTCCCTTCTGGGCTGGCATTACACGCACGTGCTACCACATTCAACTAAAGCATATGCTTTTATTGATCTGGTTTCATGTCAGCCCTGGTTGCCCCACAGTTCATCCTTCTCCTAGGAAGAGGAAATGCCTCCGTTGATCTCAAATGGGGAGGAAAAAAAGGAGGCCCACATAGACAACATTGAAGAAAACATTAAGACCAAAAAAAAAAAAAAAGGAATAATTTGTCTTAGGTAAAGTACACAAAAACAGTAGTCTCTCTGTAGCATGGCAGGTGGCTGTCTAATGGGAACACAGGAAGCTTGAGGTGGGAAGGGAACCTCTTGCAACAATGCAGGCATTTGGGATAACAATGAAAAGAAAATACAACTGTACCCCGAAGTCTTTTGCCACATTGTAGAGGTTTGAGGATAATCCCTTTGTTGGACTGCTGTCACCTTTGCCCTGTAGGTTTGTTTTTATTTTAGGGGGGACCTGGGGTTTGAACGCAGAGCCTAGGCGCTGTCCCTGAACTTTTGTGCTCAAGGCTGGCACTCTACCACTTGAATCACAGCTCTGCTTCTGGCTTTTTGCTGCTTCATTGGAGATAAGAGTCTTGGGCACTTTTCTGCT
Source organism: Perognathus longimembris pacificus (assembly GCF_023159225.1). Lineage (NCBI taxonomy): Eukaryota > Metazoa > Chordata > Mammalia > Rodentia > Heteromyidae > Perognathus > Perognathus longimembris. Next base: position 23,748,640 of record NC_063167.1, on the reverse strand, counting down.
CAGGTTGGCTTTGAACTGAGATTCTCAGATCTCAGCCTCTTGAGAAGCTAGGATGATAGACATGAGCCGCATCCTGCAAGTTTCAAATCTCAAAACGAAACAGGCTAAACCACAACATGGGGCCATGCCAACCTCAGCTCGCTTTCTGCATGTGTCAGGCTGTGTCCAGAGAAGGGTCACATGGAGCGTAGCAATCTACCCAGAAGCCTGCGCACTGGACAGTGGAAGAGCCAGACCTGTGAAACACCTGCCTGCTTAGACCGCAAAGCTGGGACTGAGCTGCAAATGTGCATGGAGTCCTTGTGCTAGGGGAGCAGCCATCTTGGTCTTCATGGTGCTGGGTGCCACCTTCTGCTTCCAGTTGGCTATGCCTCAGGGCTTGCTAGAGTTATCATGTGGGCATAGAGGTCCTCATGAATGCCCACATCCCCTTCCAGGATACCTGAAGGTGGCAGCGTGATGGCCCAGGACTCCACACCAGGAGAGAAGGCTGGAAGACTGTCTCAAGGCAGTGGAACTGTTTGTGGTCAATGATGAGCGCCTGCCTGTGGACAGCTCCTAGGTCTTCTCCAGGGAGAAGCCGGAGGTGCTTGAGGGCACCTTGATGCCTTTTTGGAGTTCTGCTTATCCACCTTAAAGATGCCCCATTCTGAACCTCAGTTTCTTCCTGCGTCAGGGGGACAGGCATGCCTCCCTCCTGAGCAGGCGCACATAGCGTTCCCGCCCCCCATGTTCACCGCCTCTGCCACACACCCTGGCCCTGTTTTGGTGGGTTCTTACCTTCCTCTCTCCCTAGACCCTCGTGTGTGGTGGGTGTGTGGTCTGTCTGAAGGTGGGAGGGGAGGCCCACCCTTGCCCTGTGTAAGCCAGGAGCAGCAGAAGCTGGCCCTATAATTAATCCCCCAGAATTCCCGCCACCTTTGTCTCTTTCCCATTGAGATCGGCCAATTAGCAGCTCTGCATTCCTCTGTGTGGCAGCCACTTATTAGGCAAGACAAAGGCAACATTGATTCCAATTTGTCCTGCATTTGCTTCTCTCTGAAGTTCAAGATTGCATTTGGGGGAAGAAACGCAGGGGCAGTGGAAAGAGAACACCTAAAATTAGTTGAAATAATTTTAGCTCGATTGTGAGTGGCTAAACTAAATATAAACAGCAGAGAGGAAAAAAAAATTCTTCGTGATGTTAATTACCATAAGCATTAAGTACCCCAAAATGAGGCGTACAATTTGTTTGGTGACACTCTGATAATTAAATCATTTTCTCTCATTGAGGCTCCTTGCAGGTTGGTGTGGAGCCTGGCTCTCTTCCTGAGTGGTTTTCCTCTGGCTCTGAGGGGGTGCTCCAAATTCTGCATCTTAGGCTTCTGAGTCCATGGTATCGCTCCCATCCAGAGGGGCTGTGTGGTGCTAACTGTTCTCTTGAGTTGTTGCCTGGGTTTTTGTTCAGTCTGACATATTCATGGGAGCTTGGCTGATGTCTGGGCTGAAGTAGACAGGAAAATGGCCCAATGCCTACCTACCTAGCCATCCATCCATCCATCCATCCATCCATCCATCCATCCATCCATCCATCGACCCATTCATCCATCCATGTGTCTGTATGTCCATCTGTCTATCCTTACATCCATCTTCACATACTTTTTCGAGGCGAGCACTCTTGACACTAGGCCATATTCCCAGCCCCTTCACATACTTTTTCAATGATGTGTTCTCCTCCTCCTTCTCTTCCACCCCTTTTTACGCTGTTATTGGGGTTAGAACTCAGGGCCTCAAATCTGTCCCCTTAGCTTTTCTTTTTGCTGAAGGTTGGTGCTCTACTACTTGAGCCACGGATCCACCTCTGGATTTTTGGTGGTTAATTGGAGATAGCCTCACAGACTTCCCTGCCAAGGCTGGCTTTGAAGCATAATTGTCAGATCTCAGCCTCCTGAGTAGTTAGGACTTCAGGTGTGCCACTAGTGCCTGGATTCAGTGTATCTTTGGCATGCCTTTCATGTGCAAAGTATTGAGGGTAAATAGATAAAGAAGATCTAGTACTTGCCCTACAAGAATCAAGTAGATGTGTGTGTAGGCATGTGTATACATGTGTACTTTTTATATACACACCCACACACACCACTTCTTGTAGTACAAATCAAAATGTTCTATATGGAAGTAGAAAAATTTAAAAACAACTTGAATAATGGATTCCTTTTGACTGGAGAGTCATGGAAGACCTTGCAGAGACAGTAACATCAGAATGAGCCTGAAAAGATGAGTAGGAGCTTCCTGAGCAGAAAAGTGGGAGAAAGGACCCCACCCCCACCCCAGTCAGGGGCCAAGTGGGAAAAAAGGCATGGCATTTCCAAGAGTGTTGGCAGGCTTGAGTGAGAGAGAGAAGAGTTGCTGGGAGAGGCAGAGGGTGGTGGCAGAAGTGGTTTAAGACAAAATGGTGGCATGTATGTGTAAGTGCTGTCTTTGTACTTGACCCTGTGCCCCAGCATCTTATGCACCCTCTCATTTGACCTTTATCCCAACCCCCAAACTGAGATTATTATCCCTGCCTGTCCTGGGGCTCAGAGAATTTCTGTAGCTGGGAAGACTATCTGATGACTCAGAATGGCTCTTAGTCATCATACAAAGCTGGCAGGCTGAAGGCCAGACTGGAAAGACCTGGGGTGCCAGGCTAAGTGGAACCAGGCTTTGTTGTGCAGGAGAAGGCACCTGGTCTAGTTAAGGAGTGAACGCTTCAGCCACTGTGGGGATAGACAGAGTGGTCTTGCTGGGTTTTAGCTTTGCTGGTGGGTCTTGCGTCCCATGCACCTGACCCTGGCATCCATGGTCCCGGCAGTGTTGCCAATGCACTGAACTTAATGGCTGCATACTAAACTGTGTGCCACATGCATGAAAGCCTCTATGTTATCTCTCCTTGCAACCTGCTATGTAGGTATTAATACTGGCAAGGATGTATGTGAATACCCAGGGCAGGTGCGTGAAGGTCCTTGCCACCTACCTGGCTCTAAAGTGACTTGTTCTTCCATCATTACCTTCCCTTCATGAAATGTGCTCTTCCTGTGTCCATGCAGAGAGGACGTAGTCTGCAGGATAGAGTTGTTAGGACAACCCTCTTCAATTCCTCATTCCCTGTGGGGTGGGTCCTGGATTGGAGGAAAGAATGGTCTGAAGGGGGCCCTGACTGCAATGGAGCCAAGTGGGGAGGATCTGTTCCAGCTCTCACATGACCCCGGACCCCTTCCAATGCCTCGACATTTTATTTTGCTCTCTTGCGTGGCAGAACTTGTTGAGAGAAGTTGCTGCAGGCTGGGTACTGGTGGCTCACACCTGTAATCCTAGCTACTCTGGAGGCTGAGCTCTGGGGATTGCAATTCAAAGCCAGCCCAGACAGAAAAGGTCTGTGAGAGTCTTATCACCCATGAACCACCAGAAAACCGGAAACAGCACTGTGGCTCAAAGTGGAAGAGCACTAGCCTTGAGCAAAAGAGCTCAGGACAGTCATCCTCTCCCCCCCCCCCCCAAAAAAAGTTTCCTCTAGTTCTTCACCTTCTATCCTTTTTTTTTTTTTTTTTTTTTTTTTTTTTTTTTTTTTTTAACCCTCTCCACTCAAGCTTTGGTCCCCATCCCTCTAGCCATCACTTTGAGCCAACTTATTATGCATTCTGGGCTCATCTCTTGCCCTGGTGTTGTCCTTCTTAGGAACCTCTGCCCAGGTAAACCCTGTCTTCTTAGCTCGGGTGCTAGCGGCCTCACTTGCCTTTCTGCTACCACACTGGCTGCTTCTCAAGGCCTGGCTCTTTTTGTCCTCCTCCAGGCTCTTAGTGTCACAATTCTCCCTTTAGCTTATTGAGCTCCAGCCCCTAAGTTTCCTTCTATTTTTTTCTCCAACGTTTCGCAGTAAGAAATTAATTTTACATTTTCCAGTTAAACACTCCTATATACAACGGAAACAAAAGTGTCACAGAGCAATATATTCATCTTTACTGGGTGCCATATATCTTGAGATTTTAATCTCTTCTATTTCATTAAAAAAAATGCTGCTGTTACTCCTGGGCCCTTCCTCCAGCCTTGCCCTAGAGGCAGGCTGGCCCTGTAGTCCTAGGCCCCAGAGCCCTTGTACTCAGCTTCCACTCCAGCTCCATGGAGATCCATCGCTGTGAAACCAGACATCAGGCTTAGCTCAGCTTTCCTGGCTGAACTGCTTCACTGCTGATAAGAGTCTCATGGACGTTCCTGCCCAGGCTGGCTTCGAACTGCAATCCTCAGATTGCAGCCTCCTGGGTAGCTAGGATTACAGGTATGAGCCACCAGTGCCTGGTGAGTTGAAGATTTTTTACAAGGTTAAGGAGACAATCTTGTTGACAGTCTCCAATCCCAGTTGCAGGAAAATCCCACATGACCTGTAAGTGATCATCCCAGTACAGGGATGTGTGAGGCAGTGACTACTACCCTGGCTGGTAGGCTAGCAGTGAAGAAGGGCATTCAGTCATCACCCCCTCCTTGCTTTGGAAGGAAACTGCAAGACACCACCTTCCCAGAGGGCCTTATTTTTGGAAATTTTACCTGGAGACATGGAAATAAGAAGCAATCATGGTTTCAAGAGACTTGTGAAATGTTGCCATAAAAACCTACAATATCCAAAGGGTGAAGGGAGGCCACCCCCCTTGGGAAAGAGGAAGCTTTCCCTGGATATTCTCAGTTGATCTTCCTTCACTAATTCTCATTGGCCAGAATTGAGTCCTTAGAGCACATATGAACCAATCAGGAGCAAGTATGGTTTAGATGAGTCATGTGGGTTGGAATATATATTGGCACATCTATTATAAAGACAGGCCACTTGGTACTGATGTGCGTACCTTGAACTGTCCAGGAATGCAGAGACCATATGGTCCTGGACAGCTGGGAGAAGAGGTGACAAGTTTAGCTCCAAGTTTCCTAGTAGCCAAGGCAAAAAGAAGCCAAACTGCTAGGAGAATTTACTATGTGTTACAATGGCCCAATGGCAAATAAAGGGAAGACCCCAAAACCCTAGCTCTAAAGCACAATTAAAAAATGTATTTCAGAAGTAAGAAATGGAGAGAGTCTGAGAGGGGGCTGGAGGAACCAATGCATGTTCCATAGCAAGCTTTCTAGAATTCACACTGGATTTTATCCAAGGGTAGAATTTAGACTAGCTGAAAAGAACGGATGGATTTTTTTGACCTTCAGGTAGCCACCGTGAATATCATTTCTCTTGCAAACTTTTTGATAAACAAGGGGTAGCAGAGAGTGCGAGGTTGTATTCTCTGGAAAGAGCCTGCCAGGCAGTTTTTTTTTTTCTGAGATACTCACATCTTGACAGTTGACAGAGTAGTTGGGATATTTTTACAATAAGAATTGAGGAGCCCAACCAGAACCTGTATGTCAGGTGCCTCCCCTGGACTTGTAAAATGGATATTTAAGCCCCACATCCAGAGCTTTATACTGCCTAGGTAATGGCTCTGTGTTTCATTTTTAGTTGGTTTCCTTTTCAGTCTTGAGTATGAGTCACTTTGTAGAAATTTCATATGCTCACTCCATTCCCATTTACCAAGGTTGAGGTAAGTGTCTTCTAACGGCCATGTGCTAAAGGCTTGGTCCTGGTCTGTGTTACTGGGAGGTGATAGAACCTTGTGGAAGGTCCTTTGTAATCAGGAGTATGCCCCTGACGATGGGGATCCCAGGCCACCCCTCCTAGATACCTTCTTTCACTTCCTTGCCTCAAAGTGAAGATTCTGCTCTGTCACCTCCTGCTGCACCTCTCCCTGACATGGTGTCTTGCCACAGACCCACGCTGGCCGGGCCAGCCATCCAAGGACTGGAGCCTCCAACACGAAGGACCTAAATAACCCTTTTCTCTTCATCATTTCATTATTTCAGACATCTGGTTAGGGTAACAGAAAACGGACTAACACATCACAAATTCATCTCGCCCATTGTCCAGCCGGCAGGAAAGGGTGTTTTCTCTTATACCTGTAAACTGTGTCCATGACTGTGTCATCCCTGTCTTAGTTCAGAGATTGGATAAAGATTTCAGAACATGGGACATTGGTATGTGTGTGTGTGTGTATGTGTGCATAAATATGAGCACACCTGCACATGGGCATGTCAGTATGAATGTGAGGGTGCACATATGCCATGTTTTCCTGTATATGAAGGAGTAGCTCGGCATTTGTGGGTTCAGACTGTGCAGTCTCTGTGCTGCATGGCCCACACATTTGAATATTTGTGCAGGTCCTTCCTCCTCAGATGATCTGTGTGATCTTCTGGTCAACATCACAGATTTCTTCCTTCTTAGTGGGGTACTCGAATGCCAGATGTGACCCCCATATCTGCTCTGCTTCCTGGAATTCATGGCCTGGTGGGGTCCCCTCCAATGGAGAGTCTGGGCTGGCTTATGACTCAGTTTAACACCACCACCAACTACAACACAACCCAGAGAAATGATGCTGAACCAGGTCAGAGTCAGCCGTAAGGAAATCTTGACGTTTCTTCTTGTGGCATCTTGAGCTGCTATGTAAGAAGTCAGGCTGGAGTGGCCATAAGGAGAAAACCCAAGACTACATATAGAGGAGAGAGAAAAAGAACCCAGTCTTTCTGCCACACTCACCCAGCACAAACAGTCTGGGATGATCGAACCCAGCCCGGGACCCGACAACTAACTGTACAACCAGCTGCCACTGCACAGAGCCAAAGAGCCACTCAACTGAGCCTCAACCCTCAAAGAGTGGTGGGACAATTTGTTGAAATACTTGGGTGCTAGGTCCCCCCACTCCATTCTCTGGATCCCAATGGGAATGGGCTGCTTGCTTGAGGTGTGTGGAAGAGAGATTAGGGACAGGAAGTACTGGAGAGACCAAGGCCACTCCCCTCTCTTTCTCTTCCCTGTCTCCCTTCGGTCCTGTATTTATTTGTTTTGTTCTTATTTTTGGAAAGAAAACTTGGCAGAGCTTTACTGAGTAAGTAAGCAAGCAAGCAGACAAGCAGGAAAAACCAGACAAACAGAAGAGCAGAAAGGCCAAGGCACACTCAAATGGAGTGTGGCTGCTCACCCTGTCTTGTATTTGTATCTCCCATAGCAGCCTGGGTTGGGTGGAGCTTGGGCCTCTGGCTTGCCTCCGTCTACATAAATGGTGGGTGGGGTGTCTTGCCTGGCAACCTCCTCCTCCCCCCAGAGCAGGTTACAGGCCTTTTGGAATTCTGCCAGCGTGCCGTCAGGCAGACAGGCATCTGTGTAAGTGGGTAATTTCATCAAGGAGGTGAGACGCTCTGCACTGTGTGTGGAATCCTAATGGGTGAAGCCACTCAGCACCTTCAAACCTGGGGACTTTGGCCCACCGGGCCCCCAGGGATGCCTGGTCTGTGGTCTGCACTCTGGGATTCAGACCACTATAGGTGTGCAATGAATAAGACACAGACATATTTACATGAAGTCCCAAGAGCCTACTGGAAAAACTCACCTTAAGAGAGGAAAGTTCAAGGCACTGGGTGGTTGGAAAGAGGAGCGATTCTTAGAGGCACAGTCCTAGGCTCACATTGAATGGGGGCCAAGGAGGTTGCAAGAAGACAAGAATTCTGAATTCCTAGGTTTTCCTAGGCTGTCAACATAGACAGAGAAAGGATCACAGAGGGGTGCCCCAGAAGCCACAGCCCCTGGGACCAGGTACTCTCATGTCTTATTTCTCACATCACCTTCCTCTCTTCCTCATACCCTCATAGATTCCATTGACATGCAAAGTTCCAGATGTCAGCAGAGAGGATCTAGCTGAGAACAATATTCAGTTTAAATTCCTGGACAGATTTCTGATTGGCTCTGATTAGTTCTGCTTGATCAGTGTTCTTTCCTGACCCAATCAGCTGTGTTGGGGGTGGAGTCAGCTATTCCAAACAGACCTACCTCTGCAAAGGCTGGTTAATTGGAGATAATCTCATAGACTGTTCTACCAGGGATAGCTTCAAACTGTGATCCTTAAGTCTTAGCCTCCCAAGTAGTTAGGATTACAGGCATGAACTCCCAGCACTCAGCATGGTCTAACATTTTTTTTTTAAGTGGGTAGGACCAAGAGTAGAAAGGCATAAGCAAGGGAGCTATGGAGAGAAATGTGAGATGGTACGCTTTGATTTGTCAAAGTACCAGGGCCCATTCTGCAGGACCATGAGAGAATGTCTCATTGCCTTCCTCTAGGCCTGTGAGGTAGAGCTAGTATCCTTACAGCCTTGTGTGTTGAGAGTCAATGGCCATCCCCTTGAAGATGTTTGGGGGCGAGCATCAATCTCCTCTGTCTGGTCCCCCACTTCTCTCCACCACACTTGTGCCAGGTGTCTCTCTGTGCTCTGATTATTTCTCTCTGTGGGCAGCTCCATTGTCATGGAACTGGCCACAGCTCCTGCTTAGCTGGAACTTTCTCCCTCTTATTCCTTGCAGGCCTCCCATGACCTTGAAAGAACACAGAAAGACAAAGCCCAGGCAGGTGGCAGTGTGAAGGACCCACAGCTGGGGGCACCTCTCCTCACCTACCAATCTTTCCTAACACTCCAGGTCCCCTGTGAGGCAACCACGGTGCCTTTGAAGCTCAAGCCTGTGTTACTGCTCATTTAAAAAACGATAAATCTTAAACCAATAAAATGTGCACATTAAACATTGTCCTGCCTTCTGTGGCCACTGCTCCAAGAGCCTTCCTGCTGACTTGAAGTCTCCTGTGCCAGGCAAGCTTCCGTTTTTTTGCAGGCTTGGTGCAACGCTGCCCTTAGAACCCATTTACAAGGAAAATGCTGGAGGTTTGGGGGTAAGGAGGCAGAGCAATTCTCCAATAAATAACCCTTGGGTCAAAGAAGAAATCATAATGCGAGTAAGAAAATCTTTTGAACTGAATGAAGATAAAAATAGGACAGCATGGGCTGGGGATATAGCCTAGTGGCAAGAGCGCTTGCCTCGTATACATGAAGCCCTGGTTCAATTCCCCAGCACCACATATACAGAAAATGGCCAGAAGTGGCGCTGTGGCTCAAGTGGCAGAGTGCTAGCCTTGAGCAAAAAGAAGCCAGGGACAGTGCTCAGGCCCTGAGTCCAAGGCCGGGGACTGGCAAAAATAAAAATAAAAATAAAAATAGGACAGCATCAAGCTTGTGGGTTGCAGCTAGAGCACTATTTAGAGCAGATGTTCTTAAGTTGGGGCAAGAAGAATTCAGGGACCCTGAATTCTGAACTCAGCTGTGAAAAAAAATCATGTGTGTTTACATAAACATATGATCTATTTTAAGCAAGCTGAAATCTAGCAGAAATCTAACATTTCCATCAATTAGCAATATAGACAGTGGGCCACCATGGTCTTGATGGTACTTGTGATTTTCGTCACCAAAATTATATGTATTGAATCCACACTGACTATTCATTGAAGGGTGGAGGCAATTTATTTCGTCTGTTTGGTCTCACAGGATGTGCATTCAGACTTACATAGACACAAAGGTACAACTGGCAACAGTTTATTTGTTTCTATTACCTTATGAGCCACAAGGGCATAAACACTGAAGAAAGATGCCTAGGATTCTGCCCCAGAGGAGACACAGGCAATGTATTCAGGTTATCTTACCTAGAAATGTCTACCACAGGACCTGGCAAAGAAGCTAATGTACTGGCTGCCGACAACAGTCTAAAAAGGTCTCAAGGTACACCATCAGCCTCATATCTGTTTTTTAAAAACACTTTTATTTTGAAGTGATTATATAGATACGCAAGAAGCAGCAATGACTATAGAGAGAGGTCCAGCGGACCTGGGATCCTGCTCTGGTTGCCTCTTCTAGAACTACAGGCTAGTACCAAAACCAAGACATCAATCCTAGAGGAAACAGACTAGTTCTGTGTAATGACTTTATTACATGATAGATTTGTGTAAGTACCATAATGAAGATATAGAACCATTTTATCCCCTTCAAAATCTTCCTTGGTCAATGTCCTTTCACTCTCTAAAGCTTGGCAGCCGCTGCCTCATCTTCATAGTGTTGTTATGTGTTATGTACACATGTAGTGTGTATGTGCCAATACTGAGCCTCACACGCTTGTTCAACTTTTGCACTCACAGCTGGTGCTCTACTACTTGACTCATGCCCTCTTTTTTGGTGAAGGGGGGTAGTTCATTGAAGATAAGAGGGTGAAGGATTTGTCTGCCTTTGAAACACTATCCTCAGATCTGACCTCTTGAGTAGCCAGGATTACAGGCATGAGCCACTGGTACCTTGCCATTTTTCTAATGCTGTCATTTTAAGAGTGCTATATAATTACTAAAAATAAGTAAATCGATAAAAGAATATTTAAATGATACCATACATTCTGAGACTTTCCAGACTAGATGCTTTTTTTTTTCAATTTTTTATTATCAAACTGATGTACAGAGAGGTTACAGTTTCATACGTTAGGCATTGGATACATTTCTTGTACTGTTTGTTACCTCATCCCTCATTCCCCCTCCTCTATCCCCCTTGCCCTTTCCCCCCATGAGTTGTTCAGTTCATTTACACCAAACAGTTTTGCAAGTATTGCTTTTGTAGTTGTTTGTATTTTTTTTTACCCTATATACCACTGTTTACCAGTATACATGGTTTCCAATATACTCAGATAAGATACAGAGATAGTGTAGGTACAACCACAGGAATGGGATACAAGAGGATAATCAATAATTGAATCTACAGTTACACATAACACGTTGAAAGTAGTTACAACAGTGATATAACAATCGTTTCCATAACATGGAGTTCATTTCACTCAGCATCATCTTATGTGTTCATAAGAGTATAGCTATTGGGCTCTTGTGATCCTCTGCTGTGACTAGCCTAAACCTGTGCTAATTATCCCCTGTAAGGGAGACCATAGAGTCCATGTTTCTTTGGGTCTGGCTCACTTCATTTAGTATAATTTTTTCCAAGTCCTTCCATTTCCTTACAAATGGGGCAAGGTCATTCTTTCTGATAGAGGCATAAAATTCCATTGTGTATATGTACCACATTTTCCTGATCTATTCGTCTACAGAGGGGCATCTGGGTTGGTTCCACATTCTAGCTATGACAAATTGTGCTGCGGTGAACATAGTTGTGCTGGTGGCTTTAGTGTGATTTTGTTTATGGTCTTTTGGATAGATACCCAAAAGTGGGGCCGCTGGGTCATAGGGTAGCTCTATGTTTAGCCTTCTGAGGAATCTCCGTACCGCTTGCCAGAGTGGCTGAACCAGTTTACATTCCCACCAACAATGAAGTTGGGTTCCCTTTTGGCCACATCCCCTCCAACAATTGTTATTGTTGGTTTTCAGACTATGTCCTGTAGATCCATCCAGGGTGTAGTGTCAATAACTTACTCCCTCTTACTGCTGTGTAGAGTTTTGTGGTATGGAAGCATCAGTATTTTTAGGTATTCACTACTACATTGTTTGCCAGAATTTGGTAACATCTTACATTGTCATCAGCAAAACATGGGAAATCTGGTCTCTGCTTCTGTCACTATTTTTTGGCAAGAAGAAGAAAGATTTGAAGCAAGGTCTTGCTTCAAATCCGAGGCAGATCTCAAAGCGAGAATTCCCCTGCTTTAGAATCTGGAGTGCTAGGATTAGAGCTCTGTGTCACCTGTGTGCCCCTATTTTTAGTTTTAGCTGTTCTGATAAGTGTGTGATGTTATCTAATTGTAGTTTTAATCTGCATTTCCCAAGGGCTAGTGACATTTAAGTTGATGGTGTTATTTATGACGCTTGTGTTCTCCCTAGTCAAATGGCTCCCCATGTCTTCTACTTTCTAACTTCTTATTTTACATGTTGTTGAGCTATTTTTAAAATTGTGGTGGAATGTCTATAAGTTAAAATGTATATAAATGTAAATAAATGGAATGTATATAAACTAAAAATAGTAAATTTTCTATTTTATAACAAACTTTACTGTTTTATTTATTTTATTTTAAGGTTTTGTTTTATGTGTGACCAAGGAATCAAACCCAGGGCCTCATGCATGCTAGGCAAGCACTCCACCACTAAGCCACATCCCAAGTTCCCAAATTCATTATTTTAATTATCTCAAATTGAATCATTAGTAAGTGTGAAATGTATGTCTGGTGTCATCTAACCAATCCCCAGTACTTTTTCTCTCTGCCCATTAAATAGCTATTGCCAACCTGTGACCACCATTCTCCTCTATGTCTATGGATTGGAAATACTTCATATAAATGGAATTAGGTAGTGTTCATCATCTTTATGAGTGGATTATTTCACTTGGCATAATATTCTCAAGCTTCATTGATGCTGGAGCATGTGCTAGGATTTCCTTCTACCTGAGACTGACAAATATTCAATTGTAGATATGCATATACATTTCATTTATTCATCCAGTAGTGGATATTTTAGTTGTTTCTAACTGTTGGCTATTATGATTAATGCTACTGTGAACATAGGTGGACAAATAGCTCTTCAAAACCCTGCTTTCAACTCTTTTGGGTAGATCCTCAGAAGCAGAATTGCTGGATCATGTGGTGATTCTGTTTTTAATGCATTGAAGGACTGCCATACTGTTTCCCTTACCATCCTTACCAGCAACAGTGCAGTTTCCAGACTCTCCACATCTTCAACTTTGAGGTCTTAAAAAAAAAAAAAAGTAAATAGTGAGAAAGCCAGATGCCTGTGGCTCATGCCTATAATTCTAACTACCCAGGAGACTGAGATCTGAGAATAGAGAAGTCTGTGAGACTCTTATCTCCACTAGACTAAAAAGCCAGAAGTGGTGCAAGACGTAGATGGCTAGCCTTAAGCAAAAAGAAGCTCAGGGATAGCACCTGAGCTCTGTGTTCAAGCCCTAGAACCAGTTTGAGCATGCGGGCGTGTGCGCATGTGTGCACCCCCACCTACACACCACACAGGGTACCAGGGAGTGTCAGGTGAGACACTATTGAGTTTTGAGAATTCCCTGTATGTCCTAGACGCCAGTCTTTTAGCAGATATGTATGTTGAAATAACTTCTCCCAGTCTGTAGCTGATCTTCATCCTGTGAACATGGTTTGCCAGAATAAACTTTACAATTTTGATGATGTCTAACTTGTTGATCTTCTATTTTCTATTGTGAATCGTGCTTTTGATGTCATGTTTAAGAACTCTTCCCCGCACCTTCATCCAGAAGACAATCTCATATGTGTTTTCCTGAAAGTTTTCACAGTCTTATCTTCTGTATTCAAGTCTAAGATATACCTGAGTCAATTTTATATCAGATGGTCTAGGGCTTGTAGATAGTGAGCTGCTCCAATGATTGGAAAGATGATTGCATTCATTTCTTTAGCCAGTTGAGATGGATTTTCAAATATTGAACCAGCTTCCTGTTTGTTTCACTTGATTGTGGCACACAAAACTCTGTTTATATATCATTTCAATGTATTGAAGTGCCTTTGTTGGGTGTATACAGTTCAGAATTAGTGTGACTTTTTTGGTGGATTGGTTCTTTTATTACTACATAATGTCTATTCCTGTCTCTGTTAATTTTCTTTGAATGCATTTCATCTGTCCTTTTTCCTTTTTTTTTTTTTTTTTTTTTGTCGGTCATGGGACTTGAACTTGGGGCCTGGCTGCTGTCCTGGAGCTCTTTTGCTCAAGGCTAGTACACTACCAATTTGAGCCACAGCACCATTTCCGGTTTTCTGGTGGTTAATTGGAGATAAGAGTCTCACAACTTTTCTGTCCAGCTTGGCTTTGAACCATGATTCTCGGAGTCCTGAGTAGATAGGATTAGAGGTGTGAGCCACCAGCACTTGGTCCCTGTTTCCTTTCAATTAATGTTATAAGACAACTCTTTGTTTACTTTCAGCTGGTATATATGGTTATTTTTTTATAAAGGAGTTCCTTGTAGGGATCACATAATTTTGTGTTTAAAAGAAAATCCATTGCATAAATCTCAATCTTTTACTTGGTGTATTTAACTCATTTACACTTAATATAATTGATAATAAGTTAATAAGTCTGTCATTTACCTGTTGTTTCCGAATATTTTTCTCTTTATCTCCCTATTTTCTATTCTCTGCCTACTTGAACATATTTTTAAGAATTAACTTGAGTTATCTTTCTGTCTATCTTTGTGGTACTGGTATTGAACCCAGTATTGAATTAGACTACCACTCTCCCACTTGATCATGTCCCAGCCCCTAATGATCTATAGTATTTTAAGTATGTCTGTTTGTATAAGTTTTTAAAAAGTTTTTTCTAGCTATTACATTATACATACATAAAATCACAATTTACCTGTTCCAATATTTGTCAGTCAAAGGGAAACCTTATCTCTCTTTTTCCTTCTTTTCTTTATTACATAACAGGCTTAAATATTCCTTCTACATGCACAATAACCACATCCATGGTGTTACAATTTTTACTGTACCATTACACATAACAGGATCTTAAGGAAAGGGGAAGTCTAATTTATTTGTCTGGATGTTTACTCTCTCCATTGCCTTCCTTCTTTCCCCAATATGCCAAGATGCGAAATAGTATCATTTCCTTTCTGTTTTTTTTTTTTTTTTGTAGGTCATGGGGCTTGAACTTATGGACTGGGTGCTGTCCTTGAGATCTTTTGCTCAAGGCTAGTGCTCTGCCACTTTGAGCTTCAGATCCACTTCTGATTTTTGAGTAGTTAATTGGAGATAAGAGTCTCACAAGGACTTTTCTGCCAGAAATGGCTTTGAACAGTGATCCTCAGATCTCAGTCTCCTGAGTAGGATATCCAGGATATAGGCACAAGCCACCGGTGCCTGGATATTTTTCTATTTTCAATCTTCAAGTTTAGGTTAATTTAGAGATTATGTTAAGGTAGATGTGTTGGCCACAGATTCTCTTAGTTTCGTTTCATCAGATAATACCTTGATGTCCTCTTCATTTCTAAAGGGTATTTTTGCTTGATAGAGATGTTGTGCCAAGTTGCAAGACCACCCCCAAGAAGACCACCGAGATTCAGACACTCCGAAATGCAAAAGCAAGGCAAGGCTTTATTTAACGAGCTGCCAACTCGGGCCTCGTCCTACCCACCGACACAGCGGAGGTTAGGAGGAAGCCCCGAGCTGTGATTACACAGGGCTTATAAAGGCAAAGAACAAGGTTACAACAATCAGCTGTGCAAGCAAGATTAGAACACAGGTACAAATCTGATTGGCTCAGGGTTCGATTCTAAAATGGGGTTCACGTGGTGGGGCCTGACTTCAAAGTCTGGCACCTCATTTCCCCCTTTTTCTTTTTGGTACCTTGGGAGCCAATCATGGCTCCATTCTGTCCATTTCAATGGCTTGCATGTCTAGGGGATGATATAGAGGTAAGGCATGGGCCAGTAGGGCCAAAAGTAGTATCCGAAAATAACTCTGGTCCCTCGGTTTTAAAGGGGGGCTGATGGGTGAAGATCATCCATCTTCTGTAACTTCTTCAGGCTGACTCAGGGGCGTTGACCTCACCCAGCCAGGAACCTATAACCCTAGTTTACTTTACCAAGGGACTGCAGGATTCACCTCACTTTGGAGTGAGCTGCCAAAATAACACTAGCCAGGGTAGTAAGGAAAGAAGGCAAAAAAAATTATAATATTCAGCCTAACTTTCTTTTCTTGAGGCGAAGGCGAAGCGGCTGAGTTGGGTGCTTGGAGACCTCCCATGTTCCACCACGGTAGTTGTCATCCAGGGCAAAGGGGTCAGCTGGCCTGGCGTGGAAGCAATGAACCCAAGTGGCGATGCCGTCTAGGGTTCCTTCCACCGTGGTTCTTAGGATTTCAGTCCCCTGGTCTGAATAAATTGGGGGTAGGGACAAAAGCAGAATCATATCTTTTAGAGTCCAATTCATTTTCTCTACCTGTCCTGCACTCAGGGGTCTATAAGCACAATGCAATTTCCAATCCGTCCCCAGTGCAGTGGCTATTCCCTGACTTACTTTTGAGACGAAGGCCGGTCCGTTGTCTGACCCAATGGTGGATGGGAAGCCATACCTGGGTAGGATTTCTTCCAGGATCTTCTTAGCCACTACATTCGCAGACTCATGCTTTGTTGGATAGGCTTCAACCCATCCTGAAAAGGTGTCTACAAAAACTAGCAAATATTTGTAATTTCTGTGAAATCTACTTCCCAATACACACCTGGCCTATTCCCACAGAGGTGAGCTCCTTTAGTAATCTGTTGATTGGGGGCATTGGCAAGCTGAGAGGCCTTTAACAGATCTCAATAAGGACACAATCTCAGGTCTACAAGCTTTCTTTACTAAACAGATGTATGAGCTTAAAATTCTCACTGCCAGTCAGGGCTTTGAGTAAATGCGGGGGGTGAGATTTTAATCTATCCTCTCATTTGACAAACTTACCCTTACTAACCACTATCACAGATGACTGGCAAATTCCTGCCCAGTAGACAGACATGGGCATTGGAAAGGCATGCTTATGAACTATTCTTCTAGGACTTCCTGGCTTTAACTTTTGAAAGGCCAACAGTAGTGACTCTAGGATCTGACACCATCTCTGCCATCCAAGCAGTGGCTTACTGCCTCTGGATGCTCCATCACTTTTGTCCCAGGAGGAGTGACTTTCGACTTGGACTCAGGGCCTGAGTGCTGTCCCTCAGCTCTCCAGCTCAAGACTAGCACCGTACCACTTTTGAGCTCCACACTACTCCATTCCCAGCACTCTGCTGGCTGATTAGAGACAAGCCTCTCACAGGGACCTTTCTTTGCCCGGGCTGGCTTCGAACCGCAGATTCAGATCAATGAGTCTTATAAGGGGCCACTTTACTCCAATTATAAGCAACAAGGTGGTCCACACAGTAGTTTTTAAGCATGCTCTTACCTGGAACTTAAGGGTCAGTATTAGATCTTGACAAACTTGTAGGAATCACCTGTGCTTCTCTGTGGGCCTGCTGGAAACTGTTACAAAAAAACCTACAAAGAAGCTGGAATGGCAATTAAACATTTTGGTAGCCATAATTCTCCTTTTCTCACTTTGCAATAATTATTTAGGACAATTTTACTTCCAAATTTCTTATCTAGAAATGTATTCTTGATTTCCAAAGCCTTTTTAACACTAACACAACACTTTAGCTTTTATCTGCATCAGAAAAACTGAAGCTCACAGGCAATCTGAAACCAGGTGCCGCCCTTTGCTTACGGGCTGCTTGTTTCAAAAGAGCCTTTTTTTTTTTTTTTCTTCAGTCCCAGTTACTGCATGGCATGAAGACCTTTGAATTTAAACTTAGTTTTGCATCATACTGTAGTCTTGAACATGTTCACACTCACACATGCACACACACATACATTTTCAAAAGATCTTAAAGCGCGCTGAATAAGCATCGGCCGTACATTTTAAGACAAAAACCTTTAGCAAATGATTTTAGCATTCTCCAGCCTCATTTTCCAGGGCTTGATAGTTTTAGTAAAACATTTTTAGTCTTAGTAAAACATTTTAGTGCACCAAACAATTTTCTGCTTAAGAAGGCTGGGTGGGGGTCCCCCCAGAGTTCTTTTTGTGGACACTCACACTCTGATTGTGAACCATCGCCTGTACATCTTTCCAGTGAGCTAAAGTCAAGTCCAGGGGAGTGGAAGGAACATTCCCCATCATCCGTTTGTCAGTCAGGCACAGTGCAAGAAAGAAACACACAAAAATGAGCTATCTCCTTAACCTCCCTCCAGTGAGCTAGGATCAAGTCTAGGGGGCTAGGTGGAGGTCCTCAAGATAGAACGTTATCCATAGCTGATCAGATGTTCAGTCCAAAAGGCTACAAGAAACAAACAATTAATACAAAAGGAGGAAAACACACAGGCCTAAGAAAAGCTACGAGTTGGAGATCTCCCAAGCTGGCCCACAACCTCCTACAAGGGTGCAGAAGGAATGGACCCTAGTTGGCCTACAACCTCCTGTAAGAAGGAGTGGACCCGAGTTGGCCCACAACCTCCTGCAAGGGTGCAGAAGGAGTGGACCCGAGTTACGAGTTGGAGATCTCCCAAGTTGGCCCACAACCTCCTGCCAGGGTACAGGAGGAGTGGACCCAAGTTGGCCCACAACCTCCTGCCAGATAAGCAGAAGGAGCAGACCCAAGTACAAGGTGGGCGGGTTGAGTCTCGTTTAGGAGGCCCTCCTGGTCAGTTCCGGCCAAAAACCAAACTGACTCGCGCCCTACAAGCAAAAGCAAAACAGACAAATTACAGGACAAGACAAATGAACAGTGCTGTTTTCTTACCTTCGGAGTCTGGGATCTCGGGGTCTCTGGGGCTATCCCGGACAAAACCCCAAATGTTGTGCCAAGTTGCAAGACCACCCCCAAGAAGACCACCGAGATTCAGACACTCCGAAATGCAAAAGCAAGGCAAGGCTTTATTTAACGAGCTGCCAACTCGGGCCTCGTCCTACCCACCGACACAGCGGAGGTTAGGAGGAAGCCCCGAGCTGTGATTACACAGGGCTTATAAAGGCAAAGAACAAGGTTACAACAATCAGCTGTGCAAGCAAGATTAGAACACAGGTACAAATCTGATTGGCTCAGGGTTCGATTCTAAAATGGGGTTCACGTGGTGGGGCCTGACTTCAAAGTCTGGCACCTCAGAGACAGTTTCTTGTTTTAGCAGCCCTTTCAGAATTTGAAAAATGTCACTTCCTCCTGACTCTTGTGACTTCTGATAAGAAACCACTGCCATTCGAATTATTTTCCCCTTACAGAGAAGATCTTGTTTTTCTTTCTATGCTTTCGTCATTTTTTTCTTGGTCTTTCATTTACAGAAGTTTGACTATTTCTTTGAATTCTTCCCAACTAGGGACTTATTGAGCCTAAATAAAGGTTTGTGTTTTATGTCAACTTCATGAACTTTTAAGCGATCATTGATTTGAATAGTTCTTCAGCTCTCTTTTCTGTTCTGTGATGACATGAATTTTATGTCATTATTAAAGTTTCACAATCCTTTTAGGTCCACCTCCTCCTTCTCTTCCTCCTCCTCCTCTTCTTTTTGTTCCTTTCTCTTCTTTTAGTCATGGGGCTTGATCTCAGGGCCTAGATGCTGTCTCTGAGCTTTTGTGCTCAATGCTGGTACTCTACCACTTTGTGCTATTTCAGGCTTTCTGATAGTTAATCAGAGGTAAGAATCTCACTGACTTTCCTGCCCAGGCTTGGTTTTGAACCACAATCATCAGATCTTAGCCTCCTGAGTAGCTAGGATTATGGGTGGGAGCCACTAATGCCTGTCTTGGGGCTTTTGTTTTTTATTTTTGGTGGAGGAGTGGAAGTAATCTCAACTGAAGTAGAGCAGCTATTTTCTAGAACTCTCCTGACTTGCTAAGCTGTTCTTTTCTTGGTTCTTTGTCTAGACAGAGCAGGCTTTTCCTCGGAGCTTTTTTTTTTCTTTCTTCTTTTAGGTGCAGGCCATTGACATTTGCAGGCTTCTGGCTTCTCCAGCACCCAGGGGGGATACATGAAGAGAAAAATCCCAAAAGCTCACTGCTGAGCCACAACTGGGCCCTGAAGTCCACAGCGAATCTCTTTTACTCCCTACTTTTCAGAGTCTTCCATTTGTTTTCTATGTAACCATCAGCATTTGTCAGCCCAGAGAAATACAAAAGGGGCCCCAAACAAAATAACATCAGGTTTCACTTGGGAAGACTATTGTGGTGGGACCAGTGGAGCCTTGCCACAGGAAGCACCAGCTACCAAGTAGGTTGTTGAGGCAGAAGCAAGCTGTTAAAGGTACAAATAAGAAGCATGACACAAAGTATTTTGAAACTATCATCTTTGGCCCCAGCGATCAAGGGAACGGGGCAAGGTCAGTCTGAGCTCTGGGAAGACTTTCTTGCGGAAGTACATTTACATTTTTGGCAATCCTGGGGTTTGAGCTAAGGGCCTCTGGCTTGCTCAGCAAGTGCTCTCCCACTTGACTACAGCTCCCCACTCCCACCCCCACCCCCCAGCCCTTGCAGAAATATTTCCAGTTAGACTTTGGACCAGGCTGTGGTCCTGGAAGTTCTTTGTGGTCATTAGTGTTGCCACACATGTGTGTAAGATCCTTCCTGTATAGCCTGTTGGCTTTCGTTATTTCTATTGGTTAGAATAGGCGCACACAAATTCATTTTGATCCTTTCAACTTCCATGTGTTTTAAGCTACACCTAACAAACAGAATGGGGAAAGTACAGCTGCCCTGTCTTCCTGGAAGCAGAGGCCCAGCTCCTTTAGTACGACAATGATCGGGGAAAGGAAGAGCAGCAGCCAGAGCAAGCTTCCAGAAGATGCTGGGGACACGCTGATGGTCTTGGCTAAAGCTGATGTCAGCAAATGGAAGAGCTGGTTTGCCTGAAGTCCCGGGCATGCCCATAATGAATACCAAGCCTTGATATGGTTATTAATAGTGCACCCAACGGTTTGGCCTTAGAGATTTTTTTGATTGAGTGTATTCAACCTTGAAAAAAAGAAACTTGCTAAGTAAGCAAGTAAGCTGGTTTCGGGAGAAACCACCTTTATCATCAAGATGAACAACAAATTCATGCGGCCCACAAGGCTTCCACACACAGCTTTTGGGATGGAATGTTTTCCCTTTTTGGTGAGACTGCGATTTGAGACCAAGACCTCATGCTTGCTAAGCAGGTGCTCTACCACTGGAGTAGCCTTTCCCCTCTCAGAGATGTCTCCACAGGGGGCAAATAGCTTTTCTTCCACAAGTCATGTTTGCTAGTAAGCCAGGACAAGCTTTTCAGGCTTTCCACTTCCAAACTGCCATGCTTTGCCATGTGTACCCATTTCAGCCCTCACTTCAAAGATGAAGGGGGTCATCTGGCAGACACAGTTGGACGCTGATGGCTTAGACCTGTAATACTGAGGAAATCAGACCAGGTAGATATGTCTGTGAGACTCTTATCTCCAATTAACCACCCAAAAGCCAAAAATGGAGCTGTGGATCAAGTGGTAGAGTGTCAGCCTTCAGTATAAAAGCTCAAGGACAGTGCCCAGGCCATGAGTTCAAGCTCTAGGACAAGCATGGAAAGAAGGAAGGAGGGAAGGAAGAAAGGAAGGAAGGAAGGAAGGAAGGAAGGAAGGAAGGGAGGAAGGAAGGGAGGAAGGAAGGAAAGAAGGCAGACAGGAGAGGCAGACACACAGAAGCCAAACCATTTCATCTAAGAAAGGCTGAGGTTTGGAAAACAGCCTAAAGGTTCCCAAGCCAGATACTGCTTTCCTGCAGCTGTGTGTGCCAGGATTTGAGCTCCATCTGTTCTACTTCTCCAGTTGATATCATGAAATCATGTTGTTGTTGTTTTCCTGGAACGCTGGTCATTCTGTTGAAATTTCCTCAGCTGGTTATTTTGCCATTGAGAACTGCGCACTTGCAGGCATTGTCATCAAAAACATGGAACACAGCTCTCCCCTCCACTGCGGGCATCTCTGCAGTGCAGCCCCCTGCTGAGTTAAAAAAATTGTAGTAAAACATACAAAGTGTAGCAGTTACCATCTTAACCATTTTCTGTGGCATTAAGAACATGGTTGTGTTACCATCACAGCTGCCCCTCTCCATGGCCGCTCCATCTTTTCCTAACTATATCCGTTCCATCCCTCCCATCCCCCAGCTGAGGTACCCTCCATCTTTCCTCCCTCTGCAGATTTAAAGATAAATGAAATCTTCTGGCAATTGTCCTACCAGTCTGTTTCCTTTCCTGTAACAGAAATACCCAAGGTAGGCTAACTTTATAAAGAAAAGAGACTCCCTTAGTTTCCAGCTCTGGAGGTTCAAAGTCCAAGGTCCACGGCATCCTTAGCTTGGCTTAGGCTGGTCACAGCATTGGGAGACTCCTTGGGAGGAGGAGATGGCATGTATCTCCAAACATGAAGTGGGGAGAGATGAGGGATTGGGGGGAGGGGCAGTGGGGTTTCATCTCCTCTTCCTCTTCCTCCTGTCCCTCCTCCTTTTCTTCTTGAGGCTTGAACTTAGGGCCTGGATTCTGTCCCTGAGCTCTTGTGCTCAAGGCAAGTAGTGCTCTACCACTTGAGCTATAGCTCCATTTCCAGCTTTTTGGTGATTACTTGAATATAAGACTCTCATGGACTTTCCTGCCTGGGTTGGCTTTGAACTGAGATCATCAGACCTCAGCCTCTTGAGGAGCTAGGATGATTATAGGTGTGAGCCACTGGTGCTGTGCTGGGTTCCTTCTTAATCATCTGTGACAGCAGCTCCCTGTTGAATTAAGGATTTCTCTCCATTCTCCATCACCGCTCAGCCACTGCTCTGCGAGGCACCAACCTCCTAACACATGAACTCTTGAGGAGGAAGACATGCTTAGCCATATCTGTTAGTATTTCCCCCACCTCAGGTCCTCAGGCCCTCTCATTAGCCCCCAGATCCACCAATACCTGAACTCCCTGCCCTAGAGCTGTAATGGGCCACTCCCACTCACCATTCAGACCTATCTACTTCCCCTTTAGCCCTAGAGCTATATAAGCAACCACCTGGATTAAAATCTTATAAACCTTCTGTCTGTGACTATCTCCACATGGTCCCCTGGGATGGTTGGGACCGATTCTTTCAACATGTAAACCAAATGTCCCCAAGGTGGTCAAAATTTATCACCTGTTTTTTCACCTAATTAGTTTTTGAGGCTGAGTAATATTCCATTGCATGTGTCTACGTGATGATGTTTCTTCTTCGGTCAATGGACATAGGGGCTGCTGCCGCCTTTTATCTATGGTGAACAGTGCCACTGTGAACAGGAAGGTATAGGAATCTCATTGGACTCCACACTTACTCTTTGGGGTGCATTGCTGGAGCAGGAATTGTTAGATGACATGGGAATTTTATTTTTAGTTTGTGGAGGAACCATCATCACACTGCTTTCCATAATGGCTCTACCACTAATAAGGATCCCGTTACAAGTCTGAGTCATCTTGGAGCCATCTTCTCTACATTGTGCCAATTTCAGTACTGCACATGGTGGTTTTAAGTCAGTGTCAATTATCAGACACTTCTTTGGGGCTTTATTAAGTTGTAATCGACAAATACAACTTTTTTTATTTTTGAAATTCACCTTGATGTTTTGATATCCACATGCATTCTGAAGTATCCACCACAGTGAAGCTAATGGATATATCCTTCACCTCGCCTATTTACTTTTCCTTTCCTCCCCATTGAGAGGATCTGCTGCTTTCCTACAAACTTCAAGTACCTAACAGGATATAGCATGTTATTGTTAAGTCTATCCATCATTATGAATGCTAGTTCTGCAGAACTTTTCCATCTTGCATAAATGGAACTTTGTATTTACTGACCAGTAAATACCTCCCTGCCCCCATTCCTCCTCCCTCAGCCTCAGCTGACTCTCTTCTACTTTTATGCTTGGGGTGGGGGATGGGAGGGTGGACTTGTGCTTGTTGACGGTTTTATATTCTATGTATCAGAGATCAGGCAGTATCTGCCTCTTATTTTAGTCTGAAGCCTTCCAAGTTTATCCAGGCTGTAATGGCAGGATTTCCTCCATTTCTCAGGACCAAATATTATTCTACTCTCTGTGTGTGCTTAAATGTGTATCACATTTCTTTATCTAGTGATGGACACTTTGTATCTTTGCTACTGTGGACAATGCAGCAGTGAACGTGAGAGTTCTGGTATTGCTTTGAGATCCTAATAGATGTACACAGACACACTCATATATATACATACCATACACACATATGAATATATACATATATTAAAATATATACACATATAAATATATATACCATCTGCAGTGGAAACATTATACATATATGGGCATTTAAAAATCATTTTATGTATATGATGTGAATTGAGTTTCATTCTTCTGCATATGAACATCGAAATACCCATTCCCAAAACCATTTACTGAGGAGACTAGCTTTTCCTCATGCGTGTTATTGACACTCTCCAAAATGGGTTTATTTCTGAGATTTCTGTTCTGATTGATTTGGTCAGCATGTCTGTTTACATGTTAGTACACTCCGTGGAGTATGTTTATGTGTGTATATATGTGTGTGTTTGTGCTGGTACTGGGGTTTGAACTCAGGGCCTCATTCTTACCTTAGGCTTTTCTGTTCTTAGCTGATGCTTTACCACTTGAGCCACACTCCTGGTCCAGTGGGTTTATAATATATGCTGGAATCAGATAGTGAGAAGCCTCTGGATTTGTTTATTGGCTACAGATTGCTCTGGCTATACAGAGTGATTTTCAGTCTTTTGTGATTTATATGAGTTTTAAGATTCCTTTTGTAGTTCTGCCATTGGGATTTTGACAGTTATGTGTTGAATCTATAGGTTACTTTTGGTAAAATGGGCTCTTATCAATATTCAATCTCCATTTCATGAACATGGGATGTCTTTCTAGTTAGCTGCATCTTTACAAATTTAGTTAATCAATACTTCATAATTTTCAGCATACACTTTTCACCTCGAGTTTCATTTCAGAAAAAGCTTTGTTGGTTATGGTACTATTCACTGGCAGATTTTCTCCCTTCCATAGCTTTGAATATGCCATCTCCTGTCCTATAAAGTTTCTGCTAAGAAATCTGCTGTTAGCCTACTGGGACTCCCTTCTATGTGACTTAGCATTTTTCTCAAGCAGTTTGTAGGTTTCTGTTTTTATCTTTTGCTTTAGACAGTTTGACTATATTGTGACTTGAAGAGGATTTTTAAAAATCTGTTATGGTACCTTTGAAATTATATGAGTCACATGTCCATCTCCTTCACAATACTTGGGACATTATTTTCACAATTATGTTACTGAACAGGTTTTTCCTTTCTTTTTTTCTAAAAAAAACAACAACCCATAATGCAAAGGTTTACTTATTGGCGTCCCATAAATCTTGAAGGCTTTCTTTCTCCCCCGTTTTACTCCTAAAAAACCATAATGTGAAGATTTGCTTGCTTATTGGTGTCCCATAAATCTTGAAGGCTTTTTTTCCCCTCTTTTGCTTTTTTCTCTTGCTTTTTGTCTGATTTCAAAAGACCCGTCTTCAACCTTGGAAATTCTTTCTTCTGCCTGATTTATTCTACTGTCAAAACTCTCAATTGTATTTTTATTCTACTTACTAACTTCTTTAGCTCCAAGACTTCTATTTGGTTCTTTTTTTCCATGAACTCTATCTCTTTGGTGAATTTCTCATTAATGTCATGAGTTATCTTTCTAATTTCATTGAGTGGTCTGTGTTCTCTTGTATCTGATTCATTTCCTTCTAATCATTATTTTGAATTATTTTTCAGGTAATTCATCCATTTTCTTTCTTTGATGGAAAATGAGTCCATCATGGTGTTTCTTTAGAGGCATGGTGTTAGCTAATTTTTTTTCCCATACTTTATGCATCCCTATCTTGACATTTATATATTTGAGAGCTCAGCTGCATTCACCACCTTCATAAAGGCACAAGACTTTCTGCTGCATTGACTTCAGTTCTAGATGGAGGCTTTAATGCAGTATGTGGGTAGCTCCTTCTGTTATAATCAAGGCTGGCAGTGTCTGCAGGTGTCTCCAAGAGCCTATGATGCAGGGATTGTATGATTGCACTGCCAGCTGGGAGGCAGTTCCCCTAGATAGGGTGAGTTCTGTGGCAACACAACACAATAGAACTGATTGTAAATGGTGGGGGGGGGGGGGAAGTGGGAACTATCTGTTTCTTTGGATCATGTCGGAGCAAGGTAAGTGCAGGACAGTATTTCTGGTTAGTGCCTGAGAGTCACACAGATAACTTCACAAGTCTTTGCCTGAGGGAAGGTTGTCCTGCTGCTTTCTGGAGCCCACATAGGGTGAGCAGCCCAGTGGGCTGGGCTTCTGATGCAGAGTGCTCCATTGCTTAGTGCTGTAGGACAGTCAGGTAGACAGTCAGTTGGGCAGTCCATGTAGCAGCTTCCTGGGGCCAAGAGTGCACAAATGGCTTAGGTGGGCTTTTCAGATGTCTCTTGAGTCTTTTGGAGAAGTGTCAGGCCATCTGGCCTGGTAGGTGGGGCTGGTAGGTCCTAGGGCCAGCTGTGGTCTGTTCTTTGTCTTGGTCTTAGGGTGTGGAGGAGTGTACACCAGGTTCTTCTGGTCGGCCTTATTGCCAACCTCACTCACTCCTCATGTCTTTCCTTTCACCAGTCCCTGTCATTTGGGGATATGAGGTTCAGCCAATCAGATCTCATCCCTGGGTCAACTTCCCGGGAAGGGAAGGTGACTGTGGAGGAGAGAGGTGGAAATCAAAATGGGAGAATAGCTAAGGTTGCTGCACCATCAGTTATTTAAATACAAGTAGCAAAATAGCTGTATGGGGCAGTTCAACTTGGAGGAATGACAGAGTCTGTTATAGCCCACATTCAACACAGAAGGCCAATGGATCTTCAGATCAGTAAGTGGCTGTTTCAAAGCATTGTTTAGAAACCTGTGTTCCAGTTGCTCAGAGGCTGAAGTGGGAGGATCACTTGAGCTCAGGAGTTAGAGACTACCCTGGGTAAAGGAGACAATCTAACTTTTTTGAAAAGGAAGAAATGTGGAGGTAGCTGGTAGGAAACCAATAACAACAACAAACCAGACACCAAAATTTGTCCACTGTGATCTCCGGGGACCAGGCTGCGGGGGGGGGGGGGGGGGCGGAGGGAATGGTACAGTTGGGGCATTATAGTTCTGTTTTTTCTAGTAATATTTTTGGATGACTTACTTTAGAAATTGTGTTGATGCATTACTTTGCTTAAAAATTAACAATGTCTAGCTGGGCACCAGTGACAGTAATCCTGGCTACTCAGAAGGCTGACATCGGAGGATCACAATTCAAAGCCAGCCAGAGCAGGAAGATCTGTGAGACTCTTATCTCCAATTAACTAGCAAAAAGCCGGAAGTGGAGGTGTGGCCCAAATGGTAGAGTACCCGCCTTGAGCAAAAAGCCCAGTGAGAGTATGAGGCCTTGAGTTCAGTACACACACACACACACACACACACACACACACACACACACACACACATCTAAGCTTTTATGAGAAAACATATTATGAAATGAAATGAAAAAGCAGAGGCTTTGCCAGCTGACCAAGACATACCCCAAAGGGCATCCTAAGTGTTAGTTACCTGCCCAGGTCTCATTTTGTATCTCTCTGCACCTTCTAGCACACCACTTCCTGTCCCCAAACAATGGGGTCATGTGCCCTACTTTGGTTTGAGTAGCAGAGATTAAGGCACATCAGGGCAAAGAATTGGGGAATTTTTTTTTTTTAAAGTACAACTCAGAACCACCAGGGCCAAGCTTCCCTCCCTCCCCCATCTGAACAGCATACAATGTGACCACGCACAGGGAGATGCTGGCTTTGGGGACCCAAGAGTTCTGCCAGGCTCTCTCCTTCCCACATGGGTGAGACAGTACCACATTGTGAGGCCCTGTGTCACAGACCATACCACCTCAGATGCCAAATCTCCACTCCTTTCTCCCCTGAGACCACAAACGCCACCCCCAGCAGCAATCAAAAGCCTTTCTCTGCTCAACATCACTGACCTCATACAAACCTTGTTCCTCTAGGAGCCCTGGGCCCAGGAGGAAAGCTCTGTGTAAAGAGCCATTTCTAGGGGCACAGGAGTACAAATATAGAATGTGCCTCTTGGGGAGACAGGTGTGAAAGGACAGATCACAAAGAGGGTATGTAGCTTCAGGGCACTGCTGGTCCTCTCAGCAGGGGTCTAGAGAGAACCTCCTAATGAAAAGGAGACCTTCAAGTTGCCCGCAGGACAAGGGCCTCTTTTAAAAGGTGACTTCCTGTCTTACCAAGTAGGGAGCTGGGGACAGGTGTCTGTATCTAATTCAAGGCCAAACCGTATGTGAATTTAGACCAATCTTTTAATAGGACTTTGGTCACAACTGTGAGGCATAACATTCTTTTCTGGAGTGGAATGAGAGGGATGATAAGAAATTAGAATATTCTTTTATTTATTTATTTATTTTTTGATGCTCATACTGGGACTGAAAGTCAAGGTCTCATGCTGTCTCTTGGCTTTTTGGCTCACGCTGTCTATCACTTAACACCTGAGTCACAAGTCCACTTCCAGCTTTTTGCTGGTTAGAAACGTGATCCTTGGGTCTCAGTCTCCTGAGGAGCTAGGATTACAGACATGAGCCACCAGTGCCCAGCTCAATTCTGTGGTTTTTGTTTTTTCCTTCTGGTTAACTGGGCATAAGAGTCTCATGGATATTCCTGCTTAGGCTGGCTTTGAACCATGAACCTCAGATTTCAGCCTCTCAAGTAGCTAGGCTTAAAGGTGTGAGCGAGCAGGGCCTGGCAGGAATTGATTGGAATGCTATTTGCCAAGATGTTAGTGGTGAGTCTCCATTTTGGGCTTCGTGGAAAGCAGAGACCAGAGATGTTGGACCCCCAGAGAGGGTTGGGATGGGGATGAAGCTGCAAGCCCATGCCAGGAAGATGGGGACAGAGAAACCCTGGAGGGGAGGCCGCCAGACCCTGCCGCATAGCGTCAGGCAGGCAGGACTCCAAGGAAAGATCTGGTCCTCTGCACCTTGATTCCTTTCCCATTTAATCCTGTTTTTAAACATTACCCTCTGGACCTAGCTGTGCTCTTGGAGGATTTAGGAAGGGAATTTCAGGACAGCAGGAATAATCCAGAGAAATGGGACCCAGGAACAAAAGAACTAGTTGACCAGACATAAAGCAGCTGCTTGAGATGCAGGTGACAGCCAGGACACGGGAGTTCTCTAAGCTCCCTGGGGGAGAGAAAAGCATGATGAAGGGCCAAGCTTTCTTCTAGGCAAGTTGTTTGGGGACTTAGACTGTCCCTATCTCGATTTAAAGGAGAAGGTTGACTTTGTGAGGGCAGCAGAGTTCTAACATCTTAGCCATTTTTCACACTCCCACATCTCTCCAAACCATCAATGGAGAAACAGAAGGATATTGACCATCACGACCCACTTAGAGGGCAGCTCTACAGCAGGCCAGCATTGAGGCTGGGCTCATTCACTGAGAGGGTTCAAATGGGATGATTCCCACCAGCTTCTGCCTCAGCGGGACTGTCAGCTGGTGGGAATCTCCACTTCTCATTTGCCCCTGACTACTACACATGATCCCCAGAAATTTCTGGGGAAGTCGTGAGAGTTCTTTCTTTCTTTTCTTTTTTTTTTTTTTTAGGAGAAAACAAAACAAAAGCCAGACAGAACTCTTTCTTCCTCTCCTTTTCTTTCTTTGGAGCTTGAACCTACCCTACCAGGTAAAGCAATAAAATATCTAGTTACTAATATTTGTTTCCATAGAAACAACCAAACTCACCCAACAACTTTTGACTCAAGTCACCCTCAGGAATCCCTGATGATGGCCACCCAATTATGGAGCTCCACAATGGGTTTCCAGTTTCAGGGATTGAATGCTCCAGTTTTGACCTTTGCTTGCTGACAAGTAGAATGCTGGCCCAGAGGGGCCTTACCTTTCAGGAAATGGGCCCCCACTACCTGGAGCTGTCACAGTAAGCAGTCCTCTTCTACAGCTTCCGGGCATCTGTTTTGACCTGCCCAGAAGTGGTCTTTCTTCTGGGCTGGGAAATCCTATTTGAACCTAAAATATAAAATCCATACCTTCATATAAAATCCAATTCATAATAGCACTTGTTGGATGGACCAAGTTTCTGGTAATGCATACTTTTGGCTTGTTCTAGAACAGAAACAGAATAAACAAGACCCAGTTGTTTAAAACAAAACAAACATAGTAACTAATTGATACACAACAAAGGTGTTGTTTGAAGCAGACCTGAAGGGCAAAGTAGACATTTGTCTGGCAGACAAGGGGCCAGCCAGGATGGCAAATGTACAGTTGGTATCCTCTCACTTCCCTCTCCTTGCCTGCCCCTTCCCCGCCTACGGCAGACATCATTCATCAATTATCACATCTCGTCCTGTCCAGCCTAGATTCTGCCTTATCATAGCTTTCATTTCCTTTTTCTTCTCTGTCTTAAAGTGTTAAAAAAAATAAAACCCAATAGCTCAGATATGGTGCTATTTATTACACACCAACAGAATGTCTCTTAAAAAATAAATGTGTTCTTATACAGCAACAGTATCATACTACTAACAAAATTAGCAATCCATCCTTCGTATCTTCTAATACCTAGTCCATAGTTGAAATCCCCTGACCATCTCAGTATGTTTAAGGTTGTGTTTCACCACAGCTGTGGAGCCCCTCTAGGATTCCAGTGTGGAGCAAAAGTGACATTTTTAGATGCCTGAGCCCAAAGCACCTGCAGGCTGGCCTTTGGGAAGTGGAAGAGACCCCTGTGTCTCTGATCTTAGGATGACCTTGTCCCTTACAGGAGCTGCTTCCTAGGTAGGGCATCCATACTCTACCTTCCAACCTTGCAATTCTACTTCTCTGGATCCTCACATCTCTTGTGGGAACAGAGGAAGCTTCTTGCAAACAGGACTTGGGAACTCTGGATCCCAGATTTTCCAGGGATGATCCCAGCAGACAGCTGTGCATTGAGTAAGAAGGTGATTTTAATAGAGGGGGTGTTGGGACCCTCAGTCACCAGGGAGGTGGTTATCCCACTGTGGAATGAGCACAGCCAGGCGGCACCCCAGCCCCACTTCCAGGCTGTCTCAGGTCATCTGACCCTCTGCTACCAAGGGACAGCCACCTGTGTATTTTAGAATCCACAGCCACTGTGCCAGCAGGGACGGGCATGGATTTTCCATTTCCTGTGCATGTCTGCAAGGAGATTGAAGGCTCAATTTCAAGACGCCTGGGCCTGCACAAAGGCAGTGATGATGGCTATTGTCTGCAAAATGGCTCATTGTGGAGACAGGGTGGGGGGCGGTGAATTAAGGCAAGAGAATTCGATCAATGCCCGTCGATTCCTTCCTCGGGGAGCTGAGATTGGACTCCACAGACAAAGGTCTGCTTTGGCGCAGGACACACTGAAGTCGGGGCGCTCCCCGGGGAAGGCAGTGGAGGATGTCACCAAGACCATTCCTCGGGGGTGCAGCTGAGGACCAGGGCCTGACAGAGAGATGGGGGGATCTGGAGGTGAAGCAAGAACACACTAAGGCGGCCTAGGGTGGGATCCCAGGGGCTACTGAGAAACTCTGGGATGGATAAAGGGACCCAAGGATTTGTATTTTGACCTCATAGTTGTTTTTAATGACATTCCTTTAGCTCTGTTCGGGAAAGTGAGACCTTTTTCTTTCTTGTTTCTATCTCTCTCTGTCTCTCTTTCTCTCTCCTATTCCCCTCTTTTCTTTTGCTTATTTCCTTATCATTTACCCAGTGACTGGCTGGCAAGTACCTTCCTACATGGCAGCCACTATGTCCTTGGCTTGGGCTAAGATAGCTGTTAAGGCTAGACATCAGATAGTTCCCACCCTCATGAGGCTTACAGAACTGGTGTGAGACAGATGCCATACAATCAAGGTGGTTATGCAGGATTACAAACTACTGGGCTGTGTGTGTGTGTGTGTGTGTGTGTGTGTGTGTGTGTGTGTGTGTGTGTGTATGCACCAATCCTGGGGCTTAATCCTGGGGCCTGGGTGTTGTCCATGAGCTTTTTTTTTTTTTTTTTTCTGAAAGCTGGTACTCTACAACTTCAACCACAGCTCCACTTCTGGCATTTCAGTATTTAATTGGAGGTAAGCGTCTCACAGCCTTTCCTACCTAGGTGGCTTTGAACCAAGTCCCTCAGGTCTCAACCTCCTGAGGAGCTAGGATTCCAGATGTGAGCCTCAGGTAGCTGGCTGCACTGAGTTTTATGAAGGAAACAAAAGCTCAGAGACTGGAAGTGAGGTTGGTCCCTTGGTGCTCCATACCCCTTGTGTGCTCTCTGCCAGTCCAGGGAGAAGCCGGGCTCCAGGCCATCCTCCCTCTCTTTCCTCAAAGCTGGGTCACCAGCAGTTACCTCATCCATGGGGCTCATCCCACGACCCCTCCCTCCCCCCAGGGGATGCCTGAAAACAGCAGACAGTAGTGACCGTGATGTGTGCCAGAGTTTTTCCTACACATGCATACTATGATCCAGTTTAATGTACACATTAATGATCCGTAATAGAACTATAACAATCAGTATTAGAGCAATCCTAGCAATATGCTGTAATGAAAGTGATGTGGCTGAGGCCACTCTTTGTCTCAAGAGATCTACCTGTGGTGAACTCCCCTTCTGGGGGAGCTGGCAGAGGAGCCAGTGGCTCTATGAGGGTGGTAGATGATGCATTAGGCAAATGGCACCCATGATTGGATAGCCAAGAGGAGTTTTGACTAACAGGCAGAAGAGCATGCAGCTCTGACAAAGTGTGGCTCATAGTCTAGGTGGGTGGACCAGGATCATGAGAGAGCTCGCCAGGCCAATAAGAATGGCGCATGATTTAAAACGCATGAACTGTTTCTCTCTGAACAGTTCCACTTAATATTTGTAGACTGTGGGTAATGGACTCTGTGGACAGTGAAGCTAAAGAAAAGACGGGATTACCGTCCTCGTCTCCTTCCGGTGTCTATGGCCTATACTTGGACTATGGCTTATACTTGGAGCCAGACGCTGCCCATGTTTCTTTCTGCCTTCTGGCAGGAAGTACTAAGAGATCCAGCCCAACCCTGGGGACTTCCTGTTAAGATTTCTTGACTGCTGACTAGGCCTTTACCTTGCGTCTCAGACCTAGTCCTGTGTCAAGAGATTTTTTTTTTTCCTTCTACAAATACAGATCTTAAT
Source organism: Perognathus longimembris pacificus (assembly GCF_023159225.1). NCBI lineage: Eukaryota > Metazoa > Chordata > Mammalia > Rodentia > Heteromyidae > Perognathus > Perognathus longimembris. The sequence goes on along the minus strand of NC_063167.1, from coordinate 23,715,983 downwards.
TTTCATTCAGATACTAATTTACATATAGTGAAACACGCTATCTTGTTCCATCAAGTTTGTTTCTTTTTTTCCTGGGGGAGGGCTGTGCTTGGCTTATTTTGAAATGATTAGTCTTAGATACATAAACATTTACAATTGCTCTATCTTCTGGATTAACAGGCTCTTATGACATGAAATGTCTCTGCTTGACCCTAGAGTTTATGTGTTGAATCTCTCTCTCTCTCTCTCTCTCTCTCTCTCTCTCTCTCTCTCTCTTTGCCAGCCCTAGGGCTTGAACTCAGGGCCTGAGCACTGTCCCTGGCTTCTTTTTGCTCAAGGCTAGCACTCTGCCACTTGAGCCACAGCGCCACTTCTGGATTTTTCTATATATGTGGTGCTGAGGAATCGAACCCAGGGCTTCATGTAGAGGAGACAAGCACTCTACCACTAGGCCATATTCCCAGTCCTGAATCTTTCTCTTATATTAATCTTCCCCAGCTTGACTTTCTTTTCGTTGGTGTTTTCATGGCATATCCTTTCTCATCCATTCATTTTTAACATTGCTGCATTTTTATATTTAAGGTATATATCCTGTGAGCATGGTATAGGTGGGCATTGCTCCTTTACAGGAAGACAATCTCTCTCTCTCTCTCTCTGTCTCTCTCTCTCTCTCTCTGTCTCTGTCTCTCTCTCTCTCTCTCTCTCTCTCTCTCTCTCTCTCTCTCTCTCTCTCTCTCTCTCCCCTTCTCTCCCTCCCCGCCTCTCTTTTCTCTGTGCCAGTTCTGGGGCTTGAACTCAGAGCTTGACCACTGTCCCTGAGCTTTTGTGCTCCGGGCTGGCATTCTACCACTTGAGCCACAGCCCTAGTACTGGCTTTTGTTGGTGGTTAATTGGAGATAAGAGTCCCACAAGTTTTTCTGCCCAGGCTGGCTCTGAACCACAATTTTCAGATCTTAGCTTCCCAGGTAGCTAGGATTACAGGTGTGAGCCTTAGGCCCCCAGCAATGTCTGTCTTTTAATTGGAGTGGTTTAGTCCATTTAGATTCAATGTGACCATTGATTTGGTTGAATGGAAAAGTACTATTTTGTTATCTTATACCTAATTTGTTCCTTTCATTATTTTTCATTTTCTTTCATTTACATCTGCCTTCTTTGAATTAATGAGGTTTTTTTTTTCCTTGAGAGAGAATTTTCTATGTTTTTAATATCCTAATGAGAATTTTTTGTTGTTGTCATGAGGCTTGAACTCAGAGCCTCACACTCTTGCTTGGCTTTTTTTTGCTTAAAACTGGAACTCTGCACCACTTCGAGCTTCTTGATGATTAACTGGTCATAAGAGTCTCACAGGAAAAAAAAAAAAAGTCTCACAGACTTTCCTGTCTGGGCTGGTTTCAAATTTCAATCCTCAGCTCTCAGCCCCTGAGTATCTAGAATTATAGGCACAAAGCACTAGTGCCTGGATAACAAGAATTTTTAATATTCTAGTGTTTTTTTTCTTATCTACTAGCTTTTAATTTTGAATCTCTTTTTTAAATGGTGGCTTTAGGTATGGCAACAAACATTCTCACGTTTATGAAACATGGTCTCACAATGTAGCTAAGGTTGATCTCAAACTCAATACCTTTCTACTTTAGCCTGCACCAATTACAGCATGAATGCTTGTTACCAAAGTCTACTGTCACATACAATGGAAGAACCTTACACTGTATTCCCTTCTATTTCTTCTCTCCTTTGTTCTGTTTTGCTCCTTGGTTGTATTTTCACATATAATTTCCACAATGCAACATTATCTTTGTTGTAAATAGTAAATTTTCTTCTCAAGAAATTGAAAGCTGGGCACTGATGATTCATGTCGAGTAATCTTAGCTAAGTTAGGGAGCTGAGAGTCAGAAGATGGTGGATCTGTGTCAGCCTTGGGGAGCAAGTTCACAAGACCCTTCCTTCTCCAATAAATAGTTGAGTGTGGTGATAAATGCCTGTCATCCTAATTACATGGGAGACCAATATCAGGAAGATTGAGGTTCCAGGCCAGCCTGGGCAGAACAATCTGTGAGACTCTGTCTCAAGGATAGTAGCTGGGTGGCCTACACTTGCCATCCCAGTTACAATGGGAAGCTCAAAATAGGGGGATCATGGTTCAGGGCAGAAAACAAGACCACATCTCAAAAAAATAGCCATTGTGAAAAAAATGGCTAGAGATATATCTGCCTAACAAGTGTGAGACTCTAAGTTCAAACCTAAGTACCATTCCCAATCAAATAATTAAGAAACTGTGTACACTGTGGTCTCTCAAGCCCTTGAGGTTCAGTTCTTTCCCTGTGAACTTTGGCTGTCCTGGTTTTAAGGGCTGTTTTTGAATTCACAGAACTTTCCTTTTTAGTTTCCAATCTACTGATAGATTTATCTAATTTTGCCTTCCACATATACTTTTAGTTTACATCTCTCATCTGAGTTTTTTTTTATAGCTTCCATTTATCTGCTGAGATTTCCCATTAGTTCATGCATCACATAGACACTCTCCTTTATATCCTCAAATATATTTATAAGGGATATTTTAGAGTTGATTACTGCTCATTTTAACATCTGTATCTGCTCTAGGTCTAGGTCTACTGATAGATTTTTTTCCTATGGCTAGATCTTATTTCATTGCTTTTACTTTTTATTTTGGTAGTATGGAGTTCGAATTTGGGGCCTTGTACTTCCTAAACAAATTGCTCTATCAATAAAACCATGCCTCCAGCCATTTTTTGGCTTTCATTACTTTTTAGAGAGGGTCTTATGGTTTGCCCAGGTCTGACCTTGAACCATGAGCTTTCTATCTAGGCATTTCCAGTAGCTGGGATTGCAGATACACAACCACACCAGCCTATTAGTTGAAATGGGATCTTGCTAATTTTTACGTGTGCTGGCTTCATACCTTTGCCTTTGGAGTATCTGGGATTATGGGTGTGAGCCATTGAGCCCAGAGCGACTTTGCATTAGAAAAAAATTAAACATTATAGTGGACACTGTATTGAGACCTGAGTATTTTCATCTTATTTAAAACAGCATTGCTTTTGTTCAGGTAGGCAGTATTTTACTGGCAAATTACCTGGCTCTGTCATGGATTGATTCTGGGATTGATTTTATTGGATGGGTGTAGGAGAGTCCTTAATAGATGGTCTCTTTGGCCCAGGACATTCAGCAAGATGTCCACCCTCTCCTGGCCCTGCCATGTCCCTGCATGGTGTGACCTCCCGTAGAAGCAGCGTGGCTCCTGTGCCAGGCGCCAGTCTCTGCCAGGCCAGACGGTGCCACCCTGGAGGTGCATAGCTGGGTATCTAATCCCAGACATTCTGACTCCAGCCCTCCTATAACCTGCCCTGCAAATTTCAGCTGCCCACATCCAGCTGCTCTGTCCTTCCTCCATCTCTCCTGGCTCTCTGTGTGCTGAGGTTTAGAAGGCGAGCACCGGCAGGAAACCCACCCCCCAGTTTCCCTTTCTCGAGGACCCCAGACAGAGGGCTTAGTGCTGTGTAAATCACGAGACCCTGCTGGCATCTGTACCTGCACGCTGCCCTTCTCCCCCTCTGCCCTTGGTTTCGGGCTGCCCTCCTCCTGGAGTGGGGATGCAGGAGAGAGGCAGGGTAGATGGGAAAGAAAGGCGCTCAGAGGAGGTTGCTGGACAGTGCCCGCTGCATCTTGTTCCTGGCTCCCTCATGGAGCCCCAGACAGGACAGCAGCTGTGTGCTGTTGAGCTCGGAGAAGAGGCACAGGGAGGGGGTGGGGGGCGCTGGGAACGCAATTAGCTGACAGTTTGAGACTGATGAAGTGGATAATGAGAGGTGTAGGGATACATTTTCATGCTTAAAAAAAAAAGTCAGGGAGAGAGACTGTTGCACATTAACCTGTTCAGGCTTGAAGTGCTCAGGAAACCAGTCCCTGGTGGGAGGCCAGGGATCCAAAGACTCCAAGTCTGGGCTAGCACCTCCCCTCCTCCCCTCACCATTATCCTGCCCACAACCAGCATTTCCCAAGCTCAGGGGGACCAGACTCTGTTCCAGCCAGCCATCATCCATTCACTAGTCTCCAAACCCATGATGACACCAATTTTATTATCACCCATTTTACGGACAAAGGAACTTCCCCAAGTCTCATGTTGATGAGCCAGGAATCAGAGTTTCTCACCATGGTCTCTCTCTAGAGCCTGAGTTGCTCAGCCTTAGTCTTGGTCTCTCAGTGTAGATGCATTGGGCTTTGTCCATGGTCTTTAAGGAAAAAGACTTTGAGGAGAAAGGAGCCTGTTTCCCAGAAGCTGCTGTTTGAGAGGCACTGAGGCAGCTGGGAAAGCATTACCTTGCTTCAATAGAAAGAAATCCTATTAGAACATTTGCATATTTTACCCAGAGAATTCCACCTTTCAATGGCAAGGCAACCTTAACACCTATGAAACTCACAGGGCTATTACATATTGAACACCTATGGGATGGTACAGATACAGGCATGAGTAAACAGACAACAATCCTGACCCAGTCCTGGGCATCTATCTATGGAACAGCCCCCTGGGCTCAGGAACAGCTGCTACAGAGATCCACTCAACTCTAGGGGTGCTCAACTCTAGGAGTATAGCATTTAGGCAAACAACTGCTGGGCTGCTCTGGGGGGGGGGTGTGCAGGGGTGTGCGTGTGTGTAAGCCAGAGGGGTGATAGCAGGGAAGGAAGGGGCCATGAGGGACAGGGTAAAGGCAGCCAGAGTATGAGGATTTTCTTGATCATTATTAAAAGTGAGTTTCAACTGAGGATGGGAGAGGGGGAGTTGGTGCATTTTGCGGACCATCAGTTTGGTGTCTGAAGCAAGACAGGCAGGTGGAGCAGATGCAGTCAGAGCTGATGGCGGCCTTGGGCCAGGCTGGTAGTGGCAGCGGTGGAAGAAGGGATGGGATCCTGTTTGTATTTTGAAACCTAATAGATTGGATTTTTGAGAGAAAGGTTTCCAGAATGACCACAGAGCTCTGTCCCCTGCATCTCAGAGCCAGGGGCTGCCATCTTGGATCTGAGGAGCAGGTTTCTGGGAAGGTGAGGATGGGTGTCATCCAGGACTGGCCCCTGGGGAGTCCCAGTGGAGATGTAGCACGGGCTCTGGAAGGCTAGAGGTCAGGATAGTGACCCTGGAGGGGCTTTTGCTCTCACTTCTCCAAACTGAAGTCTCTCTGAATGGATTAGAGGAGGGGCTGACAGGCCCCACATTGGGTGCCTCCCACCCACTCCCAAGCGCTGCCTTCCTCTGGAGTTGTGCCACACCTGTGCCCCACATCAGACCAAGTGCCCAAGTACCCCACTAAGTCTGGGGAAGGCAACCAGATCTTCTGGAAAGAACTTGCCGGGACGCATGTAAAAAAGGAACAGCTCTAGTTCAGTGGGTTATTTGGGGCTGGTGCCTGCCTTTCTGGGATTTGCTCCTCTATCTGTTAGGTGGGGCTCCTAGGAGCACCCACCTTAGAGTTTGATTGTGAGCGTAAGCAATGAAGTGGGGAAGTAGACCATCCCTTCATCAGGTCCAGCCCAGTTACTCATCCTTGTGGTCTCTTCCTCCTATCCTGAGCTCCCCACCTAGACTTCTCTCCCCACTCACTGACATTTTACATGCTAATCTGCAGCGCCTTTAAGAAGTGTCCCCTCGCTGTCTCTGGTCATCATCTCAGTGATGTCCAGATAGCATGCCCAGAAGGAAGAAGGGTTGGAGTCTGGTCTAGCTGAGTGTCAGGTTTACCTCTGCCTCTGCGTGTGGGTGGCTTTAGGGAAATTATCTGACCATCTACAGCCTCCACTTCCTCACCTATAGGATCAAACCTAATCTTGGATTTGTTGTAAGAATTAAACAAGATGTGGCAAAGAAAGTACTGGGCACCATGGACTCACACACATAGAAACTGTCCCCCTAGAATGTTTCTGGACCAAGGAGTCAGCAGCCTTTTCTATGGAGGTCACGGAGGAAGTCCTTTAGGCAATGCTGACAAAAGGCCTCTGCTGCAAATGTGCAGTTCTGCTGTTGTGCCACGAAATCAGCTACAGATAGGACTTCTGTGAGTGGGTGGGGCTGGGTTCCAGCCCCATTTACTAGTGCTTGCACATGGCCTGTGGGCTTTTCCTACCTGGGATCTAGACTGACCCTTTCACTTGGCACTAAGAGGGGAAGGAAGCCCAAGCCACAAAGCTAGGTGGTGGAGCCCCTCCTCCTGAGGGAAGGTGTGGGGTATGGGTGGGAACAGGAAGCAGGTGGGAGGAAGCCCAACTCTCAGGAATCAGCTCTGGGTTGTTGGCTGCTTCTTCCAAATGGGTTAGCTTTCTCCCTCCCCTGTTGATTTGCCAGTTGCACACACGCTAGTTGCTCATTAAATATTCATTTGATTGGTTTAATATGATAATACATCTTCGACACCATCTTGGAAGCTTCTGGATTTGCCCTTTAGAGGAAGCTGTGCAATCAGAAGTGCAAAGGAAAGCACAGGCTGGCCCACAGTGCCTCTTCTCAGTTTTCAGGGTTCCCCAGCGTCCCGGTCTGGGGACACTTCGATCATGACAAGGGCAATCTTAGAGCCCCAGTCACCAGAGGGGCGGCGTTCTTGTAGTCATGCGTTTCTTCCTGTGGTTTCTCCAAGAAAACAATCCTCTAAAAACGAATCTCATCTATTAATGTGATTATTAATCTGGGGGAAAAAAAAACGTACTTCTCAATAAAATGAATCTATGACAAGACAGATGTAATAAACCTGGTTAGGATTTATGATGCACCCAGGCAGCGCTTTGCAAAAAGATAATGTTCCCCTGTAATGTTGATTTGCCGGATGAGAACCATGTAATTTATTCTGTCAATGTATATAAGAAATGTTATCTGTGTGGGGAATGACTGATGGCCTCATGAAAGCTGGCAGGGAAACAAATAAAACAATTTGGGCCTTAAAAATATAATCACCTAATGATCACATCGCAGCACTTGTGACACTGAGCACAGGGCCGAGAGCTGGGGTCTCTGTGAATTGCTTGTCCAGTGTGGGGCTATTTGCCCTTGAACTTGACACCAGAGGGCAGCAGGGAGCTCCAAGAGTCTCTGAAGGCCAGAGTTCTCCCTTTGGGCCCTCAGACTCTTCTCTTTTCCTGGTTATGCTTTCCTTTACCCTTCAAGGCCTGGCACAGCTGCTTATTTCTCTTGATCCGTGGCAAGTGTCCTTGTCTGTAGCTCATTCTACATTCCTCCCTGGCCAGGACAGGGATTTTTGTCCTCTTGGGCCTCTCTTCTGTCATTCAGCACTTGTTCCCTAGGAACTCAGGGGTTGCTGTCATTTTCTCCATGACACCAGCTCCATCTTGGCTCAGCATCCTTTGTAGAAAGGGCTGTCTGTGTGTGGGATTCGAATCCAGACCACAGAGCCCACCGTGGTTCTATACTGAAGAGATTCTGCCTGGCTCCCTTTCCATGTGGATGCCCCCTCCTAGATGCCTCTTGTTGCCTTGGTTTTCAGACCTCACACGCTCATGGTTTTCCACCCACATCTCTGACTACTCCATGTTCTTCCTTCCAGAATCTTCTTGCTTAAATTCTGGTGCCTATTATGCACTCAGCCTTTCTTCCTCAGGTGACTGTGGGTCCCGTTTTCCCCTTAGCTTTCATTCCAGGGTCTTGACTTCCGGCTCTCCACTTGTGACTCAGGTCCCTCCTCCCACTGGACCTCCTTTGGAGCTGAATTCATCATCACTGGTCAATGCTGGTCAACACGGCGGAAGCCAGGCAAGGGAGCCTGCAGGTCAAAGATGCCCAGCAAGTATCTGACGGAATGTAAGCCCACATGTGCTAGAGAAACCTACACATTCCTGTTGAGAGCAGCAGTGTTCACAAGAACCACGTAGTGGACTCAGCCTAGGTGCCCATCAATTGATAAGCAGATAAAGAAAATGTGTCGTATATACACATAGAGTATTCAGCCACAAAAAGAATGAAATTACATCATTTTCAAGGAAATGGATGGAGCTGGATATAATCATGTCGAACAACATTAGCCAAGCTCAGAAAGTCAAATATCGCATATTTTTTACTCATATGCAGGAGCTAGACCTAAAAAGATAATGCCATGATATTATTGTAAAAGAAGGCTTACAGGAGGAAAAACTAACAGAGGAAAGGGAGAAAGAAGAGGGTGTCAATGAGCATGGATATGATAGAAGATGGATGGATGGATAGATAGATGGTAGGTAGCTTGATAGCTATGTAGACAGACAGACAGATGGATAGATACAGATACACAGATGGAGGGAGAGAGATAGGTGGAGAGATAGATGGATGGATAGGTGAGTGGGTGGATGAATGGACAAATGAACAGCTAGGTGAAAAATATAGAAATATAAACATACAGATACACAGATGTATAGACGAAGAATAGGTAAGTAGATAGATGAATTGACAGATAGAATGAAACACTAAAAACTGCAAAAAATCAGGGGAGGAAAGAAAGGGATTAAGACAAGCAATACAGATGGAGTGAGTTTGTTTGAAATACATTGTATATATGTATGAAACTAAAGTGATGAAACTCCTTTATTCAATATATTTATGCTTAAAAAAGTCAAAGATGGTCGGCACAAGGCCTTATGGAGAGCCTTGGATCTGGGGCCAGCACAAGACCTAGACAGAAGGCATCAGGGCAATCCTTGTGATTGGACGTCGGACCATTGAGTGTGATCATATCAATCCATGCTTGGCAAGCAGTAGAATTCATTCACTGAAATGGAGGAGCACCTCACGGGGTGTAGGCAGATTTAAGGAGGGCAATAAAGGATCCCCCCGGAGTCACAGCAGCACAAGTGGGCTCTGCAATGCTTCCTGCTGCAAGGTGCATGGGGGAAAAAGTCAAAACAAAGCTAACCCATGTCCTTTCATGTGCATGCTAGTTCCCTTCCTATGGATGGCCCCTGCCAAAATCACAGTGGCAGACATGCAAAGATCTGGCACTGCATTAGGTTCTGGGCATGCAGTATTTCAGCGAGGCTTCACAGTGCCCTTCTGGAGTTATGTTTTGTTTTTATTTTTAATTTGGTCCTCAATTGTACAAGTGGAGAAACGGAGGCTCTGAGGAATAACATTGCCTGAGGTCACAGAGCAGAAAAGAGGTGGGGTCTGTGTGTGCAGAAGGAAGAACTGTGCTAAACACTGCAAAACGTAGAACTGTGTTAAGCACCACAGAATGGATAGCTGTGCTAAGCACTGTTCTGGGCTGGAGAAGAGAAAACCTTCTCTCCTCACCTCCAGAAAAGCTCTTCTCAGTCCTGCATCCAGCAAATGTCATAGAATCCAGCCCAACACCACAGAGAGGCTGACCATAGGCTCCACCTCCAAGAAGCAGAGCAACTGGGTAATAAAATGCAATTGCTTTCCTGTCTCTAAAATAATAGGCTTCTATTAATTTTAAAATGTTTTCACTTCATTGTCTAGGTTAGGAAATCCAAGTGCGATTCCTTCTGCTTGGCTCACTCCCCCTCAGTTTCCTGCATGACAGGGCTTTTTTCCTACCCTCAGGTCTTAACTTGAATACCATCTCATTAGAGAAGCCTTTATTGACCCTTTGAACATAAAGAGGACCCCCACCCCACACCTTTGTGCTCTACTCCCTCCAACCTTCCACAGTCCTCTGTGGAAGGCCCTCTGTTCTTTTCCTTTATAATACCTACTTGCATAGCACCATTTGCAATCATCTGCACATGCGTGCCCATGTAGCCCTACACCATCTCTCGGTGTTCCACTTGACAGGGCTGGGGCCAGCCCACCTCGTATGCATTTATCCTCAAAAAGAGCCCACACCCAGCATGATGTCCAATGCCTGGCAGATGCCCAGTAAGCACTTGTCTAAAAAGACAAATGCATCCATGTGTTGGATTTTTACTTATCGTAGTTAAGAAATCTATTTCTATGTCCTCTGATATTATTCAGCAGCATATCACTTAACTACACACCCATTGTAATACATAGATTGAACCATCTGGTAAACAAGGTTATTAATTTCTGGCTACCCATAATGCTTTAGGGTAGCTGGAAGGGAGGAAAATGGAGTGAGAGAGGGATGCACAGGATGTTGGGAGAGCTGGGTAAGAGCTGGTACGGCTTTGCTGTGTGTGACCTTGGGCATGACCTTTTCCCACTGGTCCCAAGTCTCCTCAGCTATTAAAAAATAGACTTGGACCAGCGACTCTCTATGGCTCTGTCAGCTGTGAAAGCTGAGGCTCTGAGAATCACATCAACCGCGCCTGTGTGTGGCTGCCGTGATTAAATTGGGATCATCAAAGCATGTTTTGAGCTGTACAAGGACTGAGACCATATTCTGTTGGGATCCTGTCTGGCCCCAACAGCTAAATGGCGGCTCCTAGCACCATCTGGCTGGTGTTGGGATATGGTGAGGGAGGCCAGGGCTGCTGCCCTTCCTCTAGATTGGGCTCCTTCAGTGTCTGCCCACCCCAAGAAGCTATGGAAACGAAAGCTGATAAGAAAGATGCTGCAAAGGCAGAAATAAAAATGTCTCTACTTGTCTCTCCACTGTCCCCCTATCCCTAGGCCCCAGAGAAACCAATTGCTGCCAGATGACAGGACTGGACTGAAAGCCAGTGGGAAGACTGAGTCGTGGCCCCCACCCCACCCCCACCCAGCGCAGCAGCCCAAGGAGCCCCCCAGGGTCACAGGCCCTGCCCAGGCTGCTACAGCAATGCCTGTTCATGGGTATTTAAGTGGGTTCATCAGCGTGGCATGGCTGCAGCCGCTGCTGAGCTCAGCCTGGGCCCAAGGAGCTGGGAGCTGGGTTAATAACACCTTATTTAGCAGAAAATTCCAGCCCACTGGAGCATGTTTCAGAAGGAGTTTGATTTGAATGAGGATTGATGTCATTCCTGCCAGGCAGAGGCGCCTGAAGCCACTGTCATGACTGTAAAATGAGCCATTTGTGGTGACCGCAGGGATGCCCGCAGCCTGCTGCAGGGCCTGGGGTGGGGGCAGGGCTCCCTTCCCACACCCCGCAGAGTGGGCACTGGTGCCAGACCAGACAGGCTGCCCAGCACTGGTTACTAAACACCTTGGTGTACTTCTGGCTCTTGTGGGTGTTTGGGCTTTGCACCCCACATGCCAGGGTCCCCTGGAGCTGCCAGTTCTTTGCCATGGGTTCTCAGGCAGCTTGGGTAACTTCTCAGGGTGTTGGTTAATTAATTTCTGCAGCAGAGATGGCAATGCCCCCAGGGGACTGGAGGTGATGAGTTATGGGATTGGACTCTCCCTGGCACTTCCAAGTGTTTGGTGGTGCTTGGGTTGGAACTCAGGGCCTTGCACTTGCATGGCAGGTGCTCTTCCACTTGAGTTCGCTTTCGTTATGTTTCTGATATGGTCTTACATTTTTGCCAGGGGTGGGTTTGGACTGTGATCAAGCAGATGGGAACCTATGCCCCCTGTGTACGTAGGGGTACACACATGTCCCACCACGCCCCACTTGTTGGTTGAGTTGAGGTCTCATTGCACTAACTTTTTGCTCAGGCTCGTCTCCACTTTCAATCTCTACCTCCCAAGTAGTTGGGCCTGCAGGCATATACAACCACATCTGTTTGCCCTAAGTCTATTTACAACTCCATTTCATTCCTGTCCCAGGATGAGACAGGCGTATGGAGTTGAGGGATGATTATGGAGTAGGAGAGAGAGGATTTGACTGTCTTCTACTTGTCTTTGCTCCTGTCTATAGCTAGGAAAGACTTTGGGCTTAGAGCAGAGAGGGAAAACCCAGCCCTATCTGTCCTCAACACCCGCCTGTCTTTTGCCCAAAATTGGGGGTGGCTGGTCTTAATGGCCCTAGGTCTAGAGCACCAAATTAGAGAGGGCAAGGTCAGGCATGGCCATCTTTATAGATCTGTCAGGTTAACAAAGCATGAAGTCTTGTCTCTAAGTCCTTTTCTCCTCTGTGGGTATAACTCTTGCCTTGCATTTCCCAGCCCCATGCACGGGCAACAGGCAGCAGGGTAATAAATGTGGGGTGAGTGGGAGCCAATGCCTTCAGTCTTCTATCTCCCTGGCTAGACCTATTGCTTCCCCTCACTATCTCTGGCGACCCCGTCAGGAATTCAAGGCTCGGATCTCTAACAGCTATAATACTCCTGGAATTTGAGTCCGAGTGGGAGAAGCAGTGACTCATCATCCTCACTGCCCAAACATAGTCCCCTTTTCCTGGTGGCAGCCAAGAAGAGCCAAGGCCACGCATTCTCCAGTGGTGGAGGGACAGGGCTGCAAGAGCAGGTGCATGGGCGACATTGTGTCTCCACGGAAGGGCTTTGCCGGTCCCTTGAAACAGCCTGAAGCAGCTTTCATGTTTATTTTAAAGTCTCTTTGGGGATTGTTGTACTTGGCGGTGCTGGTGTGTCGAATTCTTCTCCTTCTCTGGCCCTTTTCTATGGGTGCCGGATGACAAGGCGCGGGGCACAATTGTGTTTGCCTGAGTGCAGATAAGATCAGTGGTGGCAGATCTGTTGAGCCCCGGCTTCCAAACAGAAATGGAACATAATAAACAGGTACCAGAGGAGGGATAAATAGGGGAGGATTAAATCGGAACAAAGGCGGGAACAGCTGGGATTTACAAAAGCTTGTTCAGAGAATTGCTTGGGAGAGAAAGGAATGGAGAAGAAAGCAGCCACTTCACCCCTCGCCTGGCTCCTGTACCAAGCTCTGCAAGAACACAATGGCTGCTGGAGAGGCTTCTGGAGAGGGATGGAGAGTCTGGGCACTGCAGAATCTGTGCTCCTAGAGGGCCCTGCAATGCAAAACTCCGACCACCCTCCATCTAGTCCCAGACAGGGGGCCAAGGCACAGCCTAGCTCCTGACCCCCCAGTGTGGGCCATCATTGCCTCTCTCCAAGCCCTTCTCCCCTCTCCATGTGGGTCTCTTCTTCCACAAGAGATACCTTGGGCTGCCCAGATATAGGCAAGTAGACCCTGATCTTCCTGCACTATGTCCAGCTTCCCCGTGGACCAGTGGGTCTGGCAGGCCTTAGCCCCACTTCAGCATCTGCTTGACTGCCCAGAGCAGGGGAGAGAACTTAGTCTTTAAAAGAAAGAGACTCAGCCTAGTGGCAAGAGTGCCTGCCTCGGATACACGAGGCCCTAGGTTCGATTCCCCAGCACCACATATACAGAAAACGGCCAGAAGCGGCACTGTGGCTCAAGTGGCAGAGTGCTAGCCTTGAGCAGGAAGAAGCCAGGGACAGTGCTCAGGCCCTGAGTTCAAGGCCCAGGACTGGCCAAAAAAAAAAAAGAAAGAAAGAGACTCCATTAGAGTCTCCTAGGCTCCAAGCGGTGTTGACCATCTGTTTCTAGAGGCCTCTATCTCTCCTCTCACCTCCTGTCTCATCCCTCCACTCTTCTCAATGCTGTGTCCAGACAGATGGTCACAAAAGGAAGTTCTGATCATTCTGGGCTGGCCCAGTTAAAGGCCTGCATGAGAAAAGAGCACTTCCAGAGTGATGGACTCAGAACTGCTAACAATCTGGTACTCTATAAACATACCAGGAAAATGGTCCAGAACTGTGGAAGTCAAATCAGATTCACAACCACCTAAAATAGTGTTGATTCAAGAAAAATGGTTTGGAAATCAGTAAGAATAGTCTGCTTGTGGCATTTCAACTCATTTCGTCTTCTCTTTCCCACTTCTACAGTCACCTTAAACTCCACCAGCAGAGCGACAATTATAGTAATTGTGAAAAACAGTAGCCTAGTAGTCACTGAGTATAGAAGAAAGGTGGGAACTCTTGATATATCTCTATTCCTAGCAAATCGTCCCACTCCAAGAGCTGTCTGGCACTCTCTGGAAAAGCTGTTGTGCTAGTATTAGAGCTTGAACTCAGTGCCTCTTGCTTTCTCTTGAAACTTGCAAAGAAACAGGAAGGAAGTATGGCCTATATGCATGAAAAAGTATCAGTCATTAGATACTATCTTTGGGGAAGCCCAGACGTTGGGCTTCCTAGACAAAGACTTTATTATAAAATGTTTAAGGAGCTAAGCAAAAACACATCCAGAGAATTGAATGAAAAGTATGAGAACAATGTCTCACCAAAGAGACTATCCAAAGATATGTACATATACATATGTGTGTATACATATATATGAACCAAATAACAAATGTTTAAAAAGTGTAATAACTGAAATGGAAAAAGTCTCTTTACAATCTCAATAGCAGCTTTGAACTGACAGAGTTAAAGGATTAATGAACCTGAAGATGAATCAATGGAGGTTATCCATTCTGAGGAAGAGAGAGACAAATCATAAAACAAGATAAACAGAGCCTGAGAGACCAACAGGATACCATCAACCATACTACCATACTCATGATAGGAATGCCAGATGGGGAGGGGAGAGAAGAAGAGGCAGAAAGAATATTTAAAAAAACAGTAACTTCCCACACCTGAGGAAAAGCATTCATCTATATATATATAAAAAAAACTCAACAAATTTCATGTAGAATATGCTCAAGAATATCCATTCACAGACACATTAAAAAGCAAAGAAAAAAGAATCTTGGAAGCAGTAAGGAAAAACAATTGCCACAAGTTAATTAGAATTAACTACTAATAAGAAATAATGATTCATTCTGGTGTGTGTGTGTGTGTGTGTGTGTGTGTGTGTGTGTGTGTGTGTGTGTGTGTGTGTGTAGTAATGGGCCTTGAACTCAGGACCTAGTCCTTGAACTCAGGACCTTAGCTTTTTTGCTCGAGGCTGGTGTTCTACCACTTGAACCACAACTTCACTTCCAACTTTTATCCTGGTTAACAAGATAAGAATCTCATGGCTTCTTTTCCCCAGCTGGCTTCAAACCTTGATCCTCAGATCTCAGCCTCCTGAGTAGCCATATGCACAGGCGTGAGCTATCAATGCCCAACAAGAATTAGCTCCTAATTCAAATTCCAATGTGGACCTTCAGTCAGAACAAGAATTGATATCTGAACCAGTGGAGAGCTTGTGGAAATGGGAGGACATATTCTACATGCTGAAAGCATCAAGCCATCTTAGCCATTCCACACTTCAGAAACAAGGGGGATAGCAACCCATTTCTGGGTACATAAAAACCAAATCATGACCCATAAGAAAAGCTGAACATGCAAAGACATTAGAAAACAACCAAAATCTATACAGAGAAGTATAAAGTGCAGATGAGTAACTACAAAGGAAAGTAACAGACTACACAGATAAGTAACTACACAGAAAGTATAAATGCAACATGAGTACGTTTTTGTTTGAAATGCTTTTTTTTCCCCTCTGTTGTCACATAAAATGTAGTCACACAAAACAATGGCCATGAGGCTATGTTGTGGAAAGATCTAATTTGTGTGACTATATAAATAGGAGGAGGGACAGAGATATGGTGCGGCAAAGATTCTACATGGCCTTGAAATTAAGCTGATACTAATCTGAACCAAGTTGCTTTAAGTTGAACTGTTAATTATAATCTCCAGGGCAACCTCTAGGAAAATAACTAAAAATATATGGTGGAATAAATAATAGGGAATTAAATAAGTACACTAGCAAATATTTAACACAAATGTAGGTAGTAATGGAAGGATAGCAGAACAAACAAAATTACAAATGGAAAGTTGAAAATGGTAGCAAGCTCCTGTAATCCTAGCATTTCAGAGACGGAGGCAGGAAGAGTTTGTGTTTAAAATCGGTTACACAGGGAAACCCTATCTCAAAACAAACAATGAAAACAAACAAATAATGAAAATTCTAATAGCAAACAGCAGGTGAAAAATCTTACCTTATCAGTAATTACATTACATGTAAATGGACAAAAGAACTCCAATTCAAAGATTCAGATTGGAGATAAAATAAAAGCATGGAGATATAAGTCTATTGCTGGTCTGTAAGAGACAAACTTTAGAATAAAAGTACAAGTAGATTGGAAGTAAAGGATGAAAACTGGTATGGCATGTAAAGATAAAACAAAGAGAGCCTTACTAATATCAGACAACTCAACTCTAAGACAAAGGTTGTTACTGGTGACATAGAAGGACATTTTGTAATGGTGAAAGGGTCCATCCATCATAAAGATGCAGCCATGTAAACATAAGTTCATTTCATGGAGTACCAAGGTACATGAAGCAAAACCTGAGAGACCTGAAGAAAGATCTAGACAACTCAAAAAGTTGAAAGCCTTCATTTCATCATCAATGTTAGGAAAACAGATGAACAAGGAAACAGAACATCATTTACAAAACTATACAGCAGACATCTTTAGACAACACTACCTAACAACCACAGAATATATATTCTTCTGAGCTTTTTACATGGAACAGTTTCCAGAATAAGCCATAAGTGAGGCCATAAAATAAAACTTGATAAGTTCTAAAGAATTGAGACAATGCAATGAATGATCTTTGACTGCAATGACACGAAATTAGAACTCAATAATGGGAACGAGTGTGAGAAATTCATAAATATTCACAATATAGTCACCAACCACCAGTGGATCACAGGGGAAAAACAACACCCACAAGGTGAATTAGAAAATACTTGGAGAAGAATGAAAATGAAAACTAAACTTACTAAAACCTAGGGGATGCAGTGTTTAGTGAAATTCATAGCTGGCTGCTATAGTAAACAAGAAAGCAGATTTCAAACCAAAAAGCTAAGTTCCTACCTTATCAAAGTAGCAAAGTAAAAATAAACTGAGGGCCATTGGCTCATAACTGTAATCATAGCTACTCACAAAGCTAAGATCAGAGAATCACTATTTGAAGCAAGTTGGGCAGGAAAAATCCATGAGACTCTTTTCTCCAATTAACCACCTAAACCAACCAAACAACAACAAAAAAGCCAGAAGTGTGTCAAGTGGTAGAGGATAGCCTTGAGCAAAAAAAGCTTAGAGACAGTGCCTAGGCCTTAGCTTTCAAGCCCTAGGGCCAGCAACAAACAAACAAACATATAAAACCAATAAAAAGAGAGAGAGAAGTAAATCTGAATCAAGCAGAGGAAAGGACAACAATCAGAGCAGCCTGGCAAGTTCTTCAAAACCAGCTACTGTCACCAGCAGCTGCCCTGCCAGTCTCCTTGGCTGAAGTCTGGCTGCCCACTCCTCCAGCTCTGAGAAGACCCTCCTTCACAGGGTTTCCTCCTCCCAACTGCCTCTTCCCAGTCCCTCCTCAACTCCTGTTGTGCTGCTGTGTGATCCTCCCCCAAATGCTGCCTTGCCATGGACCAAAGCAACTAGCCTGTGCCAAGTAGCTCCTCCCAAGAGGTTTCTGTGCTAACCCATTCCACAGTGATCATAAGAAGAGAATTTTGGTTTCCTCATTTTATAGATGAGAAACCCGGGGGGTTGAATAGGTTCAGTAATTTCCTGTTGTGTTCTTACAAGTCTTGAATTAAACTCAGGTCCATCTAGTCCTTCATCTTTTGGATATGCTGGACTGAGTCACTTTATTCCACCATCTAAATGTCGATTTTCCAGAGATCACTCCAAAGTCATTCATGACATCTGAGTCCATCCATCAGCGGGCCTTGACCTGCGTCTCCAATCAAGCAGGTCAGTTGGCTCATCACTCTTGTCTTATTCTTTTGCTCCCCTGAGTCCCCATTGGGACTCTTTGTCTCATGTAAAAGGTTCAGTCTTTCGTATAAGGCCTGCTGAGGGCTTTCTCTGAGCATAGAGAGAGGAGACTGTAGTGGGAGAAGGGATGTGATTTTCAACTGGGAGACATAAAAGACAGAAAAAAGGAGGGAAGGCAAGACATTCCAGGTAATTGAAGCCAAGAATTATTAAAAAAAGTTATTAGGGTATCTATATAATTTGTGACCCAAACCTAAATGCATTTTGAGAGTAAGAAGGACTTTCCAAGTCTTCTCTGAAGCAACAGAATATGTGTCTAGGACATATGTTGTGACTGCTCCTAGTTTGAGTACAACCTTCCCAAAGACAGGAGCTAGAACTTGCTTTTCCAGCCTCCCTTGCAGCTACTGGTTAACATATGACCTGGAATCCTCCTACCAACAAGTCTATGCGGAGCTTTGGGTCAGAAGAGAACACTGAGGAAAGAAGATCCATATGGAATCCAAACTGTTGGCCAATGAGTAGGGGAGGGGAGGTGTGGATCAAGCTTTCAGAATGGTCAGTGACCGAAGTCTTGGGGATGTGATGCTATGCTCTAAGTCTCTATGC
The DNA here is from genome assembly GCF_023159225.1 of Perognathus longimembris pacificus. Taxonomy (NCBI): domain Eukaryota; kingdom Metazoa; phylum Chordata; class Mammalia; order Rodentia; family Heteromyidae; genus Perognathus; species Perognathus longimembris. The sequence continues at coordinate 23,697,807 of NC_063167.1, read as the reverse complement.
CATGTCCACAGTGGCATAGTGGGCCAAATGACTTGGACTGTTCTTGACAGCATAGAAGACCAGCTCCTTGGCTGCCTCTGAAATTCTATGCATCATCTAGTAACTTTTACCATAATTATGTTAAGTTAGAGAGGGCTAGGGTTTCTGACTCATGCAATAGGAAATGCATAGATTTTTGTTATTTTGTTTGTTTGGTGTGTGTGTGTGTGTGTGTGTGTGAGAGAGAGAGAGAGAGAGAGAGAGAGAGAGAGAGAGAGCATTTTGCAGAGTAGGAGTGGATAACCTCAAAGCTGTAGGCAATGGAATTCAAAGCAATTTTGTTCACAGGCATTCATTCATCCCAGTGGGGGTGTCTGCAGGTGTCTGAACAGCTGAGTGCTGAGCCAGCTTTCCTGAGGCAGTAGGCTACTCCCACAGAAAGACAATCTGGGCTCAGCATATCCTGACCCCACTCCCCTAAACCTACCTACTGTCTCCATTTCCTGTCTCCAGCCTTGCCTCAAGTTTTCTTTCTTGGCCTGCTCTGCTGAGAACTTTCCTAAGAGCATGGCTGCCAGCCATGGACAAAGCATCAAAGCCGACAGCATCCTTTGACCTCCATGCTGCAGGACAACCCTCCCAAGCATTAGTGGTTTGGCCCTTGCCACTACCTTCAAACCCAGTTCAAAGTCCTCCTACTCACCCAGCTCAGTAACAGCCCTCCCAGCTTCAGCTCTGCCTTCCACTGTACCCATTGTCTGGCCATTTGATTTTTGTTTGTTGTGCCAGTACTGGGGCTTGAACTCAAGGCCTGCTCATTGTCCTTTAGCTTTTTTTGCTCAAGGCCAGGGCTCTACCACCTGAGCCACAGCTTCACTTCTGGCTTTTTGGTGGTTAATGGGAGATAAAATTCTCACAGACTTTCTTTCCTGGGCTGGCTTCAATCTTGAGTCCTTAGATCTCAGCCTCCTGAGTAGCTAGGACTATAGCCATTAGCCACCATGCCTGGCCTGGCCATTTGTTTATCACCAGTCACATGCTTTTATCTAGAGTTGTTTTATCATCTCTTCTTTAAATATGCAGCTTTTCAGAGGATGCTGTCTGCTCCTTCTGATAATATGGCTGGCCCTCTGGAGGAAGCAATCAGGCCTTAAATTTCTAGATTTTGTTTTCCATGAGAGCCTCAGCTAAGTGTCATCTTGGCAGGAGAGGTTAAAAAAAATCTTTGTTGTAAAGAAGAAAACCCAAGCCAATAAGAAGTAAAAAAAAAAAAAAAAAAGAAAGAGAGTTTCATGCTTCACAAACTGCTTTGCTTTGCTTCTCTGGGCTCAGTCTATCATTAACTGTTTTCAGGGACTCCAGGCCCATTGATTATATGCCATGCTCAGGTTGGCTTCTGCTCGCGTACATGTGGGAAAGGCCTTTCCTTCTCTGAAGCCACAAGTCATCAACACAGAACATGGCACTGGCAGATCTGTTGCTGTCTCCTGCAGAGCCTTGGGATGCTGCTATTGGGAGCAAACATGGAGATAGCCCAGCGTTATCCAAGGTAGAGCCCTGTAGAGTTGAAGAGCCAGGCTGTAGAGCTAAGCTTCCTTGTTGGAATTCTACATCTTCTACTTTTAGCTGTGACCTTTTAGATGAGGGTTTTTTTTTTTTTTAACTATTCTAAGCTGGAAGTGGATCTGTGGCTCAAGGGATAGAGAATCAGCCTCAAGTGCAGAAGCTCAGAGACAATACCAAGGCCCTGAGTTCAAGCCCTGTACCAGCACAAAAAGAAAACCATTCTGTGACTCATTTTTTCCCATATGTAGCAATAATCGTAGTAATTGTGAAGATTAAATTAGCTACAGTATGCACGATGTGTGGAAAATGTTTATACAAATGTGGTCATGATTATTATTGAAAAATGATAATGTTATTAGAGAAAGCAAAAGTATGTATGCATAACAAATGCCAAATAGAAAGATTGTATTACGATTCTACACAACAAAGGAAGTGTATGCAACTCTCCAGGATGCACATGTGCTTGTGGAAGTCCTGGTGTGAGGGGCAAGAACAGGGCAGCCTTTGGGGGACGTGAGAAGGTCCATCCAAATTATTGCTATTTTCAGCCTAGCGCAAGTGTTCTGCTTCCTCATCATGGTGAACGTTCCAAGGGAAAGCAGCTCTGTTTCTTTGCTGGGCAGTTCTGACGCCACTCCACACACCATTGGTGCTTTGCATGATGCCTGCCCTTCTTTCCAGGCACACAGGACTTCTCTGTTGCTGCTATGGGGTGGCCTGCGGTTGGTGTGGCCAATGTGGGGAGAACAGAGGGCCAAGGCTCCGAGGAGAAGGTGTGACATCTCTGAGACTGCTTTTCCCCTGTGGGGTGGAGCCTTGGCAGCTGGGGTGTCTGTGGTGACCACAATGAACATGTGTGTGAGCCTAAGCTAACTCTGTGTGTCAAGTCTCTGGGTTTGAGGTTTGCTTTGGTACTGTGTGGGCAGTCTGACCATTTTGACTGGTATTATGGATTGTGGGAGGGGAGGGCTCTCTAGGAATCCCTAGACAAAATACTCAATCCATGCTCTTCTCATGAGGAGCTCCCTATATGGTTGGTTCCTTGTCATTTTGGACAGTGACAGGTGTGCCATGAGAAACAGTAAAGTGCCACTGAGACCACACTGGGTGTGAGAGGCCAGGGAGGCAGTGATAGCAGGAATAGAGTTCTCTGAGGAAGAGAGAAGATAGTGTTCTAGTAGTGTTGTGTGGAAGAAGAGCCAAGAAGCTGAGCTTTTCTGAGACAGTCACCCATGTGACTCAAGAGTCCAGGCTCTGGGAACAAGCCTTGTGTAACATGAGCTCGGTTGGGTGGGGCTGTGTGTGTGGAGATGGGTGTGGAACCCATAAAACATCTGAGGTTTCCACGGTGGGATGGCTGAGGAAACTATGGTTCAATTCCTCGAGGTGACTTTCTATGAGATAACGATGAGTGTTATCGGAATATCCAGAAATGACTTCAGAATGAATAAGTGGTGATAACTTTTTCTCCATTTTCTACATATGGGAATGATAAAGAAAGGAAGGAAACAGAGCAGTTTTGTTCTTTTAAGAAATAAACATTCCTCTACCCCCCAAATAGGTGGCAATGGGTTAGTGCATCAGGCATCTGAGTCTGGTCAGGTTGAGCTGCAGACATCTCCAGTATTTGAATATAGGAGGCGGAACTCAGGTATCCCTGTGGAACTTTGGTCCCTATGTGAGCCAAGCATCTCCCTCTTATCATCCTCACCTCACATCCTCAACTTTGGCCCGGCTGTGGGAGCATAGCAGAGCAAATGGCTGGGTTGTATACAAGGTGGGGCTGGCCTGTGAACAGGTCCTCACTGAGAGCCTACACTGTCTTTTGCTTCTCTGCCTTAGCTACAGGTTGGACTCACCTGAAAGGCTTTAAAACCTACAGACAGGGGACCCGTTTTCGGATTCTCTGATTTGAATGGTGTGAGGCACAGCCTAAGGACTGGAGCCAGGAGACCCCAGGGTGTGTCCTAGATAGAGAGTTGAGTGGTCAAGGCTAAGGGTGACAATGCCATACCTCTCTCCCCTTCCCAAGGGCTCTGTTGAAGTTGGCGTAAGGGCCATGGTGCAGCTCAAGTAGAGAAGTCCTGCCTAGCAAGCACCAAGCCTTGAGTTCAAGCCCCAGTAACACCCCCCCCCCCAATCCATTGGCAATAATGGAATGTGGGGTTTTGCAACCTTCCAGGCTAATGTGGTGGGGAGCAGCACGGAGATCAGGCCTTTGGGGGGGTTCCTTGGAGCAGCTCGTGGAGTGCACAGTGGTGGGTTCCCAGAGGACCAGGTTCTTCACCACCCCCATTTGGGATCAAGCTGCTGTCCCCCCAGGCCCCGGGCGCCTGCTCTTTGCAAGTGGAGACATTGCCACACAGCACGTGGCCGATTTGTAGGACTAAACGGCTTAATATTTTTGGAGCAGAAGGAACAAACCCGCCGCAAGACATCGTTGTGTAGCCTGCTATAATTGATGGTGCTCACTCTTTTCTGCCACTGGAGCACAAGCTACAGCTATTTTTCTTTTTTTAACCAAACACCACAGAATGTGAAACATTGATTTTTTTTTTTCTGTTTTAAACTAGGTTTCAAACTGAGCAATGTCTTGATCCCACAAGTCAATCACTTGGAGTGTCATAGTAACTCCCACGGGTATCATGGTACTGGGACCAGGGATGAGCAGTTCCCTCCCTCCTTCCCACCCTCCTATCCCATCCTTGGGGACTTAGTGCCCCTGCCCCTTGTAGAACCTCTTCCCCCCTCCCAACTTCTGCAGTGACTGCCTCAGGAGAGAGACCTTTCCTTCAGCCCTTCTTGAGCACACCCTGTCCTATCCTAGACAGGAAGGGCCCTCAGGGCCTCTGCTCCATTGGGTCAATCGGGACCACCGTGCTCATTACGCGCTGACAACTCTAGACAAAGCATTCTTATGAGCGCGGCTTGCCTGCTTCATGACAGCAGTGCAGGCCCACTCCCCACAGCCAGCAGGTAAAGTCCCAGCTCTGAAATGTGGCCCCAGGTGAGCTGTAGCCACGCCCATTGGCATCCAGATCCTTGAGTGTAGCTGTGCATGGAGTTGGCATCACAGTCAATAGGTGGCAGGTGGCAGGCATCCTCCCACATACCAAGTAGAGACGGAAGGCCGACTGACAGGAGGGGGCACTGCTCTGCTCAGCTCCAGAATGTTCCTCCTCAGGTGGCTCTGTGGGCTGGGGGAATCTCTCCATCAGAGTCTGGAGAGGAGCTGTGTTGGGGGCACGGTGAGGGGCAGGGGGAGGCAGGTTCTCCTCGGTGGCTTTTGTCAGTGGCTTCCTGACCTCAGCAGCTCGTGGAAGCCTCAAGACAGACACTTTGAGAAGAAGTGTGGCACCTGGATATTGCACAGGTAATGGAACCAGCCAAGTGGCAAATGTAGCTTTTAAATAGGTTTTGTGTTCCCCATTAACTGCCCTGACGTTGATTAGCCTTGACAGCCTGGGGAGAAGGGGTGGTCAGCAACTTTCTCCTGAAGAAGCATCTTGCTCTCCAAGGTGTGGGAGGTCTGCTTGCCAATTCAGCCAGGGACCCCAGATTGCAGGGAGCTGGTGTGTGCAGACAGTCTCTGAAAGAACCCTAATAAGCCATCCCGGGCTCCTGCTCTCCTCCCTCCCTCCTCCTCCACTTCAATTAGGAGATTGTGGGTGGGTGAAAGGGGATGGCCTTCCTTTACTATACACATGGGGGATGGGGCCACGGCTAGGGAGGAGCTGCTCAGTGTAGCAGACCCCTGAAAATAGCTACTCCCTAGAGTTGGGAATATATGAGTTGCTGAATTCAATCTTCCCCAGAGATATCTCCAAACTATACAGGCAGGTTCACCCTAAAGGCACCAAGAGGACACAGAGATCCCCTGAAAGCCCAAGACCATCCCCGCAGGATCGAGGTTTTCTTTCCTTTCTTTTCCTTTTGGCAGCACTAGGGTTTGAACTTGGGGCCTTTGCCTTGGTAGAGAGTTGCTGTACCACTTGAGCCACAGCCTTCAAGGCTTTTTTGCTAGATTTTTAAAATAGGATCTCACACTTTTGCCTGGGATTGGCCTCGAATTTTGATCTTTCTATCTATGACCACCTCCCCTTACCCCCAGTAGCTGGAATTATAGGCTTGGCCTAGGATGAAAGTTTTCAAAAACACAAGGATAAAGATGGAAACCATGAAGAAGAATGTGCCTTTGGGCTTGCAGGAAGAAAAGGCTCAGAGAAAGTTGTCTGGGCCCCAGTGCTGGTGGATCACACCTATAATCCTAGCTACTCAGAAAGCTGAGATCTGAGGACTGCAGTTTGAAGCCAACCTGGGTAGAAAACTCCCTGTGAGACTCTTAACTCTAACCATTCAAAAACTGTATATGAGGCGGTGGTTCAAAGTAGTAGAGTGCTAGTCTTGAGCAAAAGAGCTCAGGGATAATGTTCAGAACCTGAGTTCAAACCCCATGACTGAAAGAAAAAAAAAAAAGAAAGAAAGAAAGACAGAAAGGAAGAAAGAAAAAGTTGTGTGGACCAGAAAAGGGACTCCAAGTTCTTCTCATCAAAATGAGGACCCCAGAGGAAGCCCAGTAAAGTGGAAATAACTCCTCTCATGCTCAACTCATGCTCAACTGCTTTTGCTCAGCCTCTGTGCTTCAGGAGGTGGAGCTGTAAATCTGTAGCAGTTCACAGTCAGTAGCTGCCCGCCCCACCTGCTTTTTTTTTTTTTTTTTATCATTGTCTGGATGGTCTGCTTCTGATTCACAAGTCTCACCCTCCACCCCAGCCATGTGGGGCACACCGACTGGACCTGGACCCACCTGTCCGCGCCCCGGAGGTGTGTGGCTGTTGCGCCTTGGGGGTGAGGCCCTGAAGAGCCCTGCCTGCCTCAGTCCCTGGGGGCGTGCTTGCACGCACCGCCTCCCGGAAGAGGGATCCCGGTTAGCCCCGCCTGCCTTCTGGATCTGGAACTGGAAAGGCGGCTCTAGCTGGCCACGCCTCCCAGCCTTAAGACCATGTGCAGCAAGATGGCTGCCGGCAGTAACCTGGGGGCGGTCCTGCTAGTACTTAGGCCGCCCCTTAGGGAGGTCCCATGGCCTTCCGCCCTTGACTGACAGCTTGGACCGCCAATCATCGCCCCTGGCTAGGTATGTTACACCCTCCTCTTCCTGCTGCCATTGTCCATACTTAAGATCGGGTCCACCCCACTAAAACTGAGAGCAGTCTTGAACCTCTCCTGAGTCATCTGATTGTCCAACTGCCGGCAAAAGGTTGGGTTGGTCTGGGTGCGGGCGACTCGGCTCATTACCTATTCTGGGTTCACCCTCGGCGGGGTGCGCTTCCTCGCCTCTCCCGCTGGTTGGGAGAGCACCCGGGGTGCAGGGACCCCTGCACAGCCACACCTACTTCTCCAGCGTTCCCCCTTCCCCAGATGAAGTGTCTAAAGCTCCATCTAGTACACCAGACAGAAGCTGCAGAGCTGAGTTTTAATTCTTTTCTGTGTCACTACAAAATGCATGCTCTTTCCATCACCCCATACGGCTCTCACATAAAAATGCTCATCATAGCACAATCTAGGAAATTTAAAAAAAAAAGTGGGAATAAGCTAAATGTTCAACAATTAGGGAGTTGTTTAGTGAATCATGGTGTATCAATTTGTTAGAACATTACACAGACATTAAAAATGATCATTACAGAGACTGTGGAACAACTTGGGAAAGGTTTATGATAAGTCACTAAAGGAAGTGACAATGCAAATGCTACAATTGTTTTGATTGCAACAAGGAAAAATATGTCAGTATGTCAACAAGGCCAATGACATAACATGGCAGGAGTGAAAAATGGCTGTGCTCAAGTGGGAAAGCTATAGTGGCACGTACGTGCACGTGCATGTGTACACACTTGTATTTGCTTTTCTCTTTTCTTTCTATTCATTCCTTTTTTAACTCTCTGAGACATTTTTTTGAGTTGATGTAGAACATTCAGAATAGATGATCAAAGTTCAAGCTGAGAAATATCTGTCCACAGTGGAAGCCCCCTTGGACTGGTGACACACAGCCCCATAATTATACAAGGGTTTTGGAGTCAGATATGGATTAGAATTCCCCATCTCTTACATAAGAGACAGAAATGAGAGGGTCATGGTTCAAGGTCTTTATCCAGGAGGGAAAAAGTAAGATGGGCACAGTGACTCAAGACTCTAATACAAGCTCTACAGGAGATCTAGGTGGAAGTATTGCGGTACAAGGCTGGCCCTAGGAAAAAGCACAAGAGTCTATCTGAAAAAAATAAAGCAAAAAGGGTTGGAAGTATATGGCTTAAGTGGTGGTTGAGTACTTGCTAAGCTCTGAGCTCAAACCCCAGGACTGCCCCCCATCCAAGAAATCCAGATCTGTTACTATTTACTATATGAACCCAGGCCTTGCTCAAAGAGAACACTTGCAATTTTGCAAAGGTGCAATTGATACAACCAGACATAGGGGATAAATTCTCAATTTCCTTTCTTTTCTTTATTCCTTTCTCCTTCCTCCCTTCCTCCCTTCCTTCCTTTCCTCTCCCTCCCTTTCTTTGTTTCGTGGCAGTACTAGGATTGAACCCAGGATCACAGGCTTTCAGCTTTTAGTGGTTACAGCTGACATTCTATCACTTGAGTCACACCTCCACGTCTAGCTTTTAAATCTCAATGTATCTTGAATCTACAGAGTCGTCTATCAATCCTTCCTCCATCGCCCCTAGTAAGTAAAGCAAAATCTCAGTGTTTGTGGTAGGCTGCTGCTGTCCATGGTGCTGAGCAGTCGCTGAGCACCTGTGCATAGTTATTTCTCTGGGAGGAGGCAAGGATTGCTGCTCCCTTTGCTCTCTTCTGCTCCTCCGTGAACCTACACTTACACTACCAAGTTCAATGTGGCCTTCCTCAGAAAGAGACTGCAAAAAAAAAAGTGAGGTTTCTGGAGCAGGACAAGAGAAGGAATTAGAATTAGAATAAATTACAGGTCACAAGCCAGGACAGTGGATGACATGTCAGCCCTGACTGAATTATGATCTTGACCAATGGAGCAAGAAATATCATATATTGGGCAGAAAGTGGACGTTTTAAGTGATGGTGGCCTTTGTGTGCATTGAAACTACAAGAGCGTAACTGTAGGGCTAACAGTGGGTACGGGTGTCACTTTTTCAATCTGTGGTTGTCACAGTCTTGGTATATTTTATAAAGTGTGAGCAAGTGCCTTTGATAGTTCCATAGACTGTCTCCAAAATGAGTGCTGCCACAAAGGGCATCTCTAGCAGGGACTAATCTGTGTCATTCTACCCCTCTCTCTGCTGTATTCTGTTGCTATCTCTGACTCTCTGGGTTCAGGGAGTCTCTCTCTCTCTCTCTCTCTCTCTTTCTCTCTCTCTCACACACACACATACACACACATTCTCTCTCCTCTCCCTCCCTCCTTTCCTTCCCCTTTTACTCCCCCTCTTTCCCCCAATCTATTTTTGCTTGTGAGGAAAAAACACTGAGTAATTTTCTTTAAAAATTAATTCTACTCAACCAAAAAATGTCTAAAATATTCAAGAGGGAAAAGAAGTTTCTCGTAAGAGTAGCTTGCATTAGAACCACTTCTTCAGGCATAATCGAGTTAATGAAGACCCCCCTTAGAATTTAATGCAAAGTAACTTTCACACTCAAGGGGAGCCTCACGGGGGGGGGGGGGCGGTGAATAGATAATGAATAGCATGGTTCCCCTTGGTAACCAAGATCAATTTTGATCCGGATTGGGCAAAACTACTCAAAGAAGGGATGGAAATATGTGTATACTGCCCATCTTTTTTGTCACCAGGGCTTGTCAGAGTGATGGAAAGAAAGGCAGTAACGAAAGGTGGAAGAAGGTAGAGATGGGCTTTGAACCTGAAGTTAGTTTCAGAGGTTGTCTTTGTGGACTGTGAACTTTGATATAAACCTAGCTGGGAAAGCTAGAAGGCAGAGAGACACCCAGGAACAAAGAAAGATTGGTTTGAATGTAGCAACAGGTCCACCCGTGAGTTGCTAAAATTAGTCATCAACTGAAGGTGGGCCTATTCCTGCTCACTATCCCTGAAAGCCCGAGCCTAAGTCAGAGCAAACCCAGCCCTGGCAGGCTGCTGGCATCAGGACAGAGCCAAAGGAAATCCACAACCCTGTCAAGTCCTTGAAGACTGAAAACACTTTCCACTTACAATTGCTTGAATTTGTTTAATCTCCCCACCCAGTCATGCTGAAATCTCCTCCAAGAGACAGGGAGGTATAACATAGGACAGAGACAAGTGGGAGCAACTTGTATGTACAGATTTCCAGGCCCTTTGTGACCTCCCTCCAGTTCCTCCCACCTCTGCCCTGTCATTAGACATCCAGAGCAATCTACCATCCCTCTGGCTTTGGTCTCATGCTCTCTTCTTTCTGTGGGTTAATCATTCTGGTCAGAAATTCCCTTCCCTTCTCCTAGCCTCTTCCAGTGACAACAGGCATCTCCTTTTCCTGGGCCCTTCTCCTTCAGCGTCTTGCCATGGCCTTCATGCGATATTTCCCCCACTCTGAGCACACAGCTCTCAGTCAGCACCTACCACCTTGCTTTGTCGCAAGCTTCCCACTGAGCTCCTGGAGGGCAGGGATTATATCTTGGTGCTTGCGGTACACACACTCCTTGTATAATGCCTGGAATCTAATAGGCATTCGACAAATGTCTGTTGAATAAATAAATGAACAAGATTTCCAAGAAGAAATTAATTATAGACAAATTTGAAAATGAGAGGGGAATATATCTATCCCTAGACATTACATTTATTTAAATCTTTCTTCAAATAGAACTTCTTCCTAATTTTAATACACAATTGGGGAGTTAGTGCCTCCAATATTTGTGAAATCAGATGCTTTCAATAGAAGAAAAATAACATATATGCACAAGCATCAACTCTAGGGGATATAAGAATGGCAATCAGTTTGCTGGGTACTGGTGGCTCATGCCTTGTAATCCTAGCTATTCAAGAGAGATTGGAGGATCAAGGTTCAAAGCCAGACTACACAGAAATATACATGAGGCTCATCTCCAATTAACCACCTAAAAGCCAGAACTGGAGTTGTGGTTCAATTGGTATAGTGTCAGCCTTGAGTGAAAAAGCTAAGGGACAACACCCTGGCTCTGAGTTCAAGCCCTAGTACTGGTACAGAAATGAGAAAGAGAGAGAGAGAGAGAGAGAGAGACAGAGAAAGAGATACAGAGACAGAGACAGAGACAGAGACAGAGAGAGACAGAGAGAGCACCACATAAACAGAAAATGCCAGAAGTGTCTCTGTGGCTCAAGTGGTAGAGTGCTAGCTAGCCTTGAGCAAAAAGAAGCCAAGGACAGTGATCAGGCCCTGAGTCCAAAAAAAAAAAAAGAAAAAAGAAAAGAAAGAGGGAAGGAGGGAGGGGGGAAGGGAGGAAAAGAAGGAAGGAAGGAAAAGGAAAATGTAGGAGGGAGGAAGGAAGCAAGGAAGAGAGAGAGAAAGAAGGAAGGGAGGGAGGGAATCAGATTAAGTGCCATATGACATGGGAAAACAGAAGCAGGAGACAGATAGACACAGGCAGAGAAATAAAGAGCCAGAAAGGAAGAAACAGAAAGGAGAGACATGGCCATTGAGCAGATGAGAGGGAGTTGGGTGTCATGGTGTGGCAGTGGGAATTGTCTGACCTGGTCCAGTGTGTCTCTCTAACTCCCTCAGTGGTCCCTCGTGCACCATAACTGGTGGCTACAACTCTGCGTTTGGGACCCCCTCATCCCCCATCTGGCTCAGTATCTTCCTAGCTTCTGGCCATTCCTGCTTGGACTTCTCCTCAGGCCCCATGCTTCCTAGAAGATACCCACCATGCACTTGTTTACTTGGAATCCCCTAGGACTTGAGCTCATCAAGTTTTCCTTACTCCAGGAAATTCATGGGCAGGAAGGAAGTGAGGTGAGGGCTGAGATCCTGCACCTGTTACCCATTTGTCTTGCTGTTGTGGTCTTAGGAAAGAAAGTGAATCTAGAGGATGGTGAGAGATTGCAGCAGCAATGGCGGAAGGACGTTCATGTCTCCAGGGTGGGCAGTGTGAGCAGATGTGTGAGTGAGAGTGAGAGACAGCATCCTCCTGCACTCCAATGTAGATCTGGGCTTTGAGTCAGCTCCAACCACTGCAAATGGACAGGGAGAGCCTTGAACAGGGAATATCGCTGAGAACAGTGAGTTTGCCTCAGAGAGTACCTGGTAAGTGCAGGTGAGCCAGCAGTAGAGGCATGGATGCCACAGAAACGGGTGCGGAAAGAACTCTGCCATGGGAATCCAGCAGATATGAACCTGAACTCAGAGCCCAGGAAGGAGCTCTTGCGAACTTCAAAGCAAGTTTTTCCCTCAGGCATAAAGTTGGGGGCATGGCCAGGATGATGTGGAAATACCTACCTCTATGTTATCCTAGGGTGTGGTTTGACAGAAATCACCAAGAACCAAAGACAGAGGGATGAGCCTTGACCACAGGTTGGGTTGTTCTGGGAAGCTCAAGGTGGCCCCTGCAGGGACACAAAGCCACATGCCAGCCCAAGCCTGGCATGAGCAAGGCCATGCCCACTCCCAGTGTGACAAAGCACCCATCTGCCATGCTAGACGATGGAGACTTGAGCTTGAAGAAGTCATTGGCTTGGGCAGTTTAGAAGGCACTGGGGGACTTTTGGAGAAAGGTCTGAGAATAAAAGAGCAATTAGCCAAGACAGAGGGTCAGAAGCAAAGAACCACAAGCTCTTGACAAGCCTGATTGTGGAAGAAGGTTAGGATCAGAATGGTTTCCAGAGGGCTCATTATACTTGGGGTTTAGGGTTGTTTTTTTTTATTATTGTTATTTTGTTTTTAGCTTCATCTGGAGCAGCTTTCACATTGGATAGCCCAAGCTGGCCTCCAACTCACAATCCTCCTGTTTCAGTGTCCTGAGTACTGGCATTACTGCCATTTCTGCAGTTGCAGTTTGCTTGTAAAGTGGCTACTTAAATAGAACATAGGTGTCCGCTTATGGCTGCACACTCTGAGAGCCATCCACCCAGCCAGGATGCAGCTGAGGTCCCATAGCCCAGGCCCCACATCACAGAGGGACGGCCTGGAACTGTCATCTGAAAACAGGGCCCTTGGATCCTGGGCCTGTGAAGGCAGCAGGGTCTCTATGTCTCTTTTGAACTGCTGTCAGCATCTCCCCACCCTTAACTTACCTATGATCAGTCTGCACATGGCTGATGACTCCGATGAAAGCTTTGTGCTTTGCTTTGGGCTCACAGTGCACCAACGTGGCGTGACAATGCACCCTCTCGCCTGCTGATCCCAAGTGCTGATTGCCAGCTACAGACGACTTTGATGAATAAAAAATGGGAATGCGAATTAATTATTGCTTATGAAATGCAGATTGTTTGGTAGACAAATATCTTTCAAATCATGGGGCCCATCAGGGAAGAAGATACAAGTAACTCTTGGCAATTAAGAAGGGTTGAAGTTAATGGAACTAGGGGAGGTCTCAAAAGTCCAATTCCACACTCAACTATGGCAATAATGTCGCTATCTCAATGTTCTTCTGTCCCTCTCTCTCTGTCTTTGATCTCTGTCCAGTCTTTCTACGTTGGGCTCTAGTTTCTAACTTTCTCTGTTTATGCAGAACATTTGCATTCCATCCCTCTCCTCAGCTGCCCAGGTCCCGGGCATGTCTTTCACTGATCTTTGTCTCCTCTCTCCCTCTGCCTTGGCTTCCCAGATTTCTAACCATTGGTGTCACTCTGCGAGTCTCTATATCTTCTGGGTTTCTCTGGTGTCATTTCTCTTGTGTTTTCTCTTTCTCTCCCAGTATAGTCTCCCTTCTTGGGCTGTGAGGACACTTTTTGTCTCTTCCCTGAGATCAAGTCTTCTGGGTCCACAAAAATGATCACCTCACTGGGTGCCATGGCTCATGCCTGCCATCTTAGCTACTCAGGAGGCTGAGATCTGAGAATAGAGATGCAAAGCCATCCAGGGCAGAAAAGCCCATGAGATGGTAATCTCCAATTAACCAGCAAAAAGCTGGAAGTAGAGGTGTGGCTCAAGTGGTGGAGTGTCAATCTTGAGCAAGAAAGCCAAGTAAGATTGCAAGACCCTTGAGTTCAAGCTCCTGGTTCCAACACACACACACACACACACACACACACACACACACACACCCCTATCACCTTATACATTGGACTGCCTTACCACCAACTAAGCCTGTCATATCTGGGGTGTTTCCCTTTCTCCAACTTACTCCACTAGAGAGGCAGCTCCAGGAGGCAAAGGCTCTGTCTAACTCCCAGCTATGTTCTTAGTGCCTCTGACCACACTTGGCACTTAGGGGCTGAGTAAATCCTGGCTGTTTGGCTAGGCCCTATATCTCTTGGGATCTTCGTTCTCATGTTTACATGTTTGTTTTCATGTCTTTGCCTCCCTCCCATGGCTTCTGTCTCGAACTCTGTTCCAGGCTTTTGTCTCTCTGTCATGGTGACCACGGTCACCACACTCTTTCTCATGGCCACATCTCTGTCTGACCTGGCCTGTCCCTCACAATCTCCCTGTATGTTCTCTTTAAGAGGTATGAGCTAGAACTAGAGGGCAGCCTGGGCTGGAGCAGACCTTGCCTGGTGGGGACCTTGCCTCACATATAGCCTCTTCTCTCTGTCATCATCCAGTGGGAACTACAGAGAGAACTTTTGTTTGCTTGGAAGCAAGTGGAAAAGCTGCCTCTGAGTTGCTCAGGTCCTTTCCTTTCCCTTCCCAGCTGCTTTGGTTCAACAAAGGCTTTGAAGAGCAGCCCTGGGCAGTGGCTGCAGCTGGCTCACCCCTGGCTGGGCTGAGGGGAGGGGTCTGCTCTATCTGCAGAGTCACTGGATCAGAAAGGAATAAGTTCCTTCCTGGGTCTCTCCTGAGTGCCTGCTTTAGCTTCAGCCTGCACAGATCCAAGCTCTGGGGAGGGATAAACCTGTGGCATTTGGTGGTCCCCACCGTCATGGTCAGGGGTCTATGAAATGGGAGCAGTAGCCTTTATCTTGTAGGCTTTTTAGTAGATTCAAGGTAACAATCCACAAAAGGCTAGATCACGGTCAGCAGCCAACCATTAGTAGGTATGAGCAATGGCAGGTGGAGGCAGACAGGAGCTCTCCTACCGGAAGGAGACTAGAGACTGGCTTACAGTGGCCACGTGAACACAAAGCACCCAGCGGGCAGCAAGTGGGTATATTTTCCTGCCTTGGGTGGAAGGCAGATGGGACTGGAAGTTCTGAAGGATAGACTGAGCCTCCTTCCTCGCCCGTCGCTAGCTCTCCTTCCTTTGCAGTCAACCTGTGCTTCCTAAAGTCCCACCCCCATACTTCTTGCTTTCACACAGGCCTGTTGGCACTGTTGAGAACTCCTCAAGCCCTGGAAAAGGGCCTTGTGCTGTGGGCTCTTCAGGTGGCCACTCTGCGTGTGCCATCCAGGCTGGGCCTTCACAATTCTCCACCTCCGTGAACCACAGCATGGCAAAGACGATGGGAAATCGGCTGTGCTGAGCCAGTACTCACTTGAAAATATCTCCAAGGCCGCCTCCAATTTCCTGGAAATTGACAAATGTTTCTAAGACTCAGGTTTTGTGACAGGGCCAGACTGGGCCCTCCCTGCTTCTCCCTTCCTTCTGCTAAACCTGTGAGTCAGTCCTCCCTCCCCCTTCCCAGTCCCCCAGATGGCCCACTTGGTGGCTCTTCACCCAGGGGCCCATCTCCCTTGCCTCCTTGCTGGGGTCCTATGGGTCTTGGCACCTGCAGACACTGGCAGAGTGGGAAGGGAGGGTGAGACTTGCTTCCTCTCCTTCTCCAGATGACTCACCACCTGCCTTCGTCTTCCTCTTCCCATCCTTACATAATCCCGACTCCAGGATTAAAAATACTCTGCTGAATACCCCATCCATCTGTCATATTCTCTCTCTAAATATATATGTGTGTGTGTTGTGTGTGTGTGTGGTCTTATTTTTAAAAATGCGTTGGAAAGAGCACTTCTATCATTCGTATTATACCAGAGACGGGTTGCGAGCCAGCCCTGGCTTCCTGCACAGCCGCACTCTTGGGGGAGTGAGATTTCCCTGAACCTCGAGGATTGCAGTCTGGCTGCTGCCTTTGCTCCCCCAACAATTTGCCTTAGTCATGGGCCCCATCTCGAAGCTGCCTGGCTCCTTATCAGAATAGCTCCTGATCCCAGGCTATTTGCAAATAGCCTGGGATCGAATTTCCCTCTTTGACTCGCTTATTCCTTGGGGTATCCTCAGCAGCCCAGGGGTTAGAGGAGGAGATGCGCTAGGACCTCTGTCAGTCACTGGGACCCCTGCTCCTGTGCCACCTTCCACGGGTCTACCTACCTTTCTCCTTGTACTAGGAATCCTCCCCAGACAGACTGAGGGACAGGAAAAGAGCTCATCCCTGGTTTCTTCCTAATGATTCAGCCCAAGTGCCATCTAGATGCAGAGGGTCAGGCACTGTGATTCAGGCCCCCGTCACTTGCTCATTCCTCAGGTGCTTCTTGGGGATTTGTCATGTGCTGGGCACATCTTGATGCATGCTGGGTAAGTGCGGGCATTTCCCCCATAGGCTGACTTCAAGTGAATCAGATGGCCATGTCAGACAGGGCCACTGAGAGAAGGGAGACAGCCCATGGAGACCAGAGAATTGGGAGTCACAGGGCCTGAGACATTCCAGCCTCTGACACATGCATCACAAGACAAGCACTGGAGCCCCTAGAGCCTCTGTGCACTCATCTGAGTAATGGGTGCTAAAACTTGGGCGCCCCCAGCTGGTACCAGGCTGGTGGGGGTGAGGTACCTTGGAGCAAGCACGTGGATGACACCTGTTGTCTACCCCACATACACCATTAAAGTAGTCTATCCACCACTTTGGCTAGCTGAGGGCTGAGGTACAGCTTAGAAATAGAGTGCTTGTCTAGCTCAAGTCCATGGGTTTCCTAGCATTGGAGTAAAGAAAAAGGAAAAGAGAAAACATTCTTATTAGAGCTTATATTGAGCATACTTCCCTGGCTATAGCAGTTGAATTCCAGCCCTGCACCCTCTCTCTACTTGTGGGTTCAGCTTGCCTGGAGCCTGGCTGAATGGGCCCTGTAATGCATTGACTTGATTTTTCTCTCATGTCTCAGTTTCCTCTCTCTCAAACAGGGGAAAAGAGGCAGTAGACCGGAAGGGAAGAAACAAGCAGATTTATGGAAAGCACTTTGAATAACATACGGGGATAACAACCGGTTTGTGGGACTTGCTGGTAGCAGTGGTGGTAAGCGGGGGCCCTCGGTGCCTTTGGATATGAGGTCTGGAATTCGGTTATCCACCTCCTGTCCCCCAGGCAGCCATCTTCTGCTCCTTTGTGATTCTTTGCAAGAGGCAGCTCCTGCCTGCTGGGACTCCCTGGGCCTCTGGTTCCCAGGCCTGCACCCGGCTCCTCTAGACATGTGCACAGCTCCATTTTCCCAATGAGCTGCCTTCCTTGAGTACCTGCTGAGCCTTTGGTCCATGCCAACCACACCCTGGCCCTCCTCCCCAGTGCTCACACCTGGGGCTTACCCAGGTGGAATCTGCCAGCCCATAATTGCCTACTTGCTGGTACATTGAGGGTGAGCTAGGTTGCCTCCACTTTTTATGATGGTTGTTACTGAGACAGGGTCTAACAGTAGCCCAGGCCAGCCTCAAACTCTTAATTTCCCTGCCTCAGCCCCCCAAGGACTTACAGGTGAGTACCACCACACTGGGCCTTCCCTCACTGCTTTAGCCTTTCACTCACCACTGTGTTCTGTGAGCTCCTAATCCATATAAGACAGTTTTCCAACTGTCCTGAGAGAGAGCATGCCCATTGCACAGCTGAGGAAAGTGAAGGCCAAAGGAATGGCCCATCACCCTTGCTTTAGCTTTAGAATCAGCTCTGGGTTTCCCGCCTTCGTGGTCCTGGTCCCCTGTGTTTGGTGTGTCACACTTGGCGTTTACATTCCTGTCTTGTAGCTGAGTGAGTGACAGCAGCTTCGTGGCCAGGCTCCTGTCTCTCTTCCTTATCCTAAACTGTGTTTCTATTCCTCTAGTCTTGGGCCCTCCAGGCCTCCAGCACGCCCTGGCCACGAGTGAATCTGAGGGGTTCCTGGGCACAGTGACATTTGCTGCTCATGAGTGGCTGCCCACACAAGGCTGTCGTGGCTCGGCTGGGAGGTCTGGCGAGGAGAAGCAGAAGAAGGGGAGGAAAATTGCTTTTTCAATGTCCCAACTGCAATAGCCTCTCGGCTGTTATGTAATCAATACAATCTCCGTGTGAGTGGGAACCTGGCCTGCTGCTCCTGGGGAAGAGCGCCCCTCTCCCCGCACTGGTCTTGGGGTCTGCTTGGTGAGTGTCATTCCTCTGGATGGGACTCTGGCTTTTGCAAAGGTTTGGATGAAAGGTGGCCACCTCACCACTCTTTGAGTGTTGAGCTGCCGGCTTTCCTTGGCCTCCTTCCCTCCCTCTGTCTCTCTGCTCCTCCTCTTGTCCTCCCTGCTACCAAAGTTATGGAAGGCCCGCATGAAGCTCAGCCTTGTCCTGGGGTGAGATTGTCACCACGGATGGCCCAGAACTCACAGGTGCAACTCTGAAGCCCAGTGCTCCAGCACACACATCCCTCCTTGTATACAGCCCCCCTGCTACACCGGAGGCACCTCCTGCTCTGCTTGTGAAATTCACAGATTCTCTGGCACACCTCTCTGCCCTCCCCCTGTCTTTCCCTCCCTTCCCCCTCCCCCTCTGCTGGAGGTGAGAAGGATTTGGCAGCCTGTCTCTTTGTCTCTGACTTTTTCTCTGCAGACCTTTCTGGCTCACCATTGCTTACAGCATCTGCACACACAGGCATGGGGAGGCAGGAGCTGGGGGTGAGTGCTTGTGCTCCCTCCCTTTATACCTCACACACAGGTGTGCAGCCGGGGTGGCAGGCCTCTTGTCAGGTCTGTGGGTGGAGTAGGACAGTGGCGAACATCTCAGGGACCAATCCTGGCAGACAGCCTCAGTTTGGGACTGCTGATGCTAAAAGCAATGGCCAATGAAACAGAAATGAGTGCCTGAATGCCCCCCCACCCCTGATTGGGGGGGGGCGGCGCTGCTGCCTGGTGGTTCTGAGTGTAGATTTTCAAGCCAGCACCTCTCTTGGTTTGCATGTGAAACTCAGACACTTGCCAGTGAGATGCTTAGCTGAGTTCTGTGGCCTCTCTGGGCCTTGGTTTCACAGAGTGCAGAATGATCTGTTCCCACTTCATTGGGTGGTTGTGAGAGAATCACTGGTGAGGTGCTGGGCTGGAGTGTAGCTTGGTGGCACAGTGTTTCCTAGCACGCGCAGGGTACCCAAAGACAAACAGAAAGGAAAATAAAGAAGAAAGGAAAGGGGAAGGGAGGGAAGGTAGGAAGGAGATGGGGAGGGAAGGAAAGAGGAAGGGAAGGAGGGAAAGAGGACGGGAGGGAGGGCACAAAGGAGAGAGGGAAGGTAAATCTTACTTATAGACACAGAGCCAGGGTTTGTTTAAATACTTAGGACATTCATGTGTTACCTGCGGTTGGGCACTGTGGACTAAGTTCTGTAGCAAGCACCATACATATCTAATCACAGTTAATTCTCCCATCAGTCCTGTAAAGGAAGAAATAAGCTTCTCTCAAGGCCGCAAGGCCACCAAGGTGGAGTGAGAGACTTGGGACTTGAGACCCTAGCTTGTAGGTTGCATGCCACACTCATGGAAGTTCTCCTTTCCAGAGGTTGAAGCTGGAGTTTAAGACAGAGGGAGGCCTAAGGGAGGACAGCCACAGCCGCCGGCATGAACTGCCTATGGCGATTAGGAGCTAGCAGGGGCAGGGTGCAAGCCAGGCTTAGGTCACCTCTGGAAGGGCTGAGCCTCTGACTGAGAGACGTGCCAATGGGAAGGAATAGGGAGTTTGAGAGAGGGAATGTTAATCTTCTGGGGCCAGCTGTGGCTTCCAGGCAGGGTTAGGATAGCACAGAAATGCACTTGGGGCTGCCCGCAGAGCCCCAGGAAAGGGTGTTACCTACCACTCCTCCTACTCCTGGCCTTCTGAGGCCAGGGGAGGGACAGGCAGCAGCCACAGAGCCTGGAGAAGGGCAAAGGATGGCTAGATGCTCACTGACATGTTCAGAGTCTACTCATTGTGACCCAGTTGACTGGACCCCAAGGGAAGCTTCACTTAGGCCCACAGAAGAAACTGAGGCTGAAGGGGTGGGGGGAGGAATCTCTGACCACCTTAGAACCTCAGCCTGGGGCTGGGGAGAAACATGATGGAGCATGCTGAGGGATGTCCCGACATGCTCAGCTGTGAGAGGCCCGGATGCTGAAACATCATACATCTGGGGTTGCCTCATAAAAGGCCGAGTTCACCTTTGGCACTGGCATGCATGCCCTGGTCTCATGGCTCAGTGTTCAGGGCACGGGGTCAGACCAGAAGAGAGTGTTGTGATTGGCAAGTGGCACATGTTCCTATTCCTCTCTCAAGATGGGGTTTCTCCGCCCCCTCCTCTTTTCTCTTTCAGCAGTAGCCATTGAACCATTCTTTCTCCCAAGTGGCAGGAACAGTCTGGGGTACTCAGGGGAGCAGAGGTGGGCATGAAGGGGGACTGCATGTCACCTGCCACGGCATAGAGCAGACGTGTAAGTGCATTAGCATCCTTGCCAATTAACATTCTCCTAATTAGCATTTTTGCATGGCAGCACCCCATGATAGCAGTGTGAGACGTGGGTCCCCTGGGTCCCCTGGGTCCCTGACTGTGTAGAGTGGGCAATGGTGCGGGGGTTGCTGGGAAGGCCGGCCAGGATGGTGCTGAGTCCTCGTGAACAGGGCTGGGTCCCCATAGCTAGCTGCAGGCTGTGTATGGGAGCGTCCTGAACGGGTTCAAGTAGCTCATGGCCTCCCTCAGGCCAAGCACAATATCTCACTTGCCTTGTTCATACCATGCCTGAGATCCTACTGTGTGCTGAGCATTGTAGTGGGTGTTTTGACCTTGTGGGACCTCCAGTCAAGAAAGGGAAACAGCTCACCTACCGCTAAACCTGACATTCTCCCGTGGAGATACACAGGGCCTCTGGGAACGTCTGACTGACAGCTCCACATCCAGGGCCCAGGTGGGGAGGGCCTGACCATGTCCATCTTGTTCCCATCAGGTCCTCGTACCTAGCACAGGTCAATGGAGGCGGGGACGATGGCATGAGTGAGACCTGCACTAGGAGGGGAATAGGAACAGTGTGACAGCCAGTGGGAAGGGCATACGCAAAGACTAGGAAGAGAACCTGGATTCTAAGAACTCACTGTGGGCCTGCCAAGGCATGCCGGTGGGGTGACAAGTGGGAGGGAAGAAGGGGAGCAGGAGACAAGGTCCATCTTGGAGATAGTAACCCGTGGGACAGTGAGGCCTAAGGGAGTGCAAGGGATGACCTTGAGTGGCCCTGGTGTGAAGGGAGGACCCTCAGGGCCTGTACCAGTGCCTGGGAGGATGGTGGCTGCTTGGTAGAAGAGTGACAGACCAGGAAAGGAGGGAAGAATATGTGTGTGTGATGATGGGAGTGGGGGGTGGGAGGAAGTCAGCATAGACTGGACTGTGTTTCTGGACTCGGCCATTTTCTATTTCCACAAAATAGAAAAATTGAAGGCCGAGTCAGAGGTGTGACGTGCCTGGCATGGGCCTCTACAGTGAAATCAAACTGTGGCTTCTAGCATCCTGTAAGGCATGACTAAGCTGGCTGCTTGGTGCTCAGGTTTTCCCATGGTTTAGTCCAGGGCACACACAGGTGCCTCAGTCCCTCACCCTCCACCCCAGGCTCCCCTGGCCTCAGGGTCCTGGTAGATGCCGCTCCCTCTGCTGGCGTGCTTCCCCCTTCCTCCCTTACTTGGCCAGGCTGCTGCTCATTTTTCACTGTCTAGCTGAAAGTCTCCATCGGGAAAGCCTCCTTTCACCTCCAGACCCTGCTAGGTCCTGGGGAATGACAGCCCTCCTTCCTGCCTCTCCTGAATGTCTATATTCATAGTCAGACCCAAATTTGCATTGTGGACTCACCCTGCAGCCTATGTCTGCCAGCCTGGTAGCTCCAGCCCCTCACGTAGAATGGGTCCTCCATTAGTATTTGTCAATGGATGAACATAGCATGTGATATATTTACAGTTATTTGTATCATGATGAGTGTTTAGCAACAGCTAATTTCCAGCATTAGTCAACTGGGACCAAAATAGCAGAGGCATTCCATCTTTAACACGAACTTCTGTGACGACGCTTCCAGTCTGCCCATCTGGCTGAGGCTCTTCTCCACTGATCTGCCCACTGGCCAACAGGCCCTGAAGGCTGGGATCGGAAAATGCCTTAAAAGGCTCTTTTAGCTTCCGGCATTGCCCACTGACAAGGACTTTTGTCTTTTCAGGCAGCCAAGCCCATCCCTGGGCCTAGCCGGGCCTCCTCCATTCTGCCCTGAAGCCTTCCAGAATGGCCAGTTTAGTGGCCATGAGGTTTCATCCAGCCTCTTCTCTGGACCTTCATCCAGGAACGAGGTTACAGCAGGACACAGACACACCAGGCAGCAGGTGTGGCTGAGAGCCAGCCCCCATGGGCTCCTTGTGAGGACAAATGGTATTCCACAAAGGAGGTTCCTGGCTGGACCGCCAGGTCACACTGGAGAACAGGCAGAACCTACAGCTGAAGGAGAAATAAGTTGGTGGCCAAAGGCACCAACTTCTGAGATGGGGAGGTAGGTAGGGAGCTGAGGGCTGGGTGACCCTCAGGAGACTGTGGTGGTGGTGGTGTCTGGAAGATGATGACTGAAACCAAACAGAAATACAAAGGAGTGAGCAGAGATGTTCCTTTACTTCATTTTCTTATTTATTATCCTGCCTATTCACCCCCCCAAAAATGTAAGCTCATTTGCTAATTTGTGAATCACACAGAGAGATTCCCAGTAGATAGCTGCAAGGTCAGTCAGCACAGAGAGGAAAATGGCAGCAGGCATGAAAGCATCCCTTCCTCTTTGAGTCGTGTTTTATTGTTTGCCAGGCTGGGTCATAACTGTCCTGGCCTCCTTTCATGCCTGCAGTGTCCTTGGATTCTACAGATGGCCGGAGAGGCAAAGCCCATTGCCTAAAGTCAAATGGCTGATCAGTGGTGAGCGTGGTGGCTGTGGTCCAGGGATGGAGCTGGACTCTTTGTCCTTGATGCTCGCTCCCAGCTCTGCTGCAGGACCTGAGCCCAGCCCTCGCCCTGTGGACCACCCTGCAGCTCCTTTGCTACTTCCCACCCAAGCTCAAAGAACGAATTCAGAGACAAGATCTGCAGAGAAAGCAAGACTTTAATGGTGGTCTTGCAATGTCCGACAATATCAGATGTCTGATGAGCAGGCACACCCAGCAATTGATTCCTTAATGCTCAAGTCTCTCTCCTGGTCCCTCATGGGCTGAGTACAATGGGGTGTGCAGTCTTGCAGGAAGTTGCCCAGGTTTTATTATTTTCTTTTTGGTAATTTTAACACATGCACCTCTTGAGATAGGTTGAATTTGAGGAACGACTTTGGCTATCTTCTGACCCCTTTGTTCTCTTGTCTTGGGAAGGCTTTTCTGGGTGTATGCTTTCTGTGACACACATAGTTGGTTGTTGTTGTTTTTACTTCAGAGTCCACCCATCTCCCTGCTTGTTGGGCCCCTTCAGACCTTCTGTTTGCCTACACTGTTTGCCTAGGGAACCTTTTAGGTGCATGAACGTTGCAGTTGCCAGATCAGCAAGCTCCCTGTAATTTCCTCCTCAGGGTCAGGTAGATTCCTTGTCTTGGAAATGGACCATCACTCATTTTATTTCCAACACCTAGCATTCTGCACTGTAGGATCAAGTTCCCTCCCCCAAGCTCAAGGCTGTGACCCAGGGTCACTTCGTTCAGACTCTAACCCACTCTCCCTGCAGCCACTCCTGGGGACATCTCTGCTCATGCCTGGCCTGGAGGCTCCATTTGGTGCTATTCTTTTTCCTCTCCTACACCATCTATTCTCCAGCCTGGATCCACTCCTCCCTCTGTCATCACACCCCCCTCCCCCACCGCTTCTCCATAAGAGGGAAGGCAGCAGTACCCTGACTCACTGACTCATGGGTGCTGCAGCCAGACTCTCTGGGTTCAGGGTCCTTGCAGTAGGAGATGACCAGGGCTCTGAGGGTGAGACCATGGTGGAAGCGGCTCTCTGGGAGGCATTTTGTAGCAAGTGGGACAGACAATCTCCTCCGTCCAGCAGGCAGAAGGAGGCAAGTACAATTCCTGGGGCAGAAGTGGCTGGATCAGGAGCGGTTGCTCAGAAAGCAAGTAGCAGGGCTGGGGATATAGCCTAGCGGCAAGAGTGCCTGCCTCGGATACACGAGGCCCTAGGTTCGATTCCCCAGCACCACATATACAGAAAACGGCCAGAAGCGGCGCTGTGGCTCAAGTGGCAGAGTGCTAGCCTTGAGCGGGAAGAAGCCAGGGACAGTGCTCAGGCCCTGAGTCCAAGGCCCAGGACTGGCCAAAAAAAAAAAAAAAAGAAAGCAAGTAGCAGATACAAGACCCCCGGAGCTTGACTGGAGACAGCATAGATGGCTTTTGCAGTATGGTAGCTTTGGAAGCTCAGCCTCAAGCTGGGTTCTCACTCTTTTTTGTTGTTGTTGTTGATCATGGGGCTTGAACTCAGGGTCTGGGTGTTGTCCCTGAGTTATTTTGCTCAAGGCTAGCACTCCACCACTTTGAGCCACAGTGCTACTTCCAGTTTTCTGCTGGTTAATTGGATGTTAGAGTCTCACAGACTTTCCTGCCCAGGCTGGCTTTGAACCATGATCCTCATATCTCAGCCTCCTGTGTAGCTAGGATTATAGGCATGAGTCACCAGCACCCAGCTTGCTTTTCATTTCTTACAGGACATTCAGATAGTGCCACCACTTTCTAGGTGAGCATCCTTGGGCAAGTTACTCAACCATTCTGTGCTTTGATTGCTTCCTGTGTAAGTGAGATAGCAACAGAAAGTCCCTTCTTACAAGCTTGTTATAAGGATTCAATGAGATTCTTCGCACATTCTCTTGTATTTATATTGAGCTTACAATAAACATTAGCTATTATATCACTACATCTGAAAAAAATAAGGAAAATACTCCTGATTACTAAAGAGACACCGAAAAAGGGAGGGACTTACACACACACACACACACACACACACACACACACACACACACACACACCCTCCAGTAAGCAAAGGAGGTAGTCACTGGTCTTCAATTACCAGATTCTTTCTAACCTCATACAGCAACCTCATGGTGTGTGTGTGACACACATGTGCATGTGTGTACACGTGCATTTTTTACTGCATAAAGCCACTGTATTATGTGTGCTGTCAGATATCCTATTAAAAAGCAAAGTGAAAAAAGCAGCGGGGCCGTCTTCCTCTGCCTGTGCTTCCACTGATTACAAAATTAAATTAAGCTCTGTGGCTGCTGCTGCTGTTTGATGGGGAACACAATGAATTGCTCTTTGCCTCCCTGTGAGAAGTCCTGAGAAAAGGAGAACGGAGTTGGGGGAGCTTGGCCCAAGACAGTATTTCTTCCGCCCAATGCCCAGGGGGCAGAGCCTTCCTCTCCAGAAATGTTAAGCCCCTGAACCAGGCTGCCTTTTTATTAGGTTAATAAAACACCAGGCCCATCAAGTCTCAGGCTCGTAAAGGTCAGTGAGTCACTTCTGAGTGTAAAGGGGAGGTGGAGGGGCAGCAGCAGCTCCCCAGGGCTGGGGGGAGGGAGGAGCCTGCCCCTAGATTGGCATTGACTGGGAGCATCAGAGGTGCTTGAAGATGGACAGAAAGTCTCCTAACCTTTGGCCTCAACCTCAGCGAGCAGGGTCCCCAGAGAAGATCAGAATCAAAGAATATCGCCGGGTGCAGATGGCTCATATCTGTAATCCTAGCTATTCAGGAGGCTGTGATCTGACAATCATGGTTCAAAGCCAGCCTGGGCAGGAAAGTCTGTGAGACTCTTATCTCCAATTAACCACCAGTAAACAGGAAGTGGCGCTGTGGCTCAAAGTGGTAAAGCACTAGCCTTGAGCTGAAGAGCTCAGAGACAACACTCAGGCACTAAGTTCAAGCCCTGCAACTGATTTTTTTTTTTAAATCACAGAATATCTGATAAAAGTCTGTACTGTCAGGAGAATGGACTCTTGAGTCTGATGGGTATGAGAAGTAAATGAAAGTGCCAGCAATTGTAGGGACTTAGTATTGAAACTGGGTTTTTCTGATCCCAGGCCCTTAGATCTGGTCTCTCATCACCCTCCCCCCACCCACTAAATATAAAAACATGTTGAAGAGAAAGGAGATTTATGGCAGCCACAGGAAGACAACACTTTAGCACATTTTCAGCTATCTTCAGAGGTGCAGACATTGGCTTCAGGTTAAGTAGGAGGCTGGGGGTAGGGGTGAGAAATATCAGCAGAGTTAAAATAGCCCTAAGTGACAGGTATGGGCTGGTTGACCACAACCTCAGACTATGTCCTTGAAGAAGTTCTGGAAACGTTATCACCCAGAATCCAGCAGGCAGATTCTCAGTCTTGCTGAGTACCTGCCCTGGCTGAACACGAACCCAAAGCTAGCATGGGCCCTTGCTTCCACCCTCCAGCACAAAGTCCTCCTGACTAATGTCTAACATACTTCTCATTCTAGAAACATTCCCCAGCTGGTGCATGCTCTTTCTACTGTGAAGGTTTCTGGTTGCTACATGGCCCCGTCACTGCCTTGTTTTGACCCCTGAGAAGGAGGGGCTTGCCTGTATTGTATCTTGGTCTTTGTTATCAGTATACATCTATAAAATAAAAGGCGATGACCTACTTGCTAGGGCCTTACTGTGCTTGCCAAATACTGATTCTGCCTTTTATTTTATTTTTTAATGTCATTTAATTAGGCTAGTACACTATGGTCCGTAGGAGGCTCAGAGAAGTTAGGTAACTTGCCCAGGGCCCAGCAGTGGGGAGGGTTTGACTCTGCATCCAGGCTCTTGTCCCCCACCCTCCAGAGGATTACTCCCAGCCTCCCAGTTGCCGTAGGGCAGGGCTGCCATCATGACTTGGTAGCCTGTGCTGTCACACTGGGCCCCACCTCCAGAAAGTCCCCATCTTCTTTAAATCCTCAATCATTTCTGAATAGGAAGCAGACATGTTCCTTCCCCACGGTTCCTGCTGCTCTTCCAAGGAGCGCCGGCCTCCAGGAATCTGTGTGCACCCCTGCAGGACCCTCTGCCCCTCTCCCCCACGGAAGGAGAGGCAGAGCCAGAACCCCTCAGATAATCCTCCTGCCCAACCTGGCTGATGACGTGCTGGCTCGCTTGGCTGGTCTGCCAGCCTGGGGCGCAGCCGCCCCGTGTGTAAATGTTAGCCTATGCAGAAGGAAAACCTGCTCAGGCAGCCGAAACCTTTCCATTTACTCTTCTTCCCCGCCTTAGAGACCCGTCAAAGATTCCCTGGCCATCATCGGAGACCAGATGCAAATTCCAGCCCAGGATCCATGCCCGGGGCAACCCTGGAGGAGGAGTGGGGGCTAGTATACTTTTGAAGGGTCCCCACCCGGGCTGACTTTGTGGGACAACCATGTTGGGGGCAGACACTTTGATCTAGGACCCTTGGCCAGATTGTACAGAACACCTGCAAACGGGGTGTCCTTCTATTGAGGGTCACGGCCAAGGCCATCTCTCATTTCGGTCACTGGGGTTGACTCAGCTCAGCCTCGCTGCCTCCTTCAGGGTTGTCACATTAAATGGGGGGGGGGGATGGAGAAACTGAGGCACTAAGGTGAGATGTGGCTCCTCTTTCAATGTTCTTAGCACCATGTCAGTACAGAGGCTAGAAAAGAGGAAGAGAGAGAATTTACATAAATGCCCAAGAAAGGATGAGCTGGCTTCAACCAGTGTCCTGTCTCAGGGGTTGGGTCAGAGGAGAGAGGCAAAGCACGTACAGAATAGATGGGGGCCCCTCATAGCTAATTAGCACTCTGTGCAGGAAGGAAGTTATATACTTCTAAAAACCCAGGTTCCCAGCAATCCTTGCTTCCTATATTCCTGCTTGTGCACCTCTCTGCCAGCTGGGTACCCCCTTTCCTTTATTTAGTGCCTCTGTCTGTGTGTGTGGGGGGGTGCTATTCTCCTATCTCTCCCACTTGTCTATCTCCTCTCTCGCTGCCTCCCTGCCTCCTCCCTGGCTGATCTGGTCCTGAGCTATCTTGGCCTCATTTTGGTTTACCTGTCCCTGGCTTCTCATAGCCTCTCCCGGCCACGCCCCTGTCCAATGCCTCTCCTAAGACCATCCACAAGTTTACTTGTCTGGCAGTGATTTATGAACCTGGCTCTGCCTAAGAAAAGCTGAGAGGAGCCTGTGTTCCTATCAGGATCTGGCATCTGGGAGGGAGTCCCACTCTTCATCCCCAGGTGACTGGCTCAGCACCTTTAGTTGCTTCTGATTTCTTCCTATGATGTGGGCTAACCTCAGTACCCACAGCCCCTGGGTGGCCCTGTACCACAGATGGATACTAGGCTCTGAGCTGCTTCTCTCCCTGTCTATCCTGCGTTATCTCTCTGTGTCCCCCATGCAACTTGTTGAAGTTATGGGTTTATTTCCCTCCCTCCCTCCCTCCCTCCCTCCCTCCCTCCCTCCCTCCCTCCCTCCCTCCCTCCCTCCCTCCCTCCCCCTCTCTCTCAGAGCATCTCTCTCCCCCACCCCACTCTTTCTTTCTTTGTGTCCGTCTCTGCAGAGGTTGGTCTGTGCCCCCAGGTGCCTGCCTCTCTGCCTCTTGATACTTATGTCTCTATCCCTGTGCTACATATCATACAGCATTAAGTGACACCAGCGACTGACCCAAAAGACAACCCTGGAGCATGTTCTCCAAGTCAGATTACCCTCAGATAGGTGGGGCCTGACCCAGGGCCCAGGGCCATGCTGCCCCCACCCTTGTCCCCTTTTCTTTCCTGTCACGTCCAGGAAGTTTCCTGAACTCCTTGTGACACTGCTGTCAGGGCCCGACTTACCAGGAGAGCATGAATAATTAAAAGCTGTAGCCGAGGCTTGTTCCGATTTAAACTGTATTAGTGTTGCCAACTGTTCTGACCCATTTAATATTCATGCCATTCTCGGCTCTTTTAAAGAGGAGGGGGGTTGCTACCTGATTTAAATTGTGCCTGTCAGTTTCGATTAAAGATCAGGTTGACCACAGTTGCAGGGAAATTAAATGAACATTCTCTTAAGCAATATCATAGAATTTAATGTAGCAATTAATATCTATTGCAATGTGCTGCTGTCACAAGCTTCTTGGAATGGGATGGAGGGCTCCTGAGGGTGGGGGGAGTCAGCAGCGCCCCTCCCCCAAGTCCTAAGTCTCCAGAATTGAGGTCCCAAAGGGACCTGGTTGTTCATGTGGCTTCCTCCTCCAAGAGAAGCAAGAAGCATGGGTAACAGCTGCTGTTCTTCGGGGCTCTGGTTAGATCCAGTAGCTTTTTTTGTGCCTCTCACACTAGGGGAAACTGAGGCACATGGCATCAAAGGCTTGTTCAAGTCCAGGAACACTGGGTGGTGGGAGCACCAGACCCAGGGAGCAGTGGAGGGAGATTCTAGGAAATTAGGCATGGATTTTCCTAGCAGATGTGTCAAGGCACTGCTAGGACCATAGCAGCCACCACCAAGGTTGCTTCGTGCTAAACATGGTGAATAGGTATCAAGGTGTGGGTTGTACCTGGTTGATCACCTTTCCCAGAGAGTGCAGGTAACTTCATCAGAGCATGTGCCCTCATTAGTCCCCTGGACCTGGCACGACCAGCCAGGGAGAGCAGTGAGGAATGGGCCCCCACCTACTAGAGGCTGAGCTGCCTGAAGAGGCTTGAGACTGTGCCTCACCCTCAGTTTCCTCATCCAGAAGATGGAGTAATCACTGTTGAAGGACCACAGTGAAGACAAAACAGGTGGACCCAGGCAAATGGCAGGCACGGGGAAGGCCATGCCACTCAGTAGTTAGGGACATGGCTTTGGGGGTTGGCTGAGCTGGATTGGAGTCTCACAATCTGTCACTTATTAGCTGCATGACTCCAAGCAACATGATCATCAGCAACGTGCAGATAACAATAGTCCCTTATCTCCCAGGAGTTGCATGGAGGTTAAATATGTTCGTACTGAGCACATCTCAGGAGGCATGCAGGGGCATGTCTGACACTGACACTAGGCAGGAATAGGGTGCTGACTTCCTGCTCATTTCATCTGACTCTTATAAAACATATTCATATCATGTAGAAAGTGTGTGTGTTGTGAATATAATACGATGAACACCGTATTTCCATCATTGTCTAAAGATTAGTCCATTTCCCAATCACCCTGTGATTCCATGGTAAGGCCCTTCCCTAAGTATAACCCATTGCAAGTAACTTCATCTGAATTTTAGATTTATTATTCTCTTGTTTTCTTTAAAAACATAAAGTATGCTGGGCAATGATGGCTCAGGCCTTTAATCCCAACTACTCAGGAGGTTGAGGTCTGAGGATCTGATTCAAAACCAGCCTGAGCAGGAAAGTTCAAGAGACTGCTGCTGCTGTTGCTGCTACTGATGATGATAATGATAATGATTATGATGATGATGATTGTGATAGGGCTTGAGCTCAGGGCCTGGGCACTGTCCCTAAGCCTAAGCTTTTTTGCTCAAGGCTAGCGCTTGACTACTTGAGCCAAAACTCCTCTTCTGTCTTTTTGGTGGTAAATTGGAGATAAGAGTCTCATGGATGTTCCTGTCTGGCTGTTTTCAAATTGTGATCATCAGATCTTAGTCTTCTGAGTAGCTAGGATTACAGGTATGAGCCACCATGCCTGGCTTACAATGACCTTTTATTAAAACTAATTTAAGGGCTGGGGATATAGCCTAGTGGCAAGAGTGCCTGCCTCGGATACACGAGGCCCTAGGTTCGATTCCCCAGCACCACATATACAGAAAACGGCCAGAAGCGGCGCTGTGGCTCAAGTGGCAGAGTGCTAGCCTTGAGCGGGAAGAAGCCAGGGACAGTGCTCAGGCCCTGAGTCCAAGGCCCAGGACTGGCCAAAAACAAAAACAAAAACAAAAACAAAAAACAAAAAAAAACCTAATTTACTTTGTTGTTATTATAGAGGTAATGTACAGAGGGATTAGGATTACACGAGTCAGGTAGTGACTACATTTCCTTTCGTACAGTGTCTTCTGTTCCCTCATTTTCTTCCAGTGCTTCCCTCTCATAGCCACCCATGAGTTGTATAGTTCACTTTCATCAATGTCCAGTGAGCTGCACTTTTTCACTCTTTTCCCCTCATGGTCTGTATCTTTCCACAACCCTTTCAAAGATATGCTCTTGAATACATCATACATAAGGTAAGGAGGACAGACTCATCAAAAACTAAAACCTGGAAAGAGAGAAAGAAAGAAGAGAGAGAGAGAGAGAGAGAGAGAGAGAGAAAGAAAGAAAGAAAGAAAGAAAGAAAGAAAGAAAGAAAGAAAGAAAGAAAGAAAGAAAGAAAGGAAGGAAGGAAGGAAGGAAAGAAGAAAGGAAGGAAGGAAGGAAGGAAGGAAGGAAGGAAGGAAGGAAGGAAGGAAGGAAGAAAGGAAGGAAGGAAGGAAAGAAGTCTCTTGTTTCCATATCTTGGAGTTCATTTTAGTGCATATATTATTTTATATAACTATGAAGAGGCACTTAGGCATTGTGCCTTTGTGTTTCTCTCCTAAGAGAATCCTCTTTTGGTCTCACTATATATGAATATCCAGAATCAGTATATTTATCATATCCCAGTGCCTTTTTTTTTATCTAATTTCGGCATATCAGAGAGAACATGCACTGTTTGTGTCTCTGAGCTTGTATTACCTCACTTAACACGATTTGTTCTAGTTCCATCCATTTCCCTGCAGACAACATTATTTTATTCTTTCTAATGGATGTGTAAAATTCCATTGTGTTGAGGTACCACATTTTTGGGGTCCATTCATCTATGGTGTGTCATCTGGGCTGTGGCGATGAACATGGGTGTGCAGGTGTCCTTGTCATCTCTTGGGTCATGATGTTCAGGGTAGATGCCCAGGAGTGGTATGGCTGGATCTTAGGGAAGGTCTATGTTGAGCTTTTTGAGGAACCTCCAGACTACTATACAATGACCTTTTAATGGAGGAATTTCTGCTCTATTTTGTAGATGTAGAGACCAAGTCCACATACAGCCAAGACCTGGCCTTTCTGACTTCAGAATGCAGTCCTCCCCCTGCACACCATTGCTCCATCCCCCACCACACTGCAAGCATCCCAACTCTCAAACACCCATATGCAGCATGTCTGTCATTCAGTCCATTCCAACATTTTATTGGATCCCTTATAGGTGGTTAAGGCTTGGACTGTCAACATGTGGCTCTCACAAGCATCACAACAAGGATGCAAGGGTTATTACATCTTATTGCCATTTGACTGATGAGAGGACTGGAGGGGTGACATTGGGTCACTTGGTCTGCTCAGTAAATGGCAGGGGTGGGATTCAAATCCAGTCAGTGCCCTGAAGCCTGGATCCTGCCCTCACCCCCAGGAAGAGTCACCGTCCACAGGGGTGTTTGTACCTCTCCTCCAACAGCTCCGTGAGGAGGTGGACAGTATGGGGATACTGGACATCGTGACATTCTCCAGGTGGCCTCAGCATCATCATCTAGCTCATTACATTAGTCTCTGACCTGAGAGGGTCAAGGAAGGCAGAGAGGCGGGATTCACGAGTACAGTATTGTCCAGAAGCTTCCACCATGGTCTGGGGACGGAGGCACTGCATATGGAATGGGCAGGATGTCTTCCCAGTGATGGCTGGTGGGATCTCAGGCCACCTTGTGTGTGCTGTGACCCTTTAAGATTTCCTTTTTCAACTGCCTGGAGCAGATTCTGAGGCCCAAATTATCTTCAGGTGGGAATTCATTTTTTAAAAAAATTTCCCCCCCTCCCCATTTACGTATGTCCATGGGAAAAGATAGCCCTGTTCCACCAGCCCCAGGGTTCCACTTCACTAGACAGCTCTATCTCTCCCAGTAAAGTGATCAGTGGGTTCCTGTGAGTAGACTTGAGCAATGAGTGGTCTTGAAGCTTCAGGGAGAAAAATCACTAGACTGCTGGTGAAAACTGCGAATTCCTGGACTTCTTCCTGAAGCTGTGCTTCTCTGTGCCAAGAATGTGTATTTCTAACAAGACTCCTAGAAGATTCTCATAGCTATGGCCCCAGGCCTCACTGGAAAAGAAGCCAGGTATGTGTTAACCTGCTGTAGTCAGGCTGGGCAAGGCTCTGCTGCACTTAGAAACACATTCTGATATCTTGGTGGCTTAACACAACAAAGGCTAGGGTTTCTTGTTTTTTGTTTTTGTGCTCCCATGGTGCGGATTGAGCAGCAACTATGGAGTTTCTCCCCTGATGGTAACCCAAGGATCCAGTGTCCTGCCATCTAGGGACTGGGACATCCCCAGTAGATAGCCCTCAAGATCTCTGGTAGAGAAGAACAGAGGGCAAGAATACTCATTTCCCCGGGTGATTTTTTTTCGTGATTTTTTTTCACTGCACCTAAAAGTGTTCCAGTTGTTCTGTTCACCAACCATTGGTCAGAACTCTGTCACATGACTCCAACTTGACTGGAGGGGGCTTCTGGGAAGTGTAGTCTTTTCATGTGCTCAGAAAAAAAGAAATAGAAATGGGACGTGGCAAACAAATGACATACTTTCTATCACAGAGCTTGATCTAGTCTGGATGTGTTATTAATACCAAGTTTCTGAACTTTTGGGACCAAAAACAAGTATCTGAGCTGTGTCTGCTCCTGTGAAGGATGGCAGCATCTCTTAAGTCAATCCATTTTGAAAGAGACTTGACCCTTTCTTTGTCTACCCACAACTCACAGCACAATCACAGCTCACCCATTCTATCCATATGGTGATGGACTGGCCTGTGGGACTCAACTTTGCACACCATGTCACCTAGAGAGGGTGTTTTGGAAAGTACATTTGGATTCAGCCAGGTAAACTCTGCAATTGAGTAGTGATGCCTGCTTGTGTAGGTATGAATGCCACAGTATTGGCCATCCTTGTCCTGGTCATTATTAGGACCAAGTCTGACTCAATACTGCCCTTTCTCACTTCTACAAGTTCAAGTCTCTCCTATTAGGGGAGTGAAGGATGTATTTGGAGTGGCTTCTGGTACATAACATAAGAACCATAAGTGTTGTCTCCTCTGAACTCAAGCTGGTATATCCATATCCTCTCATGGAAAGGTTTCCCAGTTAAATAATTGTATTGCTGTAAGCTGATCAGCACAAAGTTATGTCACCTCTCTCTTTGTAGAAGGTGTACATGGTAATATAGCTAATGAAAGTATTATCTCTTTGGAGACATATCACAGGAGTGATACACATGAATCAGTTATCCAAAACCCTCCAAGGCGGTCTAATATACATTACAATCAAGCCCCATATATTGGCCTCCTTGTTTTTGTTCAGATTTTCTTTACCTAAGATTAGAACCTTGCATTTACTCCTATTTTATTTCATCTTGTTCAATTCACTTTCTAGACCCCTCGAGGTCCCCCCCCCCTTTTTATGCCATGAATGCTCTTTTGTCTGCTGTTAAATTGACTTTTCACAGCCAGTGTGAAGCCTTGGTTGGCTCACAAAGAAACCTGAGTGCTAAGAATAATGATCCCAACCCTTCCTCCTGCACTTGCTGTATATCTGGGGTTGGGCACTTCACATATATGATTTCACTCAAGCTTTAAAGTGATATCACAAGGCTAGACCATGAGGGCCACATTTGACAGGTAGAAAAACCAGCCTTGGTCCCCAAGTCCTGTAGGCAGGAAATGAGATGGTGGGGATCTAAATCAGTATCTTTCTAAGCCCAAGTCCATGCTACTAACCACTGTACCACACTGCCAGAGTGGAAGAAGGACCCAAACAATCTCTGGTCCAATACTAACCCTCTTCTGGCCGCTTGAAATAGGGAAGAATTTCTTTCAGGGATCAGGTAGCTCATAGGATTGCTGGGTCAGGAAATAATGTTGGAGAACAGTCCTATCCTCTGCTTTCTTGTGGACACCCCTTCTCCTTGCTCAGCACCTGTGATTTAGTTCCCAGCTAAGTGCTTGGTTTCTGGTCCCAGCCACCCCCTCCTGTGGCTCATTTCCACCTTCTACATCTCACCAGTCGGTCCCTTGGTAAAACCAGAAGACTGCAAAACTGACATCAAAAGAGGCATCAAGAAAATGAAGTGTTTAGCTTTTCAGTATGTGGTACACGGAGGCCCATAAGAAGGGCTGGTGTGGTGCCTTGGGGGATTTCTGGGGTTTAAGGAAATTTCTGGCATCATGTGGTCAGAATGAGCCTTTACTCAGCTCACACATCTTATCTTTGTCCTTCTGTGGCCTTCTAGACAGATTTACATACGCCTCTGATAGAAACGGCTGTATCACATATTTCTCTGTCCCACTGGTCTTAGCCTATGGTCCCCACTTTGTGCAGTAGGAGAGGTGTCCAGCTCATGATCTAGCAACAGACAGCAGGGACATCAGACCCATACCAAAGGCTCAGCTGATTACACAGGTGTCAGCAGATTCTCCTTCTCCTATCTGAGCCATGTACAGAAGTGCGTGTCCTGTAGGGACAGGGTAGAATGCTGTGCTCTTTGGGACAAGGGCAGTGATGAGGCTTAGTCCTTCTCTGGAACATGCTTACATCTCCTGTTCCTAGGACACTGCCACACTTCTGCAGCAAAACAGACTACCCAGTCAGCCTGCCTCGCAGAGCCTTAAACCTCATGGCACAGGGGGACTTTGGGTGAGGGGAGGATGACATCCCAGGACCAGCCCCCAGCAGTGAACTTCATATGAAGTAATATTGTCCACATTCCTTCCTCATTCTGGCTCCCTGTCAGGCCAGGCTCCTCCCATCACCGTGACAACTTGGATCCCATCATAGTTGGTTTGAACCATGATCCCTGTGAGCTTCCCAGGGCTACCTCGAGGACCCATTCAGGGGGTTGGGTCATCTTCTTCCTGGGGAGTCGTTGCTTTACTGTGCCCTGGTGCTTATCTAGGTTCTTGGCTTCAAGAGGCAGAAATGGAGCTTTGAAGTACACCCAAAATGAGACCCAGATAGAAGACTTGTGCCTGCTGAAGAAATAGGGCTTAGAACCAAGCTCTTCTCTTTCCCTCTCTCTCTTTCTCTCCCTCTCCCCTTTTGTCTTCACAGGCCTCTCTGTCTCACTCCAGCCTCCTCTCCATCCCCCAAGGTGGATAGATGGTAGACACCCACCCAATCTGCAGCATCCAGCTTTCTAAGCACTCCTCTGGGGCAGTGGGTATGAGGGGAGCACTGATGTAACACTTGGAACATCTGGCAGGAAGCCAGTGGTTTTCTGAGGCTTTTCTGCCAGGTGCAGAGCGATCCAAATAGCCTATTTCTTCTTGACTGTCCAGAGGGGCCTAAGAGCATGGAGCCACAGGTCATGTGTGATTACACGGACCATGATCAGGGAACACAGAGCACCTCTGGGCCTTGTGGGAGCTTGTGGTCCTCTCTGAATGATGTATGTACCTGATTCTGATGTTGAGAGGTCACCTCACCATGCCAGGACTCTCCAGGCCCTTGTGGGGCTCATGCACGGCTCCTATTAAACCAGCCTTGGGCTTCTCCCCATGGGGCCTCTAGCAGACATGAGCTCAGGCTTGGCTTCTGGCTCTCTTCACTGTTTGCTCTCCTGCTCCTTGCAGGGTCAGGGAAGGAGGAAGGGGCTGAGCCAACAGCTGCTTTTCTGTTTCTGTCGTGCAGGCACCTGGAGGTGCAGGAAGACTTTCTGCCCTGCTCTGAGGGATCTGACAAGTGTAATCACACAGTTTAGCAGCAACCACAAAGCATCTCTGGATACAGCATTTGTTGCTGGCTGTGAGCTGGGCTGTCTTCAGGCTCTGCCTCCTGAGGACACCTGCAGGAGATTCCTGTTCCACTCTCAACCACCACTCCTTCCACCCCTCCCTCTACCCCCACTTTCCTGCACAACCATAGCCTGGTTGACTCTCCGGGGGAGAATTGGACAGGCTGGGCACACTGGGTCTTGGGGACCTGGTTTGGGGGAATACTTTAGCCTGGGCTGCTGGTAGATTGATGTTTGGGTCTCTTGAAGTCTTGGGCAGGTATTGAGGAGACAGACATCTCAAAGAAGCAGCAGCAGTACCCTTCCTTCCTTGTTACCCACAGTAATTCAGGAAAGATGCAGTAAGCTCCAGCCATTGCACCATCTAGGAGAATAATTCAAGGAGAAAATGATCTCCAGCCCCTCCTCCTGGCTCCTGGAAGTCAGCTGATAACCTTGAAGGTCATGTTCCGGAGAAATGGAGCAATCTGAAGTAGACGTCATGAAATCTCTAGGCTGCCTCATCTGAGGCCTCTCTCTGGGGGCGATGAGGGAGAGCCCCAGCTCCGTTATATGGGTCACCTGCACTGTCCATTGGACTTCCCTTTTTTGACATTCCCTGAAGACAACCTGCAGTTGTCTCCTCCTTTCCGTACAGGACCATCCTCACTGTCACCAGGATGCTTGCTTAATTAAGC
The DNA here is from genome assembly GCF_023159225.1 of Perognathus longimembris pacificus. Lineage (NCBI taxonomy): Eukaryota > Metazoa > Chordata > Mammalia > Rodentia > Heteromyidae > Perognathus > Perognathus longimembris. The sequence continues at coordinate 23,660,596 of NC_063167.1, read as the reverse complement.
ATTTAAGCTTGAAAGCTCCCTTCTCTGGACCACACAAGTCCTAATGGTTGCAGACCCATTTCTCTACTTGCCTTTGTAGCAAAACTCCCAGAAAGAACCCTCAGTGCCCATGGTTTCCATGCCCTCTCTGCCTATCCTCTCTTGAACCATGGCCATCCAGCTTGGGCAGCCCTCCTGCTCAGCCTCAACCAGTGCTCTGTAGCCAAGGTCATCATTGTCTTCCTTGGATAGGCTGCAAATATAGCAAGCAGTCTTTGTCTCTCAGCACACCCTCCTCTTTTTTGGTTTCCCCCTACAGCTGCTCCTCCATATTCTTTGCAAGTTGTTTTAACCATCTCCTCAGTTCCAGAGCTACAGCCCCAGACCATCCTGCACCACTGTTCCCAGCCTCTGAGTGAATCTTTCTAGACCATCTGGTCTGTCTTCCTGCCCTCTACTGGTCTTCACCACCACTCAGAGTGAAATCCTAGGTCCCACAGTGGCCTTCAGGCTGGGTATGATCAAACCCCTCCTGTCTCATCTCCAAATGCAAACAATTGTTAGAGAATAAGTAGATGGGTGACAGGGGCAAGGTTGTGCCCAGGACGAAGCTTTAGTACTGCCCCCTTCCTCCCCAGGCCTATAGCTATCTTTCTCCCCTTTGTTCTTCCCACAACCAAGGAAATCCTTAGCTCCTCACTCCTTTGCCCACCTGACAATAGGGGACTGAATCCCTTTCCCAGCCTGGGGCCTGCGGCTTCTCCAGCTTCTTTTCTACCTGCTTATGGCAGTTTGAGGTCTCTGCCTAGGCATAACCTGCTGCTGGTAGATTGCTCTGTGACCTCCATGGCTCAGGTTGAAGAGCCAGACTTTGAAGTCAGGCCCCACTTTACCACGCGAACCCCACTTTACCACGTGAACCTGAGATAAGCAGTCCCTGTGAGCAAACCCAGGACAAGCTTATTAGGGCCCAGCCGGTCAAGAACTCTAACCGCTGGGAATGCTTAACTCTAACCACCCCTAGAATGCCTCCCAGCCCTGTGCCTTGAGTCCTGAGCCAATCAGATTTGTACCCGTGTCCTAATCTTGCTTGCTTGAACACCTGATGGCTGTAACTTTGTTTTTTGTCTTGCTTGAACACCTGATGGCTGTAACTTTGTTTTTTGCCTTTATAAGCCCTGTGCAATCGCAGCTCAGGGCTTCCTCCTAACCTCCGCTGTGTCGGTGGGTAGGTCGAGGCCCGAGTTGCAGCTCGCCTGAATAAAGTCTTGCCTTGCTTTTGCATTTCGGAATGTCTGAGTCTCGGTGGCCTTCTTGGTGGTCGTTTCGCGACTTGGCATAACAAGGTGTCAGGAAGACAGGGAAGGAGAGCTCAGGACAGAAGCAGAAGTCTGGCTGTATCCAACTCTGTATCATGGTAAGGATGGGGTTTTGTTAGAATTGAGAAGCTGGGGGGTGGAGGGGGTGGGACATGCTTTTGCTGTTGAGAAGGAAGACCCTGGAAGGAAAAGGCAAAGGGAGGATGTGTCTTCTCTTGGACCTTTGTTTGGAGAAATGGGATGCAAATGTTGGGGCAGAACTGAATTGCTCAGGATTTGGAGGGCAAGGCTGAGCCCCTATTCCAAGCAGATGGATCCAGGAGGTTTGAATACACAAGTTCTAAGTCTCCTGGGAGGCTCTGGGCCTTCAGTTGTCTCTGTGTGCCTGGTCTGCCCAGGCTGTGTTAAAAACTCCAATTCTCCTCTCACTTAGCATTTGCTATCGTGGCAATTACTGCCCTGCTCTGTGAACTCTGTCTAGACATTGATTTTCCCCCAGATGGTGGCCCCTTGGAGGATAAGGTCCGTGGCTTATCGATTTCTATGATCCTATTTATTAGCATAAAAGACTCGCATGCAGTGGGAGCTTTACAAATGTGTGCTGCCAGGTACCTGGGTTTTTCCTGTCGCCCTGGTAATCTGACCTCACGTGACTCCCAGAGTCTGACCTCCCAGAGTCTGAAGCTGGAGGGCTGCATGTCTCATCGGCCTGCAAGAGTGAGGAGCAGGCAAGGCCTTGTGCCAAAGGAGGCTCAGGAGGCCTAACAGGGTAGGTGGGGCTCAGTGAGCTCAGGCCTTCCTCATGGTGCATTCTTAAGGTGGCTGCTTTTCTTCTTCTACTCATCTTGTCTGAAGCAAGCTACTCACTCTTAAAGTTCTGGGAGGAGTAGAAGGTGCCTGTGATTTGACGTCTAAAGAGCTACTCACACTTTGATAGCCTCAATTTTCCTGTCTTTAAAATGGGGACAGTTGATGAGAATTTGTCAGTCAATAGAGAGCAAGATGCAGGGGACAGGGCCATGGAAGGAGCTGTGAACAGACATGTAAACAGGTAAACATCCTCACCTATGATGGCCAGCAGTTCTATCTGTCTTCTCATCTTCCCTCTATCCACGTTCCTCGTGACACTGGAACTTTCTTTCACCCTCCCCTCTGTCTTCTGTCCCCTCGTTCAGCAGCTCATTTCTTTTGCCCCCTTTTTTTTTTTTAGTGCTGGAACTGAAAGCCTGGACATTGTGCCTTACTCACAGCTGGTGCTCTACCACTTGAACCATAGCTCCACTTCTGGCTCTTTGGGATGGTTAATTGGAAATAAGAGCCCCTAGCTTTTCTGCCTAGGCTGGCTTTGAAACAGGATCATCAGATCTCAGTCTCCTGAGTAGCTAGCTTGGCTTTCCTTCTGCACTTTTATTGAATGCACACTGCCAGGCCCTGTGGCTATACAGATACTACACTGAGCAAAGCAGAGTTCAGACTCAATTACTTGAGAGTTCATTGTGGAGAGTGGCCATAACAGCCGCTATCACCATTTATTGTGCTGCCGTGCCAGGCTCTGGGGGTGGGGGTTGGGGAGGAGTCTTTGATAGCAATGACATTTCATCTCCACCCCTAAGCTCTTAGTTTTCATTCTGTAGATGCGCAAGCTGAGGCCTGTGTTTTCTCAGGAAGGGTGGGTAGGATTAGAATTCAGACTGTCTAGATTAAGAGCCATGCACTTGACACCCTACCTCCCCCAACCTAATTAAGCTATGCCACCTTACTGGGCCCAAGAAGCTGTGATGTCTGCCCAGAGCTCAGAGCCTGTGTGTGGTTCCACCTCAGAGGGATACAGACACAGGCTTTGCATGAGGACGGTTGATGGGGGTCCTTGGGGTCAGCCTCTCTGAGCACTCAACACCTGCTCACCTTGGGGAATTGCCCAGGGTGCAGAAAGGACCAGGCCTGTGCCCTACAGATACCCCTACAGGTGGAACAGCCCCACCCTGCCCCACCCACCCCACCCCTGCAGTTCCCTTTGTTCTTGCTCCAAGTCTCAAGGTGACAGCCTTCTCCCCCTCTTGAGAAAGTGGGATAGCAATGAACTCAGGCCTTCTGTCAGAGGCTGCTCAAAGAAGGTTCTGGAAAACCCTGTCATTCTGCAACTTCCTGGGAAGACCATATAAGCACGTTGGAACAAATGGCTCATACTTCCAGAATCTAAGCCACCGTGTATCTCTTGCAAGCCCCTACTCAAGTGGGCAAGCTGGTGTATGTCTGATAATATAGTGGACATGAGTGTGTGTGTGTGTCTGTGCATGCGCACATACACATGTGTGTGCATGTACTAGGTCACAGACACATGAGTCTCTGGGTGCATGGTAATATGAGAAGAGACAAGGAACTGGGGTTGGTTACTACATTCTACCATCATGCATATGCATGTACAGTCACAAAAAGCCACGTGGGTTGGCCCACATGGGTTGGCCCATGTGTGTTCCTGATTATGTGTACACATGTCCTTTCACATGTATGTAAATGTGTATATAAACAGGAATATTCAGGTACTCATGTTACTGTGTGTGTAAGCACGCATATACATGTGCTTGCGTGGGGATAGTAACATCCCACAGACACACACTTGAGTGCCCAGCCAGGTCACACGAGGAGTACTGAGCTGATTGCAGTGATCCTGTCTCAAACCTTTACAGAGCTACCCCCCCCCCCCACACCCGTTCCCCCACCTCTTCCCAGCGCGTCTCATGCCATCTGCATGTGCCCAGGTAGATCTTGCTCCATTAGTGGCCCTGAGAAAATTCACTGGTCAGTTGTCTTGTAGTCTATTATTACCCAGATGTCTGTGTGTTCCAAACAATTGTTTTTAAATTGCTTCATTAGTCTGTCTCCGCAGACCCGATCCTGCCACACTTGACTGGCTCAGAGTCTTTGGGACAGAGCTGGTGGGAGCTGGGCAGGCAGCACACTTCGCTAACATTCTCCAAGTACTGAAGAGGACACCTCAAAGAAAAACGGTGGGGAGGTAGTCCCTGTCCCCTCCCCACTGCAAAACAGGAGAGTTTGTGGAACAGGAAGAGCAGGCAAGGGCTTTGGAATAAGAGCTGGGGATGTGTTTCAGGTGGTAGAGTGGTAGAATCTAGCAAGTGTCAGACCCTGAGTTCAAATCTCAGTACTGCCAGGTAGGTAGGTAGGTAGGTAGGTAGGTAGATAGATAGATAGATAGATAGATAGATAGATAGATAGATAGGTGGGTGGGTGGGTGGATGGAGTATGAAGGGAAGGGATGAAAGAGAGAGGGGGGGTAGTGGTGTCCAGCACCTGTTATTAGAAAATACACAACCTCCTGTGAGCTCCTGGAGCCTCAGTTTCCCCTCCTGCAATGTAGGACCACTGGCTGGATGTTGTGGGTGGGACTGAGGATGGATAGAAATGGCACAGAGCAAAAAGCATTCAGCATAGTGCCTGGCCCTGTTGGCCAGACACCCAAATCTGAACCCTCACCTCCCTCTGATGGGCCTGAAGCCTCCCAGTCAAGGTGAGCACTTGGCTGGAGGCACCTGTGGTTCCCCAGGGGTGCCCTTGACATTGGCAAGTCATAGATGTTCCCGGAGGAACCTGGGGCCCCACATCTAACAGACCCAGTCCTGCCCAAGAACAGTCTGGCAGGCTGTTCAAGACATTGGCCTAACGGCTGTTTTGGCTCAAATCTTTGTTGTCTACCCACCAGGGTTGTGATCTTGGTCTAACTGTCCATCGCCGCCTCCTAGCTAGAGGATCTACAGGAGGTTGTCGCTTTCCATGCCTTGGGATTCTGTGGGTTGGCACCTATGGTGTGGTTTAAAAAAAAACCCAAAAGACAATGATGGGCTCCTGAGGTGTGTCCTTTCCTCCTCCCATTAGCTATCACTTCCAAAGTGCTCAGAATGCCATGAGGTGCTCCTGTGCCTTGCTCCTCATCCCCTACAGAATGGAGAGGGTATCAGAAAACGTTTCCTGTTAAAGGCCACACAAAAAATACTCTAGAGTTTATGGACCTCTACTTCGTGCGGCCTCCACTGTAAGTCCTTCTTTGCTCATTTTACTCTGGTTGTGCATGCCTGTGACCCTAGCTATTCAGGAGGATCGTGGGTGGAGGCCAACCTGAGCAAAAATTTCATGAGACTCCATCTCATGAAAAGGCTGCTATAGTGGGGAGGGAAAAGCACCTGCTAACAAGCACAAGAAATAGTTGAAAATCTGTGTTAACTGACAGTGATCAAGGTTATGAGCACTCCGTGATAATGGTTTCTTCCCATCATCCCAGCGAAAGGTCGTGTTCTCCAGGCTTTGCGCCCCGTGTCCTCTCCTGTATATGTGACCTCAGGTGTCCCTTTCACCAAGCACAACATTTCATTCAGCGTGGAGTCTGGGTGAGGATGTGTCCAGATCTGCCCCACTGCCCCTACCCCCACCTTCCTTACAATTGATCTCTTAGCCCACATATGGGGTAAAGATTCTCCCACTGATTTTATACAGTTACAGTGGAGGTGGTGGGCGACATCTGAGCATTTATAGGAGACTCAGAAAGAGGGTAGGGCGGGGCTGGGAATATGGCCTAGTGGCAAGAGTGCTTGCCTCCTACACATGAAGCTCTCCGTTCGATTCCCCAGCACCACATATATGGAAAACGGCCAGAAGGGGCGCTGTGGCTCAGGTGGCAGAGTGCTAGCCTTGAGCGGGAAGAAGCCAGGGACAGTGCTCAGGCCCTGAGTCCAAGGCCCAGGACTGGCCAAAAAAAAAAAAAAGAGGGTAGGGTGGGGAGAGGAAGGGAGGGAAATGAGGGGCAGAGTAAACACCCCAATCTTCTTTCTGCCCATGCCCTACTTTATAAAATTGTCTAAATAGCATAATGAATGTTATGAAAAAAATGTTTTGTTACTTTTTTGTAAAGTAGAATGCCTGTTCATCATTACAAAAGTCAGTCACAGAAACGAACCCCAATAGACTATAAGAACTCACCCCCAAGTCCTCCACCCCCCTCCCAAACAGCTTCTCACCACCCAGGAGACCATCCTGCAGACACCTCTGTCTGATCATAAACACATATGTGCCCGGGCTTAAATGAGCGAGAGCAGAGTCGGCATGCTGTTGTGTAAAGTGGTTTTTTTTCTTCTCCACAATATGTTGTGGATATCTTTGTGCGTCAATAAATACAGATTGACAGCTTTGCGTGAAATGGCTGTGTTGCCTCCTCTCACACAACATGCAGAACATTCTGGATGCCGAAGACTTCAGTGGTGGGTGAGAGACTGCGCTCAGAGGGCAGCTCAGGAGCCTGTGGCACAGCCCCGTGGCTGTCAGGATGGGCGGCTGCAGGGAGCAGCCTCCAGCTAAGCCTGGAAGCGGTGTGTGGTACCCAACTCTGTCATTCTCCCACGGTTACTTTGGAGGTGCCTGGTCAGGCATCTCTCTGGCAGTTCTGACACCTCCAGGTGGGACCTCGCCCTGCAGGCGGGTGTGCCCTCATTCCACCAACTCCTCTTTCTGAATCTTTTTCTCATCTTGATTTATGGAGCAAGTCCTCCCTAAGACCTTCATTTCTCCATCTGCCTTGCCCTGCTCAGCACAAGGGGCCCTGTCAGGGCAGAGCACGAGCTCAGCTCTCTCTCTGTGTCATTGTGTTCCCTGCAACACAAAGCCTTTTCTTTTAGTGTCCCCAGCCTGAGGTGCTCTGGCCAGTGCTGACGTGGGCAGCTCTAGATTCTCACTCCTGCCAACCTAAAGGTGAGTGTCCTCCGGTGTATTTGGCTCTGACCCCCACAGTGTGTCATTCTTTTCTCTTTGACACTGCTGACTCGTGTTAAAGGCCAGGCTCTCTCTTGCAGCTCACTGTGCCCAGTGTATTAGTCAGGTTTCAGCTGTACGACAACTGTCAATGGCGTACAGCATCAGGTACCCATTTCACACTCCAAAGTCTGTGGTATTTATTGTCCTCAACTGGATGACTTCAGATTAGATTTCTGTCTCCTTGGTTTGTTTTTGTTCTGGGTCTCAGGGTATGTGCGTCTTGTGGGGAAGACCAATGCTCTAGAGGCCAGCAAAGTCTCTTAGTGGCTCCTCACAGAACGGTCCTGCTGTTTGTTACTCCCACCCATGCGCAGCTAGTTCACTGAAGCCAGTCACGTGACAAAGCCCAGAGGCAATGGGAGGGAGGAGGGCAGATTCCATCTATTCTAGAGGAAGGCATGCCATAGTCACATGGCTGTCACAGACAAGGATACCCCACAGGGAGAGAGGGAGCATGGGGAGCTGATGTGATGGTGCGTCAGTCCTCTGCACCAAAGATCACACTCACATCCACTTTCCAATTGGGTCGATATTCTAATGTGCCCCACAATCAACACCCCCTCCCCTAGCCATCCACCCAGCACTCATTTGCTGGATCTCAAACTCTGTCCTACACCAATGGATCTCCTCACCCTGCACCACACACACCCAGTATCTTGGCCACAACAGCTGGGGCTGCATGGATTCCCCATTTCCGCCCCCCCCCCCCCCGCCTCACTTCTTCTGTATTGCTTTATTCTCTTTCAGGACCTTTCCATGGTTTCCCAAGCTGAGCTGGGTCTCCTGTCTATGCCCGTCGCTGTTCCCCTGTGTTGGCAGTCTGTCTCCACAGCCAGCCTCTAGACTCCTTTGGAGCAGGAACAGAGCTGAGCCCGGCTCTGTGCTTCCTTCTGTGGCACAGGGCTGTGCAAACAGACAGAGCCCAGGCAGTGTTTGCAAAGTGACTAGCAGACACATTGATTTGTTGTGGACGCCTTCTGGGCTTTGGCTATTTTCCAAAGTCCTCAGCACATTTCTTTGGAAAAGCTAGTTGCCCCTGGTAAGGGGGCACATTTCCTCCTATCTGTGTCACTCCTGCACACCCCCTGGTGACCACAGTGCCCATCACATCCTAAACTCTGGGATTGGGCCAGGGAACAGGAGACCCTTGCCTAACTTCATATAGATAATAAGGGATAGACCAGGACTTGAACTCAGATCCCCGGCATCACAGAGTATGTCTTCATTCAAGACTGACCCATGGCGGGTCCACAAGGGCCTGGCAAAAGTCAGTCTACACTCCCCCTGTAGAACCTGAGCTGCTAGCCTGCTCGCTTTAGCTGCAGAAAGTGCAGCCTCTATCCCTGCTCCTTCTTGCTCACCACAAACAGGAGGAGACCGAGGAGACCACCCAAAACTACAATCCGGCTAATGAAGGTGACTATTCCTTGAGAAAATAGAGGTTCGGGGCAAATGACTGCTTTTGTGATTCCAGACAAACATGGACATTCAACCAGGCATGTTCCCACGTACACTGGGGTAAAAGTTCCCCAATCAGGACTATCAAGAGGCTCCATGACATGAGAAAGTGGACACAAACTTTACTGTGGAGCAAGTGTTGGTCGTGAGAAGTTCCCTCCTGCCTCTATCTGTCATCTCCTTCCTTCCTTCCTTCCTCCCTCCCTCCCTTCCTTCCTCCCTTCCTTCCTCCCTTCCTCCCTTCCTTCCTCCCTTCCTTCCTCCCTTCCTTCCTCCCTTCCTTCCTCCCTTCCTCCCTCCCTTCCTCCCTCCCTTCCTCCCTCCCTTCCCCCCTCCCTCTCTCCCTCCCTCCCTCCTTTCCTCCTTCCTTCCTCCCTCCTTCCCTCCCTCCCTCCCTCCCTACCTCCCTCCCTCCCTCCTCCCTCTCTTCCTTCCTTTCTTCCTTCCTTTCTCCCTTCCTCCCTTCTTTCTTCTTCTTCTTTTTTTTTTGTTGTTGTTCTTGGTCACAGGGCTTGAACTCAGGCCCTGGGCCCTGTCTCTGAGCTTTTTTTGCTCAAGGCAACGACTCTACCACTTTGAGCCACAGCTCCACTTGCAGTTTTCTGGTGTTAATTGGAGATAAGAGGTCACACAGACTTTCTTACCTAGACTGGTTTTGAACCACAATCCTCAGATCTCAGCCTTCCTGAGTAGCTAGGGTTATAGGCATGAGCCACCAGCTCCTGGCTCCCCCTTTCCTCTCTTCTTTTTCCTCTTCTTTCTCTTCTTTCTCTTTACCTCTTCCTTCTCCTCTCCCTCCTCCTCTTCTACTCCTAGATAGAGGTAGGGTGGAGAGAATCTCTCTGCATGGGGAAGGGCTGGAGGGTTCTAGGGGACAGACAGAAAAGTTGGGGAGGGGACAAGTTTGGTTTCCCAATCCCTGGGGGAGCCATGGGGAGGCACAGGGAGCTGGTGAGGGAGGGGTACAGGCTCGGGAGACCGCGTGGAGTCAGTAGAGCAGAAGTGCGCTTGGTCGGAGAGCTGCCACGGGCTCTACTTCCCTGCAGGGCTGTGGGCCCAGGTTAGGTCTTGGAGAACAAGGCCAGCCTGCCCATGCTGCCTGCCCATGAGCTGGCAGCTCCTTGGTGAGCAGAGGGTGCAGAGGGGAAGGTGCTACCTCTCACCTGTTCCCTGGGGTGGGCGGGGTGGGCGGGCCCAGCTGCTGCTGTGCGATTTGCATTCAGCCCTAGTCGGTGAGGAACTCTGCATGCAGCAGCCTGCTCCCAGAGACGAGCTATTTTAAGTGCTTCCCCTCCGCCCCTAAGGGTGCCATGTGTTTATCTTGCTTTCCAGTTAAAAGGGAAAATCAATTTCACTCTTACCTTAGGAAGATGTGAGGCTGGGGGTGGAGGTGGGGGGCGCTTCATTTCATTAAAATGAAAGTGGGAGTGGGGGGCAGAAGGGCTTTTAATTCCTACCCCTCTTGGCTGGCCATGAATAAACAATAGCCTACAGTCTGTGTTCATCAGTCCCGGGGACCCAGGGGAAGCCTAGACTTTGCTTGGAATGGTGACTGGACTGGGGGTTACACCACCACCACCCCCATCTCAGGAAGGGGGAGAGATGGTGAAGCCCTGCTCATCTGCTCTCTGGGGTGTGTGTGGGGGGGGGTGTGTGGGTATGGGTGTGTGGTGTGTGGTGTGTTGGGTTTGGGCCACTTCAGCCAAGCCAGGCTCAGAATGCTGGGTATCACTTCTTGGATGGTAATGGCCCTGGCCTAGGGTCCTGGTCTAGGCTGAGCTGTTTCAGATTTCACTGGGCCAGATTGGGTCTGGCCCCCCTCCTTGCCCACCGCTCTTCCAGTGGACCCTTGAGGTCTATGTTTCTGCCATTGATCTTTCCAGCAGACAACAGGAACCCAGCTCCAGCCTTGCTCTCAGAGTTCCTTGAATGAGGCCAAGATCTGGGGTGCAAAGGCTGAGTGGCTCCCGAGAGAGACGAAGGCTGCTGAGCAAGCAGTGCCCCTTGCTATAGGGTAGGAGGTGCCTGACCAGAGGAGGGTCAGCTGAGGTCTCTTCTCTCTCTCTCTCTGGACGGTTTTAGGGAGAAGGAAGGGGCTTGGGAAGATGAAGGCTCTGAGGAAGGGGCTCTTGGGTCAGTTTTAGAGGTGAAAGACTGGAGATGGAAGTACAACCTACCTTTACCTTTCAGAAGACCACCAGCCTAGGGGCTTCAATGAACACAGATGGGCTTGTAGCCCATCGATGTAGCCTGGGTTTGATTGAATGTACTTCTTTCCTATCCATCTGCTTATGTAACTAACATTTATTGAGAATTCTGCATTTCCAAGCTGTTTTACAGTTTCCCAAGGCCCACCCATTTGCCTTCCAGACACTTCACACACACTGGGCTGATAAACAACAGTGAGAAACCAGACAATGTTTCTGTAGAGCAGTGAGAGACCCAAAGAGAAGCGGGCAGGCCACAAGCCCCCTGATGCCGGAGCTCCATGCAGATGGGAGCACAGCGCCCTAGGAGTGAAGGTGAGGGAACAGCTTATTCTGATGAGACCTGCAGTTGGTAAAGGCTCAAGGGGGGAATAAAGTCCATGCTGTCACCAGAGTAAATAGATTTTTAATTGTTTTTCATACCATTATTAAGGATTGAATTCAGGGCTTCACATTCTTTTACTTGGCTTTTTCAATCAAGGCTGGCACTCTGCCACTTGAGCCACACACCTCTACTTTGGGCTTTTTGCTGGTTAATTGAAGAAAAGAGCCTCATGGACTTTCCTGCCTGGGCTGAGTCTTGAACCTGCATCCACAGATCTCAGCCTCCTGAGTAGCTAGGATTACAAGGCATGAGTCACTAAGATTTAACTCAGCTGGGTTTTTTAAGGTGTTGAATCCAGGGAGAAGGGCATTGGCCTGGGGGTGAGGACTTGAACCATCAGGTAAAGAGCAGGTTTCAGTGAGGCAGGGTGGGAGGGAGATGGCACTGAGAGTAATCGCCACGCGGTAATGTCCAGAAATGACGGTTGCCTCAGTATGTGGCTGGAAATGTGGCTACTTTTATTTTATCCTCATGGCTTTATTTCAAGGTCAACTTAATCATCCCCAACCTACAACAAAGACACCTGAGGCCCAAAGAGGGCATGTGATCTGCCAAAGGTAGCCAGGTAAGAAGTAGCAGAATTGAATTCAACGCTGAGTCTATCTACCCAGAGTTCATATGGCCATGAAAGACCAACTTTTGGAGTTTGTGGTAGAGGCAGCCGGGCTGGGACGGGGGTGTCTGGAGGGTTTCTGAGAAGAGGGATGGATTCGGATAGATGAGATCAGGAAGAAGGGACAAGCTCCACGGTCCATCAGGCTATCAAAACAGCCTAGGCTGCAGATAATGAGCCATGAGGGGGAGGGAGGGGGAGGGGAGAGAGGATGACCGGAAATAAGACAACAGGATGGGGGCAGCAGTTCCTTTGGAGCTGGCACCAGACCCTACCATATGACAGTATTTAGGGTCTGGGAGGTACCCTTGCCATGACTCCTTGTGCTTTAATCTTGAGCTTTGGGAGTCAAGTGAATGACCTCACCTGGGTTCAAAACTGTACCTCCTTCCGATTGTGCTCCTCCACCTGAGAACTGCCCACTCCCTTCTGCGTCTTAGCTGCTGGGTTAGACTTATCTCTGTACCGCTCTGCTTCCTCCTGCTATTGGTCCCATTCTGTCTCTTGAGAGAAAACAGAAGGCCCTGATGCATATTTCATATTTCTGATTCTTAGACACTTGACAATTGTCGTGTCCTCACAAACTCTTCTTATCTCCCGGCTATGTAGTAACAATGGCAATAACATGAATATTTGTTGTGCTTTCCTTGTTTCGGGCACTGTTCTAAGAGCTTTACATATGCTATCTTGGGATCGTGAACAGCTTTGAGATGCCTTCATAAGGCACTCATTGTGATCCCAAAGACATGGGACTCACTACAGAATACTAAGTTGGAGAAGGGATATTTTTTTAGGAGGACCACTTGGGTGGCCCCTGTGCCGTGTGTCCCATGGAGGGAAAGAATAAGGCAGGAAGTTCTGTGGAAACAATCCCAGTAGGAAACCTTCAAGGTTTGAATCAGTGGTGGCTAAAGGCTGTGGCATAAAGGGGGAAACTTGAGAAATATTACAGGGTAAAATCAACAGAAGCTGGGGGAGTAATTGAGTATGGGAAGTGGAGAAAAAAAAAAAGAACTGGGACATCATTTGAGTTCTGTCCCAGGTGATACACTGTAAGAAAAAAGTCTTGATCATTTAGAGGAAGAACAAGGGAGGGACCAGAAGGAATAATTAATTCCATTCAGCTTTGAGCGTGCAAATTTGAAGACCTCAGTGCTATACCATTCATTCACTTGCTATTTTGTTCATTCATGCATTTTATTCATTCAGTCAGTCAGTCCTTCAATAAGGATGATGTATAGATACTCTGCTGGACTTGGTCACCCTTGATCTTGAGAGACTTACCACCTAGTCAAAGGAGCCAAGGTGTAATGTTTTATACCTACTGTCTTTCAGTAGGTGAATGGATAAACTGTGGTATGTCCATACAATGGAATCTTAATCAAATGTGAAAAGACATGGAAGAAATTTAAATACATATTACTAAGTTAAAGAAGCCAATTTGAAAATGCTATATATATATACTGTGTATATATTATTCTTATTCTTTGATCTTCTGAAAAAGGCAAAACTAGTGGCTCAATCAAAAGAGAAATGGTTTCCATGAATAAAAGGGAGGAAGGGATGAATAAGGCAGAGCACAGAGGAGTTTAAATGCAGGGAAACTTCTCATGCTGACCCTGTACTTGTGACTACATGCCATTATAGCTTTCTCTGATCCCCCAGACCATTGGATAACAGGAGTAAATGTAAACCATGGACTGAGGGTGATAATGCTGCCAAGGTGGGCACATCAAGTGTTAGTTATGTGCCACTCAGTGGGGATATTGACAGTGGGGAGGGGCTGTGTATGTGGGGGTGACGGGTGACACATGGAGACTATCTGCACATTTAGCTCCATTTAGCAGGAAATCTAAAATTGTTCTCAAAAAAATAAAGCCTATAAAAGTCATATTGGCAGATGCTAAAATAGGAATAGAAGACTATTGAGGTTTAAGTATGAAGTATCTTCCCTCAAAGACTCAAAGTGGAAGGCTAAATCGACTTGAAGGGATCTTGAGGATTCAACCTTATTAGTGACTTGATAACGCCACTGATGCGTTCATGGACTGAATGGACCAGATGGGCTATTGGAAGGTGGAGCCTAAGAGGAGGAAGGCGGTCACTGGGGGGCAGGTCTTTGAAAAATCTATCTTGCTCATGGCTCCTTCCTCTCCCTCTCCTGCTGCCTCTCCCACTCTCCCTCCTTCTTCCCCCTCCCTCCGTCATCATGGAGGTGACCTTTAACTTGTGACTCTCTGGTTGGCTGATAGAAATTTAGAATCCATCAGGTTATCAGTGAGGAAGTGGGGAAAGGGGTGTTGCTAGACATGGAGCTGGAATGCTGCTGGGGCGGGGGTGCTGGGGAGACCTACTCTGAAAGGGAGGAGGGAGGTGAGGAATGAGTCACTGAACAGGGGCAATGCTAGAGTTGGAGAAGCAGTGCTTTCTTAAGGAGACTGGTCACACAGAACACAGACATATAGGAAGTCAGTCAGCCTCTGAGAGTAGATTTGAATCAACAGATCAGGTCTCTGCACTGGCAGAGACATTCTAGGTCATCTACATGGAAAGCCAGTTTGTAGGCCAGGTGTTCTGAACCATGGCTTGTGTTTCATGCTCAAGAAATCCAAGTCACAAGCTGTGCATATCATATATCTTCTAACACACATTTTCTGTGTCTCTACAGAAAAGAGAGGCTCTATCTCTTCCTGGGGTTGTCTAGAAGACAGGAAACTTGGGCCCTTGGTCTTAGAAAATTCTGTCCTTAGGCCAGATGCAGTGGGCTCAGGCAGAAAACTTCAGCTTGTCAGGTCCCAATGGCAAGACATCTCGGGGGCAAGAAGGGTGAATGTGGCAGGCCAAGGGGCTTCTCAGTCCCTGCCAACCTTCATTCTGAGCTTGTTCATCTATAAGCCATCTGCTACCTATGGTCATGTTCTCCTAAGAGCCTTCCCTTCCTAGTACAGGCTAAGCACCGAGAAGTTCGATGTTGAGCTCAGTATGCTCAGCAGACACCCCTTGACGCCTCCCCTGGCCTGATACCCCACTGGCAAAGTGAACCTTCACCATTTTTACTCCACCACACCTACTCTCCTGCCAGTATCTGACTGGATACAAGTCCCCTGAACCCACCATATCCAAACCTGCCATATGTGCCCAGACTTCCTCTTTCACACTCCATCCTCGCCCCCCACTAGGTCATCAACATCTGAGAGATGTGGTCCTTGGACTAGCCCAGCTTTTATAACCCCATCATCAGATAACCACCTGCAGATACTGTCATGTTTCCCTGCCCCACCCCACAAGGCATGTCCAACAATTGCCTATAGCTTCCATAACCACTCTCCACCTTGGCTTCCCTTCTTGGCCTTTACCAATTGCCTATCTATTCCAAATGCCCCACCCAAGCTGCTCATGTTAAGATTTCCAATGATTCTCATTTTGCCAAACCCATTGATCGTTTGCCATTGGCAGTCAACCTGATGATTGTTCCTTCTTCCTAAAGCAACTGTTCTCATAGCCTCTGGGGTGCTCTCTCTCCTCAGTTCCTTCCTTCAGTGTTGGCCTCTCTATTTTGTCTTTTCCTCCTTCTCTGTTGACTGGAAGACCTATAGTTTTCCTAATGTGCCTTCAACCTTGACTTTCTACAGGCCCCCAAACTCCCTTGTTACTCCACACAGCTGAGAACACCTTGTGAGTTTCTACTGGCCTCTAGAGAAGCACATGGCCAAAACTGAAATCTTGAAATTTCCTCCTAAAAACCTGCTCCTCTTCAGGCTTCCCATCTCAGGAAATAGCACTGAGGTTTTTCTTAAGCCGAATACCTCAGTGTCATCTTCAATTCCTCTGTCATCTTCTTTTGTACCACCAGGCTAACTACGGTTCCACACATTCTACCTAGAACGACATTCCTACTGTCCAATCCTCTTCAGTTTCTGGTCACCCCTGGGGGGGTGGATGCTGTGGTGAACCTGGACATTCATCCCCAGCTATGATCCTTCCCCAGCACTTCCCCTCAGCTGAGGAGAGCTTCTGCCTGAGGTTCTGTCCCCTCTTCCATTGGCTGCTTGATTCAAAGGATAAGAGCCTGTCTTTTCCTTTGGTTTAGGACAGCCTGGGGTGGGGGGCCTGTCTTTTGGTCTGGGGATTTCTAAGAGATTGTCTGGGGCCCTGTTATAACTTTGCTGATGTTTCATTTCCCCCTCTGTCCAACCCTGCTGTCCTGGCACACAGGTGCTATTCCCGAGGGCATTCCCCAGTAGATTACTACACACAAAGCACAGAATTACAGTCTGTCTCCTGGGAAACCTGACCTACATCCCTAGTGAAAGCCACCTTGATATCTCCTTCATACTATGACAATAGCCATCCAACTAGTCTCCCTGATTTTGCCCTTGCAAAAAACAAATGCTATTCTCTATGTAGCAACCAGAGCGATCTTCATAAAACAAAAATCAGATCAATGATTTCTCTGCTTTCAAGCCTCTGCTGTTTCCCTGTGGTGCTTGAAGTACAATTGACAACCACCCATAGCAGTCCATAGTCCCAGTGTGGTGTAGCTCTACCAATGGCTCTCACCTCACCTCCTACCACCTGTCAGTTCACCTAACTCTGTCCCCACCACATCTGTTCCTTAGATGCCTTGAGAGTATCCCGTTTACATGCCCTTGGCATTAACTATTCTTCTGGCTCACAACAGACTTTGCCTTCGGTCTGCCCATGACTGGTTCCTTGTTTCCTTCAGAAACCCAGCTCAATTACCACCTCTCTAGAGGAAGTGTCCTCCAACCACACAGTCTAATGCAGCCCGTCTATAGCATTCTCCATTGCCCCATTTTTTTAACAGACATATTGCTCTGAAATCTTGTTTATTCATTGACTTATTTTCATCTTCCCTGTGCCTGTAATAGAGTCTCCACTAAGATCAGGGAATGTGCCTCTATACTGAGGGCTTTAGGTCCATAGCTGCAATATCCAGAAATGTATGAACAAATAATTGAATGAGTAAATGAATGAAAGTCACCAGCAGCCAGTCATCAGGCTCTGATCACTCTTGGGCCTTTCTGAAAGAGGGTTAGGCATAGTGGGTATCTCCTCCAGACAAGACTCTAACTAAGCAGCTAGTCACCAACATCCAAGACCATAGAGAAGTCAAGTACAGGAAGGGCCCAAGCCATCCATCAGATGGAGTAACACAGGCTAACTGGAGGATAACTTCAGTGTCGTAGGTGAGCCAGGTGAATTGAAATGAAGCAAAATGGAGTGAATGCTAGGGCAAGAAGTAAGTGCAGAAAAACCCTGGGAGATACCTGTCTGGGGTAGAAAGTTAAGAGGGTTTGCTTATTATTGTTCATTTCTTGAGATTGGCATTGCTTATATAATCTAAAGGAAAGAGATAACCTGTTGCCACTATCACAATCAACCAATACTCATAGACAACTGACTGCCCAGCTGTCTTCCAAGCTCTTCACATGTATCTTCATATAGTCATACACTACTGCTGTGTAGAACATGATCATAAATGTAGCCTCTTAAACAATATATACTGATGAGCTCACAGTTTCTGTAAGTCCTGGTCTTGCTCAGCCAGACCCCCTGACCGGGGTCTCCCAGGCTATAGTCATGGTATCTATTGGACTATGTCTCCCCTGAAGGCTCAACTGGGGAAGAACTCACTCAGATTGTTGGCAGAACTGACTTCCTTTTAGTTGTAGCACCAAAGGCCTTGGCTTCTTGCTGACTGTTGACCTAAGAGACTGCCGACAGTTCCTAGAGGTCGCTGGAAGTTGCTGTGGGCCAATTGTAGTCCCTAGTTTCTTCTTGCCATGTGGGTTTCTCCAACATGGCTGCTTACTTCGTAAAGCCAGAAAGGAGAATCTCAACATCCAGGCTGTTTTCTGTAATGTGACGTAATCACACAGTGACATCCTAACACCTTTGGGTAGAAGCAAGCTGCAGGTCTCCCCTTCACTCAAGGAGAGATTAACCAAAGGCCTGAATCTCAGGAGGCAGGGGTCATGGGAACCACCTAGAGTCTGCCCACCTTAGCACATGCAGCTGACTTCATCTTCACAAAACAATTGAGTGTTATAAAGGAAAATGCCGGTGCTGAGCCAGAGAGAGAAGGGATGACTGATGGAGCAAGACCCCTAAAGCAACAGGGAAGAGAGAATGCAGAATATAGATAGTAAACTGGAGAAGAGATACCTCAGCTTGGAGAGGAAGAGGGAAGGACACAGATTGACTGGTAAAATTTGGGTCATCTCCTTGGTATATACCCAAGGAAAGAGCAATGTTTTGTTCACACAGAGATTTGTATACCGGTGTAACTGCAATATTATTTGACATAGTCAACAGTGTGGAAACAACCCAAATGTTCATCAACTGGTGGATATGCAAGATGTGTTACAGCCATACAATTCCAACAACAGAAAGGAAGTGATATATTGATACATGCTTCTTGGAGGAACTTCAAAAACATTCCGCTAAATGAAAAAAGGCAGACACAAAAGACCACATATTGCATGATTCCATTTCTATGAAATGCCCAGAAAAAAAGGCGAATCTATAGAGACAGAAGTGGATTATCAGTTACCCAGAGGCTGGGGTGGAAATGGAAGATGACTGAAAATGGGGACAAGATTTCTTCCCAAGGTGATGGGAAATGCTCTAAGATTAAATGCAGTAAGGGTTGCACAACTCTGTCAATACACTAAAAGTCACTGAGTCGTACACTCCAGACGAGCAATTTTTATAGTATGTAAATGATAACTCATAAAGCTGCTTTCAAAGAAAAGAGATTTGGGGCATAAGTTGATGGAGCACCTCCCACCCCTGCAATTGACATTTTACTCTCTGCTGGAAGCAAAGACTGTCCATGGCAAGCAGTAGGGAGATGAGAGGACGACTGAAGACAAGCTGGCACGTGGAAGGTCATGCTGGCTCAACTGAAGGCCCAGCCCAACCTAGAGATCACAGGGTCCAACTCTTCTCCCCTCTGAAACCAAGTACCTATGCTGGAAGATGAGCAAATAAATAAAGAATAGTTCAGTGAAACCAGAGGTGGGAAAGGAAGGAAGCTATGCTGGGTACCTGAGAGGCCCAGAGACTGAGAAGAGAGTAAAGACAGCAGAGGTCTCTGGGTCAAGGGCCAGGATTAGTGGAGATAGGAAGGTCTGGAGTCATTGCATATGCTGGTTCTTTTACCCTTCTTGTCAAGTATCCATGACACTCTGGAAATGTGATATCCAGACTTGAGTTCCCCATTCCATGGTACAGTGGCCTAAGCAGGACAGAATATCTGGTCTCATTCCTTCAGACAAGGGTTCTGCCAAAGCAGCCACATTTCCATGATCATTGGGCAGCTTGGAGCTGTGGTGAAGAACAGGGCTTTAAAGCCAGAACATCTATATTTCCCAGACCCTGTTTCCATCACTCCCTGGGTGTCATCCTTGGAAAAGTTGGTCACTTAAATCCTCTTCACCTGGGGTGGATAGTCGTATCCACCTCTCAAGACCTATAGAGATCTGACGCCACATTACT
This sequence comes from Perognathus longimembris pacificus, assembly GCF_023159225.1. Taxonomy (NCBI): domain Eukaryota; kingdom Metazoa; phylum Chordata; class Mammalia; order Rodentia; family Heteromyidae; genus Perognathus; species Perognathus longimembris. The sequence goes on along the minus strand of NC_063167.1, from coordinate 23,641,291 downwards.
AGAGATGCTCGTGTAGCACGCCTGGCCTGTGTTGGTTGGTAGCATGTGTTCATTGTTATCGGCATCCAAGTGGCAAAGCACGGATTAATATTACGCTTTCTGTTTACTCACAGCCCTAGAGCTACGCAACAAGAACTGCCCTAAGTCTGCAGTTGGGTTTGGGGACCCAAGAACACACTGTTACACATTTCTCTTCAGGACATTTGATCTCATAAGCCTCTTGGTCCAGCCTGAGGAGGTGTGTTTGATCCAAGCTCCCTGGCAGAAGCTCCATAGCCGCCAGCAGCTCTGTCCGGTGCACCTGTCTGCAAGCCTTTGTGAGATCCTCAGATACTGGTAGAAATGCCAGCTCCTGTGCTGTCTGTGGCTGGGGCCTGCGAATCATTCATCCACAAAGGAATACACGGAATAGAATCCTGTGGGTTCTCCAACAGTTGCCTGAGGGCCGAGAGGATCCTACCTTTTATATCTACTGCCTCCCTGAGGCCCAGAATCTTCTGTCCTCCAGCCCTTCTGAAGGCTGAGATGAGATCTCCCCAGCCTCCCTGCAGAGGTGTCTTCCATTCACGCTCTGAGTCCCGCAGGAAACAGGATCGATGTTTTCAGTGTTTCCTGGAGACAGACTCACACATTCCTGCAGAACTATCGACAGCCTTGCCTCTCTCCTATCTTCCATACTTCATTTGTGAAAAGAACTGTAATTACCCTCGAGGAGTCATTGGAGGAAAAGTGTACAAATTGAAAAGGACTGGAAATGGGCACCTCTGGCGGCGCAGAAAACACTTTCCATATTGAACTGTTCTCTTCCCTGGGCCCGTGCACTCCCATTTACTTGGACCTCGAATTTCTGCTACAAACTGTAGTGAGCTTTATGCCCGGCCTGACAATGGGCGTTTGACACCAGGGCAGCAAGATTAATGAAAGATCAGAGGTTTCCTATTCCTTCCTTCAGTGGCTAACTACTTCCTTTTCAACTCCTACTGCTAAATAGCTTGGACAATTAATAAGGCTTCAGTTGTACTTGAGTTTTTCTCTTTTTTTTTTTTCCTTTCCACTTAATTGTTTATTCTGCCTCCACCCAGCCGGCCAGTGGTCTTGTTAACTGGTCCAGAGACTTTGATCTTGCCAAGTATGGAGTGCTCTGGGCTTTGTGGAAGAAAAGGTCTCTGTTTAGGGGAGTCCTCTGAGGACAAGATGTGGATCGCTTTGCCCCACACCCTGAAAGGTGACCCTAGCACAGGACTGACTGTGGAGCCTGTTCAGCTGCCCGATCTGACAATGCCTTTTGGTCATAAGGCTTTTCTGTCTTGGGAACTGAATCAGAAAGGCTTGGAGTATTTGGGGATTTTTTTTTGTTTGTTTTTTGTTTTTTTGCCTGAGTTTGCAACATTTGCATGGGAGCAACAGGGGTATATTTCAGATTTTCGCATCTGAGGAACTCAGCACATATAAGTTGTCTAGCATTGCCTTAGAAAATGATCACAAACGTAGTAGCTATGTAAAAGTTTATTCTAGATGGTTCTAAAGACCAAAGTCAAGGTGGATTCAGGGGTGACTACTTCCTGAGGCTCTGGGGGAGAAGCAGTTCACTGACTGTCTCCCAGCAATCCTAGCCTTTCTTAGCTCCTAACTGTGGACCCTACCCCTTGCCTCCAGTGTCCTTTGGCTGCTTCTCCTTCTCTGAATCTCTGGGTCTTCTCCTTTTCTGTCTCTTGTCAGAACATCTGATTTTGGACTCTATGATAGTGACTCTGTGATCTGTCTTCAAATTATTGCCTTAATTTACCTCTGCCAAGACTCTTACTCCAAATAAAGCTCCAATCTGAGCTTCTAGGTAGACACATCTTGCGGGGAGGGGACATTACTAAACAACTAGAGGACACAACAGAGCTCTGCACTCCCTGGAACTCAAGAGCATGGGTTGCTTCCAGTCACTGTTCCCTACCCAGGTCCAGAGCTGACCATTGTCCTGGGCCCTCTGGAGTTTCTGTGAGGCATATGAGGGCAGCATAGGGTGGGCAGAGCAGTGTGAGTGCCAGCCCCTGCAGCAGTGACTGGGGAGGGGGTGTAGTTCCTCCTATCTGTCTTCTCCTTCTGTCTACCCTGCATAAAGGGAACCCACAAAGACCAACCCTAGTTTGTAGGTGTTGCTCAGGACCTTCCTTCTTCTTCACCTTGCCCCCTCAGCTCTGCACTGTCTCAACTCCCGGAACCTGAATTCAACCCCACTTCCACCTTTGCATGGTTTCTGACATGGGGCCCACATCCTTCCCCTCCTCCTCTCTGATCCCAGACCTGCTGAGTCCTCCTCCCCACCCCCATCCAGTCCTGGCTTCTGCTATCTTGGATGACAACCACAGTATTAAAAGCATCCCTTGTACATATTCTGTGCCAGGCACTGATCTAAATGCTTTAAGCACACGCATTCATTTAAGCATCACCACAGCCTGGTGGGGAGGGAGGTTGGGGACAGTTATAGCCATCTCTGTTTTATGCATGAGGAAACTGAGGCACAGAAAGCTTGCTAATATGTTTAAGGCAGGGCTGCCAGACCTTATGGCTTTGACACTGTGGACTGGTAAGTCTTTTTGCCCAGTGTACTGTTCAGCCACGTCCCACAAGCAATGAGAGGAGCCTTTGCAGCTCTCAGATGAGACAACCCCACATGTCTCCAGATATTGTTCCCAGGGTCACCGCCCCCCCTCCCCAGTTGACAGCCACCAGCTCCACGCCTTACATGGTGATAAACCAAAGACCCCAGAAGTCTTTGTTCACCCCATTATGTCTCTCTGAGCTTTGACTTTTAGCTTGACTCCATGCTGACTAAAGACAAAGTCAGGGCTGAAACTGTAATCCCAGCCACTTTGGTTTTCATTTAGCATTGCCACAGCCAGCACTGGAGTTCTCTACCTCTGCAGTTCCTGGCTGAGGCCAGGCTCAGCATCTGGGCCCAAGACCACAGCCATGTGCATTGTGACCCCAGGATCCTGCAGCCTCAGCACAGGGGCAAGATGGTGGGAGCACCCCAGCCATCTTCCTGAAAGACATGAGAAATACCAGTTGTGCTCAGAGCTGGGGGAGGGGATGGCCTCTCTAGACTCTTCCATTTGAGCTGGTTCTAGCAATGACGAGGTTTTGGTGTATGCAGAGAAAGTAATTAAATGCCGAGTTAATTGCCCCGGTAGTCAAGGCTTCCTGCCTTTGGCTCCAGTCCATCTCTCCTTCCACAGAGAAGAAAGGGAGCATTCAGCCTGTGAGCCAGGCATGGCTGATATTTCTCTCTCTCTCTCTCTCTCTCTCTCTCTCCCTCACACACACACTCACATATATACACACACACAGAGATTGTGAAAAGCTCTGCTCTGTATCTCTTTCATACACATGCACATACACATATGTACACACACACACGTAGAGTGATTGTGAAAGCTCTGCTCTGTATCTCTTTAACAAGAGCTCTTCCCCACCTGATTCCGGAATTAACGAGAAAGGACCCGATCGTGTCATTCTCGGGAGAAAAATGTACCCCTTCTTTCTAAACACAGTGTCTCCGCAGCGCTCGCTGCTTTTCAATGCCTGCTATCATCGCTCGTTTTTTTATTGGCACATAAAAGAGCTTCCTGTAAAACATATTAAAGCTTCCAATTCTGAATGAAAAGCACTTGATGTAAAAATCTCTCCATGAACAGGAGCCACTGTCGAGGCGGGGCTGATGGCGTCCTCTCTGTGGAAGAGCCCGAGGCCTCTGGGTGCAGGGCTAGCACCAAACATCCATCCAGGGAGCTGGGCCGGGAGGGCAAGGAGAGCCTGCAGGAACCTGGGTGCCGGCTTTCTCAGCCACAGCTCAGCTGTGTTCAGGTGTGTTTCCACACGTGCCCAGGGGATTTGGGAGCCAGAGGCAAACATGATCCGCCGTTCCCCAGTGCCTCATTGATTATTTTTCCCCCCTCTGAATCTTTCAATTCAGATGATTCAGAGAAAACCAGCCATCATTATCACGGGCAGACAAACATGACGATATTACAGAGTAGAGTACAAAAGATGTGTACATTTTACAAATTAAAACCCAGGATTTCCTCAGGCGCCAGGGGCTCATACCTGTAATTCTAGCTTCTTAGGAGGCTGAGATCTAAAGATCATAGTTTGAAGCCAGCCAGGGCAGGAAAGTCCATGAGATGCTTTTCTCCAGTTAACGTTTCAAAAATGGGAAGTGGAACTGTGGCTTAAAGTGATAGAGCACTAGCCTTGAGCAAAAGAGCTCAGGGACAGCACCCAGGCCCTGAGTTCAAGTCCCACAGCAACAACAACAAAGAAAGCAAGCCATTTCAGAGAAATGGCTTGGCTTTGCCCAGCACTCTTTTCTAGACAGAGGTTTTATTTAGCAGAAAAGTTTGAGCAGCAGTGATGTTAGGATCTAGATCCTAATTCTTCAGTCTGGTATCTGGCATGGTATATAACCTGGCATCCTTGCTGGGGTAAGAGCAGTCGCTGGCCTGGAATGCAAGCTTCCTGAAGACCAGGACTAAGGCTCACAGTTGCCTACATGACTCCAGAGGTCTATTGTAAAGCAGGTATTTGATAAATAGCAATGAAGTAAGTGGAGTGAAGGAAGGCATGCAGTACCCATTATCCCCCTTGCTAAGTTGTACCCTCCATTTGGGCCATGCCCAGCCGGGCCGTTCCTTAGTGGCTGTCATGTCAAGATGCCCGTTACCTCCTCTTCTTCCTCTTGAGAACTTCATCTTCTCAACCCAGGATCCAAGGAAACCTCCTCCATGAAGCCCTCTTGACGCCTCTGTTAGAAGTAAGCACACTTCCTTCTCATCTTGACCCCACCTGATCACTCGTCTATTGTGTCATTTTCTGGCTACCTCCCATGTTAGATTAACAACTTCTCTGAGGCAGGAAGTGGGCCTGTGTATTTTTTCTCTGTTGGCATCTGACACTTAGTAGCTGACCAATCGATTGAGTTTGGTATGTGAGTGGAGATAGGTTTGAGTCAATGTGAGAAGAGAAGTTGGATTCCTGTGGAACTCTGTTCCTGTTACTGTAAGAAAATTCTGGAAACCAGGTTACTTATAACACATAGAGATTCACTGGGCTTCTGATTCCACAATACCAGCCTCGGCTCAGATCCACCAGTGAGGTCCTCTTGCTGCACCAGAGGACGGTGGACAGCTTCATGTGGAGACACAGGGCAAGGAACTGGTTCAGGTCTCTTCCTCTTTATATAAAGCCATTAATGCCATGGTGAGGACCCCACTCTCATGACCTCGTCTAGCTCCAATTATATCCCAAAGGTCCCACCTCCAAATACCATTAACATAGGACTTGAGGAACTGTTTCCAAAACATGGACTTTGGGAGACACATTCAAACCACAGTAACTAGTGAAGATTCTGGTCTTTGGATCAAAGGTGCGGCAATAATGACAGGGCCTGGAGAATGTGAAACCCAAGTTGAAGTCATCTGCCCAGAGACAGACGAAGCCTAGGACTGCTGTGGTCCAAATGGCATTCTGAGGCCCCTGCTGCTCTTAGGGGCAAACTTATCCACTAAAGGACCCTACTAGAAATGAATAGCACTTTTTAAGGCATGTTGGACCTGCTTGGGCTGATAAGATAAACATCCATATATCCGGTGATCACAATCTCTGTCCCTTCCCCTCTCCTCTTAAGGTGACAACAGCTCAGAGAGTGAACTCCAAGGTCATAAGTCATTTCAACACAGACTCTACTTCTTCCCTGACAACCAGGCAAGGAGCAGGGGAGGGAGAGAACTGAGTCTCAGGAGGGGAAACCAGCCTCCTGTAATTACCTAGTAGTCAGTAGTGGTGACCAAACTCAAGCCTAGAGCTCTGGACTCCATCCTCACCGTCACACTATCTCTAGACATGGCTGCTCTCACTAAGATCTCCTGCCACTGGGTCCCCAATCTCAGCTTCCCAAAGCATTGTCAAGGTTACAGCTTTGCATCCCAGAAGAGATGTTAGAGTGTATGGTGAGCCAACTGCACAGTTCAAGGTTAGGGCTGTACTTAAAATGCCTGAGTGAACATGAGCAATTAAAAACATGCATGTCAGGTGTCAGTAGCTCAGGCCCATAATCTCAAGAAGCTGAGATCTAAGGATCAAAGTTCGAAGCCAGCCCAGGCAAGGAAGTCTATGGAATTCTTATCTCCAATTAACTAGCAGAAAGTTGGTAGTGGAGTTGTGGCTCAAGTAGAGCCACAGTGAAAACACTGACAGTGCCTAGGCCCTCTGTTCAAAACCCAGTATTAGCACACACACACACACGATACTAGCTCATGTTTATTGAATGTTTACCATATGTCAGGCACTCTTATAAGAACTCTGTGTGTGTTAAATAATTAGCATGTTTGTTTGTTGAGACAGGCTGTTGCTATGTAGTAAAAGTTGGCCATAAACTCACCATAAAGCCCAGGCTGGACTTGAACTTGAAATCTTCCTGCCTCTGTCCCCAAGTGTTTGGATTATAGATGTGTGCTACCACACCTAGTTGAATTTGTTTACTTGATCCTGGTCATGGCCTTATTACTATTATTGTACCCATCTTGTAGATGGAGACACTGAAGTGCAGACAGGTCGTCTAGGGTCATACAGCCAAGAAATAAAAGGATCCAGAATCTGACCTGCTTACCCCATCTGGCTGCAGAACAAGCTCATATCTATCTCTTAAGTTTCTTTGTATCTTTAGATCTGTATCCTCAGTGACCATCAGACCAGAAACATCAGCCTTACCTGGGAACAGGTTACAAATGCACATTCCCTGATCCTACCTTAAGATGATCAAAACCAAAAAGAAGCCAGAAGCTCTGGAGCTGGGGCTCATCAATCTGTTGACTTAGAAAAACCTCTAGAAAAATGCTGTAGGATAGCTCAGGATAAGTGCTTGCCTGGCATGTGTAAGGCCCTGAGTTTGATCCCCAACCCAGCAAGAAATGAAAAAATCTTCAAGGAGGTTCTGATCCATGGTGAAGTTTGAGAAGTGCTACTTCAGAAGATCCCATTGAAATAATGCTTAGAAAATTCTTCCCACGACATTCTAAAAATGCTACCTATTATCACCACCCGCTTATTGGATAAGTGAGAGAAAACTTGTGAATACTAAAAGCACCTGCTTGCCTGGTAAAGTGCTCTACAAAGCGAGGTAAACTGGCAAAATAAATATCCCAAGTGAAGCCTGGGAGTAGAGAAAAAAATAGAAAGAGAGAGACAGAATAAAAGAGAGACATAGAGAGACAGAGACAGAGTGACAGAAAGAGAGAGAGAGAGAGAGAGTACTGTGGTATTGTGGGTAGTATTTGGACCAGTTGTTCCATTGCCTGGCTTCAAGGCTGCTCCTTCCTGGACACCTTGTCTGCCCACGTGACTTCTGTGCTTACTCAGGAATCACAAAGATGCTTTCCTGTCAGCCTAACTTGCCCACCCCCCTTGTCACTGTATGTCACCTTCTGTGGTGACTTGCCTTCCCTTCCTGGGTCTGGGTGCATAATTGGCCTGGCATTACCCAGCAGTCTCTGGGGAATTGCTTCTGTCAGGAACGTAACAAGCTTATCTGTTTAGCCTGAGTTATGTCACCAGATGCACAGCGTAAATCTGACCGATTTCCTGATGCGCTAGGCCTGGATGGATCTGTGAATAATTTCACCACCACAATTATTTTTACAATTTTGAATCTTCCCTGGCAACTTAATGCATAGGTTGCAGGGAGAAGTTGCATAAATCAGAACCTCAGACAGAGGTTCTCTAATCAGACCAGAGCTCCTAGGCCTTGTCCAAGAGAGACTTGTGTGTCTATAAGCTGTGGTCATGGAAATGAGCTTCTGGCCCCTAATCCCCAAGCCAAATCTCTGTGGGAGCAACTACCTGCCCCAAGTGCTTTGCAGGTGTCTCCATAGTAGCCTTTCCCTAGTTGATTTCCATCCTAGTTGATTCTAGATGATTTTAGCCTTTATAAATGGCATGGGGTAGGGTAAGGGGTGTTGGTGATTTCACCTCCTGCTTCAGGAACCACTCTCCATCCTCCAGGGTATCCTCAAGTCAATTATGTGGAATCCCAGAATGATAGAACTGATAGAGTCCATATAGTTCCATTCCCACCTGTTTTGAAGTATGTTCACGGAGGGGCCTAGGGGTAGTAAACGGGCTGAGGGGAGGAGCTAGACACTGTCCATGTGTCAATCAAAGCAGCTCCCTTTGCCTTCTATTTCACACATTGGAATGAATGGGTTGAACTGCAAAACACACACACACACACACACACTATATATATATATATATATATATACATAAAAATAAAAAAATCCTGAAAGTTGCTGGCCTGCTTTTTGTTATATAGCATGAGAACTTAGGACTTACACATTGCTGAATCATTTATTTGTAGTGCTGGGAGTTAAAGCCAAGGCCTCACACATGGAACCAACCTCCAAACCCACTTTCTTTCATTCACTAGCTTGTGTGATCTTGACCTAAGGCAACTTAAGCCCTCTCAGTTTCTCATCTATTAAATGGGACTAATAGCATAGATTGCATGGATTTATCAGGGATAGTGTGCAATGTACCCTTCCCAGCACCAAATCAATAAACATTAGCTAATATCACAGACTGCTAAGCCCCTCAGCCACAGAACATACTCCACAGACCATCAAGTCCTGGCTATAGGCTAAACATTGAATACCTGCCAGGCTGCTGGCTGTGGATGGAGTTGAGGCCTCTGATCTACATTTTCTGGGAAGGAAGCTACAGCATCAAGAGGCAGAGTGACCTAGGCGGCCATGCTGAGTGGGTGGGCCTTCCTCAGACCCAGGTGCTGGCTGGCAGGGGCCTCCACAGCCATTCTGGCTAAAAGCATTCCACCAGCACTCTGCTGGCCTATTAGCAGTTCTTTAAACTATGTTAGCTGTTTTCCCTGGTATGTCTTATTACAAACTTTATTTAGACCTTATGCTGCCTTTTGACCTTGTTTGCTTTTACGGCATTCCAGTTACAGCATTCTGCAGCTTGTTGTAATGGCTACCTTTTTGCCTAGTTTTGCTTTTTTTTTTTTTTTAATGTTCCCTTTACTTCTGTGAGGAGAGATTCCCAGGGGTTCCCATGAGTGGGGGTGGGGAGGTCCCAGAAGAGTGGATGGCAATGTTGTTGGTGGACTTTTGAGCTGCTGGAAATGGATATTGTTCTTCTGGACCTTTGGAGAGGGACTGGATACGCATCCATGTACTCACTCATTCTCCTTTCATGGAGTTACATCAAATTCCTGTAGTTTTTAAAACTGTACAAGGGAATGAGGTAGACCATCTCTGTCCTCTAGCCAGGAGAGAGGCCAGCTTGTGCCTGGTGTCATCGGAGTGTCTAGCTGAGGTCCCAACTCAGTGTCCAGCTCAGGATGAAACTCTGAGGCCTCCAACGTCTGTTGAAGGAGCATCTGTGTCCCACATGACTGAGGGCAACCCCTCACAGCCCACGTAGACTCCACACACAACAGTTGCCAGAGTCTCTTCCCCACTGGTGTTACAGGGGTGGCTCTGTAGGGGCTTTGCCCTGCTTGCTGTCAGCTACTGTCTCAATTCCTGACCATTCTGGAAACTCCTCCAATCCCTAAATCATAGAGTTGATGATTGAAGGAAACAAAGAAGGGACCATTTAACCCCCAAATAAATATTTGATAACAAATGAGAGCAAGTGTATTGAAGGACAAAAATGAAAGCCTGTGAGAAAAATTGCATGGAGAATACTTGGGTGTACAGTATGGAGGTAAGTAGTGGAAGAGAGAGGGAGTGGTACATGAGGAAGGAAAGAGCTCCACACATTCAAAGGCTCCAAAGCTAAAAGTGTTCATGTAGGCACGACCCTACATGTACATCTATGCAGAGAAATTACTGACAGGCCAGTGCGTATAGCCAGCACTTACCTACATATGCATAGGTAGAGGCACAGAGTATTCACACACATGGGCACCTGTGTGACAAGCCAACATACTAAGCACACTGCAGGATCAGCAGTGCACAGAGCGGTGCATGAATGGGAACAGACACAGGACAAACAACACAACAGGAGATTCGCCAAGGGGTACTGGGCACACAAGCCAAGATGTACGGAGGATGAGCTATTGCACACACAGACACAGGCATATTTCCCCATATGCACAAAGTGGCATGCACACGTATGTATACATGGCACATGCAAGGAAACAGCTGGTGCTCTGAAGCTCCAGGAAGCCTGGGATTCCTGATCATTAAAGTCAATGGCTGTTAAGTAGCTAATCCTTCATTCAGGTCTCTGAATGTTTGGGGTCTAATCCCTGGCCTCTTCTATTTCGGCACAGCTTTGAAAGGATTGGGGAGGGTGAGGACAAGCGATGGCAGATTGGGGTCTTAGCTAGAGTCCTTCACATTGTTAAGCCTTTTCCCCCAGCGGTGGCTTCTCCTCCCCTGGGCTGTCGGCAGATGTGGAGCTCACATGGCACAGAGGTCTTTGCTCGGTAATCCATTTTCCTCTGCCTTTCTTTGGAGATTAGACAAGTGCCCCGCTGGCCACTATCGCCAGCCAAAGCTCTCCAGGCCTGCAGGCTGGGCTGCCAGCCCATGAGGGGTTCTTGAGTGTCCACATGGCCATCTGCACTGCCCGAGGGACAAGGATGGGATGGGGACCTTGCTCTCTAGGGAGATGTGGCCTGGCCAAAGGATTAAATTAAGTTAAAAATAAAGCCTTCAAATAAAAATCAAGCGAAATCTGTTTGTGAGTCATATGAGCTGTGTCAGTGGGAGCCGTCAGATCAAAAGTTTCTTACTGATTCAGAACCTCTGTTGGGTTATCTGTAAAATGGACTAAAAAACACCCTGGCTCCCATCTCACTGGGCAGCTGGGATAATGAATGAGAGAGGACTTCCAGTCTCCTTTCAGAACCTTTGTGGTCCTCTTAGTGCCCACTCCATCCTCAACATCAGCCTTCTGGTACCCCCTCTTACGCTCCAGGCTAATCACTCTGGACAGCAGAGCAACCAGATGTTCTGAACACACGCCTCCTCCTTCCTGCCTTTGCTTGTGCAAATGTTTGATCTCTCCCTCCCTCCCTGGCTCAACAAGTGGCTTGTGACTACCCATGGCCCACCCGGAGTGTCGCCTCCTCCCTGGACCCTGGAGGGAAGAACCCAGGCTGCGCTAGAAGTTTCCTTCTCCCCAGACGTGCAGCTCCTGGCTCGTGCCCCTGGAGAGGCAGCCTCCCCTTTGCTGTGTCTGTGCTGCCCATCCGGCCTCATGGGGAGCTCTGTGAAGACAGGGCCTTCGTGCCAGGTACTCCAAAGAGCTTGTCTGGGGCTGTGAAGCCAACAAAGCATGGGGAAAATGAGATGCTGTGTCTCTTTCTCAAGACAACCTTTAAAAAAAAAAAAAACAGGCACATGCAGAATTCCTCTTGGGAAAAGAATCCACTTTGCCCCAAGAAAGTCTCGAATGTGTTGGGTGTGGATGGTGATGCCACAGAGCCAGAATGAGCTGGAAAGCAAAAGACAAAGGGGATGCGGGTAGGGAGTGGGGCGCAGAATGATGTGGCTTGCTCTGCAAAGCCAAGTAGAAGAATTTGGAGTTTCAGAGCCAGGACTAAGAAGAGGCCGTGGAAGGGAGAGGAAGGATCAGATAGGGGGCCCTGGGACTCCTCAAGTGCTCAAGGGCCTTTCTTTCTTTGTGTTTTGTAATACTGGGGTTTGAACTCGGGACCTCATGCATGCTAGGTGGACACTCTACCCCTTGATCCATGTCCTCTTTATGCTTTATTCTCTAGGTAGAATGTTGTACCCTTTGCTCAGGGCCAGTCTCTGACACCAATCCTTCTAATTCTGCCTCCTCTACCACCTTGGCTTGCAGCTGTGAGCTCCCACACCTAGCTTACTTGTTTGTTTGTTTGTTTTTTTGCCAGTCCTGGGCCTTGGGCTCAGGGCCTGAGCACTGTTCCTGGCTTCTTTTTGCTCAAGGCTAGCACTCTACCACTTGAGCCACAGCGTCACTTCTGGCCGTTTTCTATATATGTGGTGCTGGGGAATCGAACCCAGGGCTTCATGTATAGGAGGCGAGCGCTCTACCACTAGGCCATATTCCCAGCCCCTAGCTTACTTGTTGAGATAAGGTCTGGCTAACTTTTTCTAGGGCTGGTCTTGAACCTTGATCCTCCTCTCAGCCTCCTATGTAGCCTGGATTATAAGCATAAGCCACTGTACTCAGTAACCCCAGGAACTTTTAAGAGTCGAGTTTTAGTGTATGCTCTGTGCCTTGCTTCTCTGATCCCTCATCCTTGACTTCACAAATTCCTCACGTTGGAGATGCTTAGTGGAAACAGCAAAAAAGCAGTGGAACCCGGAGCCTGGAAGAGGTGCAGGTAGATCCTGAATTCAGCAGGAGGTCAGAGGAAGGCTTGGCCTTGAAAACCATCCCCAAGAACCAGCAGAAACCTGGAGGCAGACTTGGATGGTGTGCAGAAGTGGGTTGTAAAAGTCTCCGATGGATACTCCCTGAGGCCCGGGGAATAAGAGTAGGATGGGCTGGCAAGCAGGGCATTTCCTGAGATGTGAGTTTTGATTCCTTCTCAGGGCTGAGGAGAGTGTTGAGGAGCACCTATAGGGACGCTTGGACACACTGACTCTAAAGTCGATGGGGGACAAGGTGGACAGATGCCACCCCTGGCAAATCCCAGGGTAGGAACACCCTGAAGGGACCAGTCTGTGTAACTTTCCCCCGTGGCGAAGGTAGGCTGAGGCTCAGCTGGTGCCATTCTGATCATCCTTGCAGGGGTTCACCGCTGCAGCCCCTCTGCTGCTGCCCCCTCTTTGGCAGCTGGAGGCCCACACAGAGAGCAGGAGGCCCCAAACATGTCCATCACACCTGCCCCTGGGGAGGCTGGGTAGAGTTCTCTTCCCTAGCAGCCGTTCAGCACGTCTATTAAATTAGATTGAGCAATTACGCTTGGTTTAGAGGAGGAGTGATGGAGTGGGAGGCAGGCATGTCAAGGGAAGGAAATGTAAGCAACGCGCTCGAGTCACCACGCAGAGCCTCACATACATGGGCTCGCCTAGCGGAGAAACCACGCTCTCCACTGCAGGGGCAATTCTGCCTCCTTGAGTGTTGAGCCCATGAGCAGAATAGAACCGGGTTCTGGTGGCTCATAAAAAGCTGGGAGAAAGAAAACTCTCAGAGGAAGGGGTGGGGAGACAGAAGGGAGATAGCTGGAGGCTCGGACACCAGGTGACCCGGAAGGAAGGTGCAAGCGGCGAGTAGAACATACAGGGGTAGCTTAGGGACTGTGTTCCCAAGGGGGGGAAAAAAAAAGAAAGATGACAGCTTGCTCATTCAACAAATATTCTTTCATTCAACAAATATTTCCTGGGCGCTCCGCTAAGTGCCTATTCTTAGCCTTCATGGGAGAGTTCAGGAGAGCCATTAGGTTGGAATGCGTCACTGTGCCTGTACAAAGGGCAGAGCCCTGACTGGAGCAGTGAACTCAACTTGGGAGCCTCGAGTTCGAGTGCTTTTATTTCCTCTTGATCCAGAGAACACAGAGGAAGCATCTTTGAGTTGATAGGGAAGTGGGGACAGGGAGAGAAGCCAAAGGTGGAAGTTGGAAATGAACTTGGAAGTTGTCAGTGAACGGCCTGAGTAATGAGCCTCCCGTGCCAACCGAGCGGATCCACCTGTGCCCGCAGCTGGCACCAGCCCCCTCTGCCGACAGTGATGGAGACCTTTTGCGCTCCAACCAGCTGAGCGAGCCCACGTGCATGCTGAAGGTGGCTCAGAGGAGAGGGCTAGGGGGAAAGTGGGAAGTCAGGGTGGGGCCAAAATCTCACCTGGGGTGGGAACAGCAAAATGAAGTCAGGGTTTGCATGCACTGGGGGCCTGGAATGGTGTCCAGGAGGGAGGGAGTGTGGGACTGTGTGTGTGTGTGTGTGTGTGTGTGTGTGTGTGTGTGTGTGTGTGTGAAGCCATCTGGGATTGCTCCAGCCCAGCTGCACTAGAGTGCACCCCTAGTAAGCAGCCAGGGGGAGTGGGCTCCAGAATGGTCCCAGGAATGGACCCCAGGAAACAGCCGAAGCTTTGTCTCCTAGGCAGAGGCGGACCTATCCAAGGACTTGGCTGTGCCCCTGGCTTGTATGTGGCTCCTGGTCTCCTTCCACCTCCATGGGTCCTGCACCGGTCGGATCAGGAAGCAGGCTAGGAAGTACAGGGACAGAAGGAGGGCCAGGCACACAGGGGAAGAGCCAACGGATTCCCCCACTTGCTGTTGCTGGAGGCTGTGGGGAGTTGCCTCCCTCTCTCTCTCTCTTTCTCTCTTTCTCTCTCTCTCTCTCTCTTTCTCTCTCTCTCTCTGGCATAGGTGTTTGCTCGTTTTCCTTTTCAAACTCACTTGAGTTGAGGAAGGGGTGATGGTGGTCTGGAGAGAGGGACCTTTGGCTACAGAGGACAAGAAGAGGAGGGGCCAGAAGAGGAGGGGGCTTTGCAAGGCAGCCTGCCTGCCCTGTGTAGAGGAGTCTTGGGGAGCTTGGCAGTTCAGAGAGTAGAAACATGGACATTCCACCACCAATAAGGTGGAGATGGAAAGAAGTGTGGAGACTCGGGGGGTGGGGGGAGAAGAGCACAGTTTGGTCCCATATAATGCTTATGCAGCTGGCAAGCTTAGAGCACCATAATGATGCCACCTGTGGAAGAATCTGTGGGTCTGTGGAGGTCCCTTTGAAGGCCTTGCCCAGCCTGTCCCATGGGGCCTCAGACCCTATGCTGCTCCCTTCGGATGTCACAACTCAGGCTGTCCCTTCCCCCTGGCACCTCTCTGGCTCAGCCTGGAGGGGGCACTCAGAAAGTGAGACCCTGGGAGGAGGGCCCCTGAGATGCGAAGCCATCTGTCTGATTCATTGCTGTGGCCCCAGCTTGGGGACAGCAGTAAGCCAGCCAGAAAGAGGCAGGGGCGAGTTGTTCCTAGGTCTGAATGGATCATGGCCTCCCTCTGCTCTCAGTTCTTCCTGACTTAACTGGAGCTTTCTGCTTATGACAGAGGGGAGGCTGGGTAGGGGGGTTGTCTCTCAAAGACCTACAGGTTCAGAAATCAGCACATCTACTCCTGCCGTCCCTCGTGCAAAGTCCTGACCAATCTCGTCCTGTTCTACCAACCAGCCATTCCAACATGTTTGTTGAGAGCTTACTTTGCTCTGGCTCTGGGTCCAGACCCAGCAGCAGGCTACAGAGGCCTTGTCCCTGCCCTGAAGGAGTTTATATTCTTGGCTAGGAAGAGGGAGTGAGGGAAGATGGACCACAAACAAGGTAAATGTGAAAAATAGCCAGTGTAGCATGCAGGTGTGGCTAGTGCAGTGGAGAAGGAAGAAGGCTGATAGGAGAAGAGCTTCAGCTTGATACAGAAGCCTAGAAGGCCTTGCCCAAGACACAGAGGAGGAAGGAACTGAAGGAGGCAGGTGTGGGCCATGAGGCTGCTGCTAGAAACATGGCAGAAGCAGAGAAACAGCCAGAAGTACCTGGTAGGGGGGCAGAGGGGTCAAGGGGACTGACTTCCAAGGGTGTCTTGTAGGGATGGTGCCTTTGACTCTGAGTTGAGGTCACTGGGGGAGGGGGGCGGGGAGGGCTCAGCTGATATCAGTCTGACTACTGCAGAAATCCATGGCAGCCAGAACCAGCTGGTAGCAGCAGAAATGGAAAGAAGGGCTGAAGCTTACCTGGTAGCTGCTAGACTTGGATTCTGGATTGTAAGGGGGCAGGGGGAGGGCAACAGGACACCAGGCATTTTGTCCAGAGTTGCCCCACAGAGGTAGCACACTCTAGGGAGAGGAGTTCTGTGATGGATGTGTTGGGCTGACATGACTATGGGATATCTAAACACTTAAAGGGATTGGCAGTTAAAGGGGTGAGCCAGGAGGGAGTGGGATCGCTGGTCTAGGGATAGAAAGTAGACGCAGCTGTGATTGGTTGTCATCATTGATCAGGCTCCACAGGGCCTACAGGAGGTCAGGGATCATTTCCTAAGCACCTAGACTTCTCAGTGCCTACTAAAGCCCTGGCCCCAGGCAGTGGTGGGTGGATGGATGGATGGATGGAGAATAAGAACATCAGTTGCCTCACCTGATACAACCAAGGAGAAAGAGCTATAGGAATGGCCTATGATGATTGGTATATTGTTGGAGGACTCTTTGATAGACAATGAGCCCCTCCCTATCAATGGAAAATTATGAGTTCAAGGGTATCCGATGCTAATACTGACACTTCTCCTTTATCTGCCCCGAGGTGTACCAGCTTCAAGGAGGGAGCCCGATGTCTACAGAAGCCCAGCTTCTGAGCAAAAGACTGACCCCCTTCCCTGAAGGCTCTCCAGGGGGCTCCCTGGGAGTACCTCCCATGCTATCTTTCAGATGGATTACCTAGCTCAGTGGTTTTCCAATGTTCTTCCTTCAAGTTGTGGTGGTTAGCCAGGCACTGGTGGTGCATGCCTGGAATCCTAGCTAATCAGGAAGCTGATATCTGAGGATCATGGCTCCAAACCCACCAGGACAGGAAAGTTTGTGAGACTCTTATCTCCAATTAACCACCCCCAAATTGGAAGTGGGGCTGTGGCTCAAAGTGGTAGAGCACTAGCCTTGAACAAAAAAAGCTCAGAAACAGAGCCCAGGCCCTTAGTTCAAGTCTCATGACTTACCAAAAAAAAAAAAAAGTTATGTTTTGAATTTGACTGGATTAATGTTGTTAGCACGAGAGTGGCCTTGTTGTAAGAGTTCAGTGCTTTCGTACCCTTCCACCTCCCTTCAAGAAGTCCCTCACTAGAGCTAGAGGGGCCCTTGACTTTGGATTTTTGTCTGCAGGAGTGTAAAGAAAGAAATCTGTTCTTTATGGATTACTTGCTCCCCCCGCCCCAGATATTTAGTTATAGCAAGACAACATCAACTCAGGTGGAAAGTCACAGAATCTACCAGGAAACCTCCTGAGGAACGAGGACAGGTGTGGGGGATGCACCTGGAGCGGAACCTACAGGGATGTGATCATCCCAGCGCAGGGTCAGGACTGGCTGTATCCAGCAACACTGAGCTCCCCAGAGATCCCAAGTCAGGATACTGTTAGCCTAATGGGTAAGCCCCAGGACTCCTGCTTCTCTAGGTTGAGACAGATGCTTCCTCTCTCTGGACTTCAGTGTCTTGTCTCCTATGAAAATGAGGTTGGAAGAGTACCTTGTTTGCAGATTATTCATGGCTCCTGCAGGTGCTCCTGAGGCAGAGCCAGGTTTGGGGACGGAGGAGAAGGGAGAGATCATGGCCACCAGAGAAGGCCATTGTTATAGGATGACATGTAGCTCCTCCACCAACTTTCCTCCTCAAGCATTCTCCCCACAGCTGTGGCTCTGCACCTTGCCTCCCCCTCCTGCCTCTCACCTGCCTCTCCTCAGCCTTCCACCCCCAGGCCCCCGCAGAGAGAAGCCATTTTATGCAGCATCACCTATGAGACTAGCAGATTCTTTGGGAACAATGGACTTCAGCCCCTCCACCCCCTCCCCTTCCCTCCCTTCCCTCAGCCTCGGCCTCTCAGAAATTGGGGGCAGCTTCTAAAGACGCTGGTTTTTGGCTTCAGCAGGCGCCACCAGCCCAAACAAAGGCGTTTTTCTGCTGGGAAGGCGACAATTGTTTCCATTTAGCAAATGTTTGTTGCCAACGCCAGTGTTTTCTCTTGGAAGCCAACGTTTGGTTGAGAAGACAATGCCAAGCTAAATATTTTCTCTGCATAAAATCCCTTTAATTTTTTAATCATTTGGCAAACATCTCCTTCCCTTCCCTCCCCTCGCCCTTCTGTTCCTCTTGTCTCCCCTCCTCCATCTCTGGCTGGGTCTCTGTGACACCCAACACCTGGACAAGAAGGACAGGTTTGATGGGCCACACAGATGTTCCCAAACCCACAGACCCTGGCTCTGTGCTTCCCACCTCGTGGATGTGTTTACACTGTGATCCTAGATGTTTTTATCAGGATAGCATAGACCAGGCCTGACATAACCTCTTCCAGCCCCTGCTCACCCTTCGTCCTACCTAGGTTGCCTACATGGAGCCCTGGCTAAGAAGCCAACCAAACAGCCATGAGATGAGCAGCCCCTTGTTTTCAACCAGGACCAGGAGGAACCAATGGTTTCCTATCCCTCTACAGCTGACAGATAAAACATCCTGGTGCTCCCTCTTGCTTCCTGGGTACCCTTGGTGAGGAGGCCATTGATTCTCTCCCTGGGCCAATGTCTCGTGATGCTCAAGTTCCCTGGCTGTATAGAAGAGGTGTTCCCTGACCTGCTTGCCATGTCTTCTTCCAGCACCATTGGGGACTGGGCTCCTTCCTCTCTCCACCCGTATCTGTCATTCTCTGCAGTGCCCCTCTCCCTGGATGTGGGTGCATACCTGTGATCTTGCCTCACAGGAAACAAGAATCTCGATACCACAATCAAGAGAGTAAAGCAGCGTGTCTGGGCAGGACGGGCCGAATGGATGGATTAATGACTAAATCAATCAGCAAGGGGATGAGGGGATGAAGTAGAGAATAGGTGAATGCGTGAATGAGTGATGGAATGTGTGAGACCAGTAAGTGAGCTCACCCCTGCGCCTGTGTCCAAGGGCACAGCACGGGCGCGGACATTGGAGGTAAGTCCAATAAATGTGAAATTGTGTGGAACAAGTCTCCACGGAGCGCCTCGCTGAGAAAGGGCAATTGTGTTTGTTCCTTGACAATGACAGAAGCTCTGCCATCTGCAGAAAGAAGCCCAGCCTTGGACCATGCCCTCGTCTGCCTGGGTTTGGCCCCTGGCTTTGTCACTTCTTGGCTTGTGACATGTTGCTTTACTCCTCTGAGCCTCAGTTCCTTCATCTGTAAAATGAGAAGTCCTACGGTGGAGGGATGTTTGGGGAATGTGGGGATTTGAGCTGAAGATGTTTGCTAAGTATTGGTTTTTGTCTTCCTCAAGGAAGGTGAGGGTTTGAGGCTGTGCGAGGAGGCTGTCTGCCTGGCAGCAGAATGGGCACAAGGACATGGCTATATCCGAGGGCCACTAGACACCTGTGTCCTTCCTGTGCCTGTCCTAGCTCCTGGTGAATGATCTGCATGTTGTGAACCAGGCCTCAGGGGGTAGGTTTAGGGGGAAATCCTTGGTATGAAGGAGGCTACTTTCTAGAACTTTGTAGATGCCACTGGCATCTCTTCTAGAAGAGGCAAACCACAGAGGGCCCACTGGGGCCCAGGCATCATGCCCATTGTGATCACTGAACACCAGAGCCCAGGCCCTGGTGCAGGAAAGGACAAGTGAAAATGAGACACATGCTGGCTTGTGGCCTTGGCTTGTGCCTCAGTTTCCTCATCTGTACAACAGCCACAGGAGCATCTACCTCAGTGCTTGGGACCGTGAACAGAGGAAGTTTTTGTTTTTGTTTTTGTTTTTGTTTTTAATACAGTACTAGGGTTTGAACCCAGGGCCTTGTGTTCTCTGACTTTTTTTTTTCTTTTTTTGCTCAGGGCTGACACTCTACTACATGAGCCACATCTCCACTTCAGCTTTTTGGTAGTTAGTTGGAGATAAGAGTTTTTGTAAACTCTCTTGCCCTGACTGTCTTGGAACTGTGATCTTCAGATCTCAGCCTCCTGAGTAGCTGGGATTACAGGTGTGAGCCACTGGCACCTGGCTGAAGCTCTTCAATCCCTCTGTCTACAAGAAGATTACACAACCTCTCCCCGTTGACCTTAAAATTGGCTGTATGACTTGCTTCCATCAATGGAATATGGGTGGGTGGGACAGCCTCCCCAAAGAAGCTTACGAGCATGTTTGGCCTGCCCTTCTTCCTCTAGCTTCTACCTGGAGAGCAGTGCATTCTGGGTGATGTTACTGTTCTTGGCCTGGGACCTGGGATGAGCCACAGGCAGACAAGTGTGAGTAAGCAGCAGCCGTCAGATAATGAGAGCCAGAAAGAAGTGTTGGTAATGGCAGCTGCAGGATAGTAGGGTTGTAGTTATTGCAGCAAACCTGGATTAGTTCCAATACTGTGGTGGTCATTTCTCCATTTTATTTTATGTTTTCATTTTATTTTGTTTTGGTGCCAGTACTGAGGCTTGAAGTCAGGGTCTCGGCACTGTCCCTTAGCATTTTCCGCTCAAGGCCCATGCTCTACCACTTGAGCCACAGCTTTTTTAGTGGTTAATTGGAGATAAGAGTCTTGTGGATTTTCCTGTCCAGGATAGTTTCCAACCCAGATCTGCAGATCTCAGCCTCCTGAGTAGCTAGGATTATAGGTGTGAGCCACCAGTACCTGGCTCATTTCTCCATTTTATAAATGAGGAGACAGGGGATAGGAGTAGTTAAGTGGTTGCACAGTAATTCAGTGGTAGAGACAAACTCAGATGCATTCCTTCATTCATGCACTCAGCAGTTACTTAATGACCACTGCACATGGAAAGCAGTTGAAATTGAATAATATGAGGGGGAGCCATCTAAGCATCTCTGTCTAACCCCAGAGGCAAAGCTCATTGTTAAAGCAATGCAGGATCCTTGCGGTGTAAAACTTCATGGTCCATGAGGGAAGTCACCAGCCCTATCCCCAACCCTATGTAGTGACTGAGCACTTTGCAATGAGGCCGCAGCACACTGGGGTGCATTATAGGTGTAAAACATGCAGCAGATTCCATCAACTCAGTATGGAAAACAGAATGCAAGAGGTCCCCTGCCTCCTTAGGTTGACTACACAGTGTAGCAGATGATAATATTTCAAGCATATGAGGTTCAATAAAATATAGTGGTTAGAGCCATTTTACCTGTCTTCCATTTCTTATTATTCTAAAAATAAAAACAAACCAGCCATAGAAAATTGCTGAGCATGGTAGCACATGCCTGCAATCCCAGCCCTTAGGGAAGCTGAGGCAGGAGGGTTATGTGTTTGAGGCCAGCTACAGTCCTCTTTTTAAAAAAAAAGAAAGAAGAAAAAAGTCGAAAATTGAAAATATCAAAGAAGCTCCCATGTGCAACCTGCCCTGTATGTTTACTGAGCAGCTTTACCTTGGGAGAACAGCACAGGGTGTCACCCCATGTAATGACATCACTGCGGAAGCAAAGGACTGTCCAGAGCTGTCCCCAAGATTCTCACCCTCCAGTCCTCTAGGACCCCGGGTTTTCCCCATCCATAGAGGTGTGAAATTCTTCTGCAAAGACATGTTCTCACTGCAGCCCTGCTGGCCCTGTTTTGTCTAGAAACCACATGTTATTTGCCTCAGAATAAAAAAGGCACCAACGACAAACTAAGGAAAGGAGCAAGCTTTCCCGGACTGCCAGACGGCTATGGTGCACCCTACAGTTCCTTCAGACACAAAGTCACATGGTCAAGGCACTCCCTCGGAAGCTGTCCAATGTTCACAGCAGGGTTGCAAAGTTGGGGAGCCACGGGTGTTCTCTAGTCTTGAGGAGGATCTCCAGCCCAGCTCTCCACTGGGAGCTATTTTCTTTCCTCGCCGATGCAGAGGCTCCTGTGGGTCCCGGGGTACTTGGCTTGCTCTAAACAATTATCACCCCTGCCTCTGGGAGAGGGTGGTTTGGTGAAGGTGTTATCTCCCCTTTGGCTACCCACAGACCAGCGTGGGTATAGTACTGTGTCCAGACCCATGCCATAAGATGAGGCCTCAGTCCAGCAGGACAGAGACCTCTGAGGCACAGAGGCGGAGCCCCAAAAGGCCAGCTAAGAGGAAACCTAAGACACTTGATATAGCAGGGAGAGAAAAGAGAGAATACTGGGCAGGGAGTCCTCCTTGGGGATCTGAGGACCAGGCCTGAGAAAAGCTTAGAGGAAGAAGAGATGAGAAGAAGTGAACTCATTCATTCGTTCATTCATTCATTCACAAAAGCATTTCTGAGCTCTCCTATCTGCTGAGCAAGGGGCCAGGGCTATAGCCATGAATGACGTGGATGGGGCTCCTGCCCTCATGGGCTTTCAGGCCAGTTAGAAGACACTACACAAATGAACATGTGGCTCTATTTGTAATGAAAACTGACAAGTATTATGGAGACTAGAGATATGGTGCTATGGAATCATCCGTAGAGATGTTTCCCTGGATCTGAGAGGCCAGGGAATTCTCCCCAAGGACAAAGACCTTCGAGCTGACATCTGGGTCTCAGCTAATTGCACAGAAGAGAAGTTTGAGTATGAGAAGCAACGGAAACAGCACGTGCAAGGGCCTGGTGGCAGAGAAATAGACAGGGTGTGTGAACTGGAGAACAATAAGACCCATGCAGAAGCAGCTGGGCAAAGTATGGTGAGAGAAAGACATAGGCCCCATAGATGGGGAGAGAGGCTCTGAGCAGAGGCTATCCTGAGCAGAATACTTGTTCATCACTGAAGGGATCATGGGCATGGTGACACATGGCCCAGGCAGTGACAGAGAATTGTACTATGGTACGAATGAGTCACCTGGATTCTACCAGACCTGGCTGCCATTACTGGCTCTGCGGGTTTAAGGTTGGGTTCTTAACCTCCTGTGTCTTGACAGCTATACTTACAGAAGGTATCAGACTTCCTTCACATCTGGGACACCTTCGTGGAGCACTGACTTATAGTGAGTGGGTACAACTATATTGGGCTTTTGTTTAATTTGGATTTGTATGTGGCAGATGATGGTGCTGGGGTTTGACCTCAAGAACAGATACTCTTGAATTTATCTGTCCTGGCTGGCTTTGAACTTTGATCCTCAGATGAGCCTCCTGAGTAACTAGAATCACAGGGGTGATCTACCAGCACCTGGCAACTACTGTTTTTATGGTAGTATTAATAATACTGTGACGGACGGGTGGGGATCTAGAGGAGGTCCATCACAGAAGAGCTGAGTTTTAGATATAGGCCAGGCCCAGTTAGTGACAAGCGAAGCCATTGGAGATGGTGCTTGGGACAGGACCCTCTCGACTTACCTTATCTGCCATGATTTGCAGAGCCTGATTGTCAGCTGATATTTTCCAGGAGGGGGTGGAATCCTGGAGCTTTGTCCTGGTACCTCTATTCCTCTGAACAAGGACTTCAGTTCTGGAGCTTGAATTAAAGACAGAAGAGCCTTGTTCTTGGGAATTTCTCACTGGCGCTGGCTTCGGGCCCACCCCTGTGGAATTCAACCATCCTGAACCTTTGGTGGGGACCTTCAAGGGAGCCTGGGCAGTGGGCAGTGCCAGCCTGGGTGGTGGACTGCTGCCAAGATGAGCATCAAAAGACCACCCACAAGAGGACAGAGGAAGACACGGTTTAGAGCATTTTACATTTCTCAAAGAGGCCAATTTTTGAGCCTGCCTTTCCAAATGACTTTGTTCGGTTCCAGAGGCTTGAGGTTGTTTGTTGTTGTTTTAAATGCTACCTATGTGTGAAAGAATCCGAACAAAATAACTTGGGACCTTTGGGAGGTAATTAGTATACATGTAATATTTATTGTTTTTCCTTCTTAATTATAAAGGTAACATCTGTTCAGCCTGAAAACTGATAAAAACAGAAAAGGATAATTAAAAAAAAAAGACCTAAACTCACTATTCACATGTTCCTTTCTGTTTGTAGTTTTAATGGACAATATGTACCAGTCACTGAACTAGACTTTTCATCCATCAGCTTACCATTTCCTTGCCATTATTGTGGTTCCAGTTTCACAGAGGAGGTAAGTGAATGTTCCCTCATGTTCAGTGTCATTGGCATTGCCTGCAAAGTAGCAGAGCTGGAGTCCCACTCGAACCTGAGCAACCCACAAAACACTACTCCATTCAGCTTCCTTTCTGGGTTGAATTCTCACTGGCTTCTTTTCCTTTCTTTGCATGTATGTGCATTTATATTTATACTTATGCTGACGGCATCATCCAGGCTGTTTGGCAGCCCGTCCGTTTTCCTTTGCAACGTATCATGAACATTTTCTCAAATCAACGTATATTCTTCTGCAGCACTATTTTTAATGTTTGCATAGTATTCTGCAGTCTAGTCAAGTGGTCCTCAAACATTAGCTCCAGCATCATGCGGGAGCTTGTAGCAAATGCAAATTCTCCAGCCTTCCCCATAATTTACAGCACTGGAACTTTATGTCCGGAGCCTAGGAATTTGTGTGTGTGTGTGTGTGTGTGTGTGTGTGTGTGTGTGTGTGTGTGTGTGTTGTTGTTGTTGTTTTCTTTTGTCTTTTATTGTTGTTTTTGGTGGTTAATTGGGGATAAGAGTCTCAAAGACTATTCTACCAGGGCTTACTTGTGAACCCTGATCCTCAGATCTCAGGCAGTAGCAGTCCTAGCTAGAAGGAATCCATCTTAACAAGCCCTCTAGATGACTTTCAGTACACTAGGGTTTAAGAACAGAACCTTTAGACATTTGGGGCTCCTCTTAACTAATGGAGAATTGATTCATATAGTCTAAATAAGGCAAAATAAACATCTTTATTTGCCCACATCTACAAACATCAAGAACGTGGTTTTAAAATAGAGCAGGTATCAAAACCAAAATAAAACAGACAACACACATAAACAAATATCAGTGATTTTTCAAAGAAAAGAAAAAAGAAACAAGAGAGATTTTGGTCAGACTTAAGGAAGTACTTCCTTTCCTAGCAGGAGGAATATGACTGGCCCATTAGAAGTTCAAGCCCACAGGCAGCCCGGGAGCTGATATGTCCGCAAGCACGGAGATGAGCTGCAGACTTTTACTCGCTTGGAGCTAATGGCTGAGATGTTTATTAATGAGACAGCTGCTGTCCAGGCCTTCCCAGCATGGGGAAGGCAAAGGGCCCAGGAGCTGCAAAGATGGATCAGGGGGGCAGGCTGGTCACTCACCTCTCAGCTGGTGGCCTGCTGCGAGGCCCTGGCCTGTTTCTCGCTGCTGCCCGGTCCGGCGGCATTGTCATTAGCCTGAGGCAGAGCCCAGACTTTTGCAGTCCTCTCTAGGCCCTTCCCTGGGGTCTTGGAAGACCCCACGTGGATGGCACGTGGAGCTCTGTCAGCAGGGCCGGTGGCTGCCTGTCCTGCAGCCAGGCTCTCACTATCGCCTGCCAGTTCTCATTTGCCAGCCAGCTCCCCAGCCTGCCTCCTGGCAGGAAAAGTTTCCTGGAATCCAACAGCCTGAGGAATGGCTTGCTAAGAAACAAAGAAAAGCGCTTTTAACTTTCTGATGTGTGTTGGTTTCCTAACCAGGAAGATGAGAAGCCGTGATCACTGAGTCCTGAGGAAAAGGACCCAGTGTAGACTGCAAACAACAAGCCTTTTATGCAAATGGATTTTTGTTTGTTTCTGTTTCTGTTCTTTTGGTGTGCCAGACCTGGGGCTTGAACTCAGGGCTTGGGCACTCTCCCCAAGCATTTTTGCTCAAGGCTAATGCTTTACCACTTGAGCCACAGCTCTACTTGTGGCTTTTTAGTGGTTAATTGGAGATAGGAGCCTCATAGACTTTCCTGGCTAGGCTGGCATTGAACCATGTTCCTCAGATCTTGGTCTCCTGAGTAGCTAGGATTACAGGTGTGAGCCACAGACACCTAGCTTGTGCTAATGGTGTGTGTGTGTGTGCGCACACGCACATGCACATGTGTGATAGTCCTGTGTCTTGAACTCAGTGCCTGAGTACTGTCCCTGGGCTGCTTTTGCTCAAGGCTAGCACTCTACATCTTGAGCCACAGCTCCTCTTCTGACTTTTTTTTTCCCTCTCGTTAATTGGAGATAAAAGTCTCATGGACTTTCCTGCCCAGGCTGGCTTTGAACCATGCATGATCCTCAGATTTCAGCCTCCTGAGTAGCTTGAGTCAGAAGTACCTAGCAAAACAGCAAGGTTCTCTTTTGTTGTTGCTTGGTTTTTGTATGGATCCTGGGGCTTGAACTCAGGGCCTGGGTGCTGTCCCTGAGCACCATTTTATTCAAAGCTAGCACTCTACTACTTGAGCCACAGCCCCGCTTCCCTAATGGATTTTCATGCCATTACAGTGTGTGGACAATAGCGTTTCCTTCTGGAAATGCATGGGTCTCTGGGGACATATTGGCCTGAGTTCAAACCACCACTTTTCCATTCATTGTTTCTGTGACCCTGGGTCGGTTTTATCTCCTTTTCAAGGTTCCACTTCTCCATCAGGAAAGCCCGGTTTTGGCTGCCAGCCTCACCAGGCATGGGACCCCTGTGGGCTGACAGGTCAGGAGCACCCTGCATGGTGAGCGTGCCCAGGAGGCTGCTCAACAGGTATTTGCTGAACTGGGTTACAAGCCTCCTTGCTACAGGAGGCTCATTTGCCTGGGACACTGGACATCAGCTAGTTTGAGCCTTTGTTTTGCCAGTTCACGCGAGGCCTGAGACATTCCTGTTGAGCATTGTGCCTTGATTTCTTCACCTGTTCAATGGGAGGAATGACAGTGTCATTTCTAGAAGGGATCTTGTGAGAATAACATAAACCCACATTGTTACAATGTGAGGCATGAGCTGGGCACTGGTAGTGGCTCATGCCGGTAATCCTAGCTACTGAAGAAACTGAAGCTGAGGATCCTGGGAAAGTTTATCAGACTCTTACCTTCAATAGATCACCAAAATGCTAGAAGTAGAGCTGTGGCTCAAGTGGTAGAGTACCAGCCTTGAGCAAAAAAAGCTAAGTGGCAGTGCCTAGTCCCTGAGTCAAGCACTATACTGGCACACACACACACACACACACACACACACACACACACACACACACATGCATACACACACACACATGTTCCCAGTAGGTATCATTGTTGCCATTATCTTAGATGCTACCAAGGCTTGATCTTTATTGTCAAATATAGACAAGGTAGACCTGCTTGGAAAGGGGTGTGTCTGTGTGTGTCTGTGCACACTTGCTTGCACAGCACTACTGGGGCTTGAAGGCAGGGCCTTGGGCTCTCACTTGGGTTTTTCGTTCAAGGTGGGCATTGGCACTCTACCACTTGAGCCACCACTCCACTTCCAGCTTTCTACTGGTTAGTCAGAGATAAGAGTCTCATGGACTTTTCTGTCAGGGCTGGCTTTGAACCGAAATCCTCAGATCTCAGCTTCCTGAGTATCCACCATTGCCCAGAAGCCTGGAGAGTTTTGATTGGACATTTGGTGGACTGGTACTGCTAGAGAAGCAGCTCTATGTCAGGCCACTTACTGATCCATTGGTGTTTTGAATTGGGGGCTTGTGGAGAATTTTAACCCAGTAGAGAAGCCTCAGTCTTGGAGATGCAAGGGGGTGGGGGTGAGGCTGGGAGTACTGTGAAGTACTTGGAAGAGATGAACCTTCTCCTCTCAAGACACCTGTTCCTCCCATCATGGAGATGAGTCTCACTGTGGTCCCTCTGACAGTCTCTCTCCATAGCCTCCAGAAGTGCCAAGACCTTGAGAAATTTCAGGTTAAAAACCACCTCCTAGATTCCATTGTAGGTTATTCAAAGGAGAAAAAGAATAAAAATCAATGCGAACCCAGTCTCCGGTTCTGAGGAGCAGTCGCATCTTGTTTGTAACTTGAAGGGATCAATAAGAGATGCTTCTTCTGGCCTGTTTTTCAAGCTCAATCCGATGGATGCAATTTGGTTGACAATTATGAACAATCAGTTATCTTGTAGTCTGGCTCCCGCCGCCGGCCGCCTGATCGGGCAATCATGAGCTATTACCATTGGGGGCGGTGCAGTTGAAGGGCTGGCTCCGACCCACTCACCAGTGATCACTCAGAAGTAAATGGAATTTGCCGATCAATTGAGTCATTGGAATGGAGAAGTTATGAATGCTCTGATGCAGAAGCCTGGCTTCTTGAGTTTTCGGACCCATTAGCCAGGGTGTAGGTTCTTATTGATTAAATCATTTATCTCTGACTTTGGAACTTTCAAGAGGCCAAGAGTCTGGGTTAAGACTTTCAAGAATTCAAAAAAAATCAAGTGCCCCTGGCTGCCATCAGGAGTGCAGAGGGATAACTGGCTTCATGAGTTGGAGAGCTGAATTATGAGGATAAAATTTAAAATCAAAACAAAATACCAGAGCTAGGTCTGAGTTTGAACTTGGAAATCCTCTGGTAAGGTACATACCCCAAGGTACTTACGTCACATGTGGTCATTTCCAGTGCATCATGGCTGAGCACCAGGGAGTTCAACCCCTTCTGGGTCTTAGACTTCCTTGAGAAACAGATGAAGATTCTACATCTTTATCCTCTTAAGAATTGTTTAGATTACTGCCCCCCCCCCAGTTTTGTACATCATTTATGGAGGCCTATGAAGCCTAGGATAACAAGCTACTAGTTTTAGAGTTAAATAAATGTGGCTTCCTATCTAGGTTCTACCCTGTGCAGGCTGTGTGATCTTAGACAGGTAACCTTAGCTCTCCAAGTCTCTGTTTCCTCCCTGTCATAAAGATGGTAATTATGTCTGCCTCACAGAATTGCAAGATAATACACAGGGAACATAATCCAAATGCCTAGCGTGTAGTAAGTGGTTAATAAATATTAACACGGGTACCCTTGTTAACATGAATAATAATTACAGGAATGGCTTTAAGTCCCACAATGTCTCCATGCTGCATCTCCAAAATAAGGATACTTTGCATCATTTGTGCTTACCCATTTATTTATATGGCTCTTTGATTCACACCTTATCACAAGAACTGACATCGTGTATCCCTTCATTCCTCCCCACATGTTTACCATGAACTAGGTACTTGATATACATTTATTGGAGGGACAGATGAATGGAAAGGAGAATGGATGAAGAGGCTAAGAGTGACTCTATAGAGTCAGCCCCATCCAGATGGGAATTCAAAGGGAAGGAAGAGAGCTCTATCTCCAGTGGTCATGATCTCTGGGGATCTGGGGAGTATCCTACCTGTGAGTCACAGCCCAGCCTAGGACACTGCTGCCAGGGACAGGTCAGAGGCATGGTCACAGATATGCTTCATGCTTTTCCAAGTCTTGGTCACCCTGCTCTTACTCTCTTTTCTAAGGTTGCTACCTGTACCCTTGTCTCTTCACCCAAGGCATCCCACTTTCAGGAAATGATTTGACTTGCTCTGAGTGCCTGAGACTTCACAGGATTCCATTCTTGGGGATATTTGCATTTTAATGACCAAGAATAAAATATTTAAGTCCAAGGAGTAAAGGAGAGATGTCGAGAGAGCAAGCCAGTATGTGAAAACCCTTTCTGATGTTCAGAAAGAAGGATTGTGGGTAAGGAGGGTATGGGCCCTGCTGGCTGAGGTCCTGAGGGCTTGTGTATGGACTGTGTGGTTCTCCTTCCTCCCTCACCCCTAACATCTGCTGCTCCAAAAGTCATTCTTTATTTCCAGAATAGGGCTGAAAGCTCGATGCTGGACGTCATAGCCTTTCTAAATCCAGTTGCAGGCCTTTCTTAACCTGTTCTCTCCCCTTCCCCAGCCTAGAGACCTTCTATTCTCCCATATCAGCCTGCCTGACAGGAAGCCCTAGGTTCAGTATCTTTCAGAAACGTGGCTTTCTGTGTAGGGAAGCAGAATACCCAGTCTGAATAGCTAGGCTGCTGAGCCAGAACTCAGTTACAGTCTCTCCCTGTAATTAGATAGGAGCAGTGGTAAGGAGAAGGAGCAAAAGCAGGCACACGGCTCTAGAAAAGCAGCTGGAAAATGCTTTAGATTCTCCTTTGAAACGGTCCCCTGGGGGCCCAGATGGCTACCAAAGATTCTCAAGAGCCCCTAGAGGAGGCTTTTCAGGCAGATGAGTCCAGAAACTAGTCTTTTCCTAGCTCCCCAGTGGGAAATCACTCTCTTGATGAAAAGCAGGCACATTCTCAATTTGGTGTCTGGTCTATGCAGTGCTGTCTGGCAGGTATGAGCCTGGCATTAAGTCTAATGGCAAGGCTCGGCCTTGAGACTCCTGTGACCTTGCTGCTCCCTTCCGGAGCTACTGTGGGACTTCCTATTCGTGAAGAAAACATGTAGAACTCTGATTGGCCATAGTCCAGACCACAGAGCAAGGGTATACACACACACACACACACACACACACACACACACACACACACACACACACACACACCGCTGCACATACTTACATACACAAGAACATTGGGCTGGGTTCAGTCTCTGAATTAGAGCAGCATGAATGGTGTCACCAAATCCAGCCTAAGGCCCTCAAGGAGCTCTTGGGTGTGGAGCTGGGGGGAGGGGGGTGGCAGGCGGGGCTACTATATCACGGAGCTTTAGACGGGAAGAATACTATTCAAACTCAAGACCAGGGGTCAAGTCCAGTGAAGAGCTAAAACACACCCAAGCTACTCTACCCATGAGGCTGAGCCATGGGCAGCATGGGCCCTATTTCCTCCAGTTCTCATAACAAATGCTCAGGTTGATCCTATTATCCCATTGCATGGAATACGAAACTGAGATTGAGTCACTTTTTTTTTTTAATTTTGCCAGTGCTGGGATTGAACTCTGGACTCGAGTGCTGTCCCTGAGCTTCTCTTCCTCAAAGCAAGCATTCTGCCACTTGAGTCACAACTCCACTTCCAGCTTTTTCTGTGATTAATTGGAGATAAGAGTCTCACAGACTTTCTTGCCCAGGTTGGCTTCCAATCTCGATCCTCAGGTCTCAGCCTCCTAAGTAGCTAGGAGCATAAGTGTGAGCCACCAATGCCCGGCTTGAGTCACTTTTTGATATCATAACAGCTAAGAGGCAAAGCCAGGATTCAAGCGAGGTCCGTGAGATTCCAGACAGACCCAAGGTAGAACTTGTCCACTCTGCTGCTCACTGACTTTATGACCTTAGAGCCTCAGTTTTCCCATCAGCACATGGGAAGTACTTCTTCACACATAGGACACAAATGTGGTTGTTCATCTCTATCTGTATGGATAGATGGACATAATCACTGCACTTTTAAAACTTGTCTGCCTTCAATTCATGCTAGGGATTTGAACTATCAGCTAGGCAAGATCATCTCACCCAAGTCACTTAGGAATCTTGCTTTTCCTTATGGAACAGATACACTGTAGAAGCAGTAGCCTTTACCAGACTTGGAAATTCCTCATGAGACTAGAGGCAAGGAACCCCTGAGAATTTATATCTTGGCTTCCCTAAGCCCTGGGCCACTGCCCACCCAGGAAACAGAACCAAGCACCCCCTTTCTGTAACCAACCATCCTTTGTCTAGTTGAGTCTCCCCCTAGGTCATCTGACCCATGGTGTAGGCCAGAGGATATTCTCTCTGCTTGTCCCCAAGTCAGAGACCATGGAGAAAGCTCAAGTGGGCACTTTGAGGACAGGAACAGGTCACCAGGAAGTTGCATGTCCTGGGTCTCAAAGGCCTGGACATTCAATGAATAAAGCTACCAGCTTTGGCTGACCTGGGAAGACAGAGGCAACAGACTTCCCATTTCCATTTGCAGTTCCCTCCTCCATCATCCCCCACTTTGCTGGAGGTCTCTCTCCCTGGCTCTGCTCATAGAGGTATAAGTGCATTTCATGTGAGAGAGACATTGAGAGATCCAACAGTGTGATCAAGTGGGTTAGCTGAGCCCTTTGTCCCAGAGCTAGGGGAGGCCACAGCACCAGAGACCAGCATACAGGAGAAGGACAGAGCAGATGCCCACGGCACATGTCCTAGGAGCTATTTGTGGATGCTACACCTCCACACACTCACCTTTCTCTGCTCAGTTCCTAGGAGCAGAGGAGCCAAGACCCTCTCTCCCTCTCTTGACTGTATATCTTTCTCCTTACCTTTTGTGAGAGCTTCTGTGCCATTAGTGTAGCTAGATAGCCTAGGGGTGTGTGTGTGTGTGTGTGTGTGTGTGTGTGTGTGTGTGTACCTTTGCTTACTGAGTGTGCTGATGTGCGTGAGATATATGAGTGCATGCATACAAGTGTCTGTCGCTTTCCTGAGTCATGTGTTTGCACCTGAGTATTTATTCCTAGCCCTCCTGCCTCCTAGCTGGCTTTCTAAGATCTGCTCTTGGCTTCTCTCCAGAGTCTGCGCTCTCACGTGGATCTTGTTTTTGCCTGCAGCTTCCTTTCTCACCCAAGTACACAAGCACCAGAACCTCCACCTCCACCTCAGACCTTTCTCGAAGCTTCAAAGCTTTATTTCCGATGGATAGTCTACCTTCATTACAAACCCATGGGGGTACCAAATTGCCCCCTATCTTCAGTTTTTCTAAATTTCCTGAAGACCTCACAGTACCCCACCTATCATGTCTCACCTTTTAGAGACCTGCAGTTCCTTCCTGAGGATGGTTGCCTTTCCTATGATGGCCATTGCCATCCAAAGCTAGACCCATATCGTAACAAAGTTTGTTCCTCTCACTGGGTCCTAACTGGCCCCCTGGTTGGTCCACTCAGTTTAGGGAGAGCAAAATCCTTTAAAAAAAAAAAAAAAAAAAAAGCATGATACAGATCCTGTCACTTCCAGACCTTTTCTAGGTTCCTGTGGCTTTGGATCCATTTGGGTTCCAACTGCCCCTCTGGTACTGGCTACCTGTGGGACCCCAGTCATGTTATGAGTCCTCTTGAACCCCATCATGTAATGATGAAATCCTAGCAAGACAACACAAATAAGTATTGCCAAGTGTCTTTTATGTAATATATGTTATGTAAATATGTTTTTATGTATATTGCACCAATAGGCATGTATGTTACATAAAATATGTATTTTCTTTACTTTAGTCCTTTGGTTTGGAGAAGCAGTGGTGTGTGTGTGTGTGTGTGTGTGTGTGTGTGTGCGTGTGTGTGTACATGAATTTGCAAATGTGTGAAGAAATAAGTATAGTATGTGATGACATGCGCAGAAATATTTTTTATTTATTTTGTTATTCATTTATCAAGTATCTGCTGACATCTACCCTGCCCTATGCATTGGCTACTATGCATAGAAAGATATTTGTGCTTTGAAGAAGATGGCGCTGCCAGGCACTGGTGGCTCACACCTTTCATCCTAGCTACTTAGGAGGCTGAGATCTGAGGCTTGTGATTTAAAGCCAGTTGAGGCTCACAAGTTGATAAGACTCTTTATCTCCAATGAACCACCCAAAACCAGAAGGGGAGCTGTGGCTCAAGTAGTAGAGTGCAAAATTGAGCAAAAAAAAGCTAAGGGACATAACCCAAGCTCAAGCCCCAGTACCAGTTCCCCCCCCCCCCCTCCACACACATACAAGGAACGTAGCACCACAGGTGGGCTTCCTCTCAAGTCCTGAGTCCTTGGCTGTTTGGTTTTTAAAGTAGGTAGTTGGTAAAGGAGAATGCCATGTGGTATTCAGGCAGGAGAGAAAAGTTTATTACCAAACTGCAGGCCTGTGACAGAGATAATCCATGGCCAGAGAGAAGGGAGAGAAGGGGCAACCCACACCCAGCCCTGCCTTATCTAGGGCAGGGGCAGGAGGTGTGGCCAGGTGGATTAGATTGTGACCTCAGGGAAAGGGGGGTAACTGCCTCCAGGTCTGCTGGTTACCTAGGTAACTGGGTGGAGACTTAATGAGGTGAAGGGCATCTACTTGGAGCCTTCCAGGAAGGGACCTTACACTGGCAAAAGTTTAGAGGTATTTGTCATGTCCTAACTCCCTTTCCAGGTCAGAGTGCCTGGGGTGCATTAATGTTCTCCAGGAGGCCTGGCTGCCCCTGCCCCTGTCTGTCAATAGCTCAGGGATCCTCACTGGAGCTCTTGGCCCTAGAGGTCAGCAGCTTCAACAGTCATTCCTTTGGCAGCCAGGAAGCCTTGTCCTTTGTCCTGCTTCACTCTGCATGGCCAGCGGTTCTGGTCAGTGCGGGTGGACCATAAAGGCACAGGGGCAGAGGAACAGAGGCAGTGCCACTCTCCTGCACACAGAACCTGGAAAAGCTAGGCTTCCATTTGGGGCAGGGGCGGGTGGTGGAGGTCGTGGAGACTCTGTCAAACTGAAGTCTCTCCAATTTACTTTCAGGAAGGAGCTCTATTAACTCAAGCGTTAGGGGGAAAAAAAACAAAAACACTAATCACCATCCGAAATGTACATGCTATTTCCCATCTGGTGTGCGGAATTGGATCGTCTCAGGAGTCTCAGGAAAATGCAGCAGATGGGCTGGGCTTGGAGCTCGTCTCCCCACAGGCAGTGGGGAGAAGAGGAAGAGACTTGGCACTGGAGGCCAGCGTGAGTGACGGGTGGTGGGGCCTGCTGGGTCCCCATCCACTGGGCCCTTAGTGCTTGATGCAGGCAGCAGTTGCGCTGGCTGCCCCTCTGGTTTTAGGTCCATTCTGGGAAGCGGTAGCTCATGGTCTCAGTTTGCAGAAACTCTAGTTAGCTACGGTGGTGTGGGGGAGAGATTTGCAGAGATCTGACCTTACTGATGTTATGTCTTCACCGTGCAGGATCCTAGGTAGCCCACTCTGAGTCACCGGGAAGGGCTCAGATGAGGCACTGGGAAGAGCCCAGCCTGGTACCTGGGTGTTACTACTTGTCTCTGATACCCTAAGTAGATGTTCAGGGGGTTGTTCATAGAGGATGGGGATATAATAAAAAACTTTTGCTAAGAGTCTATCTCATTGTTTTGCCTACGGCCTGCAGGCCATGAGGTGTCCAGGGTTCCCATGCTGCTGCACCGCTGCAGAGTTCCTTCAGTCTGCAGACAGCAACTCGTTCTATTACCTTTGAGTGACATCAAAAAGGAGAGTGCATTGCAGCAGGCAGAGGTAGGAACAGCTCCCATGAGGTGAGGAGGGGGAAAAAGGGTGAGAAGCTGTGAGCTGGTGGCTCATACCTAGAAACCTAGCTACTCAGGAGACTGCCATCTGAGGATACAGGTTCAAAGCCAGCCTAGGCAGAAAAGTCTGTGAGACTTATTTCCAATTTACCAGTATAAAGCCAGAAGGGGAGGTGGCCCAAGTGGTAGAACAATGACCACCTTTGAACTAAAAATCCAAGCAATGTAGGAGTGTCGGTATTGATACAGCAAAAGAAGAGAGGGGAGAGGAGGGAGGAGGGAGGAGGAAAGAGAAAGGGGAAAAGAGGAAGAAGGAAGAAGGAAGGAGGAAAAGAAGGAGGGAGGGAGGAGGCAGGGAACGGGGAGGGAGGGAAGGAAAGGGAAGGGAAGGGAAGGAGGGAAGGGAAGGGAAGAGAAGGAAGGAAGGAAGGAAGGAAGGAAGGAAGGAAGGAAGGAAGGAAGGAAGGAGGGAGGGATAGAAAGAAAGAAAGGAAGGGGAAGGAAAAGGAAGGAAGGAAGGAAGGAAGGAAGGAAGGAAGGAAGGAAGGAAGGAAGGAAGAAATTAAAACAGGGCTTCTAGAGAGAAGGCCCATGTAGAACCATGCTCTCGGGATTCTCCACTCTCATGGGTCCCAACAAGAGAGGGGATGGCCCTTCCCTCCATCTGACCCCCTCTGATGACTGCTGTCTTATCAGATGGTGGCAAGATGCCATCAACACCTTTCTTCTCTTGCAATGACTTTCAGCCCTCCTCCCTGGGACACCTCTACCCACCCCACCCCAACATCTAATTAAAGGGAGGAAAGTAATTAAGGAAGGGCATGTAACATTCCTAGTAACATTGAACTTAATAACAGCCCCCTGGCCCCTCCCCCACTCCCAATCCATAAATATGACACTCAGAACAACATACTGCAACACCAAATTGTTTATTGCTTGCTAAGCTGGAAAGCACTTGAATTAACCTCCTGCATAAGTGGCGTTAGCAAAGATCCAGGCATCTTTAAGTGGAAAAAGGATGTGAGCCAGACAGGAGTCCTTGTCAGGGAACCTGGAGAATGAGGCCTCATTCACTCCCTCACCCACACACTCATTCATACAAGCATTTACTGAGTGCCCACTAGGTAGCAGGCCATGCTGCGATGCTCTTGATATTGGAGAGAGAAATCAGTGTTGCCTCTGCAGCTGGAAACACACTGTCCTTCACATTTTTAAAAATGGCAGCTGGGTCCCAGGGAGAGGAGAGCCTGATACACTTGAAAGGAGAAACTTGCCTGATTGGAGCCAAAATTAGATGGGACCTTCCTCTGATCCTGGCTAGAATAGAGTTAGCTCACCAGTTACTGGTATCTTCCAGGTAGTGTAGGGGGTACAGGTAATGATACCTAGAGACGTCCCATGTTCAGTTGTGAGTCAGACAAGCTTATGTTGCAGCATTAAGGGATCCACTCCTGCAGGGTGGTGCACACCTGTAATCCTAGCTACACAAGAGACTTAGATCTGAAGATCATGGCTCAAAGCCAGCCTGAGCAGACAAACCCAAGACTCATATTCTGTTAGTGAACAAAAAGCTAGAAGTGGAGGAATGGATCAAGTGGTAGATCGGCCTTGAGTGGCAATTTAAGGGAAATCACAGGGCCCAGAGTTCTTTCTTTTCTTTCCTTCCTTCTTCCCTTCTTCCTTCTTCCTTCCTTTTTCCTTTCTTCCTTTCCTTTTCCTTCCTTTCTTCCCTTCCTCCCTCCTTCCCTCCCTCCCTCCCCCACCTCTCTCTCTCTCTAACACACACACACACAGAGAGAGAGAGAGAGAGAAGAAGAAGAAATGGTTATTTCTCTTTGTCTTTCTCTGTTTTTGCTTTGTTTTGTTTATGAGACCGGGTCTTGCTATTTGGCCCAGGTTGGCCTCAAATTCTCAAAACTCCTGCTCCACTATTCCTTATGTCAAGTGCTGGGATTACAGGTATGTACCACCAGTGTCTGGTTTAACAATTCATTTCTTAACTGAGATGTGTACAAGGCACAGGGACACTGCAGCAGCTGGAACAACTAACTTTGTCTGGAGGACTTGTAGAAAGGATCTCATAGGATCCCACCTGGCTTTGAAGAATCATCCAAAATCCTCAGAGAAGAAAAGGGTATGAGAAAATCCAGGTAGGAGGAAAAGCTTGTGCAAAGACCCAGAGGCATGAGAGGGTGGATGGCGTAGGTGAATGGAAGCAGACAGGGGTAGAGGGAGGTGTGTGTGAGGGGGCAGGGCTAAGGAACCTATGACAACACCCCAGAGAGGATCTTGTCCTGCTGGTGGCTCATACTTGTGATCCTAGCTACTCAGGAGGCTGAGATCTGAGGATCTTGGTTCAAAGCCAGTCCAGGCAAGAAGGTCCACAAAACCTACCTCCAATTAACTACTCACAAAAAGCTAGAAGTGGAGTTGTGACTCAAGTGGTAGAGTGCTAGCTTTGAGCAAAAGAAGCTCAGAAACAATGCCCAGGCCTTAAGTTCAATTTCTAGGACCAGCACAAACACACACACACACACACACACACACACACACACACACATACACACACACACACCAACAACAACAAAGATACTAGTCTCTCTCTTGGCACTTGGCATTTTAGGAAGGCCCCTCCAGTTTGGGACTGAGATACTGTGGGTCACCAAACACCAGTGTCCCTCCCAGAATCACTGGGGGAAATTTACTCAAATTCCTAAGCTCTACTTCCAAACTGCTGAGTCAAATTTTCCCAGATAAGTGGTCACAGGGATATTTTGGGGATGATGAAAATGTTCTAAACCTGAATTGTGGTGATCATTGCATGCCTCTGCAGATTTGCTACGAATTATTCAATCGGGCACTTCAAATAGATGACATTTATGGTATGTAAATGACACCTCAACAAAGCCATTTTTAAGGATTTCTCTGCTGATTCTGATAAGACAAATCATCCTTGGAACGGGTGGGGGAGGGGGTCTCCATGCCTGACGGCAGGGCCTGTGGGTGCTATGGGGATGAATGAGAATGGGAGGAAATCCGGCAGGTGGCTTTGCACAGTGCTTGGCTGGGTTAGAGACTGCTTCCCTAGCCTTAAATTTCTTCTTTCATCGTGATCAAGAAAGCCATTAGGTTTTGCTAGAGGCTCTCCCTCCTCTGGGCTCCCACAGTGCTGGTATCCACTAGCCACTGCAACATGTGACCCCAAGAGGTGGAAATTCTGTGTCCAGGACTGCTGCTCCACGTGTCCTGAGAACTGCCCAAGGGCTGGGCACCAATGTGGACACAGAGTAGGTGGCTATCAAGCACTCAGTGGGGCTGTATGGCCCCGGCTTCACCGTTGGTGCCTCAGGGGTGATGTGGGGCCCCAGGCATTTGGCCCTGCACCCGTCTTCTCAGAAGCAGATGCTAAACTTGGCCTTCAGCCCTGCGTTTCTGCAGTGCCACTCCTGGCAAGAACATCTTCACCCTCTCCGGTTCCTCCTTCGTTGGCTTCGCTAGTATGTTCTTCCTTCAAGGCTGAGAGCAGCTTATAGCCAAAAGTCCTCTTCCTGTGTCCCTCGATCCCTACAAATTTGTTCCCTATGCTTTCCCTGGTCACCACAACTCCCACGGACTCCTGGTCCAGCCGTGTCCTCTACTTTGTCATCTCAGTGTGCTCTCAAGTTTCATCTCTCAAACCTATCTATGTTCCCTTTGTCCTTTACTATGTCCCCTCAAGTCCCCCTGCATCCCCTCTCTGGCACTGCCTGTGCCCTTTGACCTCCCCCACTGATCCCCTCACACTTCATCTGTGACCCTAGTCATTTCACTGTCTCTGGGACAGTGGGCCACCATGCTTGGAAAAAAATAAGTGAATGATGGTGGAAGCAGCAGTTTGGGGGAACTAGACTGACATAGGATTGGTGTAAATGTGTTCTTCCTTGAATTTTACGGAAATTGGGTTCTATTTTTACTCAATGATATGTGTGTACAGATATGGGCACATCGCCAGACTCCCCGCCATGGTGTGAGATTCTCATCCATCCCCTCACCTTTCTGTTCTTGTGCTCGTAGGAGGGAGGACCAGAAAGTCAATACCCTCTAGCAAAGGCTTGGGGTTCCTTGGGGTGCATTTCATCCTCAAGAGTATCACCCAGGGGGAAGGAATGGCATACAAAGCCATTAGTGACCCCATGCTGGGGCTCCATCATGCCCTTCCGTTGGCAGAATGGTGAGGGTGAAGTGAAGAGGTCAGTGGGCTATATTTGTGTTTCTCATATTCCTGAAGAAGGGGCTGCACCCTGTTTCCCATCTATCCTCAAGCTGCTCAGCTTCTCTGAGCCTCTCTAAGCATCCTGGTGCTTGGAAGGGATGTGTGCGTGGAATCAAGAGCAAAGTGAGTCGGCTGGCGTAGTCAGTAGAAGGAAATGAAGCCAAATTAGAGACATGAGTCTGTGGCCACTTACTCAACCCAACCAAACCCAGGTGGAGGGTGGGAGCCTGGAATGAACTGGCTGGCAGAACTCAGTTCCCCACCACTGGCTCCTCCTGCCCAGGGATAATAGAGCTCAGTCTGGCTCCGGAAGCTCGGTGTTCTCCCACTCAGGTCCCTTTTCCTGCTGCCTCTGCACCCCGAGATACGACACACAGACATTCAGCAGCTAAGGCCTTGGAGTGGGACCCAGGCTCCTAGCTCTGGATCATGGTGGGAGGGGTGTTCTTGTCCTATAAGTGTCCTTCTGGATGGTTCCCTCAGGTGTGAAGGCAGGCAGGCCCTCCAAGGACAACAGATCCCTGACTGAGAGTCAGAGGACCAGGAGTATCGCCAGGGTTAGGACCAAGAGGAAGACCAAGTGAGCGAGTGAGAGCTTGCCTAAAAGGAAGGAACCTGTAACTACATCAAGGTTTGAGGCTGGGGGTGGTGGTGGTGGCAAGAGTCAGGGTTTCCATCCCTCAGCAGACATGAATGTGTTTGTAAGGTAGATTGGGGTAGGAACTATGAATAGAGGCACCGCTTACCTCATATTGACTCTGAGCCCTCCCCCCTTAATCTGCATTCTCAGACATCTCATTAAGCTTGGGACCCCAGGAGCCTTCTGTCTCTCTGTGTGTGTGTAAACGTATACTAGAGGTTCAGAGAAGAGAGTTTTCACTTGGACCCTGTTCAGGAGTCTGATGTGCCCAAGTGCAACATGTCTGGGCAGTGTGTCCACCCAGTTCTAAGCACATCACACAGGCTAACTTCTTTAACCTTCCCAACAACTTTGTAGGGCGGATAATATTATGACTCCCAATTTACAGACAGGAAAGGGAGCCCCAGCAAACTAAGTCAATTGCCTGGGGGATACTCAGCTAGTAAAAGGCAGGGCTGATTTGCAACCTGGCTATCTAATTTCTGAACAAATGTCTTTATCACATTAGATGGCTTTTGGTGCTCTGTGTTTGTGTATGCATACATGTACATGTATGTGTTAGCATAAGCATAGACCAGTACTGGTGTGGGTGTGCCCATGAAGGCATGGCTCCCAAGGTCAGGTCCCCTGTTATGTGAAGAGATCAGCTTGTCACTGTCTAGGCTGCCACTAGCTCTCATCATTTCCATAAGGCTGGTGCTCGGTCTCTGACCCTTTGCAAAAAGGCGAAGGCACATCTGGATGCACATGTGGATATAGAGCTGATTGAGTGTGAAGCGGGCTGATTCCTACCATCAGCTATAGCTGAAATTTTCATCCCCCACCCCTTAACTCCCCAGCCAACCAGTTCTGGACACAAATACCAAGTATATTATCTTAACATTGGTTGATCACTAGCAAATCTTCTTTCTCTGGAGTAAGGAAGGACAAAAATTGTCCTCCTAGAATCTTCTATGCTGGGGAGAGAGGACATCTGACATCGATGGACAGCAGGAACTCTGCACCCACTCTGCTCCAGTCTCCTCCAGATCTAGGACAGGAAAGCAACATCTCCTCCTGTTGCCTGCAATCCAAGTCCCCGCCCCCCCCCGCCCCTCCTTCTGAGTGTCCAGCACACGTGATCCCTTTCACTCTCAGCCTGGCTGCGTGCCACCTTGACTGTCTTACAGGCAGAGGAGAGCCATACCTGCATGCCAGCGAGGCACAGGTGTGTCTGTGGCACTCACACAGGGTACCACCTGCTGGAATCTTGGCGGAGGATAGACTTGGGATGGGATCCACGGGAGAGACAGTCTGTGGCATAATTAAGAGGGAGCAAACCACAAAAACAAAACAATGTTTTCCTTCCTCTCTCTTTTCTACCACTTGCCCTAATTATTTTCCCACTTTAAAATTCTACATCAACTTTAATTAAGCTGGCCTCGGGCAGGGAAGTCTGGCAAATTTGGAGAAGTTCACTTGTTTGTTTTCTTATCACACAGTGATGCGATTCTCTTTCTCTCTAAGGAGGGGTGATGGCAGCCCCCTTGCAGATTGGTGGGGGCTAGGTGCAAGGGGTAACTGGCTTTCTGAAGCCTCCTCCAAGGGAGGCACTTCATCAGAAAGCTCTATTGTTGACCAACTTTTCAAGGTTTGTCTCACCTCCCGTTCCCATGCCTGCTTCTCGTAAAAGTCAGGATGGCAATGACATGGGGAGCAGCTGTGAAACAGCAGAGAGATCACTGGAATTGTGGGTCCAGAAACTTGGGCCTGAAGCTCATGTGCGCCACTTGCTCTTGGGACATAAGTCATTTGTGTATGCATTCGTTCACTTGTCCGTTCACTTGCTCATTCTCTCAGTTATTCATTCATGCATTAACTTTCTTCCCATCACACTGAGCAAAGCTATATACCCACTTCTGTTCTCTCTCCTTAGTGCTTTATGGGCAAGTTGTTTGACTTCTCTCATCCAGTTTCTTCATCCTTGCATTCTTTGGTTGTTTCAAGGTCAAAAAGAGATCAGGCCACTGGGATCCATGTGGTTCCTGGCTCAGTGCAGTTTGCCACACAACACTTCAGGTGTAACATCTATCATCCGATGTGGGCACTAGGTCATTCTCAGCCTTAGTCTTTGCTAGGAGGAAAAGTGTCCAGACTGTTTTCAGGGACAGGGAGGCAAGCTAAATCCTGAAGGTCGTGGGATGTTAGGATAAAGTGAAGGCATGAGAACTGGGGCTCTGAAGGGACAAAGACTTCTAGGGAGCTAACTGGGGAGCTCAGCACATTTCCAGAGTACCATAGACTGTAATGAGAAGAGATTATGGCCTAGTGGCAAGAGTGTTTGCCTCATATACATGAAGCCCTGGGTTCAATTTCTCAGCACCACATATATAGGAAACGGCCAGAAGTGGCACTGTGGCTCAAGTGACAGAGTGGTACCCTTGAGCAAAATGAAGCCAGAGACAGTGCTCAGGCCCTGAATCCAAGGCCCAGGACTGGCCAAAAAACAAATGGAAAAAAAAAAGAGAGAGAGAAAAAGAGAGAAGAGGTTAAATGGTGTCTAAGGATCACCCATAAAAGTGGCTGGGGATAAGAAGCAAGCGTCTTTGTTCATTCTGCTGGAGAGATAGCACAAGAATAACAGAGTGAATGAAGGAGGGAGGGAAGAAGAGAGTGTGTAATTGTAACAAAGAATGAAGTAAATGAATGAACAAGAGGACATGAAATAAGAGAATAGAAAGGTGAAGAAGTAAGTGAATGAATGTAAGTGAATGAATAAGAAAGCAAAAGAACAATCCTGTGAACAGATAACTAAATAAAGGACCCAGAAAGTGGATAAATACATGAATGTCCAAGTGGATCACTGAGTGATCCAAAGATTTAATTAGAGAGTGACTGAATGAGTGGGATGAATTGGTCAGGGATTTGAGAAAAGAAACCAATGAATGGGTAAAAATGACGGCCTGGATAAAAATGAAAGGATGGTTCTACAAACTAATGAGCAAGTGAATGTGACCAAGTGAATGATTGAGTAATTGCCTGAATAAATTAATTAGGGGATATCTGAATGCCTGGCAGAGTGAGTGACTTTGATCCCTGTTACAGGTGCTGAGGAATGGGGAAGTCAGGAGGTCCTGGTTCCTGTGGGCATGTCTAGTCCCCCACCTTCCTGCTGACAGGCAGTGGAGCCCCCTCCCACCCTGCCCCCCCCCCCAGGCATCCCGCCCATCAGCAGCTGTTCCATTATGGACAGATACAAAAAGGATTGCTGCTGTGTATCCTTTACTCCTCCACCAGCACAGCACCCGAACCACTGAAACGCAGATGTCAGTAAAATAACATATCTCTGGTGGCTTGTCTACCTGTCTCCCTCACTGCTAAGAAAGAACTCACAGCAGTGGGTTAAGCTGACAATAAACACAGGAATTGACTTCGGTGGGAATGAACTTGCTTGCTTGACTGTTGACAAAAAATCCAAGGCAATGCCACTTGTGCTGGGCTTGCTGCTTCTTCAATGGCTTGCCTGGCCGCGCTGCTTTCTCTGTTCTTGGGAGGGGGATGAAGGACTGAGACCCCAGGCTGAAGAAAGAGCCTTATTGTTGAGCCAAGGCCCCAGTGACTTTGGTGATGACTGTGAGTGCACTTGATCACTGCGATCTGCTGAGGAATAGAGTGGGTCCTGGCAAGGTCTCTGCTGTCCCCCCCCCCCCTCCTCCTCCTCCTCCTCCTCATTTTCCTCCTCCTCCCCCCTTCCTCCCTGCTCAGGCAGTTGGCAAGGATCAAGCAATGCCTGATAGCAGCCTCTTTCTAGCCCAGATGTCCTCCTGGTGAAAGAAAGGGGGTGAGGCACCCCTCCCCCATTCTCGTGCCGGTATGGCTGTAGCACAAGCAAAAGAGCTGCACCAACAGGTCCTGTAAGTAGGACCATTGAAGGAGTGGTCGGAGCCTCAGGCTTCCATGTCCAGCTTGCCCTGCCAGCCGGGCAGCGGGAAGGAGCTGAAAGTAGTCAGGCTTCGGCAGAGGGCACTCAAGTCCTAGGAATCAGCAGCCACTTTGCTCTGCTCAGTGGTTTCCCAGGGAAGCGGAGATCGTGAATCTCAGTAACTCGAGCCCAGGGCCTCATCACTCACTGTGATTGTGGG
Source organism: Perognathus longimembris pacificus (assembly GCF_023159225.1). Taxonomy (NCBI): domain Eukaryota; kingdom Metazoa; phylum Chordata; class Mammalia; order Rodentia; family Heteromyidae; genus Perognathus; species Perognathus longimembris. The sequence goes on along the minus strand of NC_063167.1, from coordinate 23,597,623 downwards.
GGGATTGAGAGCCAAGTGGATCAGTCTGAACAAAACACACACACAGGGGACTCATCCAAATGAGCCTGCTCGGCCATCCCCAGGGGTCCCCCCTCTTTTGCCTGCAGAAACTGGGGAGGGGCCCAGAGAGGGCGGGGCCGGGGCTGATAGTCTGGTTCTGTCTTCTGCCAGCCTACCCTTACCCCCACCTGTGAGCCACTGGGAGGCATGAATCTAGCTGGCAGGGACTTGGGCCAGCTCAGCCGTTTTAGGGGATGTTAATGAAATGCGGGAGCACTTGTCCTTTCAGACAGCAGCCCCTTTTATTTGGGAATGAAAAGCTGCATTAGCCTGAATGAGGTTTGGAGGCCTCATAAATCCAGCGCTGGCTGCCTCATGGGGGAGCCTAGGCCTGGCTGATGGGTAGACTTGTTTACCAACAATGCAAAAAGCCAGGATTGGCGGCCCCCAATCCCCAGAGATGCGGCTTGAGATCTTGCCAGCTCTGGTGCCTGCTGGCAGCATGGCAGCCTGGAGAGGCGCGTGAGGACTGGAGAGAGGGCTGCAGGGTTCTATTCACAAGTTAGGGGCAATTGAGCCCTCCAACTTGCCCCAGTAAAGGGCCTCCATCCTAGTCTACTCTCAGCCTTCCCACAGGCAGCCAGAGGTTCCAACCCTCCAACCCCAAGAGAACACAAGGGTCTTCCTTAGAGCTTGTCCGGCTCGGTCTAGGCAGTGTCCAGCATGGAGTCACAGTTTGCTGGGCCTTTCTGTGACTCTGGCAAAAAGGAATGTCCAATAAGTATTTAAGGCAGGCAGGTAGGCGGGCAGGGAGGAAGGAGGGAAGGGAGGAAGGCAGGCAAGCAGGCAGGCATCAGGTAGGCAAGAAGGAAGGGAGCAAAGGAGGAGGAAAAAAGAGGGAAGGAGTCAGAAAGGCAAAAGAGAAAGAAGAGACAGGGGGATGGAAGGAGTGAATCAGGTAGACAAGGAAGGGAAGAAGAGAAAGAAAGGAGAGAAGGAGGAAGAAAGAGAGGAAGGAAAGAAGGGGGAGAAGAAAGATAGGAAGGAGGGAGGGAGAAAGAAGATCATATAGTGGTTGTTGCCTTTGGACTTTTTAACTCTTTTGAGCTGACATTCTTTATCAATAAGATGAAAAAATAACCAGAATCCAATCAGGGTGGGTTGTGAATGAACTGACATGCATATGTATGTTCCTTGTGTGGAACATAGAACACACGTAATGAATGTAAGTAGCCATGATTATCATTGCTGTTGTGTTGATTGTTCCATGCATCTCACCCTCCCCCACACTGGGAGGGAGCAGTTGTTTCCAGTTTGGGGAAGACTGTCTTACAAGATGACTAACAGCTGGGTCCACACCAAGGCCTAGTCCTGGGAAGGAGACAGCAGCATCTGTCTGACCCTAGGGGTCTAGCTGGGCAACCGAACTCCCTGGCTGAAACCCACAGCCTCAGCAGCTGGGAAGCTGTTTCTCACCTAGAATCAGCGGCAAAAAGCCTCACTCCGCAGTGCTGAGGGACTCCTCCCCATTCTGCGAGGCAGCCAGAGATGGCTGGGCTTGGGCGACACTGCTTTCTAGGAGGTGGTGAGGGGACCACAGTCTCACCTTTGCAGGAGCCTCAGATTCTCTGTCTTCATTCATCCTCTTCTCTAATGCCACTCCCGCTAGCTTTTTAAGGAGCCAGCTCCACAGTAGGCTCCCACCCTGCTCCGAAGGCCTCAGAACTGCTCCGCCCTCACATCACACCTCTACCTTCCTGCGTCTTTCTTTTGTCCCCTGCCTGCAGCCTCTCTTTTGTCTGGGGAGACTACCTGCAGCACTGTCCAAGGATTCATCCCCAAATTTTTCCCTCTCAGTGGTCCCCCAGTTAGCCTTGGGTCCTAGTAACCTGCATCCCGAGCCAGGGTCTCTTCCTATTCTTCCTATCGGGGATAGGGAACAGCCTAGCCTTTTTGGTTCCTAGGGGGCAACCAAACCAGCTTTTTAAGCTGACAAGCAGACAATAGGGGCTGCAATGCCCAGCTCCCATGAAGAGGTTCCCTAGCCGTGACCTAAGGGCCCTTTGCCCCTCTTCCCTGCATGACCCCTGGGGAGGGGGGGAGGGCTACTCTGTCTTTACTTGTTCGCAGAAAAGTGGCCGCTGGTGGTTCTCTGTGTCTTGAATGTCCTTGCTGGTGGTTCTCTGTGTCTTGAATGTCCTTCCTGCGGGTCCTCAGGCAGCACTTTCCAAAAACTGCTTGGGAAACCAGGGCTGACAAGGCAGACACTGGGTAACCTCCATTTACCAATGGATCCCCGAGGATCCTTGACGTTGCTTGGGGACAGCCCAGGGAGTTCCCACCCCCACTTCAGGTAGGAAGGAGCAGCCTCCCAATGGGCACAACTGGCCAGGCTAAGATATTCACATCTCCAGTGCCACGGTCCTCTGCACACCCGGAGAGGGAAAGGAAAGAGGGCAAAATGAACAGGCGCATATAGAGCCTGACACGGTATATTTGTAAGAAAATTAAAAGGTTTGCTCTTCAGATTTTGGGGGCCATGCTCTTCTTACCAGACAGCTGGCAAATGGGAGGGATTGGAAATGATGGAATAGATCAAATTATTTAAATGAGAAAAATAAATTCACACACAGCCTAGCCGCTTGCCCGGTGACAGATCCGTTTATTTATCTAGTGTATCGGTACCGCTTTGTCTCTGTCAAAAAGGTCATTAAACTCGCCTAACTGCGTAATTCGCAGCCTCCTGCTCCAGCCTCGCTCCACAACCCTCCTCTTCCCTCGACACCGGGCGCTACTTGAAAAAAAATATTATTGGTAATAAACAACATTTTGTTAACCCTTTCAGCTGGTCTCTCCCCCCCCCCCCCCCGCCCTCGTGCGTCCCGCTCCATCCCGTGGAAAAATAGCTGCTTTGTTGTTGTTTGTTTTGTTTTCCAGAGGAAGGGGCGGGCAGGGAAGGGGCCCCAGCTCTTCTGCAGAGTTGGGGCCATGGGCTGGGAAGCGGCGGCCCAAACTCCCGCGTCCCCCTAAAATGAAGGTTTCTCCCCAAAGTCCCTGCCGCGCCCGTGCCCGGTCCAGTCCTGCCTTCCACGCAGAGGGACCGACTCGGTCCCTTCCCGCCCTGGCCCGGCGCGGACGCTTCTCGTTGCATTCGATCTATTCCGCCCACCCTCCCTCCTCCTCTGTAATCCCCCAGGCCCAACCCTGCCTCCACCAGGGCTGGGGCTGGGGAGGGAAACCCGCCCCCGGGTCCGAGTCCGGCGCTCGCCGTCCAGCCGGCGCGGTCCGCCGCGTGGGAGCGGAACGGCGAGACTCCGCAGACGGCGGCGGGCTCCGGCGTCGCTGCTCCCGGCAGGCAGGCGCGTCTCCTCCAGCTGGTCGGGCCGCTGGGCTGCCGCGTCTCCCGGCTCGCGGTGCCAGCTCCTCTCGCGCTCCACGCCTGGCTCCCGGGCTCCGTGCCCTCGCAGTTGGAGGGGACTGGGGGCGGCAGGGCGGATGGGGACGTCTGGGAAGCGAAGAGAGTCTGGGTCCTCCGGACGCGAACCCCCACCTCGGGTCCAGGGCCCCCTTCCCCGCCCTCCGCGCAGGTGTGAGCGCTCGAGTGTGCGCCCCCGCGAGTGTGAGTGCGAAGTGTGCGCGCGGGGGAGTGCGCGGAGGGAGCGCGGGCGGCGGGCGGCGCGGGAGGCGGGGGGCAGGGCGCGGGGAGGGGGCTGGGCGGGAGTGTGTGCGCGCGTGCAACTCCACTCCGGGGCTTTGTGCGAGCCCGGGCGATAGCATCGGCGGCGGCTGGGAGGAGGAGCGGCCGGAGACGCGTGCAGCCCGCCCGCCAGCGCCCGGCAGCCGGCAGCCCGGGCAAGGTGGGAGCTCGCGCGGGAGCCGAGCCGACGCGAGCCGGAGCCGCAGCTCGAGCAGAGTCCGAGCGGAGCCCGGGTGGAGCCCCCAAGAGAGCTGCGCTCTCGGGCGGCCCGTGGGCGTCAGCCAGGCGGGGCGGACGCCGGCGGGGCGGCCCCCCCAGTAAGATGTGCGCAGCGCCGCGGGGCGCCCCCCACTCTCAGCGGCGCTCGGGAGCCGGGCGGCTGGGCCAGGCGGCGCCTCGGGGGCTGCTGCGCGCCCGCGCCTAGAGCTGCCGCCCCAGGGAGCCCGCCACGGCCGCGCCCCGGGCACGCTCGGCGGCGCCCAACGATGACCTCTCCCTGGCGGCGCCTCCGGAGTCTGGTTTGGGAATACTGGGCCGGGCTCCTCGTGTGCGCCTTCTGGATCCCAGACTCGCGCGGGATGCCCCACGTCATCCGGATCGGTAAGGGCTCCCCGGAGCCGGGAGCGGGGGTCTCTGTGCGCCGGGGCTGGGACGGAAAGACGGGTTGGGTGGGTGAGGGCTCTCTCTGTACGCGACCCTGATTTTTCCCAACCTGTCTCTCTGGGCTGCTGGGGCTGGGTGAGACCCTGGGGAGCCCGTCGTGGTGGAGACAAAGTTGAACAGCCAGGGTCACGGGCCTGACTTCCTGGGAGCAGGCAGCCGGGCCGCGGTGGGCGAGGGGCCCTTGGCGCGCTCCTGGGTGGGCAGACCTGGTGGAGTGTGGCAAAGGGCTCCAGTCCCAAATCGGAGTGTTGGTGTGAATTTCGCAACGATTGCCGGCGTGAGTGGTTCCAGACCGAGTTCTGGGGGACCCGCTTCTCCGCGGAGTGGGAGCCTTGGGGAAGGCGCCAACTTCTCTCCTCTCCTCGCTCCCTGCGGGGGGCCTCGCCCCCGCCGCGGGCCGGGCTCCAGCAACCGCAGCTGGGGCGCGGGGGTGGGGGGCGCGGATTCGCAAGACCAGGGCAGCGGGTCTCTTGGCACGGTGGTTGCCCTCGGCCTTAGCGGCCCCCAGTGTACCCTGTGGCGTGGGCCAAGGGAGAAGCACCCACCCCATCCCTCGCGCGCCGTGGGTCACTACCGCGGGTCATCGGAGGCTCGGGTCTCCCGCAGCCGGGGATACCGGAGGAGGAGGGAAGGGAGCGATCGAGGCCGCACGGTGCCACCGTCAGGAAAGGCGGCCGACAGATCGGATGCGAGCTGTTTTTAAAGTTAGCAGAAATCCCTCCGCAGCTGGCCGCGGTTGGCGAGTCTGTGCGCGCGATTTTCTGGGGCTTCTTCTCTCCCGAGCTTCTTACTCCGGGCTTTAACTTTGTTGTGGCCACCCAAAGCACCCTGTGGGCAGCTTTCTGAGCCGGGCACTAACCTGTGCGTGTCCCAGGGCAGCCGATCTGCGGGCAGAACTGGGCCACGCAGAGCCACGCAAGGGCCTCTGTCACCGCGGGCCTGCCGCCCCGGCATCGGGCGGGAGACCTGGATTGCCTGGGTTCGCGAGACACCACCGCCAGCTTCAGGCTCAAGACAGGCTGAGCCCTGCCTAGCCAAGGCCACCTTCCCTCTATGGCTCTTCCAGATGCAGACTTGGGGCTGCCGGTGGCTGGAAGGGGTGCAGGGAATTTATGTCGGGCTGCCTTGATGTTTTCCTAGGATGCAGTTTGAAAACCCCACAGGGTCTGTCTTTTCCAGGCCCTGTTAGACTGGACATCTGAGTGGGGGCAGATCACAGTCCTCAGTTGTGCCCACATTCGGGTTTTTCAGTTCCTGCCCAGGACTCTGACAAGTGGACATACAGGGGCAAAGTAGGCCCAGCACAGAAAAGGGACTCTGGGGACAGTCTCCACAGTCAGAGTTAACTCTTTGCAGTCCAGGATGCTTCTGGCAACCCCAAATTGCCTTCTCGCTGTGCTTTGGCCTGCCCCAGTACCCAGCCTGGTTACATTCCAGGGATAGGGAGTTCCTCACTCAGACCAGAGGTTCCTTTGTGCTGTCTCTCCTTCCCTCTGTTTTCTGGGGGGAATCTGCATGGTAGGGTGGGTGTCCTGGGGAGAAAAAAGGAATCTAAGGGTGTTGTGTCCATCCTACACTTTGCAGGTTCTTCTTCCTGGATTCAGGGAGGGATGGGTTGTGTTCCCAGCCCAGCATTTGGGATGGAGGTCTTTGAAGGCCTAGAGAGACCTCCCCCTCCCCCAGGTGAGTGAAGACCAGAGGCGTGAGTTGCGAAAGGGGCAGGATGCTGTCCTTACCTGCCCCTTGTCACTATGAAATTGAAATTAGGCTAGAGGGTTCCTCACTGCCTAGAGGAGTACATCCCAAACCTGCCCACCCTTTCTTGGGTGCAGCATGTAATAATGCAATTAAGGATGGCAGAGCCATCCTCTCTTCTAATCTTCTCCATATTAAGCCCCAGGATTAATTAGCGTGTCGGCCCAGGCCGTTTGTATCCCAGAGCCCTGCCCCGTTTGATTCCCAGCCTGAGAACTGAGGTTCTGTGCCCGTGCCAAGCATGACCGCGGAAGCTGTGCCAGCGTGGATGGAGGATGGGATGCTCCGAGTCCTCCAGGCTTCTTAGGAGCAGCCTAGGGAACAGAGTTTTTGCCCCTCTAAGTCAGTGTTCAAAGCCAAGCGGAAGCTAAGGAGCTACAGTGGTGGTGGTGCAGAGGACAGGGTTGTGGGGGCAAGGGGGAGAGAAAGAACCTCATGCTAAAACCCAAACATGCATCCTTGGCTAGACCTGATGCCACCTCTCTCCCCATCCCTCCTTTTCCTGGGATCTGAGGGCTCTTGGCTAGAGCTGCAAGAATTGAAGCTCCGGAAATTGGGCTTCGAAGTATGCTGAGTGCCTCTGGCTCTTGAGGCTGGTGCTGGAACTGGGAGCCAAGGAATCCTTCTCCAACAGCCGGGCGACACTGAGCACCGACCTCGCAAAGGTTTACCTGCAGGTGCAAGACAGGCTCTCTGGACTGGGGAGCACTGTTCCCGCCCTGGCTCTTTGTGCCTTTTTGGGGGGGCTGAAATTTCCTCTTAGACAAGGAGATGGATAGCTCAGCAGTGTGACAGAGTGTTCAAACAATCTGTCTTGAATAGATGAATTGCATTGCTCTGTCTTTTTGTAATTGTGTCTATCAGAGGGAGAGGTCAAGGCATTGATTGCTTGGATGGTTTTCGAGTAACAAAGGAGAGAGAGGGAGAGAGTGAGGGAGAGAGAGTAATTGGATTGTAGTCTGTGGGGGGAAAATGATCATTGATTATTTTATATGAATATGTGGATGATGTATTCTGTGTGTGATTATCAAGTGTTGCTCATTGAAGGTTTGCAAGGCATATTGTTCGGCATTTTATCATTATTATTATCATTGTTATTACTGTTTGGATGGATTCTGATCTTCACTTATATAGAAAGCAGTTTTGACAATGGGTCCTCTCAGCCAAGTGGGTGTCAGTCACCTTCAATAGGGTCCTGGATTTCCAACGACCATGATCTTGGGCTTGGGTTTTCTGCTGCCAGTTTACTGGACCACTTTGATCAAACCACACTCTCCTTTCCATCCCAATCCTCAGTTTCCCCATCTGTGAAAATGTGATTGGCTTTCATGGTGGATATGTCTTCTGTGGGAACAGTTAGCACAATTGCAGGTTCCATGGTTCCATATTCTCTCAGATTACTGCTGCCTGTAGGATCCAAAGCCAGCTTAGAATTTGAGAAAGGACCCACATAGAGGGAGATGGCAGCTGGGGAAGCCTGGTCAGCGTTCCGTGCAATGAGGTACTTGGGTGGATGGTAGCGATCTCTGGCTAGGCAGCGAGGAGATTCAAAGCCAAATGACTGCAGAGACATAAAGCAGGTGTATAGGGGGTGGGAGGGAAGTGCTGGCTCAGTTGGGGCCTCTTGGAGCATCCACAGATAGAGAGGAATCAGCTGCAAAGTCCTGAGCCTCCTCCATGTGCGGAGGCCCAGCAGGTGCAGCAGCAGCCTTTCCCAGGGGGATCTAGGCATGCTGCTCTCCTAGAATTCCCCAAACTAACCCCACCCGTGACTCTTCTGATCCGCTCCCAGATAGCCCCAAAAGAGTGCTGCGCTCTGGAGTTTGGGAGCCACTGTGTGTAAGACAATGAGAAATTCTCAGTGACCAGTGGTGCGCTGAAACATCCTACCATGTAGGAGCAGACAGAAGCTGAATGAAGATCAATAGGGTTCCCCCCCACCCCCTCTCACCTCCCCCCGCCAGAAGTAAATAGCTTAAGACAAGACCTAGAGTGGCCTGAGGTCCTTAGAAACTTGAGGAATTTCTGCCTCTACTTTTCAGCCCAGCTGTTCCCATTACAACCAGGGCTTTCCTTTTTCTCTATCTGGACTTTAATTTCTTCTTGATGCTGCTTTGCCTTTTACCCTAAATAAACAATCTCTTGATGTCAGGATGACCTGGGTTGTTTGTTGTTTTTTTTAAAGGTGGTTTATGCCCGGAGGGGTGGGGGATGGAAGTCCTAGCAAGCACTTCCAAGGTCACTTGCATCCCCTGCAACTGAGCATCATTGGGCTTAGAAGCCTCCCTGGGTCCCCGTGTTCACATAGACCCTGGGTCCCTGCCAGAGGAAACAGAGCCCCCTTGCACAGAGAGAAGGCATAGGTGCCCCTTTTGGACATTAGAACGGCCCCTTCTTTGGCAGGAGCTGGAGGATATAGGTAGGGGAGGCTCCAGGCTGCTTGGGGGTGATCTTTTAGTGGGAGGAGGGATCTGTTTGTGCTCAGCCACTGGGGCTGTGGTTCCTGATCCTCCGAGGCCCAGCCTTCCCCTTCCTGTCACAGTCAGATGCCCTGAGCCTCTCTCCCTTTTCTCCTGCAGCTGCAGTCTGAGCTCTGCCTTCCTTGCCCAGGATTCCCCGCCACCCCTCCCTCCCCCAAGCAACTGAGACCTAATGCTTTTACTCTGCTAGTCCACACTGAAACAGGGGAGGTTCCCCAGGCCCTGCCTGGATACAGCATTGATGGACTTCCCTGAGCAAGCCCTCCGCCCCTGCCCCCCGCGTCCCCCCCCCCCCCCCCGTGAGGGCCAGTACCCAGTAGGTCCACTGGAGTGATGGGACTGCAGTTCTCATGATGGAGGTGTGGAGGGCCGAGTGTAGACGTGATCTGATGCAGAGGGGGCTGCCACCCCAGCCTTGGACTTGTTTTTCCTGGAGCACTTTTCTCCCAGGTGCTGCTGGTTGCTCCGTAGCAGCAGCAGCAGCAGATGGCAGTGTGTCTGTGTTGAGATAGCCACAAGCCTCCAGCCTGGGGCCCCCACTGGGTCTGCAGCAACATCTAAATAATAAAACAACAACACCATGCCCCCAATTTATAGAGCTCTTATTAGCTGCCAACACCGTGTTAAGTGCTTTCCAAACAACAGCTAGGCATGAGGGTAAATAGTACCTGCTCAGTGAACATAGCTACCCGTCCCTCATCAATGGATTGAGTCTCTGCAGGCAATGAGGGAGACTCCCTTGCACTTGGTGAACTTGCTTGTCTGTGATCACTAGCGCCCCCTCCCCCTCCAGGTGGCAAAAGCAGGAAAAGAGTGTCAGGCAGCCTGCCTGCAGCTATGGTGCTGTAGGCTGGTTGTATAGGCAGAAGGCAGAAAGCAACAGTTTATAAAGGGGCTTAAGGCAGGCCTTCCTCTCCACGGAGCTGGTTCCAGTCACTGAGAAGGGTTCCGGCCTCTGCTAGGTTCCACCACCGCCGTGCCGGTGTTCAGCATCAGGGTGGCTTCACTGATGAGTCACGTGGCAGACTTGTTTCTTCTGGGGGAAAAAGTGTGTGTGGTAGCATACCCTCATACTTCCTGCTCCCCACCTGGTCTGGCCTTCTGGACTCTGCCCAGGACTATGATATAAGCCTTAACTCAAAGCCAGAATCTCCCTTGGGTGGGGGCCAGTTCATCCAAGAAATTCCTCTACCCTGGGATCTCTAGTTCTCTGTGGTGGCCACCAGGCTGTCCTTAAAGGTATTGTCAGAGCTTTGAACCCAGGACCCTATGTGTGTGCCTTCCCAACACCTCTGCCTCACCCTCTTGACCTGGCAAGATGGGGGGTGGGGAGGATTTGTCTGTTCTCTTATCCTTCCCTCGTCTTCCTTTTCCTACCTGGTTTCCTCCCCTCTCCTCTCAACATCCCTTCCAACTAACAGGCTTTATGGGTTTTCCACTTTCAAATAAGAGTCACAGTTGTAGCTCCTGAATGGAGGCTGCCTGGTCAGGAACTGAGTCTGGTGGGCAGTGTGGTGTGTGGTGCACTGACACTAAACCCCAGACTCCCTGTCGCGGCCTTGTAGTCACTGTGCTTGATGTGGAGGCGTACATGTACTCAGGTGCAACAACCTCTCCAGTCTCCCCTTCCCTGTCACCTCTACCCCAGCCAGCCCTGCTCTGCTCCCCACTGTGTGTCCATTCTCCCAGGAGGTGAGGGAGAGCCTGGGATAAGCCTGGCTATTCCCTAGTGGAAGAAGCTACATCGCTCAGTGGCAGCAGTGAGCTGTGACCACATGGAAATAGGGATGGTCAGAGGATCTCGTTATTTTTCAGGGCTTTTATTTCTCTGCCTGCAAAATGGGGATGATTCTGCCTGTCTCCTGGAGTCAAATAAGTATGTCTTTTAAAAAGTAAGCCCTTAGATGCTCTCCAAAGATGAGCATCTCTTCTTGTTCCTGAGGTCTGAGGCCAGAGGTGGGTGAGGTAGCAAGGCGTCAGGATTTAAGGAGGCCTTCAAATAGTGGCTGACCATGTGAGAGTAAGTGCTTCCTTAAATCCTGCCCCTGCCCCAGCCTCTGGGTGTGCTCCTGGAGTCCAGTTACCTACCTTCTGCTTCCCCACAGAGGAGGAGGCCAAGACCAGATGGATCTTGAGTAGTGTGGTTTGGAAAGATTGAAAGCCAGGGACTGAATTCAAAGACAATAATAGTTCATTCTGATTTTCCTTTTCTTCCCCTTTCACAGCATTTTATATCGGCCATTGCCACAGAGCCCTCTGCACCATCTCTTTGCCCTCTCTCCCTCCTTTATTTCCTCTGGAATTACCCCCAGGGTCTGCATTGCCTTTTGCCCTACTCTGTCATTTCCTTCTCCTCCCTGCTCTGGTTTCCCTTAGCTCTGCTCCTCCTTGCCTGCCTTGACCTTTATCCCTTATTTGCTAGCACTGTTGACTGTGGTTGGGCTTTGGGGGAGGAGCTGGGTTTTCTAACTCTCCTGTGTGCACCACCTGCTTCGGATAAGCAGCTCGCTGCCCCCCCCCCCCCCGCCCCGGGGGATCAAGAACATCATCTCTCTCCCTTCACTACCAAGAGGCACAATACATATTTGGCATATTTGGGAGTCAAATATTGCATCTTATTTATTCTACGATGGATCTTTTTTTTTTTTCTTTCACGTAGCTCTATGTGTTCACATGTCATGTCTGAGTTTTTTTCTTTGTGGACGCCTCAGAATCATGGTTTGTCAGGTTTGATCAAATGCCATGGGTTTGCACTTGAGTGTGAGAATAACACGAACTTGCTGTATGACCTTGGGCAAGTCTCTTTCCCCTGAGAGCTTCTATTTTCCCACCTGTGAGATAAAGGTGTTGATGTTGGGTAGGATTAGAGTCTACTGTTTCTGACCTATTAGAAATTCTGTACCCTTTAGCCTTCTAGCATTGTCTGCATTGAGCTGGGGTGAGGATTAAAGAAGATAAAGTATGTAAGGCTGTTTGCACAGTGATGGATGCGTAATACATTTTAGGAGGAAAAAAGACAGTGTCCCAAGGACAGGGGCCATGTCTCTGCCATCAGCCTGAGCTCTGATACTCATGTACCCTTTGTGTTAACCTTGCATGTGGCAGGCATTTTATCCCTTGTGCCTCAAAAGTGAAATGGGTGAGTTGCAGCTGTGCCAATCACAGAAGTAGGAGAAGTGTCCATCCCAGGATGGTCCTGGAACATTATTTATCACACACCTGTAGCCCCCAGGTAGGGGCACTGGGTCTCTGCATTGCAGCGTTGTAATTGAAGTGCCTTTTGCCTATATGCAAAGCTGGGAAGATCCTCCTTAGAGGATATGCTCTTGAGGGGTGTTTTGGGGAAATCCTGTTGGGCCCTTCCTGGATGGAGAGTCTGATTTGGTTTCCTGGACAGGCCCATGGGGACCAGAGAGAGTCTCTGTGTGGAGGCTGGGCTCTAGGGGATATGCATGCTGTCTCTCCTGGGAGATACCAGGTAATGAAGCCCTGGGCAAAAGCTGGAGAGCAAAGAGTCCCTATGGTGATCTTACAGATCAGAGATAATGAGATAGAATGAGATCCAGAGGGAGTGGCGGGCTTCGACTCTAAATCCTTTGGTGCCATGCTGAACAGTGGTTAAGGAGGGCAGAAAGGGGGAAAAAAAAGAATCTAGAAGGAGCTGAGATTCTGGTTTGTGTCAAGAGGGTTCCAATCCATAGGAGACAATTAAGTCCTGTGCTATTAAAGGGATGGATGCAAATGGGCTGCCAAAGGAAGGGGGTTTATAGAGTTCTCAGAACAACTGCAGAGATGAGCTCTTTAAATATGGGAACGGGGAAGGGAGGCGGAGTGACTTCTGCAAAGCCTCCCTGCATCTGCTTTGCAGAACTGAGATATGCTATTCCAAAACCTGCCCAATTGGGCGGAAAAGCAAGAGCTGGGAGCCAAGGACTTACCAGGGCTCCAAAGCATCCCATTTCCTGTCTACAGTGGAGAATCATAGAATCTAGGCTGCAAAGAACCCCAGGGGTCATCTAGACATTTGATGCTCAAACACTAGCCTGCATTAGAATCACCTGAAACTCATTCACACAAAGATTGCCACCCCCTCTCCATCCCCAAGGCTTGGGATTCATTGGGTTTGGAGTGAAGCCTAAGAATTCAGCTCTTGAACAGGTGGCCAGTTAAAGGTGATGCTGGTGCGAGAACTGCACTTGGAGAGAGACCCCTGAGGTCAGGGGAATACATTTAGGTGGATAACTCGCCTCTAATCGGGTATTACCTGTAACAAGAAACACCCCACTTTTAGACATTGCAAATATTTAGGCCCATGCCAATCTGGGTGGCAAATTTCCCCCCTAAAAAGCTGAAATGGGTCTGTTTGAAGTTCCTGGGAAGGTAATACATTTTGGACCTTGAGAATGTAGGTTCTGTAATCTGTCTGTCTCATTCCTTCCTTCCCTCCTGGTTGTTTGGATTGAGGTAAGTCACTTGGTTTCTCTAAAATGAGGACAATAGACTTTACCTCATGGGATAATTGTGAGCCTTCCTTGCCTGGAATAAAGGACATAAAATGGACTGAGTGTCCTCAGTCTGGTGTTGTGGGTAAGGCCACCGGTCTCAAATCTAAGCAGCCTGACTTGGAAGACTGTCTTCATGATTTCCTATCTTTGTAATCTTGGGAAAATAAATTGTCCAGTCTCGCAAAGTAATGATGTTAATGGCAATACCTTATCTCATGGTGTTTGTGTAAGGATTAAGGGAGTTAACGCATATAGAGTACTTAGGGCTTGGAAGACACTCAAAAATGCCACCCATTACTCTTACTGCTGTGGTTATTCTGTCTCCTGATTCTAGTTCACGTGTCCTCTCAGTCCCAAACTACACCCCTGCAGAAACATCAAAGCATCTCTCTGGATTGAAGATGCCTAATTCCGCCAGCATGGTGTTGAATGCTGACCACAATATTGCTTATTTATTAAAGCCAGTCAGTTTATAACTTTCTTAGATCTCAGCTTTAATGTCTAGTCACACAACTCCAGATGATTTCAGCATGATTTTTAGCAATCATTTCCCTCTCTTGATCTATACAACGCTGGTGGACTCATAATGATTTGCCGTTGTCACTGGTCTGTAACTTCTCTTATTGCCTTATTGATAAGGCCCATCCTTGATCCCCAGTAAGTTCTACTGTTGAATCTTTGGATAGTTGTTCTTGCACATTGTTTTTGGAACACCAGGCCTATTCCCATTGCTCCATCCTTGGAAGGTGGGCATGAATGACACTCTTATTTTTCTTTTGCTCCCCTCCAGCACCTGTGGTTGGGAAGTGACGTGGTTATTGGCCTGCCCCATACTATGGCTGGAGTTCCAAACAGTGAAGCTTTGGGGTCCTCCGTTCTGTTGTCTGACATGCTTCATGCTGTCTGAGCCTGGGATAAACATGTGTCTGCCCTTACTTCAGCTATGTCTATCACAAACATGTCATAGGAAATAATGGACGTCATAGTTCGTTGGATTTATCAAGTGATCTCAGATCCACTCCCCTATTCCTTAGCCCAGCTTCACACTGGCTTCTTTAGGCCTTGCTGGCCTCTTGACTCACACTCTCTGCTCCATTATACCCAAGCTCTCTAGCCCCAGAAGGTATGTGCTTGTGCTTTTCCTCCCACTCTGACTTTGGCTCTGCTTTCCTTTCTGGCCAATTTCTTCTCATACACAGGGCTCAGCAAACTTGGCTTTTCCTCTACCCCTTTTTAGCAAGAGCCATTGTTAGCTCTTGCTATATTTCTTAGTCTTTGTTACCTTAAAAGGTGGGCATCATGCCAGCCTGGACCACAGCTGCTTTGTTTGCTACTTTCCCCAGCGCATCTGTAGTACAGTGTGTGCATGCCTCATCAGAGATGTCTGCAAAGATTTGTGGAGTCAATGAATGCATTGATAAATAGTCATGTGGATGTAATGATACCTAACTTCTATGCCGTGTCACTCCACTCAACACTTTTTCCATTTTGCCTGTGAGGGATCTGTGAAAGACTTGAGTCTTTCAGGAAGCCAGGTTGCTAATCATGGCATCCTTCTGACATACCCCTTAGGCAACTTCATGCCAAGATCTTTTCTACCTTCTGGCTAGGGCTGGACTATCTGGACTGAGTATCTTTTCTAGAAGACTGAGGTCTTGGTTTTCCCACCTTTTCTGACTGCCCCTGCCTCCTATCCGTTTGTCCTTCAGCCTTTCTGGGATGCGATCCAAGGAAGAGAAGTTCTGCTGTCTGGTCCTTAATGGGCAGATCACTCAGACAGCTGTCAGGTTGCTCTACCTGTTGCATAACTGCCAGGCAGAAAGGGCCTCTCCTTTCCTGGTCTTCACCACATTGCTGGTTCTACAAGGACAAGGAGGCAGCAGGCCTCCATCACAGAACTTAGGTCGTGGTTCCAGTTCTGACTGACCAGCAGCTCTGTCTGCTGTGTCAGTGTGGGTGAGATGGTTTACGACGGAGTCTCGAGCTTCCCCCTCCTGGATGCAGCAGGACTGGACTTGTCCCCAAGGCCAGGCCCTCCCCTTTGCTTGCTTCCTTCCCTGGGGAAACAGATGACACATCATGAGCAGAAAGAGCCTGTTGACTACATGGCCATTTTTCCTGCCCAGTTTAATAGAGGTGACAGCCGTCTATTTTACTTGTCTCGTAACATCGAATCAGTAAATAAAATATGGGTGAACTCTCAGGTTTAGCTGAATTATGGCTGGTCTGTGGGGACTGAGGGCTGGAGGAGATTTGAGTAGAGAGATTGAGTCTCTGAGAAGCAGAGCCTGGTGGTTTCCTTCTGCATCCAGGAAATTTTTCCATGCTGGAGGAAGCCAAGCGAGTGATGGTATCTGGTACAGGAAGCCAACCGAGTGATGGTATCTGGTACTCCAAGTCCCTGGAAGAACTAGAGTGCCAGTGAAGGCACCTCAAGAGTCGGAACCCCGAGAGAATGACATATCTCTATTCTTATCTCATACAGATTGGGGGACCGAGGAAGAAAGGAGAGAAATGACATAGGCCAGGTCTCTTGGTGAGCTGTGGAAAAACCCAGATGGGTCCTCATGTTCTTTAGAAGAAAATTCCTGTCTACTTTTCCCTTCCCACATGCCTGTGCATGCATGTAGGCTTGAAAATGGCAGAGGTTTTTGTTTGTTTGCTTTTGAGAGATGGTTTTACTCTTTTTCCTAGGCTAGCCTTGCACTTGTAGGCTCAAGCAATCCTCCTGCCTCAGTATTTTGGCTAGTGGGGACCACTGGTTTCTGTCACCAAGTCATGGATTTGACTAAATTTGTGGTCTTGAGAGCTAAATAGACTACACTATTCCAATGTGGAAACTACTCTCTCCTTTTCCCTCTCCTTGTCCTTGTCCTTGTCCTTCTCCCTCTGCCTCTCCCTCTCCCTCTCTCTCTTCTTTTTATGCTGGTGCTGAAGCTTGTGCAGGGCCTGGGCTCTGTCTCTGAGTTTCTTTTGCTCAAGGCTAATGCTCTACCACTTGAGCCACAGCACCACTTCTGACTTTTTCTGAGTATTTTATTGGAGATAAGAGTCTCATGGATTTTTCTGCCCAGTCTAGCTTCGAACCATGATCCTCAAATCTCAGCCTCCTGAGTAGCTAGGACATCAGTGCCTGGCTATGAAACATTTTTAATTTTTTCCATGCACAGAGAGAAAACCAATTGGATCCACGTGGGCTTACAAAACTCTCGGGTAATGGAGTGGCCCCCTGAGAGGTGGAGAGATTAAGGGTCACCCTTGACTTCTGTATTCCTTGACCTCTGCATTCAGTACCACGGAGAGCAGTTCCACTCAGAGGGTATCCAGTAGCAGCATCTGCTCACAGCCTTCTCTTAATTTTTATTTATTTATTTATTTTTGGTTAAATTTTTATTACAGTCTTCTTTTTCTAGACTGGGTGATGTGGTCCCTGTAAAGTCTCACCACCGCATCTGTCAGATGCGGGTCCTGCAGGACTTGTGTTCTCAAATCAGAGTGTGTGCTGAGCAGTCACACAGTAGGGCTGGTAAGAGCTATTCCTTGCGGTTGATCACATCAAGGGATGCACAGTAAAGGAAGATGAAGTTAATGGTTAGAACTTTCTCCTTTTTTCTCCTGCCACATAAATTGTTCTTAAGTCTTTTGGTGCCTTGTATGGCGTGTCTGCCAGAGAGCAGCAGAGATGACAAATCGAATGAACGTTCCATTGTCAAATATCACACCTGATACCCCGCGTCTCTGCTTAGCTTGTCAGCATTGGGTAAGTAGGCTTCTGTAATGTATTTTTATCCTGCTAAATGTGATTTCTTAAAAGTATTTTTCTCTGTTATTATTTCCTGAGCCGTCGAGCCCTGCATACCTATAATAGAGCCGTATTTTCTGCTAATAAATAAAATTACTTCTCGTTCAGGTGGTGGGGAATAAATGTGTCACAGCGTTGTGGCATTCCCCCAAGGAGCCCTGTCTCCAGGTGCTCCACCACCTGGCTCGTGTCTGTGACACCTGATGCCGGAGGTGGGAGGGGCAGAGGCCTCACCCAGGTAGGAAGGTTGTAGTCAGAGCAACCTCAGCTCCCTGCTGACCCTGTCACTGAGCATCAGCTGGGGATACCTGGGCGGGAAGTCAAAGGGCTGGAGAAAGCAAATTATTAGAAAGAGTCCAAAGAACTTGCATTTACCTCTGAATCAGGAGTGAGGTTTATGTAAATAGACCCCAGGGATTTAGGAGATAAGATAGCACCCTTTCCAAGGACAGGAAGACAGAATGGGTAGGAAGGGAGTAGTGGGCTTCGGTATCTACAGTTTAAGGCTACTTGAAGGGTCCTGGTTTGAGATATCTTGGGCAAATCTAAAGGCACTTTGGGGCTTTTTGCCGTTTCCTCTAAGAGTTACAGAATGCGAGGGGGATCTGCTTTGGGAATGTGGCTATTTTTATGCTGTTTGTAATTTTGTGTTTATTTCCTGTCTTTTTCACATGGACTAGGACTGACTCATTGATTCACCAAACATTATGGAGCGCCCACTCTGTGTCTGGAACACCCAGGGCAGGGGATCGAAGGGGTCAGGGAGAGGGGAGCTGTACCCCTGGGCTGGATGGCGTCTTTGACTTTGGGGTAGGTCTGAGCAGGCAACCTTCAGTGATAAGAGGTCACCACCCCTTCACATGTCAGACCGGAGTCATTTTCCTGTGTCTTGGGGAGACACTGCTGCTCAGAGAGGCACAGAGATGAGCTGAAAGCCACACAGCTGACTCAGGGGGGAAGTCATTTTTGTTTTTCCCTTCTACCCTTCACTTCTATCTACTTCTTGCTCTGGCCTTGTGGAAATAATTTCACCACTGTTACTGTTCTTCAACCCTGTAAGCCACCACACCATGTCCTTAAGTCCTTCCTGAAGGGGGCCTTTTGCCCAGTTCTCTGTCTCAGCATAATTGCACAGAACCATCTGGAATTCACATTTGCACAGGGAAGAGAAAGTAGATCCAGGAGTTAGAATCCAATTTTTAAGTTTCCAAGGAATAGAATTCTATCCCTTCTATTGTGACAGTTCCTAGACAGTCTGTCTAAATTCCATTCTTCCTGCTGCAATGTAAATTCCTCTCGTCCAGGGCCCTGATCTGGTCTTTCTTGGAAAGTGGGGAACCTAGCTTAGGAGTCATTGGCTTCATGGGCTTTACTTCCAGGATTGTAGCAAAGAAGTTCTCAGGCAATTAAATTAAAATGGCTACACTTTCACTCAACAGGGGCTTGGACAGATTTATAATATTTTCTTTTTTTAAAAAAATGGGCTTTTTTCATAGCGACAATGATTTATGGAATAATCAATTTCTTTATCTACCTAATACATTGGAGTGATCCGTCAGTGCAGGCATCAATCTCCCCCCTTCCCAGGCAGTGCTGGGGGGGGGGCGTGCGGAGGGGAGGCTGAGGTGGGCAGACAGTCTCCCAGCCTGACTCAGTGAGCAGAAGGCGGCTGCTTCTAAAGCCACTTTGCTATCTCAGTCTGGATCCCAGGCCTCTGGTGAGGGACTCTGAGACTCCTGCAGCTCAGTCTTCTTCAGCTCAAAGGTTGGTACTCTCTCCCTAGCAGTCTGTTACCTGTTCTCATTGAACAGGTATGGAAGTGTGTGCAAAGACTGGAACATGGAGATTGACCAAAGGTAGGAGCAGCTGTCTCTAAATCTCCAAGGGAAGGGTCCCAGCTGAATAGAGGCCAGTGGGGTGAGCGTCTGAGAGGCCTGATTTGGTTCAGTACCAGTGATTTCCTGTGCAGTGCAGTTTGAAGAATGAGTAAGATACATTGGTGGGGGGACAGAGGAGGGGAATCAGTCCATTTCCTGTTATGGATACACAAGTAGAAGTTGGCCAGAGATGTGACAGAGGAGCCCCTGGTGCTTCTCATTCTGAAATTCTAGGCATACACAGCAGTAAACAGGCCAGCCATGCTGTAAACATCCAGGTTTTCTGAAAAGGCCAGGGAGAGTCTGCTTCAGGTTACACAAACTGCACGAAGGCCAAGCTCAATGTGGCAGTTGGAGAGAACACTGCTAGCTCAGGTGCTTCCTTCCTCTGTCCTCTGAAGCCCACCCTGTGGCCATGCCTGGGGTCTGCAAGACATTAGTCTGCAGCTGCCTCCAAGGATGGACCCATCTAATAACATTCTTGTACAGAAGTGCCATTTAATTTGCTTATTTCTCTGATGTGGACAGCTGCCTTTTGTAGATGCAGAAACTAGTATCTGAAACAAAGGGCCCACGGTCCTTTGCCAGCCCATTGGAGTGGACGCCTCATTCACAGTGCGTTCCCAGAGACTTTACTGTACATATAGGATGTACCAGCCTTGTGCCAGGTGCTGGGGCTATGAGCAAGCGATGAAGACATGATCCTGGCCCTCATGGAGCTTGTAGTCTGGCAAGAGAAAAAAAGCAGATGTCAAAACATGTTGCAGAAGGGAAAGCATCAGGAAAGGCTTCCTGGAGGAAGTGACTTTCTGGCTGAGACCAGAAGCAGTAGAAAGGGACCCTTAGGTGAAGAAGGTAGGAAGGAGTGAGTGGGGTGTTCTTGGAACGGGGAACAGGATGTACAAATGCCCAAGGGGCTGGTAGTGGTATTACATTGCCGGTCAAATACCAACAGCTTCATATCTTTTACCCTAGTATTTAAACAATTCCAGGCAGCTCACTGAACAGAGCTAGCAGACAGGGATGGGAAACAAAGGGCCTGGGCAGCGGTCCTTTTGGAGGGGTGTGCAAGCCACAGAGAGAAGGTGGGGCTTTATCCCAATGGTACTGGGAAGCCACTAAGGACTTCCTGAGGGAGGGCAATATCACCAAATTTGCAGCCCCATGGCTATGGGATGTGACTGCAAGGGTAGTAGAAGCTGGTTGCTCATCAAGAATCTATTTTAAGTGGTCTAGGTGTGAAAAGTTGGGCAGGGCAGTATATATGTGGAGAGAATGGAGCGTTGTTTGGAGAATGGAGTTTTGTTCTGGTCTCCTGTCTGAGACTCTCATCCAAAAGGGCCCTGGCTCTCAGGCCTGTGCTGTGAGGCCTTGCTGGTGCTATTGATGTTACCTTGATGTCTGAAGGACAGCTCCACCTTTCAGCCCCATACACAGCTCCCTGATTTGACTAGACAATGACGTTTCAAAGCCAGCCCAGGCAGGAAAGTCCAATTAACGACCGTAAAACTGGAAGTGGTGCAGTGGCTCAAAGTGATGGAGAAAAAGCTCAGGGACAGCACCCAGGCCCTGGTCCAAGCTGCACAACTGATCAAAGAAAAAAAAATTCTCGGCATGTTCTGTTTCCTAGGGCCACAGGAATTGGGCGGTCCTCAGATAGCAGGCTGGCCAATCCTTTCTGTCTCCTCTGGGGAGCTGGTCCGGACTAGTAGATCTGGCCACATAGCTCCGCCCGCCTACATGGAGTCCTAGGTCCCTCTGACAACCTGGCTGGGAGACTTGAGGAAGAAAGAGATAGACTCTGGCTTTGCCCTTAAGGCCTCCTAAGGATCCGGAGTTTGCTGTGGGCAGGCTGAGAAGGGGCCCCTTCACCTGCTGAGGGTAAAGATGCCTGCTTGTCTGTAGCAGATGTGGAGGAGGAAGGAAACCCCTTTCTGCTGGACAGGTGTGGAAGCTGGCCTTGGCATTCTTCCTTTCCTTCTGCTTTGAATTTTCAGCTCCCTCCTGCACACACAGTACCACTGTGTTAATAAAAGAAGTAGTAACTCATCCACCACTTACCAAGTCATGCACACTGTGCTAAGCGTCATCCAGACATTCAATCATTTGGTGTTCAGAACAAATATAGGGGCAGAGATGTGTGTGTGTGTGTGTGTGTGTGTGTGTGTGTGTGTGTGTGTGTGACTACTGCAGCCCAAACTCAAGATCTCACACTCTAACTTGGTGTTTTTGCCCAGGGCTGGCACTCTACCATTTAAGCCATAACTCCACTTCCAGCTTTTTGGTGATTGATTAGAATCTCACACACTTCCTTGCTTGGACTGGTTTCAAACTGTGACCCTAAGATCTCAATCTCCTGAGTAGCTAGGATTACAATCATGAGCTGTGGACACCTGGCTTTCTAAGGGCAAGGATTTTGTCTCACATAGAGAAGGAAACTGAGGACCTGGGGTAATGCAGAGAGGGTATTGGGTAGGTTCTGTCTGATACCATCACAAAAATCATATGAGCAGCAACAGCATACGGCTTTTTTTTTTTGAAGCAAAGTAATTTTCCTCATTTAAATTTTATTTTTAATTGAAAAGTAATGATTGTGTAATAGTTGTGCTCTATCTATCTATATTGCTATTGCTATATTGAATGATAGATACCAGGATCTACCGTAGTTCTCTGTGCATAGTGGGTGTTCAGGAAGTACTCGTTTGTCTGTTCACATGACAGAAAACCGGGATCTGGAACTAGCTTAGTTGGGAAAGGACACTTCTGGCCTGTCTCCTTGTCCAAGAGGTTGCTGTGGTCACCTGGCCCCGCCTGTCTTCCCTCTGCTCCAGCCTCTTGCTCCCCAGAGCAAGGGCACTTGCATTCTCCAGCCTTTTTAGGCAACGTTTGCTGACAGCTTCAATGACTATGGGGACAGGCCCTGGTGTCCTTTCCCTTGTGGAGGTGGTACAGGGATCCGGTACTTTGAGGTTTTGCACCACATTCCCCTCTGCCCACTCCTGTCCATGGGAAGTGCCCTCCTGTGGCCTATTGCTGCCAGGACTATGCATAAGCCATTTGGCCAGCATGCAGAAGCAGCTCCATGCAAGTACAGCTACCCCCAACTCCCAGGCTTCGACATTTGTGGCTCTCCATTTGGGATGCCTGTTGAGTATCCTCTTTCTACTCTTCCTTCCTATTGGAGGCCTTACCTCATCCAGGATCTGCTCGTTGAGGTACCTGGGCAGTAAGACAGACCTTCTGTTTTCAGAACACACATCCATGTGTAATCATCTGACTCAAAGCCCCTCTTGTGCTTGTCTCAGACTGCTCATCTTTTAAATTTTATTTTGCTTTTTTTTTTTTTTTTGGCCAGTCCTGGGCCTTGGACTCAGGGCCTAAGCACTGTCCCTGGCTTCTTCCCGCTCAAGGCTAGCACTCTGCCACTTGAGCCACAGCGCCGCTTCTGGCCGTTTTCTGTATATGTGGTGCTGGGGAATCGAACCTAGGGCCTCGTGTATCCGAGGCAGGCACTCTTGCCACTAGGCTATATCCCCAGCCCCTTATTTTGCTTTTTTATACTGTGCTGGTCCTGGGGCTTGAACTCAGGGCCTGGGCATTGTCCTTGAGCTTTGTGCTGAAGGCTAGTGCTCTTAACACTTGAACCACAGCTCTACTTCTGGCTTTTTGTTGGTCAATTGGAGCTAAGAGTCACACAGCCTTTCCTAACCAGGCTGGCTTCAAACCATGTTTCTCAGATTTTAGCCACTGTAGGATTATAAACATGAGCCACCAGCACCTGGCTCCCGTGTGTGTGTGTGTGTGTGTGTGTGTGTGTGTGTGTGTGTGTATGTGTGTATGTGTGTGTGTGTTTAAATCTTTTTCTTGACACAAAGCAGTATAGCACTTCTTAGTGGTTTACTCTCTTGAAGACAAACCCTTCTGTTGGAAGTCAAGGAATTCTCTATGTGGGTTTTTTTTTTCTCACCAGGACCCCATTCTATCAATTCAGCTTTAAGTTTAATTAGGTGTTGTAGTTTTTTAAGTCAAGATAGCTAGTATATAAAAGTTGAGTCTT
The DNA here is from genome assembly GCF_023159225.1 of Perognathus longimembris pacificus. Classification (NCBI taxonomy): domain Eukaryota; kingdom Metazoa; phylum Chordata; class Mammalia; order Rodentia; family Heteromyidae; genus Perognathus; species Perognathus longimembris. The sequence continues at coordinate 23,574,787 of NC_063167.1, read as the reverse complement.
TGATGTACAGTTTTGGGTTTTCAGCTTCTCTTCCCATGTTCTTGTGTGCCACAGTTCCCCCCCCCCCCCCACTACAGACATCCCCAGCTGGGCCAGGACTGGTGGCTGTCCTGCTGTTGTCCTGCTGTTATGAGAGGCTCTCAGTGGGGTTCTGAGGGAGAGGGAGTATTTTGAAGAGCTGTGTTTTTATGAGCAGGAGTAAGAACAAGACAGGGAGGACTTTTGAGTTCATTTTTCTCTTCCTTGTCCTGCATGTACCCTGTCTTCTGTGGGCTTCCGTGCAGGCCTGAATTCTGATCCCCACCTGAAAGGGAGGCTTCTCAAAGGCAAGGGTATCTGGTCTCACTCTGTAAATAGCTATTGTTCACGGAGGGAGGCCTCAGAGATGGTGAGGATAGTCTCCCTCGGTGACTGTCATTAGCTATTGTTCATGGAGGCCTTTTCCAACCTCAGAGATGGTGAGGACAGTCTCCCTCAGAGGACTGTCATTATGGACCCCTTCTGGGTAAGGAACCCAAGTCTTAGGTGCAGATTAACAGTAAGATGCCCAGTTCCCAAGATCTGAGGTCTACAGTGTGCCTGGCTCTGGCACACTTCCCAGGGTCTTCCCAGTGGCTGTCCCAGCCAGGCCCACCGTATCCACTTAGTAAGTGCAACATATCAGGCTGTGTTCCGTAGCCGCAGGTGGGATGGACCCCAGTGGAGAACTCCACCCCAAGGCCGGCAGCAGCACATTTAGGATGCTCCCAGATCTTTCTTCCACCATTGGGCATGCAGCTGACCTCAGGCTGCTGCTGTGAATCTCCAGGGCAGCATTACCAGAGGGAAGTAAACTTGTGCCGTGCCAGGCAGAGAATCTTCGGCAAGTCCCCTTCGCATTACCATGTCTTTGAGGCAGGAGGACAAGGCACAGGCAAGCGGAGCTCAGCAGGAGCATTTTAACAACCTCTGTCCTTGTTCACTCCCTGCAATCTGCGCGGTGGCCGCAGGCCCATCACTTCAACACAGTCCCAGTGACTAATTGGGCCTAGATAATAGGGGACACACACACACACACACACACACACACACACACACACACACACACACACACATTCGCCCTTTCTCATCTCCTTCAGGACTGCAGAATAGGAGGCATTTGCAAAGCTGCTGCCTTCTGCTTGAAGAGGTTTGTAGCCAAAAGGCAAAGGCTGCTTCCCCAACCCCTAGAAGGCACAGGCTTCTGGCACCCTCCTCATGGCTGGTCAGTGGGCTTGGGGATACCTATAATGGCTGTGTGGGGTTGTCAGTTGTCAAGAGTGCCCTGAGGATATTGTCGAGAGGTGGCTAAAGAAGAAAGGTACATAGTTGAAAGAAGTGCCTGTAAATCTGGCTTCTCCCCAGTCCTGAAGTTTCATTTTCCCAGAGGCCCCTGGAGCCAGGTGGCAGTGGGACGTTTCAGATTAATGCAGGAGATGTTTCCTCTGCCCAGCTCCAGCTCCAACTCTGCGAGTGGATTAAATTCTGGATCAAACCAGGGCTCCTGCTTTCTTGGCACTCGGGGCTGGCTTTCATTTCTGCCTGATTGGATACACTTTGGGTACACAGATTATCCCCCCCAAATCCAAACTTTTGGGGATCCTGAGACTCAAAAGCACTTCCAGTTAGGGATTCTAGACAGCTGGTCTTTCTGGCCTGGTCCCCTCTCTGGGAATACAGCGGCCTTGGCCTGTAGTTTTGGATGTCACGGCAGGGATGTGGCGTGAGTGGCCTGCTGCTGACACCATCTGGGAGGAAGATAAGATTCTCCTTAGTGCCTTGTTCAGGGCCATATGTCCTCAGGGTCAAGTTCAGACCAAGCTGTGCTGTGGGAACTGAGTGATCTTCACTCCAGGGGACTAGGCTTCTGGGAAAGTCTGAGTGGCCCTCATTGTTCTCATCTCCGGAGAGGTCATGCTGAGGTCCCCTGCCTACCGCAGGGCAGCAGATCTCGTGTCTCCACCTCCTGGGTGCTTGGAACCAATAGAAGACAGGGCCACGGAAACCTGTTAACTCACTGGGGTCCACAGCTTCGGGAGTCAGCTGTGGTAACTTGGCAACATGGTTCAGGAGAGTTATGGAGCAGACCCCACTCCTCCAGGGTTTGAAGGAAGAGTCCACTGACAGGAGTATTCCAGAGTTCCCAGATCCCTATGCTGCCAGGCCCCTTTGGGGGGGTGGAAATGGGGGGCGGGGAGCGTGTATTCTCTTTTAGCACATGGTGTCCCAGGGAGCTACGGACTCTTCTTTCTGTCTCCCCAACCACTCCCTTTCCTTATTGCCCCAGCCCCGAGAGTCAGACTAGCATTAAAGCCAAACAAGGACAACCAAAGCTTGACTGAAACCAGGGAAGACACTGCATCAGTGTTTACCAGACACTTAACATGCCAGATAGTGTTCTAGGCACTTGGTGGATGCGTTTCCTCCACCCTCACAGCTGCCCAGTGAGATGGTCCAGTTATGCCTATTTGGCAAATGAAGAATTTGTGACCCCAAGAAGCCTGAGGACATGCTCGTGGTCACATAGATGACAGCGCCAGGATTTCCCCCTAGAAGCCAATTCCCAAAGTCCTGGTCCCAGCCATGGTACTCTAGGACATCTGTATGTCCTTAAAGGAGAATTGAACTAGTTTTCCCAGTCATAATCTTTCCTGATTTCTCAACCCTGTCAGTCCCTGACAGACTTGAGGTAGGGTTTCCTACATGTCAGCATCTCTTGGTGCTAAGGGAGTAGTGGATGTTCAGATTGCTGTTCTCACCCTGGGAGGCTGGGGTTCCATGTACAAAGAGAGTGGGAGGTGGCCTTTGGTAAGGCAAGAAGGGGTTTTCCAAAGCCCCACTCCAGCTTCAACATCAGGACCCTCCTGAGCTGGCTTCAGTTCTGGCCAAGACCCCAGCCAGCTTCTTGCTGCAGACTGTGGATGTCTCTAGTCCTACCAGGATTCAATGGGTATTCTACTCCCTTTTCTGCATTCTTCCTTCATTGAGCTAGTCTTAGGAAGTGGTGGCCCCGCCCAGCTGGGGGCCTCCCAAATGTGTAGGGTGCAGCCTGAGGGCCTTAGTCCCTCCCTGTGGGGTGATGACTTCTCTTCCAGGAAGTTGACAGCTGTTGGCCAATGCAGACTCCAGGTGAGTGGACCAGAGATGTTAAGCTGCCCACTCTTCCTTGGGGAAGGTGTTGGGTGGAGTCACATGGGTTCTAAGTGGCTCCTTTCATGGAACATGCACCAGAGTTTATACCTCTGGGTTGCTCCCACATCTAGAAGGGATGAGTACCGACTCCTGGATCCCCAAATGTGTGGAGGACAGGGTGCAGGCCATCTGGTTCCACCCATTGGTGAGTTATTCAACATGCTCCTATCCAGTCTGGTCCAGATGTGACAAGGACCTCTAAGAGGAAGCCTCCCCATCAGTAATAGTGGAATTTCCTTCAGGTTGCTAAATGTTCATGTGGAGTGAGAGGCTCTGGTTTGTACACAAAGAAACCAAGGCCTGGAGATGTCTTCCCCTTTACTCCAAGTCAAAGTAGGAAAAGTTCGACCAGGAGAGCTGTCAAGTCCCATCTGGATGGAATTCTTTCCTTCATCTTGCTCTTTGACAAAGCCATCCTCTTTTTCCTTGTCTGGAAACATGCCACGGAAAGATACAGTAAGTGTCAAAATGCTGAGCAGGGGCTTAATAATTGTAAAAAACCTCCTACTCTGGCCTTGGCTTCTGGTCTGAGGTACTTCCTTTTTTTCTTTTTCTTTCTTTCTTTTTCTTTGGCCAGTTGTGAGGCTTGAAGTCAGGGCTTGAGTGCTGTCCCTGAGCTCTGTTACTCAAGGCTAGTGCTCCACCACTTGAGCCACAGCGCCACTTCCAGTTTTTGAGTGGTTAATTGGAGATAGGAGTCTCACAAGGACTTTTCTGCCCCGGCTGGCTTTGAACCATGATCCTCAGATCTCAGCCTCCTGAGTAGCTAGGATTACAGGTGTGAGCCACTGGTGCCCGGCTGGGCTGAGGTATTTCTTAACACCTCCCCTCTTCCCCGGTGTTGTGGTTTTCCAGGGTCATTGTGGTGGCCTTACACCGGAAATGTCTTGATATTGGTTGCCAGGTAGACACAGCATCTGGAAGATTGGCCCATCTTTTATCCTCTCCATCCCAATGTTTTGGTGTCATGAAGATAAAGCCACAGAGATGTAACTGCCAGGGCCTAGTTCTCAGAAGGCCATAAAACATGACGATCCTGCCTGGCCCCCGCATACCACAATCCAGCAAAGTGCTCCTTGCATCCAACACATGGTTATTTTTTACAAAATCGCTGAACTAGCCATGTTCACTGTATTGATCAATAAATTACTTTGATGAAAACTCAATAGGCAAAGGCCTCTGGCATTATTCCCACACAAAGGAAGGGCCTATACTTTTCCATCTCAAAAACCTTGGTGCTGTTTCCTGACCCATTTTTCTCCTCGACGAGCCACTCCCAGAGGCTGCTTGCTTTCTTTCCTGGGCATACTCGGATGCCCTAGCCACCACAGTGGCTGCAGTACCCATTACTAACTGCTTGGCTGGGGAAACTGACTTTGAATACAGTGCTTAGCAAGAGCTAGAATAGGCCTGTGGTCAGACACTTGGAGCTGTGTGCTGGTGGCTCACGCCTATAATCCTAGCTACTCAAGGAGGTTGAGATCTGAAGATCCCAGTTGGAAGCCAGCCTAGGCAGGAAAGTCTTACCTCTAATTATCCAGCAAAAAGGCAAAAGTGGAGCTGTGGTTTAAGTGGTAGAATACCAACCTTGAGAGGAAAAGTTAAGGAGCAGTACCCAGGCCCTGAGTTCAGGCCCCAGTACCACTATGTGTACACACACTCACACACACATACAGAGAATTCAAGTACTTGTTCATGCGTGTATTTATTCACTGATTCATTCACATGTTACTTTTTTTTTTTGTTCTTTTACCCTGTGCTGGCAGCTTTCCCTATGTAATCTTAGTGAGCTTTCACTCATAGATCAGTGTTTAGATTAATTTTTTTACCGCTTAGACATAACAATAGCCTTTGTCTTGGGCTTACAAGAGACAGGTTCTGTGCTAAGCATATTCACATTGGGTAAAGTCAGATGAAGAGCATGGCTGAGTTTTTTTAGCCCGGACAGTGGCTTCAAATCTCCTGGCCTTGGTTGAGTTCTTAACCTCTCTGTGCTTCAGTTTCTTCATGTGTAAAAATGATGCTGAAAAAAAGCTTGCCATGTAGGTTTTTGGAATAGATTGACCTATTGCCAGAGCACCTCTCTCTGTTGCTTTAGCTGGTAAGGAGGAGGAAATGGGTGGGTATACACATGTGCTCTCGTGCGTGTGCGCGCACACACACAAGTACTTAAAAGACGGTATCTGGTGTGCAAAGCCCGGTGCATGGAAGCTAATGTCTTCATCATCTCATATAATTGTCTCAATCTACTACAAGACAAGAACTATCCATCTCTCCATCTTTCAGCAGAGAAGACTGAGGCTCTGGGAGGTCAAGCAGGTGGTCCAGGATCTCAGAGTAGAGATTTAAAAGGGGGTAGGTCTGTTTGCAGCCCTAGGAGTTTTTCTGGATTTCTGGACTGCTTGGTATGATCATGGGGCTTTGGAGTTGGGACCCTCTGGAGGATGCCTACATCAGCAGCATGAACAGGGAAAACTGACTCCCAGGCAGGTAAGGACACCTGAGAACATGCGGTCCATTGGGGCCTGGTGATACTTCCTGAAGGGAATCCAGCTCTTGAGTGCATGCTGTGTTGTCCTGGTGATTGCATCTGTTGAGCAGCTTTATTCTGCCTAGTCACTCCTTCTGGGGCAGAAGATTCCTCTTCTTCTTTTAATATGGTTTTGTTATATAGCACAGGCGGGCCTTCAGCTTACAATCCTCTCGCTTCTAACTCCAAAGTCCACACTTGATAGGCGTGTACCACCACACCCAGAAAGAAGCATCTCTAACATGATTTATGGCATCACTCTTAAAGGAATGAGTTCTGGAGTCAGACTCACTGGGTTGGAATCTCGAATCCCTTACTACCCAACGGCCTCTGTTTCCCCAGGTTGTAGCGAGGATCGTGTGGGATAAGATGCCTGGTGCATAGGAAGTGATCTGTGTAGGCATCCCCTCTCACGTCTTCTTCTCAAGAATAAACACTAAAATAAATTTTAAAAAAAGAATACCTGATCCGTTTTTAAATTTTTTTTTCAAGTAAAAAGATGGATTTATTGGGGAAGTAAAAAGACTGATCTGTTTTCTACTGCTCGGAACCTACTTCCAGCTCATTCGAACCCTAGGTAGATTGAAAGGTAGGGTTTAATTCACAATAGCCAAAATATGGAAACAACCCAGATGCCCCTCCACAGACGAATGGATCCAAAAAATATGGTACTTATACACAATGGAATACTACATAGCGATTAGGAATGGTGAAATATTGTTATTCGCAGGGAAATGGTCAGAACTCGAACAAATAATGTTGAGTGAGACAAGCATAGAACACAGAAAACAAAGGGGCATGATCTCCCTGATATATGACTGTTAACAAAGGGAGACGGAGAGACAGTAGAGACCAAGTCTGTGAATACTGTATATGTTCTTGATACATTGTATATTGCATATATGTCTACCTGACCTAGACAAGGGATAGAAAAACAGGTCGTTAGATATCACAAGAAATGTACACACTGCCCTACTATGTAACTGCACCCTTTTTGCACAACACCTTGTAAAAAAATTTATGTTCAATTAATAAAATAAATTTAAAAAAAAGAAAGGTAGGGTTTAGCTTTCTTCACATGCAGCCCAGCCTGGGGGGACTAGTCTAAGGTCTCACAGCTGGCTGGTGAGAGAGGCAGACTCAGAATCATGGAGCTGTGGGTCCTTTCCTGCTGCTGTGTGGCTAGCTGCTCTCCTGTGAATCCCTGGGCAAAAACAGTGGAGCCAGCCTGCAGGGCTTGGCCTCTCCCCCTCCTAAGTGTGCATGCGCTTTCTCTCAGCCTGCGGATGAGCTGTCGTGTCCGAGCCTGTGGCCTGGCCTCTCAGCTCCAAGTCCTCCTATCTTGCTCTTCTCCCATTAAAGGACCATTGGCCACCCCACCAAGCACAGCACGCCTGCCCCCACCGGCTCCTGCAGCATCCTCAAGACCATGGCTGCCAGCCAAGGGACATTTTTCCCAATTACTGCGATTGCCCAAGTTCCTCCCTCAGCCCGACCAGGCCCAGTCCCATTTGCATCCCATTAGCTATGATGCCATGCATTATAGATTCATATTTAATTTTAGTACTTTTTGGAGGCAACTCTAACCTAATTAAAATCTCCTTCTCCAAGAACCTGACATTTCCCCGAACCTTGGTCTTACAGGCTCTGCACGGAAGGACCACACACACTCACCACACACACGCACACACTCATACCCCCTCCAGCCATAGATAGATACACTGCCAGTGCAATCCCAGTCCCACAAGTTCTCTTTTAAATGAAAAAGGGGGGAAAAAGAAAAAAAAAAGTATCTTCCTTCCACAGTGATTTGTGTGTCTTGGCCTCTGCCAGTCCTCTGGGGTAGAGCATGGGGCGGGGGGGTGCCAGAAGGGGGCTCCTTGGAGGATCTGAGAATCAGGAGGCTGGACCAACAGATGAGGCTCTGACCCTGTCTCCACTTCTACTTTTCCCCTTCTGGGAGTCACTGCACCTCAGTTTCTCCACCTTGAAATGGTCAGAAAGTAAGTCATGGTCCCAAATCACCCATTTTTTGTCCTCCGTAACTTTCCACTCGTGCTGTGAAATGAAGTGCTGGTGTTTTTAATTTTTCTTTCTCTCTCCTTGATCTAATCAGAGTGGCTAAGCATTTCTTTAGGGCTCACCGTATGCCGAGCATCTTACCTGCTCTTGCCTGCTAATTCTCACACAAGTAGTTTGAGGTCCTGTTAGAAACACGTTTCCAGCTTCCTGGAGAGTCTGAAATTCAGAGGGGGTCAGTAGCTTTCTGATGGGCACCCAGTGTATGGTGGGGGTCCCATTTGGCCCCACAATTCCTTCTTCCTTTCTGCCAAGGAAGGAATGGGGTGATGGGGCTGGACCTACTTCATCTTCTAACTGCATGGTAATGGCTCTGTCATCCCCGTGCAGGGCCGTGGGGCCATCGCTCATCTCCCTGACAGTTCAACAACTAGAAAGTTCAAGTTTTCTGAGCTCAGATGGAACTAGGCTGGCTGGGTCGACTCTCTCTGGGGCAGGCTGGGGGGAGTGGGGAGAGAGAGAGAGAGAGAGAGAGAGAGAGAGAGAGAGAGAGAGAGAGAGAGAGAGAGAGAGAGATGCTCACAGAGTTCCCAGGAGGAAAGGACTCTGTCCCCAAGCCATTCCGGTGCCTCTTGTTCTGTAACCATGCTGGCGCTGGCTGCCCATTGCGACCTGCCTGTCCTCTGGGTCCCTGCTTCCTCCTGTGACCTGCCAGAAAGATGCCTGAGAGGGGGACCATCTGTCTGGGCCTGTGGGGGTTGGTGGTGAGCAAGAGCATGTGCTGTTTATTTTCCCCTAACGTTTCATTCTGAGAAACTTTCAAACATACAAAGTTGAAAGACTTGTGGTGAATGCCTCCGTACCAATGGGCTGCTTGCCTGGCCACTGCCTACTGTGTGATTGGCCTTGCTCTGTGCTTGGCCCTGCCCTGGACAATCTGGGGGATTCTTGCTGTGTATAGACAGGGTAGGTGAGGTTCAGATGGGTGGAGAAACATGGCCATGGGGAAGCCTGCTAGGTAAGAGGAGGGCCAGAGCTCTCGGACCCCTGCAGTTTTCATTATTCTGTCTTGTTGTCCTCACAAGGCCCTGCAAGTCCACTGGACAGTGATAGACCAACCTCTCCTCTGCTGGGACCACTCCCCCTCCCCCCCAAGGTTCCTGCAGGGGACAGGCATGGCTGTCAGAGAATAAACCAAGGACAGGTGCCACTGTTTCTGGTGAGCTTGCATTGGGCACATTAGCTTTTTTTCAGCAGTAACTGCAGTCCTGAGCTCCTGTTCTGGGCTCATGTGACCCAGGATTTTAGTGAGCAGTGAGCCCCAGCCAGAGCCCACTCTTTCTTCCTTGTGCTGCCTGCTTGGTCTGCTACCTGGGCTGATGTGTCCCAGGGGTACCCCCTCCCCATTCCATGGCTCTCAATGTGTCCAGCCATCCAGACATTCATCACTGCTGCTCTTTTGCACGTGAAATGCAGTCATGGTTGAGCCTGCCTTAGATGCCCCATAGGCCCAACGCACAGAGGCACATCGTACGGAAGCCATTCCTATGTCCTCATCTGGAACTTCCTAATGAGATTGGCCCCTGGGATCCCAGCCATGGCTCCAGTATGCCAACATGTACTCAGGCCTCCCCACCCTTGGTCATCTGGACCTCGATTTTAAAATGTCCTTCCTGATGTCAGTCAAAGTCAGACTTCACTTCCTCCCAAAGGTTCTCCCGGTCTTCTGGGAAGGAAGGATGCTGTTCCTTGCCCTGTTCCTGGTAATGAACTTAGAAGTTAGCAGCACAGCCTGTGGTGCCAGCATTCTGCTCTGGCTCCTAGCTGTTACCTATAGCCTGACTGTGGATGAGTTACCTGTCTGGTGTCCTCACCTGTAGAGAGGTTGATGCTAGGGCCCACCTTCACTAGGTGATCTCAATAAGCTGCCTTCTGCAACGCATTGGCCTGGGGCCTGCACACATGGCATGGCACCGTGGACAGTGGCTACTGTTTTATGGATGGACCTATCCCTTTGAAAGCCTTTCACATGTGACTTGGATTTTGAATGTCTTAGTGAAGAGGTGGGAATGGAGGACTACTATGCTGGCCGGCTTGGGGCCATGGACTGTGTCTTGGTTATAAAAAGCAAGCAGGCCCAAGTTCAAATCCTGTCCTACCCTGGGTATGTCCTACCCTGTTGCTCTGTGGGAAAGTTCCTCAGCTCCACCCAGGACTCGTCTGCACAGTGACAATGGTACTGAGACCCCTTCCTGAGGTGCAAGGCTGTTACCTTCCCAGCATTTGCTCTCTCCCTAAACATGCATCAGAGAAGGCCTGGTCTGGACCATCACATCTGCTTTATCACCAGCCTCCCTGGTGAAACTCATCCCAGAGCTCCAGCACCTATGTCTGACTCTCGTGCCTGGTTCACATGGCCACCACCCTCTGTCCAGATGGATTTGCATTTTGATGGAGTCCTGTAGGGCAGTGACCAAGATGTTGTTGTTGTTGTTTTGCCTTGAACTCCATCTTTAGCTGCCTCCTCCTTTCATGCTGAGGCTTTTTCAGAATATCATTTTAATGTATTTTCCGTGTTTAAAGAAAGCTCTATGGCCCACAGGCCTGGCCTGGCTGGTGTGGTGTTTGAATCCGCGCAGCCCCCCCGCGGAACCCACCAGCCGCCCGCCTACGTGAATGTACGAGAGTGCTTCCGCACGTGGCTGGCTGGGCTATATTTAGGTTTCTCGGGGCCTTTGATTCCCTCCCTCCCTGCATTATTAAGGTCACTGTGTGTGCAGGAGGGCTAAGGCTGGAAGACCAGAGGGAGGAGCCGGCCCCAGTGAACATAAGTGAGCCCTTCCTGGTCTAGAATTCATACCTGGAGCCCAGAGGTATGTGTAGCCATGGGAGAGGCTGCAGCCCCCAACCATGCAGGCAGCCTTTCCCAGGAGATGGTACCCCAGCCTCACGCTTCCTGTGTCCCCATGTCACTCCAAGTGGCTCAAACCCATCCCATACCCACCCATTTGCTTCTTGATGCTGCCCTTCTTTCCTTTCATGTCAGCAGCACCGCCATGCCTCTGTGTGTCACAACACCCTCACTCCCAAACCCTCAAGGGCTCCCTGGTACTTACAACATGAAGTCTAATCTCAGTCCGGTGTTCAAGGCCTCCCTTGACCCTCCACCACCAGCATATCCAAACCCCTGGAGAGTGAACTCCATAGGGACCTGGGGCTTGGTCTGTTTTATTTACTGAAGTTGTACAAAATGGAAGCCCAGTGAGTGTCAATCGCATTGGCTGAGGGGCAGGCGGGAGGGAGCGGTGAGGCCCTTGGGCAGATCACAGGTCTCCATCCCCTCCAATCCTGAAGCTCAATTTCCTCTGGGGTCACTGGTCTCTCCCAGGGAACAATCTCAGCAACCATTCTCTACCGCTTTGTGTGATTCCTTATCCTTTTCAAAGCCCCTTTGTGCCATTTTCCCTTTGATACACCCCCTGCCAGATAGGCTTGGATTATTGCCTCGGCCTGACAGATAAGATCGAGGCCCTGCTTTGAGAAGGTGCTGTGGCTCTGCGCCTTGTCTGAGCACCCTCCCCCCCCCCAGGGTGGGAGGGAGATTATCACAGGGGCTATGGCTTAGTATTTTCCTCTGTTCTCAGATGGTGGGGGGGGGGGACTTTTCAGAGAAGGCTTCCTGGCCATAGCTCTAGGATGTCCTGGCAGAGGAGGGGGTCTGAAGCAGAAACCGAACCACTTTCATCTCCCTCCTCTTCCCTCATGTTGGCTGGCTTTGGGGTCCTGAATGGTGACTGGTAGCACTCGGCTCCCCCCTTCCTCTCTTTTTCCGTCTGTATTGGGCAGCATAGGATAAAACAGGAGCCAGGTGAGGAGAGAGAAGGGAAATGGCACATCAACCTGGAAGGGTGGTAGCAGAGAGGGCCCAGAAGGCCACCAGCCCTGTTCTCTGTGCCCACGTACCCAGGTGGTTTGCCTTAGGACCTCAAAGGAAGGTTTCAGATTGGCTCAGGAGAAGGTGAAAGAGACAGACTTGTAGTCAGTTGCCCAGAAAGGTCAGGGCTGACCTAAGGGAGCAAATAAGAACAAAATGAATGAGTAGTGCTGGGTTCGGCGGGGGTGGGGAGGGGCACAGGAAAGAGGGGCTATGAGTCACTGGGCCAGCTTCAGAGCGACGCCTTCCCCAACAGAGGCCGTGGAGGCCGTATAGAGGCAATGCAGAGCAGGAATACCACGGGCACTGACCTGGGAGGACATCGTTAATGTTCCGCTTTGGGGCCTGAAAGTGCAATTTGGACCACTAAGCTGGCTTAATTTTTAGTTAATGAGTTGCTAAGTAATTCATCTCACTCTGCAAAAGTAATTTGAAATTGTTTATGAGAATTACGTCTGATAACGTAGTTAAACTTGTTTAAAAAAATCAGTACCAAAGAGGAAAAATTATAAATTAAAAGTAAAATGTTTCTTAGGAGGAAAAGTAAAATGCCATATTCAAGCCACGATATCCATATGGTTGCTATAATTAGGCCAAACGTTTGACTGTATGCTCCCTGGTGGCCAAAGGGAAAAGAGAAATACTACTGGCTATGTAAATTTTACCTTTCTTAGTATGGAAACATTATCTTAGTATCTCTGGGACAAAATAAAGCACTCCTTAACTCCTCATTTTAAAGTAAGTTTTCCATCTGATGTTCTACGTGGAAGACACAGAAATCCAGCGTTCTTCTAACAAAAGTCTCCCTCTGGTATTGTATTGTTTTTCCACATTAGCTAAGGAAAATGGAACTTGTGCAGAAAGAGCCAAGCCATCATAGAGTCCAGGTCCTTGTCTTCCTTGTCTTTCTCTTCCCCAGACGTCTTGTGCGTGCTTAGGCTGGGGAACATCTACCTCAGCTTGCCCAGAGCATCTGCCGTTTCCAGAGAGCTTGATTTTTCTGGCTTCGGGAGCTTCTCACAGGAAGGGGTGTTGTGAATATCTCACCCAGGGAGGACTTTCCCCTTTGCCAGGACTTTGAGATCCCCGTGGGCCCCAGGTGTCTGGGGTGGGGGGTGCTGTTTGCCAATGATGTGCCTGCTCCTGGCCAGCATCCTTTCCTTGCCTCACTTCCGCCTCTGCTTCGGGCACGTCCTAAGGTCACCTCCCAGATCCACTGCACTCACTCAACTCTGTCTGGGAAACCCAAATTAAGACAGATTGCCTTAGAGGCGTTACAGAATCTACCAAGGACCTCATTCTCACTTCAACAAGAATATTTCATTTTATTTACTTATCGGAGCTTTGAAAACAGTACCGTGCTTTCTCCCCCCCCATACACATAAGCAAGGGGGACCCGGTCTGTGCCTGGTGTTGTGATTTCCTTACGGAACATTTCTGGCTCCCGCCGTGAGCAGGCAGAAATCCCATCAGGCTCCGGAGAGCTGAAGTTGGGGCCGCGTGCTTCCTGCCTGAGGAGCTGGGTGCAGCATGTCGCCCCCCCCCCAAAGTAACTCCGTTAAGTTCTCTGCTGAATGGAGTCATTGAGTATAAACTCATTACATTTTCGAGGACAGCTGCCAAATGCAATTGATTTTTTGCTTTAGAACAATTGATTTCTGACAATAGGCAGATGAAGGGCCACTTGTCTACCGTGGCCATCCCTGGGTTGTGACAACAGAATGGAGCAACTGGTCTGTGGGAGCTCATCTTTCAGAGTGCTGGGGGCACAGGCGGATGCAAAGAACAAACACTCATGGCATCGGAGGGCGTTTGCCTCTAACTGAGGGGCTGGCGATCCAGGGGTGTGCTGGGTAGTTGCTGGTGGGGCTGATGTGGAATCTGTCAGAGACACCTGTCTTTCATCCCCCCGCCTCTGTGACCAGGTAAGTGAAATCGGGTGCCAGCTATGGTGCTCTCATAGAGCCTGGGGGAGGTCCCTCAAACATGAAAGACACCCACAAGCTTTCTGACCCAAGCAAGGCTCCCCTTCTCTCCCAGCTGTGACCTCAGTCACAATTGAACACCCTTTCTGCTAGTGTTGCTCACTGCCCACGTGCACAGAGGGGAAAAGGAGGCCGAATTTGGATTCCTGGGTTGAATCCTGCTTCTGCATCGTGCTCACTGTGTGCCTTTTGGCAATCTCTGTGCATCTCAGTCTCGTTTTCTGTAAAATGGAACTAATTTGCCTTGTATAATAGTTGTAGGCCTCCAATGATCGAATCCTTGCAAAGTATTGGCCTGTGGCTGTGTGACCTTTACCTCTCTGAACTTTCCACTTCTCTTGTGTTTCAAACTTCATAGCATAGCATTAACTTCAGAGTTCATTGCATGTCCCTCATAGGGTTGTTAACTAGATAAAATACACGAAACCTTTATTGCAGGACCTAGCATGTAGTAAGTGCTCAGTAAAAAATAGCTGTTAGGACTGTGGTGGCTGTTCACCCTTCCTTCCTTCCTTCCTTCCTTCCTTCCTTCCTTCCTTCCTTCCTTCCTTCCTTCCTTCCTTCCTTCCTCCTTTCTTCCTTCCCTCCTTCCCTCCTTCCCTCCTTCCCTCCCTCCCTCCCTCCCTCCCTCCCTCCCTCCCTCCCTCCCTCCCTTCCTTCTTTCTTTTTTTATTTTTGTCAGTTGAGGGGCTTGAATTCAGGACCTGGGCATTGACCCTGAGCTCCTTTTGCTTTACCACTTTGAGCCACAGCACCACTTCCAGTTTTTTGATGGTTTATTGGAATGAGAGTCTCACAGACTTTCCTACCTGGGCTGGCTTTGAACTGCAATTCTCAGATGTCAGCCTTCCAAGTAGCTAGGATTACAGGCTTGAGCCACGAGCGCCCAGCCACAGACATTTCTTGAGTGCTGGGTGTGCCAGAACAGCTCAGGCAGAGTGATAGACTCCTGGCCCCTCAGAGAGTCCATCCTGGAGTGAGGATGCTGACTGAGCAGGACGACCACTAAAATACAGAGCGAGCCCAATGCTATGTATTCTCAAGAACCACGGCAGCACCTATACCAAAAGTAGTTGTAAGGAAACAAAAGACCTGAGGAGTGGGAGGGTAGGGCTGGGGCTGGGTCACCAAGATCTAGAGAAGACCCAGCTCAGACCAGAGGCCACACTGCAGATCTGGGACACATCCCAGGCAGCCTGGCAGACGCCTTCTGTGGGGTGTGCAATCCCAGGGGCTGCTTCTTGGTCCTGGGATGGGTTCTTGAGGAAGGGGTGAGCCCCCAGGTGCCACCAGGCTCCTTTCCAGCTGCCTTGGGGAGTGGGAAACAGAATGAGCGTACTTTCCAGAAGGGCCCTTTTTCCAGGAGCAACCTAGAGGGCGGAGTCATGTGCTGTGGATCCACACTGCTGTTCACCTGGCCACCACACCTGACCCCTGCCCTGCCGTTTCCTTCTGAGAAAGCAGCAAGGGCCTTCAGCAATCGCCTTCAGGGCCTTCTGCCTCTTCCACCTTGGTGTGCACTGTAGACCCCTGCCCTCAGATCTTGCACCTCAGACCCATTCCACCCACCTACGGTACTCTGAACCCCCTCCAGGTACAACGGACTCAATGCACCCTGACTTGACACACTCGAACCCCCAACCTTGGATGCTCAATGCTCTACTCTGTCCCCAGCGCCCCACATCTCTGCACCCCACCCAGCTCTAACACATGCACTACCTGCAGAGACCAGCAGTGTCAGGCAGGGCTGAAGCAGTCCATTTGGAGGGCCTTCAGGAAATACACAGAACCGACTAGGCCTAGAGCTGGTTCTTGTGGAGACCATGGTATTATTTGGGAGGCAAATGTTAACTTCCCAATTGCCCTATGATCAAAGGGGTGCTGGGCACAAGAGTCCAGGGAGGGGAGGGTCATGGAGGAAGGCTCCTATTTAACCTGGTAGAGAGCCATTGAGGGTGGCTAAAGGACACCTGACCAGCAGGAGGCAGCAGCACCCTGGCCAGGTCCTGTCTTCCCTAGATGTAGCTGGGACTAGTGGCCACCTGTTTCCCTGGGGCCCTTGGGTCTTCCAGGCAGAGACTTGGGCTTGAGGGAGCAGGACGGCTAGCTTTGGCCCCTCTAAGATGGATCTAGGCTCCCCTTCTCCTCCCCTCCCATTCATTCATTCATTCATTCAATTCAGCTATGCCCGCTACATTCTGTACCTTTGCTTTGTTCTGTACCTTGAACTTAACCACAGAAAACAAAACATATTCTGGTCCCTAGATCAACAGAGCTTAAATTCTTGTTGAAGAGAGATGGCCAAGGAAACAGGCCTTGTCACCTCTGGCCCCTCCAGGCTGGGGATGGTCACCCTTAGTTCTTTCTGCCACCCAAAGCCGGGCTTGACTACCCTGGGCACCACCTGGTTATATCTGGTCATTCCTGGTTCTACTTAGGACTTGTCTAGGCATGAGAGTACGGCACCACTCAGGCTGATGTGGTCGCTGGAACTCTCCTAGGCTGGGGCCTGGCTGCTCTCATTTTCCCAGAGCAGCCTAAGATGCAGGGGTCGGCAACAGTTACTTTCTGAGCCCAGTGCCCAGGGGTGCCTCTACTGCTCTCCTTGCCCGAAGCCTGGTTCGTGTCTCCAGAACCACACTGCTCCTCTTGCCCACGGTTCTGGAGCCGGGAGGGGCCGTACCTCCGCCCCTCATGTGTGGTGTGGAGCTTTGGAGTGGTATTTTCTGATTTAACATCTGCGTGTGTTTGCTACAGCTTTTACTGCCTTAAAAATGTTTTCTAATAATCCCCAGGTGTTTCTCTTGCATACAATAGCCTGGCTTGTTACAACCCAATTAAATCCTTATTTGAGACGCTTAATTAAAACTCTGAACAGAACAAGCCATAAAGCTTGTGCCTTGCCTGCTTCATGCCAAAAGCGCCTGTCCCTTTCCCCACCGCTACTTCCTTCCAGGGTCTGCCCAGGACATTTCTTCACTTCTGGTTTTGGCCTGTTGGGGCGGAAGTATCCAGCTTTGTCCCTTAGGTGGCCCTTGGAGGCCAATCTCCGAGACAGACAGACCCAGGGAATGGCTCTTGGAGCCGTGAGGTTTTCAACTCCCCACATGGAACACGAATCTTTTGCCCTCCCCGCTCTTAAACCAAGTTGCGCAGCCTCCGCACCAGGAGCATTCTGTTGTAGAACTCAGGACTTCACACTTTGCTAAGCACTGGAGGAGCCACACTCCTCCTCACAACCGGCGACACTTTGGGTCAGGCAGTTCTTAGTTGGGGGTTGCTGTCCTGTGCTCTGCACGCTGCTTAGCGTCTCTGGTCTCTACCCACATGATGCCATTAGTTCCCTTTCCTCCAGTTGTGATCACCAAAAATGGTACCTGACTGGCAGATGTCCTCTGGGGACAAACTCACCCTCTATAGAGCACCATCATGCTAAAGGAGAACCAAGAACAGTGGGCAAGCCTGAAAGCTGAGCTCACCACCCTCACCTCAGGAAATTCTACCATACTCGGGGCTACAGTCGCCTCTGTTCCTCCCTAAGTGCTAGGAGAGTGCTTGGTGGGGGAAGCTGAATGGAGGGCAGTTATGCGGGGAGGGGGGGGTATTTTGCAAGCCCCGGGCTAATCTCTGCCTAGAGCTACCTCTTCTACCTATCATCCTGGCCTTTTCTCTTCCCCTGTTTCTTCTCAGCTCAGGACAGAATGGAACCAAGTCCCTTTGAGTAGCCCTCTAAGGGTAGAATTGAAGGTATGGTGGCCAACTCATCTTGATTTGTCTTTGATGTTTCTGGATTTAGCACTGGAAGTCCAGGTCTTGGTAAGTCCCTCTGCCCTGAGCACACTGGGACGGTGAGAAAAGCTTGCCAGTGCTCAGTCTATGAGGGACTAAGCAATCACCATGAAATCACTGCCATGCAATCATCTGGTGCACACAGGCCTCATGCCCAGCCTGGGTCAATCTCACTTTAGCTCCCAGGCCACTATGACGGGCATTATGAGCCTTGTTTGTTGGATCATGAACTGGGCTCAGGGGTACTTGCCTGCGGTGAAAACATGAGCCAATGGAGAGCTCAGGTCTATTCCAAACTGGGCTCTCCTGCTCCTTGCTCAAAGTCTTTCCCATAAGCTCCTGGAAGCAGGGCCTGGATACCCGGGGTTCTGATCCACAGAGGGCCTTCTTGGCCATGGCTGACCAGGAGGCAGTGTGTGCTGCCTTCCTCGGGCCAAACAGTGGCTGGCAGAGACAGGAAGTGGCCATGTTGAGAGCATCCACAGCCCAGTACAGAGCGTCTCCACAGCCCTTGACTGACCTGGTGACAATCCAGTTCCTCATGCAAGGAGAATGTGATCTGAGGAGTCTCCCAGGACCTAATTCTGACCAACAGGAAGAACTGATGGAAGAACTGGGGAGGGGGCCAGCTTGGGATGGATAGGCCTAGGGAGGGTACAGCCCAAACCTCAGCAGGGGACATATTGAATCTCAGGGGATACCTGAGCCGGATCCTCTGGCCTAAAATGGATACTTGGAGAGGTGGGAGGTGGCAGTATGCAGTGGCCTTCCAGCTTGGTTCTGCCAAGGGCTTCTTGAAAAAACGTTTGAAACAAAATTGCATCTTCTCTAAACTTCCGGGCTGGGGTCGCCTCCCCTGGCTCGGGGATTCAGGCTCTGCTCTCCTCTAACTGCTCCCTTTCTCACCCTCTCCCCTGGTCACCCGACCCGCAGGTAAGGCCAGAGTGGAGTGGGGGGCTCAGGAAAGACCTCAGGTGCACACGGCTGTACGAGATCGCTTTACCTCCCTCCTTACCTGTGAAGAAAGCCAGGCATACGCGGATCTCGGAGACGCTTTAAGAGCAAATCTGATTTAATAAGGGAGGGGCTAGCAGCTGATATAGTAGATGGCGACGAGAAAAGGGCTCATCGACCAGAGAGCTGGCGATAGGCTGGTGAGCTTGTTATAGGATCCCCTCATGAGCTAACGTCACTTGGATAGCGCCACCCCAGGGGTGAAAAGCCCGCAAACGGGGAGCACATGGGCTGGCGAGAAAGTTTGGGGGCTGGTTGCAAAGCCAGTTCTTCTGGTTCCGGACCCAGAGAATTGTGGCCTGCTTCCACATTCCCCCAGGGCTGGGGGGGAAGGGCGGCATCTCCGTTGCCCTTCCCCCTCAAGGCCAAAGCTGAACCCCAACACTAAACAGATTCTTTTTTTCTCTTGCATTACTCCCTGAGCAGTACAGTATGGCATCTACTTATTTAGCATCTTTATTGTATTAGGTATTAGGACTCATCTAAAGACTAGGGGAGATGTAGGCAGGCCATATGCAAATACTATACCATTGTCCCTAAGGGATTTGCCCTTGCATTGTGCTGTCCATGGAGGTGGGGGGTTGTCTTGGAACTAATTCCCCACAGATCTCCTCGGACAACGAGGTTGCAGACCGATCCAAGGAAATAGGGGGTTTAGAATGATTCCCCAAGAGACTGTGTTTCATGGGAAGCTCTTGGGAAACATTAGATTAATAGAGTACTCATTCCAAGGTTAGAAAAGAGGAGAGGGTTGATCGGGAAGACATATGCACAGTGACATGATTCCTGGGGTGCCTACGTCCCCAGGAGGAGTTTCAAAGGCTGAGCCCTTGAGGCAGTGCATAGACTATGTCTAGAGAAATGATCACGAGCAGCGTCACCGGCTGTTATGTACCAAGTACTTAGCTGTGTGCCAGGGATAGGGCTGAGTGTTCTGCAGAGCGTGGCCTGGGTCATCATCCTCAGAGCAGATCCACTGTGGGAAGCATTGGTCAGCTCCTGTGTTCAGATCATGAATCAGGGCCACACATAGAGCATGTGGTGGGGCAGGGTTGGAGGGACTCCACAGACCTGGGCTCACTTCCTTCTTGCTGTGGCCTTGGGTTAGTTATTGGTCTTTACTAGAAAGAAGGTTGTGAGTTCATTCATGAGCTTCAGCACATGGTGTGTGGCTTGCGCTTAGTACATTGGAGTTTCTGTCCCTTTAATAGCACTGTGGGAACAGCTGCGGTGAGGGGAAGGCCCTGAATGGGCTGTGGAGTAGGAAGAGAAGGCAGCAAAACAAGGGCCAGAGGGGAGTCGAGTCTTTTCAGTTTCTATTGAGTACAACAAAATGGCTTCCTGTGGATGGTGACAAGGGACACCGAGGCACTTCATTCACTCCTACATTGCTTTTACCCTTGAGGGGAAGGACAGGAACAACCCAAACCTCAGGAAGATAAGCAGTCTGGAGGGGAGCCGTGTGAGAGCCCCCAGAAACACAGGGCATTTGACCGACATTGTTGAGTGACTGCTGGTCAACCTCAGAGAACAACATGAGGGTTTCCTGGGTATCCTAAGAGGGACTGGAAAGTAAAGCAGGCATTGCAGGGTGGGCACCAGAGGGAAGGGGTGGGCCAATAGAATGGATGGATGAGGGTGACTATAGTTGTAGTACTTCATATACGTGTATGGAAATAGAACAATGAAGCCAGTTGCAATTATCTTAAGAAGGGGGAGGAAGGCAGGATGGTGCAGAGAGCTGGAGAAGTACTTTTGATCAGAGTAACATTGTATGCGTATATGGAAATGTCACCATGACCCCTTCTCCCTTGTACAATTAATATGTGCTAATAAAGAAAAAAAGGGAGAGGAGGGAATTGCTTCCTGTTTGTGAGTACTTGGGCCCATTCCAGACTCTCCATAAGCAGAGACAAAGCTTGAAGACCCATCTTATGGGATGTGCTGTATTAAGTTCAAGACCAGGTTCTACCATGCTCAACTTGCTTCATGGGCAGTTATTAATTCAGGCAGCATGCCTGAATTCAAGAAGGTGTTGGGATTAACCTGTTGCTCTCCTTGGGCCCAAGATGAAGAAATGCAAATATTTTAGTCATTGAGTCAGCACCTGCATCCCAGGAGGGCCAGCTCATGGAGGTGAGGTTTCTTGCACAAGGGAAGGAGTTCCTGCTGGAGAACCACAGGGCTCTTCTCTCCATTCACACGCATTGGGTTTATTTGGGTTGCTAAAAGCATGAGTTCTTTGGCTATCTTGCAAAGTGGAGGTGGCTAGGCAGGGCACATGTGCATAGGATCAATGAGAAGGTGTAGGAGTTAGGGCTGGAGCAGAGCAGAGGTGGAAAGTGGCTCATGGCTAGGGTGCTGCTGTGCTTTCCGCTGCAGGAGTACCCTCAGCAGGTGTGTGTTCCACGGGATCGTATCCATGGTCATCTGGGCTGGAAACTTCTGTTTACACATTGCTCTGTGCATGGGGTCTTCCATGGCCCATCTACCCTCTGGCCTAAGGCCTTCCCCTATCCTGTGCCAGTGGCACCGCTGCATTTCCGACTTGAGATTCCCAGGAGAAGGAATCGGATGTGGGGCCGTCAACTTTTCCCATCAGGCCATTGTTGGTGGGCCCTAGTCAATTCCAATCACCTGAAGCTTGGGGAGGGAGAGAAAAGAGGGTTACAAGAGGCAAAACAAAGGTGCCCAGGCACTGCCCTTTGCAGATGTATGGTTGGAACACAACTCCTGTAAGTAATACTGATAATTAGTGATTTTTTTGATGGTGTGGCAGGTATGTGCATGCTTATTAAATTCATGTGTGATGGGAAATTGTGGGGAAATTGCAATTACATTGGTGATAGGCATAAGATTTATAAAGACCTTGATGGAGTTGTAGTTTGCAGGAAACTACTCTGTCCCTCTGGCAGATATGTGTGAAGCTCCAGCCTTCCACAGCTCCCTTGTGGTCTTCCTCAGCTCAGCACATGTCATTGACAGTGACAATCTTGTAAGTGCCCCCCTGGTCTCTTGCTTGTGGAAGGCTCTCCTGGGACTGACACATTTAGCCAGGTGATAGTAGCAGAAGAAAGATGGTACCTGACAGTCGGGTTCAGAATCTATTTGGCACGAATCAGAAGGCAAAGAGGTATCATTGAAGTTTGAATGAAAGTGTTTAGGGTTTTTTGTTGTTGCTTCGTTTTTTGTTTTTGGTACGAAGGTTTGAGCTCAGGATCTTGTGCTGGCCAGGCAGTCATCATAACTCTTGAGCCCCTAAATTTTTTGCTTTTGGTTTGTTTTTCTTCAGATAGGGTTTAATGCTAATTTCCTGCCCACTCCCACCCTGCACCTGGCCGGAACCTTTCCCTCCTGAATAGCTGGAATTACAGGCATATACCACCATATTCAGCCCCGGGTTTGTAGGTTTCCCAAGGAAGTGTAGAATGAGGTTCACTGTGGTAAGGCAACTGAAAAGACTCACTCCCAAAATTCTGGGCAGCCTTATTATAAATAAAGAATCTATAACAGGAGGTGATAGCCTCCCCACCCACCCCACGCCCCCATTACTCTGCATTGAGGAGAACAGAGCAAAGGCATTGCATTACATTCTTGCTACCAAGAGTTGGAAGGGGAGTTCTCAAGGCGTTAAGCTGACTTTATGGAGAAATACTAGGTGTAAGACACTATTCCGTGAGCGCTCCCTGGGTCCTCTCACTCATCCTCCCACCAACATTATTTCATGAAGCTGTGGGACAAAGAAGTCCAGCAACTGTTTTCAGGTGACTCAGCCTAAAATAAACTTGAAACTTGGACATTTGCCCATTACTGTAAAGGTGGGAATGAGGAAATTTAATGGCCAAATGGTTTGAGGACAGAGCCCCTCTTATAGAATAGGCAGAACCTGAGCTCTTTGGAAGGGTTTTCTGAAAGGAGAAAGGGGAGGAGGAGGAGCTACAGAGGTGCTGAGCAAATCAAGGTGCAATACATGCAGATAAGGAGCAGTCACAGTGAAACCCCTCTGTCCAACTAATGATGCTAATGAAACTGTAAAAAAACAACAACAGCGACCAAAATAAGGATTCCCTGGCTTAGCCCATTGAGTGGAGTCAGGACTCTTATCCCCACTGACAGGACAGAAGACCAACTTTGAGAGAGGCAAATGACTTTTCCAGAGTTACTGAGCTGTGAATGGCCAAGGCGAATACCCTGACTACTGTCAACCACATGGTTAGGTCCCGTGGAATCAGAGAGGCCACGGTAGCAGCCTGTTGGGAGAACCAGGTCATGAATGGTCAGCCTGCCACAAATGGGCTGACACCCCTCACCCCTCCCAAGATGGTGAAGTCTCCCTGTCTTGATGGTGTATCAGCCGGGCCTGATGATCTCCAGGCAGGGGGTTTATAAGGACTGGGTCAAGGACCTGCAGCCATGGCAGAGAAGCAAGATCTGGCCACATGCTGCTCACAACCCAAGCCTCCACTCACCTACCAGGAGCCCTGGAGCTGCCATGACCCTTCATGGTCGAATTGTTCCGGGAAGAGAGGGGAAGGCCATAGGTCTGGTTGCCTCTCACCCTGTCCTCAGCCTCTCTGAACAAGCATGGGTAATGTCTGGTTTGATGGAAACTGGATGCAAATGCTCTGGGGAGTTCCAGCCAGAGCAAAGCAGGGACTCCCCAAACTCAGGCCCCTGTCCATGCTGGCCTGCTCACGTCAGGTCCTGGCACCTGGGCAGATGCCACCAGCTTGGTAACCCTCTCATGCCTTCTTCTATGACTGAGCACTGGATGTCCCTCTTCTCATACCCCCTACATTCTCTGCCATTGCAGATTCATCTTTCATGTCTGTGCTGATGCTTCTAGAATGTTTCTTGTCTCCCTGTTAGCCCACCCTGATATTCCAGGAACACCTTGCATGTCCCATATGCAATATACTGACTTATCCTCTGACTCCAGGGCTACAGGGCAGTAAACAAGGTCGCTACTCACTAGCTGTGGTCTTGTAGAGTGACTTTGCTGCTCTGTGCCTCAGCTTTCTGTTCTGTACAGTGGGATGATGCTGTTCTGCCTACCTCATACCATGGTTGAGGGTCTGCTGCTGAGCTATAGTGCATTAGGACTGGCTCCTGAGTACTTCAGAAACACAGGCTATTTTCATGACTGCTCATGAGGGTTTTTGAAGTCCTGGGTAGGAGCACTCAGTGGTGCTCCCTCATGCTTCACATCCCAGACATGTCTCCTTTTCGCCTCCTTCTATCTTGGGCTTGCACCTCCCAGCCTTCCCCATCACCATCTGTCACCGCTCGCTCCATCTTTCACATCTTTTCCGGGAGGCCCACACAACTCATCCTCTACTTTCAGCCACCAGAGTTTGATTCCCTATCACGAACATTGCATCTCTTTGTGTGTATCCTTCTATGTCCCCTGATGTCCTCAGGAAAAGGTCCAGCCTGCCCAGGTGGGCATTAGAGACCCCATCTCACCTCACCATGCCTCTCTCTCAGATTGCTTCCTGCCTGGCCTCCAGTTCCTGGGTCTTGCTTCCCTAAACTCCTGGCTTCTCCCTCATGCATCGTGCCTTATGAGCTCTCTCCTTCGATGCTTTCCTTTCTTTGAAGTTGGTCTCCCTTAACTCTCACAACTTAAGAAGGGCGGAAATGGCATCCTAGTCATCTCATGGCCGGCATCCATCTCACTGTAGACATTAGTGATGCATTACTCTTTCCAGGGAGCGTATGGCTCCACTGTCTATAGACTTGGCTCTGCAGCAAACTAGTTTTCCTTCTCTTCTGATCCCAGAATCCCATCCCTCCCTGGAACTTGCTGTCACTGTCAGAGCCCTCAGCTTGGTGGCACAGTTGCCTGGTTGCTCCCTATCTGGGGCCAGTCTTTGTGCCCACATCCATGCCTAGCCTCCCTCTTCAGTGGACCTCCAGATTGCCCAGTGCCTTCCTTCATTCACTAGCAAGAGATAGAAGGTGTTTTGTTTCCCTCCTTTTGTGAATTGGATCCCAGCTCAGGCAGCTCCCTGGGACTCAAGTATTATAAACAGAAAATTAATGAGAGTTGTCTAGGGTAGAGCCCTGGAGTCCAGATGCTTCTCCAGAACTTCTGGCCAGCCCTCCTCACAGCTTCAGAGCTGAGCTGGAGCTGGGTTCCCCGGGCCCTGGGAGGTGGGCACATGGTCGGTTCTGATACAAGGGCACGGGTCCTCCCAGGTGGGGATGAGAGGCAGGAGCTAGTGATGGGGAACCCAGACCGTGGTCTGGAGTGGAAGACATCTTTGTGTCCAGTGAGCACAATGGGGGTAGCATAAGGATGGGTGGACGGGCCTGGTGACAATGGGGTCTGCTCACCTATCCAAAATGTGATCCCAAGAGAGATGGCCAGGATTGCTGGGCAGGGGCTTAGGGCCTGTCCTGGCAGGTCTGGGGTTCTGGAAGGCTGCAATCAGGACAGTGGGCTGTGACCCAGGCAGGAAGCAGTGGTGATGATAGGCAGCTGGGCTAACTGACCCACCATCCTCCCTTCCTCCCTCCCTCCCTCTGCCCTCCCTCCTTCCGGCCCTCCCTCCCTCCTTCCCTTGGAAAAAGCTGTTCAGGCTTCCCCAGCCCTGAGAACAGAGCAGGAGAACCTCAGGTCTGCATCCTGGGATCTTAGCAAGGCTCAGAAGGGCTCCCTTCTGCAGGGGGCTCCACCTGGGGCCAGTGATGGAGAGATTACTCAGTGGAAGGACATGGCTGGCATTTTCCTGTGAAGGGAGCTGGGGTTTAGGATTCCTTCAGGCCAACTTCACGCAGGGGACAAGCTCTGCTCCCCCACGACATGCGGGACCTGTGGACCCCAGGTGGCAGAGCATAGCGTGGCCGGCCTGGGAAGCGGACAGGTGCCAGCCTTGGTCTTCCAGGAGGATCCCAGCCATCCAAGCATGTGATTTAGAAGGGCCGTTCTCTGTCAGCTCACTGTGCCACTCTAGACTCCAAGCAATTAACCAGCCAGGCCCTGGGGAGGAGCAGGCTCTGGCAATCAGGGTAACCTTGACCTCTTTTGTTCTGCGCAGCCGCCTTCTAACTCTGGGCTCCAAGGTGCTGTGTGTTGTTGAAGGACACCTCCTCCCCAGCAGAGAGCGCCTCCTCCTCCTTCTCCTTCTCTACCTTCTCCTCCTCTTCCTTCTCTCCTTTTCCTCTTCCTCCTCTTCCTTCTCTGTCTCCTCTTCCCTCTCTTCCCTTCTTCCCCCTCCTCCTTTACTCCTTCTTCCTTCTCTTCTTCCTCCTCCCTCTCCTCTTCTCCTCCTCCCTTTTCTTTCTCCTCCTTTTCTTCTTTCTCCTCAGCCAGCATCAGAAATGGGGGCCAGAATTCCGGGCCCAGCTAGAAGCTGGCATGCAGGGCTCCAACCCTAGACAGCTGACCTCCTTTGGCCTTTACACACTAGAAAATTGCCTGTGGCCCTGGGTCATCTTTCTTGGAGATGCTCAACCTCCTGGGTCATGTGTGGTTGTGTGCGTGTGTTTGTGTGTTTGCATGCTGCATGCAGATACGTCTGTGGGTGGGGGAGGTGTGGGCTGTGCTGAGGTTGGTGGGGAGGAGCTGCGAGCTGAGGGGTGTGTGGGGCTTGAGTTTTAGGATGTGGTGACAGCCCTCCCCCTCCCCCTCCCTCCACCAGGCCTGTATGTTTCAATACTTCATTGTCGGTCCTGGTAAAGCCTTTATTTATAAAGCACGGGTGTTTCATTCAGCTTAACTGAAAAGGCCTTTAAATCACCGCAGCTGGGAAGGACTAATTGCAGTTAGAGTTGTCAAGGACTCTCTTGTCTGCTTTTGCCATCTGTGACATAGTGAATGCAAAGATCATTTTAAACATAGGCAGTTAATGTAGAGAATAATTGGAGAGCTTTAGATATTTATGGTAAATTATTTAACTTTATAGTTGAGTTTTATTGCCTCATTATTCTATGTGCGAAGAAGAATCCTGGCGTTTCCTGTGACTCGGCACTTTGTGGAGTTTCACTTTGTAATGCTCAGGAGGAGAGTTGCTCTCCCTCCCCTGCAGGGGCTCTGGCCACCAGACGGTTCTCCCAGGAGAGAACTTCCTGGCCCATGCCCATCTGCCTGTAGTCTCGGCTTTCTCTCACCCTGCTATCCGCGTCTCTGGGCGGGCCTCCTTCCTGCTGCCCTATTGGCTGGATGGCATCGCTGCCACCTGTGGCTTTACTTCTGCCCTACCGTGGTCCCCATCGTGGGGTGTCCTTGCTGAGGTTTCTCATTTGCATGGAAGCTCTTAGGAGCCTTGGTCCTGGTGCCTTTCGTGTGCTGCCGGAGTTCTTTTAGGGTCACCTGAATCTCGTCCCGTCTGTCAGCCTCATTCCTTGACTACTGTCCATGCTTGAGTTTGACCAGCTGCTGAGATTTCAGAGTGTCTGCAACAGAAGTCTTCCCTCCCCCCAGAACACTTCCTCCCGCTGCACCCTCCATGCTCTGGTCTCAGGGGATTCTGGCTATGGGCGTCACAGCTGATACCTTGGTAGCTGTGCCTGTGGCTTGTGGCTCTTACATTCCAGGGTTTTGCTATAGCCACACTGAGACCCACACGGAGGGCCTTTTCAGGTAACAGGTGTAGGAGCCACCTTCACCCAGTGATGCACAGGAATGAGAGGATATCACCTCAGCCCCCTTGCTATCCGGTGAGATGATTCTGGGGCACAGTCTGCTATGTCCCCCATAACTCCCATTGGACCTATCTCAGGTTGCCCTTGACCATAATCTGCTCAGCTTGGACTGACCTCCAACTCTTGCTCCTCTGACCTCTGCCTCCCCAGTGCTCTGATGACCGGTCTGTGCCACTTGGTTTCTTCCTTTGAGTTTCCTTTCCTTGTCTGTCTTCTGTTCCCCTTCTTCACCAGTGTTCTCTAGGACAAGCTCCCAAATAAACTGTGTGAACTCAGCTGCGCCCATCTTAAGAGTTACTTCTGGAGGACGTCTGCCCTCTCTCCCTCACTGGGCTTAGAGCTGGGCAAGCCTATTGGCTTACCTTTGGACGTGGCATGTCTGTTGCTTTAGGTTCTGCTTTCTGTAGTTCAGAATTTCCGTAACAGGGTAAGGGGAGTGCTGACCAGGGCTGCAGCGAATTCCTCAAAAGGCAGATGCCAGGAGCTCTGTTGTCAGGCTGTGTCCTTAGGTGGCAGGCTAGGGTGACTTTCTTTTTCTTTTTCTTTTTGCCAGTCCTGGGGCTTGGACTCAGGACCTAAGCACTGTCCCTGGCTTCTTTTTGCTCAAGGCTAGGACTCTACCACTTGAGCTACAGCACCGCTTCTGGCTTTTTTTCTATATATGTGGTGCTGAGGAATCGAACTTGCAAGGCAAGTACTCTACTGCTAAACCACATTCCCAGCCCGGGTGACTATTTTTCTATGAGTCTCTGTGCCTATGTCAAGGTCTGAATTGACTTTCACCAGGGTTGAACTTAATGTCTGGGGGAGGATTTAGTCTGAACCCCAAAGTTATTAGTTATGGAGCTAAAACTGTCACACAAGACACCTCTGAGGTATGTTGGAATGATCTCTTCTTGGTCCATGGCTGGAAGACTGCCACTCATTCTTCAAGACTCAGCTTAACTGTCACCTCCTCTGCCAAGTCTCTCTCCAGCTCTCCTCCAGGCTTTGGCTGAAGTGTTTTCGCAGCTTTTTGTTCGTAGCTCGGTAATTGCGCTTATCACATTGCCTTCTCATTTATCTGTCTCCATGTCTGACCAGGCTGGAGCTCCTCGAGGGCAATAACGGTTTTGATTCATCTTCTGTGTTTCTAGAGCCCAGGGCCTGGGCACAGCCCCCTCTGAGGGAGCATGGCCTGAATTAATGAGTGGATGGATACACAGGTAGATGGGTGAACAGGCAGATGGATGGGGGACGGATGGACCGGTGGGTAGGTGAGCGGGAAGATGACGGCTGACTGTTGTAGGAGACATTTTGTGTGCAAGCTGAGTCTCAGGGTTCAGAGTCACTGGCCTCTCCAGTGTATCCTCTAGGGCCGTCAGCACCTTAGCTTTCTCCCTGAAAGTTCAGGAAGGTGGAAACAGTCAGGGGCTCTGATGGTAGGATAAAGGCTCTGCTAGGCTGAAGGGCGGCATCCCTTCCTCTTGTGTTGGGTGAGAAGGAAGGGTGTGTGGCTAGTGTCTAAGGAGCCCTCTTAGCCCACAGTCCAGGGAACCAGTGTGCTTCTCCACCATCCCTGCCCTGCCCTCTTTTCAAAGGCCCCACATCGAGGAAGGGGAAGCATGTGATCTGAGAGGGGACATCCACACCCTTCCTTCCTTGCCCAGAGAAACTTTGTGGGAGATCAGACAGGGAAAGGCCCCCAGGTATTACAAAACACAGTTGGAAAAAGGGAAAGGAGCTCACACACAAATGTCAGAGACCAATAGCAGCCTGGAGGGCTTTTGAGATTTAATGACAGCAGTTGGGGCCTTAGGGCACAGCCTCTGAAAGGCTGCCTTCTGCCACTTGACAGTTGTGTAATTGAAAGGTTAGGACCCCCGGCCTTCTCCTGGTCCCTGGAGGCTGCAGGGAGAAGCTCATCCCATTGCCATACCTGAGACCTCTCCCGGGAGCCTATTGGGAAGGGGCCAGGGCTCACATCTTGTGCCTAGCAGGGACAAGAACCAGAGACATCCCCTTGTCTGCACTGGGACCCATCACAGCAGTCCCTTGAAGACTGTGCTATATAGCACCCGGGAGGGAGTGGGAGGAGGGAAGCTAGGAGGTCTGGGGCTGACAGGGAGAGTGCTCCAGCCACCAAGCAGTACCAGATTTCATGTCCTTCAGTGGCTGGGACAATTGTGTCTTGAAGCCTAAGGAGGAGACCTGCACATTCTGCCTCAGTTCCCTCCTCAATGCCCATCCTGCTGGGCCACTCAGCACCTGACCTAGCCTCTCCAAGTCCAAGAGCCGCCCAACCCCCACTGTCTTGGACGCTCACTCTGGGGGTGACCTTCTTACAGATACTGTCAATGCCTGGATGTCCTTTTCGTTTCTGCCTTTACCCCCAGCCTGTGACCACTGGGCTGGGGTGGTCTCTTTCTCCCTCCTGTCTAGCCTGGTTTTGTGCCCCCTTGGGTGCTCATTTTGCACATCAAGAAGTCCCAGAGGCCAACGCATCTTGGTGCATTTCACCTGCACTGGTCCACCTTGGGTTTTCCTGACCCAGGCTTCATACCTTGGTACCACATGGTCAGATGATCCAGGCACCCAGTCTCCTCCACTTCCTGCTGTGGAGAGAAGGACTCGGGCTGCCCTCCCCTCCCCTGTGACAATAGACATCCAGTGCCTCCATCTCCCCTCTGTCCCGGCTGTCATGCCCCGATGGTTTGCGGCCTCCTTACAGCCTCCTATCCTAACCCTCCACTTCCCAGAGCTGCCCACCCAGATGTGTGCATGTGTGCGTGTGTGTGTGTGTGTGTGTGTGTGTGTGAGAGCGAGAGAGGAGGGCGGGGTAGGGGTGAAGGATTTCTGGCTGTCTGAGGTCACCTGCTGCCAGGAGGACCAAGCTTTGTCTCTTCCCTATGCTGCCCTGGCTCCTGCTGGTGTGAATGGGGTATGAAAGAGTACAGTGTGAGTGTGCTGGGAAGCATCACGTCTGTATGCGGTGGGTGGGTGTGCAAGTGCAAGTGTGCACGCGTGCACATGAGAGAATGCAGGACACAGTGTGGGACAGTGTGTAAGCCCGTGGGGGTGTATTTGAGTGTGAATGTATGAGTCCATGTGTTGTTTGCTCACATGACAATGCATGTATGTGGATGATATGGGGGTGAGGGATGGCATGTGGCTGCTGAGTGTGACATTGCAAGTGTGCACAACTTGAAGACTAAGAGCCCCACCCCCTTGTGTGCATGTGTGTGCAGAGAGGTGGCTGCAGTGTGGTTGGTCTTGTTCATGCCTTTGTGAATTCACACTTGGGCTTCCTACAGAGTACTTGCTTTAGGCCACAGGCAAGTCCCCACCTGTGGCTGGGCAGCAGCAGGAGATACAGAGACTAGAGCTCAGCACCCAGATAGGGCTGGCACCCCGTAGATGTCCCGTAAGTATTGGTAGACTGAAGAACAGAAACCGAACAATCCCATAAATAAACCATTGACTGCGACACCCACACTCTGAGACCATGTATCAGAGGAACCTAATTTAAACTGGCGGGGGCGGGGGTGTCAGGAAGGGCCTCCATGTTGAAGGTTCTTTGCTGTGAGCATCATGGGATGAAGTAATTTAGAGCAGAGGGCAAGGGCTTGGCTATAGTACCCAGCTCTGCTGCTTAAGGCTTTGCAGCCTTGAGCAGATGCCTGGACCTCTCTGTGCCTCCGGTTCTAGGAAAGGGGAATGACCATGGTCCTGCTCTCCTAGGCTGCAGAGAGGAGTGAAGACGGTAAAGCCTGGCACGTGGGCAGCGCTTGGTGAGTGTCCCCAGCATTCACAGTCCGTCTCCTGTGTGTCACGTGGACATGTAGATGGGGGAGAATGTGTATGGGACAGAGCTGATGTGTGGGTGTGGGTTCACACATCCTAAGGTGTGTACTTATGTGGGCTCATGCACATGTGGAGCATAATATGCCATGTTTGTGGGGAAGAGCATGTGTGTGTGCACGCGTGTATGTACGAATTTCATGCCCATGCACTCCCCCCCCCCCACCACCACCAGAGGCAGAGCCTAAGGGCACAGGCTCTTGGGCTGTACAGGAGGCCGTGCTGGCTGCTCAGTGTGCACGTGTACGTGCACGGCTGCACGCCCATAGGAAGGTGTGTCTGGGTGTGAGGAACTGTACGCAATGGTTGATGGGGTGTTTGTGCAAGGGGGCAGGTACCTGTGCCACAAGGGGGGAGAGGGGCTGGAGCAGGAGCCACCGCAGCAGCAGGTGGGCCCTGGAGACAATGGTTTTCATTGCCTGTGGAGATGATGGGGCCCTGGGGAGCTGTCAGGGTTCCTCTGAGAGCACCGGCAGGCTTCCTGCCCTACTTGTTGGCCAACAGCCTTTCTAGGCCTCCCTACTTCTAGCCCCCTCCCTCCTTCCCACCACCCCTCCCTTTCCACCGAGGAAAGGCTCTGGGCCCTGGCAGCCTCCAATTCTCCACGAACAGTGACTCGCTTGGGAGGTCAGTGTTTGCTAGCCCAGGAACAGAGCACTGTGGCCTCACCAGATAAGTGATCTCATGCTGTTCTTAAACTTGACCCTACAGCAAGTCCTCCCTCCCTCCCTCCTTTCCAGAATTCTCTCTTTTTTTTTTTTTTTTTTTTTTTTGGTGCCATACCATTGGGCTTTGAATTCAGGTTCTCCTCTTCTCACTCAGCTTTCTGAGCCATGCCTCTAGTCTGGCATTTTTCTGGTTAATTGGAGATGGAGTCTTACAGGTTTTTTTTTTTTTTTTTTTTAACTGGCTTTGAACTATGGCCCTTAACTCTGAGACCCCAGAGAAGCTAGGATTTCAGGTGTGAGCCACCCGTGCCCAGCTTGAGTCTGAGCCACACATTGAGTGGTAAGGACCCCGGGCTTTCAGCTGAGGACTAAGTGGATTTTCCCAAGGACTCCCTGTCCTCTAGTCCATTCCTTTTCGGATAGGGGCCACTCTGACTACAGAAACCATGGGAGCCAGAGCTGGTTGCCTAGGGCCTGGCTGTGCATCCACTTCAGCCTACCTTCCCCTAC
The DNA here is from genome assembly GCF_023159225.1 of Perognathus longimembris pacificus. Classification (NCBI taxonomy): domain Eukaryota; kingdom Metazoa; phylum Chordata; class Mammalia; order Rodentia; family Heteromyidae; genus Perognathus; species Perognathus longimembris. Next base: position 23,542,639 of record NC_063167.1, on the reverse strand, counting down.
CCCAGCCCTGCAAACTGGAGTGAGCATTTGTGGGAAGCACACCGCTGAGGGGACCTTCACTGGCTTGGTTGCACTGGCAGAGATGGTGAGGCCATGAAGGAGACTGAAGCCTTGGACAGTTTATGGGGGTGACCTGGAGGCAGGGCAAGGGCAGAGGATGTTGGCCACCTGCAGCAGCTCCCCAGGCTGCCTGGCACAGCTTGTGCCCATTCCCTAGGGGCCTGCTGCCCACTGCCAACTGAGCTAGTGGCATTTGCTGCCGGAAGTACATCCATCCTCCTGTAATGTTGGCTGGTTTGCGGCCCAGCTCCTTCACCTGGACAGTTGGCCTCAGGAGGGAGTTTGTTCCATGGCAGGTACCGAGGACTCAGCCTGGTACCTACTTCTAATGGATGTGCGAGCACACCCAAGGCAGCTTTTGCGTGCTCCTCGGAAGAATGAAAAAGAGCAAGAAGGAAAGCGCGAGGGATGGTGGCCCACGCCTGGAATCCCAGCCACTCGGGAGGCAGAGACAAGAGGATGGCAAGTTTGAAGCCACCCTGGGCAAAGGCAATGGTGAGAACCTGACTCAAAAACAGAAATAAGAACAAAAATGGTTAGAGGCATAGCTCAAGAGATAGAGCACTTGCCTAGTAGGCATGAGGTTCTGGGTTCAATCCTTAATACTGGAAAGAGAGGGAAAGGGATATGGATTCATGCCCCTCTCCCCACGAAATGGCTAGGCTAGATTTTGGGAGGTGAAATGGGGCCCAAGACAAGCAAAATGGCGATACAATCCTGGCTGTGTTCCCTGGTTTGGTCACTTCTAAGCGGTGTGCTATTTGAGCAGAGCTGTAGCCTAAGCATTTGTATTTTCTAAATATCCCTCTAGCTACTCTAGAAATTGAGATGGGTTAGGGGCATGTTTGTTTTCTGCTGCTTCCCCCACCGCAAAGTCAAACTCGAAAGGGAGCTTCCTGGGGAAGTTAGGGAGTTCACACTGGCCCCCTAAGCCGGAGGCCAGCTGCCGTGGCCATGTCAAGAGGCCTTGCTCTCAAGATGTGTGTGACCATGGCGATGACGGGAAAGCCTGTGAATCAGGACTCAGAAGAGCAATTGCTCTCTCTCTCCCTCCCTCCCTCCCTTCCTCTCCTTCTTCCCCCCTCCTTTCCCTCTCTCTTCTCTCCTCTTCCCCCTCTCTCCTCTCCTCTCTCTCTTCTTTCCCTTCTGCCCAATCTCAGTAAATACAGTTTCATGAGCCAAACTTGCTTTCTCTTCCTTCATCCATTGTAGCCCAAGGCTCTATACTTCATCTGTCTACCTACTTACCTACCTACCTACCTATCTATCCTGGTGCAGATCATCAAATTGATCCATAGGCTCCTGAGGCAATAGCACATGCTTACTACTTTAAGTGGCTGGAGGTTGGGAATGACTTGTTACACAGCAATAGCTAACCAATACACCTCCCTTCAGGGGGAATTCTTGAGTATTCCCCAGTATACGTTCAGACTGGTTTTCTAGTGTAGTCTGAGAGCCTGGGGAGGCCCTCTGAGGCAGGACTTAAAATACGGTTGGACTCAAGTTGCAATGATGACTTGGTATATTGATGGATGCCCCGTAATCTGGGTGCAGTGTGTGCCAGGCACTGCACTTCCTGCCACTTACAGAGAATTTGCTGTAATGCATTGTGATACATTAGCATAATAATTGCTAAGCATTCGCAAATGAATAGCTCAACTGACTGATGGATTTTGTACAGAATCTGTGAAGGTTACATCCAGGGTGAAAACATTTCACTGTGTCAATGAACATACTTAATTTTTCTGGAAGTGCTATTTAAATTGCGTTGTGCTGTGACATTAGCATAACAAAGACATAATGCATCCGTTTATGCCGTAGTAGGGAACACAGCCATAATCAGCGGACACGATGGGAGGGGCAGGGAGAGGGGGCCCTGGAGCTTCGAAGAAGAGCAGCCCCATTGGGTCTTGTGGCCAGGCAGGGGAGGGCCCACCCTGCAGGTCCCGCCCCCAGATCTGGCTCCAGATGGGGCTCTGGGGCTTCTGGCAGCAGGGTGGATTTTGTTTATTGGCTTGTTTCCTTTTCACTGATTTCTCTCTTCTCACTGCTCTGGCCACCAAGTCCTGTTAATGGGTGGGAGGGTCTTGGCTGTCAGCACAGAAAGCTCAGGAGAATTAGGAAGAATTCAAATCTGGCAGGATTTATCCACCCCCTTCAGCAGGGCAGGGCAGCCTCCCTAGAATCAGCCAGCTGGTCCCAGGAAGTTGTGCCTTGGGGTCTTCCATCTCTCCAGCTCCCTCCCTTAGAAATGCCATCAGAGCTGTCACAGGAACTCTCACAGGGGGATGGCTTTATTACCTCAATTTTCTACATGTTTCACATATCTGGCTCTTCAAGGGGAAGTGTTTGGGGGAATGAGAGAGCCTGTTAATTGAGCATCTACTGCCTGCCAGGCACGGAGCTATTTTTATAAACAGCAGCTCAGCCGCAAACAGCTGTGCACAGGATGGAGGCTGTGCACAGGGTTATGGGATCCAGCACTGGCTTGTTGTTGTTGGTTGTGGGGCTTGAACTCAGGGCCTGGGCACTGTCCCTGAGCTTTTCTGCTCAAGGTTAGCACTCTACCACTTTGAGCCATACCTCAATTTCTGGTTTTTTGGTGGTTAAGTGGAGATAAGTGTCTCACAGACTTTCCTGCCCTGGCTGGCTTTGAACCTGGATCCTCAGATCTCAGCCTCCTGAGTAGCGAGGATGACAGCTGTGAGCCACCAGCTGCCAGCAAGCACTGGCTTTCTTTTATGCAGAACCTCTCAGAACCTTTAGCATAATAATGATCTTTCCAAAAATTTCCAAGAGAGAGCTGGAAGAGTTTTATACTTTTCAAGCAGTGGAAATTGGCTTGTGAGAGGAAGGAACAATTCCATGTGTTACTTTATAAGGACTCGGTAAGTTAAGTATTATTAACCCCATTTCAGAGCTACAGAAATGGAGCCTTCCCAGGGATGTAATCTGTACGGAGTAAGCAAGTGGCTCCCGGGGGATTTGAATTCATAGCCACTTGATGCCAGTGCCCTGGGGAGGAGGTGGACCAGCTTCCTAGTGGGAGGGAGGGACCTGGCAGCCAGACCTGGGGGAGGGGCCAAGCTGAAGGCAATCGCACATGGATTCTGCAGACCCCAGTTGTTCAAGGGGATCTCTAGGGTAGGTCATTTGAGGGTCATGGTGCTTTGGGGTGCTGGGCTGCTATGGAATAAGCAGGTGAAAGACCACTCTGGCTTAAACCCAGGTCATCACTCCGACCCCAAGAAAGGAGGCATAATCAGAGATCCAGGAACCACGGAGAGGGGACAGGCACCAATCATCTTCTCAACCAATAGCCAACCTTGAGATACAAGGAGGAGTGGGCCCCCTACTTCCTGAGCTCTATTCCTCAGGCTGGGGGGTCTGGAGGTCTAGGGAGTGGCTGAGCTTCCAGGGTGGGCTCCTCTGCCCTTGCCTGTCATGGTCTCAGGTCTGTGGGAGTTGGGGAGATTTGCATGGTACCCTGCCCACCTGGCTTTTCCCTAGAGGTAGAGCTTCTTACTCTACGTGGATCATCACGTGCTTTCTAAGTTGGCCGAAAATTATGGAGGCCTTCCCAGGAAAATACACATCCATATAATAAGTCACATATAACACGAGGGGTTGTAAATGCGTCAGGATGGAGCCTAGGTTGGCCCTCCCATCTCTGCCTTCTCCCTGACAAAAAGGAGATGGCAGAGAGCCCTCTGTTGATTCACAAGGGCTTACCCAGGAGACTTGAGTTGGCGTTCAGAGACTCTTCTCCCTTCCAGCTTCTGCTCTGACCACCCCTCCTCAAACTTCCCACAGCCTGCCCCCTGCTCCAATCAAACAGGACAAGTCACCACTCCCAGAACACAGCACAAACCTGTCTCTTTTCTGTCAGAGTTGGAGCCTCCTCATTTTGATCTCCCACCTTCTAGGACATGCCTTTGCTCACTCCTCCTCCTCCTCCTCCTCCTCCTCTTCCTCCTTTTCCTCCTCCTCCTTTCTCCTTCTCTTCCTCCTCTATTGTTTTCTCTTCCTTCTGGGGAGTGAACCCAGAGCCTCATGCTGGCTAGACAGGTGCTCTACTACTTGAGCCGTGCCTCCAGCTTCTTTTGGTTTTGGTTATCTTGGAGGTAGGATATTGCATTCTGTGCCTTGACTTTGATCTTCCTGCTTTTCCCCATGTTGCTGGGGATGACATGTATGCACCATTGCACGGAGCCATTGTGTTGGGGACAGCAGGTGCACGTAACGGCACACAACCATTGATGAAAATGGAGTCTCTCACATTTATATGTCTGGGCTGGCCTCAAACCACATTACCATAATCTCTGCCTCCTGTAGCTAGGATTACAGACTTCAGCCACTGTGCACAGCTCCCTGCTCACTTCTCATTCAGTGCTCTTCCTTGGCACATTTATTTATTAGGTTGCATGCTGGGATGCAGGCAGACCGCTGCCCTTGTGTGGTCCGCAGGCCAGCACAGAAAAGTTAGGGAAGTGGGTACATCACAGGTGTTACAGGCACAAAGAAAAGCAGACTGGAGGCTTCCTGGATACATACAGTAATGGCATTTAATTTCTTCTAGGAGACAGTTTCTCCAACTTTGCTTATTTAAATTCTACCCTCTTCCTTTCTGCCGAATCAGCATAACATCCACTACCATTTACTTCCCATTGTTTTCCTTTAAATAAACGTTGAATTGGCTCACTGATTTGCTTTGCTTTGTCCTGAAGTAATATTATCTATGGAATCATGGACCCTAATGTGCTATTTATAATCTCTAAAAAAAAACGTAAGTTTTTCATTATGGTAAAAATGTACATAATGAAGTTACCATTTTTAAATATACAGTTCAGTGTTGCCACTAGATACACTGATAATGTTGTACAACTGTAACCACTATCGGTTCCCAGAACTTAGTCATCATTTCAAATAAAAACTCTACACCTAGCAAAACTGCCCTCCCTCCTTTCCCTCCCCCAACCCAGCCCTTTGTAACTTCTATCCTACTTCCTGTCTCTATGACCTGGCTTATTCTATTCTGGGTGCCTCATATAGGTACAGAAATAAACATATGTCCTTTTGTGTCTGGCTTATTTTACTCAAAATCTCTTTGTAGTACCCTGTATAGAGTATCCATCATTCCTTTATCAGACTGAACAACATTCCACTGCCTGTATGTACCATATTGCTTCTTCATTCATAGGAAATGGACATTTGGGCTACTATGCATGATATTATATTTTAACAGATGCCACCATCAACACACAATAGAGTAAAAAATAAGATGGCTACCTATGATCACCTTTCTTTTCTTGAAAGTGGAAGTTCAAATAAGGGCGTGAATAGCTTATCTGAGAGGAAATAGGAGTGGAGAACATGAGACAGGAAAAAAATCCAAACCAGTGACACCCTGAGCTAGTTATTGCTGTGGGCAGTTGGGGCTCAATGTTAATAAGTCCTGAGGTGCCGAGTGGAGCAGACCTCAGAGTTGTCCCACTGGAGCGCAGGGGAGCTACCTAGCTTTATCCCACCCAGCACTCCAGAGCAGCCGAGCAGGCTTCCCTAAACTCAGTCAAGTAGAGAGCCTGGCCAGAGATCTGTCCAGTATAACTGTGCTGAAGTCCAGTGAGCACAGAAGAGGTGGCTTGCTATGTCATAAACATCTGCTACATCATCTAAAAAACATTTCTCACGTCTCATTAATCCCTGCTTGGATAGGCCTGTCCCATAGGACATGTGTGTGCTACCAGACAGGATCAAGCTAGTCAACATGAGAAGGCTGTGCTTGAGGAAGGAACAACTCAAGCAGTCTTCGAGTGCAGATACAGCCAGCATGTCTCCTGGGCAGGGGACTGGCCATTCTATTGTAAGAGCTGTTGGTAGCCTAGGTATGTGTGTGGGACCACTTGGAGATTCACCTTTTCTCTGTTGTCGTGAGGCAACACCAGACTAGGACAGCACTTGACTTTCTTCCTCGTTCCCTATGGTGGGAGCCTCTCTGGTTATTGTATTACTAGGGTCAAGAGTCACTTGGTGCATCCTCAGAGTTGACGGTAGTGACAGCTGGAAACTCTGGGCCTAGGACTAGCTGGGAAGGCTAGACCCGCCCCCCTCAATGTCAACAAAGCTTCCCCAGACACACTTTGACTACCTCCTTTGGTCCCCAGTGCAGTAAGAACAAAAGAGCACATGGATTTGGGACCTACCTGTATCACCAGCTAGCTGCAGGACCTTGGGTATCACATCTTCTTTTAGCCTCAGTTTTCTAGCCTGTTGAATGAGAATAAGAATATCTAGCATGCCATACAAATGGACAGTAGGCAAATTCTATGAATTTTGTTTGTTTGTTTTTTTACCCAAGGATGTAGTCAAGCTTTGGAACTATAGGAAGTGTTTCACACCTAGAAATTTCCTTCTCAGAACTCTACCCTCATCTCGGCTCCCCACTTGAACCTAGACCAGCCTGCCTGAGGGGAATGGAAATAACAGACCCTTCCCTCCCTCTGAAGTGCACTGGGGGCAAGGTCCCTGAACATCATCTATTCCCTCATCTAGGAGCAGAAGCATGGGATGGATCTGTTACTTCCCTTCCAAGATGGCAGATGTTGGGAAGGATTGGAGCCCCCTAATAGGTTCTATTTACTGCCAGCCAGGCTCTTTGGGGCCTGGGAATGGAGTGCAGGGCAACTCCAGCCCCTGTAAGGTTCTGATGGGCAATTCGCAGGGTTCTACGGCCCTGTGGAGTCTCCAGAAATAATAGCCTTGCTGAACACAACATATGGTAGAACCCATTCCAGAGATGGAGGTGAAGCCTTCCAGAGTGGTCCAGTTAGGAGGACATGTTGCTGCTAAGCCATTTGCCAGCACCTCCTCCAAGCCCTCCTCCTGCCTAGTCTTATGACTCATTTCTGGTGAGAAAAGTTTGGTCCTGAGCAAAGGAGTCTCTACTCCCACCTGGGAGTCTTAGGCCATAGAGTATTAGAACTGTTGTGGGCAACCCAATAACCTGCCTGAGAACCACCAGGAAATTTTACAAGACTTCAGCCATCCCAGTATAACCTCCTTATCCTCCCTAACTTCCAGCTCCAGGAAAGCAGAGCAACTTGCTCATTTCCCACTCCCTGTCATGGCACAAAGGAGGACTTGGAGAAACCCAAGCCAGAGTAACCTAGGTAAAAATCGACTCAGCAGGCTCTTCTAGTCGGATGGTTTCAGAATGGAATAGCATTAGGCATGGCTCGATCTAAGGAATCAAGCCATTACACACCTCAAGTTTGCTTCTGTGAGATCTGCACGTGGCCTCATTCTCTTCTGCAGCACAGACTTTCCTCCATTTGTGTGGGAAGATGTTTCTCCTGCCGGCTCTCCAACTATCACACTATCCAAACTGGTCTAGTCTTGGTACTGTGCCCAACCTGGAGACCACGCTTGAGGCATGGAGAATGACTCTACTAATTTGCCAGCTTGGATACAAGCCATAGGTGTGGGTTGGAGGAAGAGTACCATGATTGACAGCTCCACAGAGTCATGCCAAAGAATTAGACAGAGTTCATCCTGGAGGTCCAGAGAGAAGTTAGCCAAGGTCACACCACAGCTGTGTTGAGGTTAGGCAAGTTATGCTTTGCGTGGCTAGTGGATTTTCACTGCTCTGCATGGTTCTGCAGTGAGGGCTTGATAGGAGCATGTTATCTCCTAGTAAACTACTCCTGGGGCTTGCCTTGTGGTCCAGGGTGTCATGAAACAAAAGCACAGTCTTCTTGTGGAGTTGCAGGCTGTTTGGGAAAGGAAATAATGAGAAATCGATGCAAAACCAGGAGGAATGTAAGCACTGCTTCAGTCTCTGGCATGGTTCATCTCCTAGTGAGCAAGGCAGACCCAATCCCAGAATTGGGTCAGAGGAACAGTTATCATGTGAAAGAGTGGGAGACGGAGGATAATGATTAGGGGCCAGTTTTTGAAGATGAAGGAGGTCTGAGTAGAGAGCCAGGCAGAGAAAATGTTCTGCTAGTAATTCACTGACCTACCCAACCATTGGGTCCATTTGTTTACCTTTTATCCCTCCTGTAAAATATTTATTAATTGTACTTAAGTGCCAGGAACTGTATTTTTCATGGTGATAAAAAACCATCAGACGTGAAGCACATGGGATAGCACGAAACTTTTGTTGGTGGTGAGTGTATGTGTGTGTGTGCACATGTACTGGGGCTTAAACTCATGGCTGTTCCTTAGCTTTTTTTGCTCAAACCTGTTATTCTACCCCTGGAGTCACAGCTCCACTTTTGGCTTTTGGCTGGTTAATTGGACATCATTGTCTCATGGACATTCTTGTCTGGGCTGGCTTTGAACCATGATTCTCAGAATCTCAGCCTCCTGAGTAGCTAGGATTACAGGCATGAACCAGGAGCCCTCAGCTACATGGGGGTAGAAATGCGGCTTGGATGAGGGACCTTAGGATTTCCCCTAAGGTAATGGAACCTGGCATGGTGAGGTGGTCCTACCTCCACCCACAGAAACAACGCCTTCTAGGCTGTACTAAGCATCTCAGGAACAGAGAGAGACCATCTGCAGCTCTAACCACGGGGGGAGAGAGAGAGAGAGAGAGAGAGAGATCTTTTCCCAAGTCCAGAAACTATCATTGGTTAAGATTTCCTGTCACCTCCACCCCTGCACATTCTTGTCACGCCTCTGTTGTCTGCTAACACTGGTCCCTGGGGAATAGCAGCTGACATGAAGAGTAAATGTTCAGTTTCCAGATGTTGATCCTGATATCAAGTGTCGTCATCCAACCTGTTCACCTTCCCCTTCCCACAACCAATGAGGAAGAGACTGTGTTACACGGTTCCTCCCTGTCAGATGAGATTTAGCTACAGTACCCCATGGTATGGTTTGGGGATGACCATGATTTGTGCTAGCCGGATTATTCTTGGCTCGTGACAAAGATGCTCTGTCCATCTACATTTTTGCAGGGTTCCACAAAGAATTCTTTGATTTGGGGGTTGGGCTGTGCCCCAGATGGATCTGAGGAGACTTAAGTTAAAGCCTAAAGCCAGGACCCAGGCCCTCATTGGATGTGGTAAACCTAGTGTCTCCCTCTGTGAACTCCATTTATCCTTCTGGAATCTGTGCCAGCACCCCTGCCTTGGTGAAGTCTCCTGGCATCCTTAGGAAATACCTTTCTCCACCAGAAGGGCCTGGGGTACCTTGTGTACATCTCTACTCCACCAGGTTTTCCGTTTCTGTGCTACCAAGGCCTAGCAACAGGCCAACCACGTGGTGGATGCCAGCAAATGAGGAAGGAAGGGAGGGAGGGAGGGAGGAAGGGAGGGAGGGAGGGAGGGAGGAAGGAAGGAAGGAAGGAAGGAAGGAAGGAAGGAAGGAAGGAAGGAAGGAAGGAATGAATCTACCATAGACTTTGTTTGTGGGAGATGGTTTATTTGTCATGATCAAAATTATTTGTGTGTATGTGCACTGCTTGTGAGGTTTGAGCCTCTTGCTCAAGGCTATGGCTCTAACACTTGAGTCCCACCCCACTTCTGGCTTTTTACTGTTTAATGGGACTAATCTCCGGGTTTTTCCTGCTGGGGATAGCTTCAAACTGGGATCCTCAGTTCTCAGTTTCCTTAGTAGCTAGGATTACAGATGTGAGCCACCAGTGCCTGGCCTAAGATCAAAATTCTTAAAACGAAAAGTTACAGCTTCGTTCCAGGAACAGACTTGCCTCTCTCTCCTTGTTAACTTGTCACTGGTCTGGCAGGGAGCGTGATGGAGTGTGGATGGCCAGGTCAGGCCCCTTCTGCTGGTTTCCCAGAGTTGGGGCTTCCCTGAGCTGTTTCAGTCCATTTCTGCCCCATTCTTGTGGCTTTCTTGACTGGTTCCTGCCTTGCTGGGAATTTCTTACTCCGCCATTGGCCAGGGACCTCCAGGGTTGATTTGAGTGGGTGAGTCAGGAGATGTTTTCTGGAAAGGTTTGTCTTGGGTTATCAGAGTCATCTGGAGAAAGAAGGGGTGGCATTTGCAGTCCATCCCATTCATCTAGCCTGCTTGAGGGAGCAAGAAGAGCAGCATGTGGGGGTTGGTACCACAGTGGGCACTGAATTCATTTGCCTCCCCAGGAGAAGGTTAGAAAGGCTCCATACCTTGGTTTTTGTCCCTGGGATGAGTCATTCTATTTGCTCTAATTGTCAGCTGTCAAATGACAGAAACAAGTGTGTCCCAGATGGGGGTATCAGTGCCGGTTCCTGAGGCACCCGCTGCTGGGGAAATGGGCTTGGGTTGCTCCTCATGGAAAGCTTGCCAGGGCCCCCATCACCTGGCCTGGCCCCACTTGGAGCCATGTCTGTGGCTGTGGCTAGGGAGTGAGAGGGGTTTCAGCTGTAAGGAGGAGGTGATGACTGTAACAGAGTCCCTGCACGTGTGAAATGGTCTGTGTTCCCATGTCCACCAGAAAGGAGGAGCTATAAGTTGGGCCTTTGAAAGGATAGGTAATAGTATTACTTGAGCTACCCAAAGTCAACCTCCCTGGGAACAGGTTAAATGCTTCCTGCTCCTGGGAGGGGTATGGGTACCAACACCTTGTTGAAGGCCGTCAGAGGACTTCTAGGAATGTGCTATCCCAAAGGTCACTAGGTATTTGTCCTATGGGACAGTGGTGATGGTAGGGTGGAGGAGAAAGGAAGAAAACAAGGGACAAGAAAGAGAATGTGAACAGAAATACAGAATCAGGGAGAGATAGAGGCACAGGGAGGGAGGGAGAGACTGAGAAGGGATGGAAGAGGAGGAGGAAGAAGAGAGGGGGAAGAGGAAGAAGAGAGGGGGAGGAGGAGGAATGACGGCTTATGGTGGAAATTTCCAAGGATGCTCCTGCCTGTAAGATACAAGTACAGATGGGAGTCTGGGAGATGAGGTCAGTTCCTTTACAAAACCCAACACCCTGCCAACAGACCTTCTCAGTCAGCCTGGCTCAGAATCTGGACTCTGTTTCCAGGTTCCAGGGCCCGGTCCCTTAGGGAAGGCTCACTGGACACAGTCAGTCATTATCATCTTATTACTATTTCCATCTGTTGAGTGTTCACTGTGGAGTAGATATTCTCACAAGTATGTGCTTTTGCTCTTCTCAACCCCATTATTTAGATGATGACACTTAGCCTTAAGGAATTTAAATACCCTGCTCGTGAGGGGCAAAGTTGGGCTTCTGATGCGATTTCATCTGGCACCCAAGTGCATCGTATCCCTTCTGCTTTTCACCTCTCACCATGCACCTTCTGAGAGCACCGCCTGAGGAATCCTCCTAAGGATTCTGTATCTGTACGCATGACTCCATATCTGTCAAGCTGGATTTTCTGCTTGGTTTTCCATCCTGCTTCCTCTTTTCCTCCTGCTCTGTTACTTCTCACCTTCCCAGATTGTTGGCTTTGGTCCTGCATCCTGGCCTTTCCAGCAGGCCGTGGGTTGACCCACCAGTCTCTGCTCCCTGCTTCCCAATATTCTTAGTACCCTGAGGTGTAGGGTTGTAGCGACCCCTTGAAAAGGGCAATCGTGCCCTACTGGGCGTGGAGGTGGGAACAGAAGGCCAGAAGACAACATCAAAGTGAGAAGCCCAGGAGAGATAGCACAGAACCAAGCCCACAGCCTCTGCTCTCAGCTGTCCAGAGAGAAGGGAGGACCAGGACCAGGACCTGGGGTCCAGAACGGGGGACCAGAAAGGCTTCCCTTTGCACCTGTAGGTTCCTATATCCTATCATAGCACTGATCGCACAATATCATCCCTGTCTAATGGTTAAACAGGCAAACTCCAGAGTCAGGGAGTCAGGATGGCTAGGTCCAAATACTAGAGCTCACCCCTGTTAGTTGTTGGGTGTTGATAGCATCTCCGTCCTCGAATTTCTTGGAAAGTAAAGTGAGACACCACGTAGAGAGAGGCTCAGCATATGACAGAATACTTGGTAATAATTCAACAAGTACTAGTGATTATTGTCAGCTGCGTATTTTGTCTTTACCTGTTTAAGATAGCATCCAAGGTCAGATGCTCCATGAAGGTCAGAGTGCCAGCAGGAGAGGGGCAGACTGGGCCCTGGAAGAAGGTTTCAGGGGGTGAGGGGAGGGTGGGGGGAGCCTAGGATATGAGCTACCATCAACTCTGAATTTGAGGGATTCAAGGGCAGCTGGAGATGTCTGCGCCTACTTGAATGAGGACTACTCCACTCCACAAAGACCGAGATCTTCCTTTTCAGTCCTAGACTCTCCTTCAAGCCAAGGGCACCTCTCACCTTCCCACCTCAGGCTGGGCTAACATGCTTGGGGGCAGTGAAAAGGCCAGGATCATCTCCGCCTTAGCTAAACACAGCTTCTTGGGAGCTGTCCTAGCCCTGTTCTGTTAAATCTTCTGAAGCCTGTGCTAGTCTAGCAATGTATCTAGCCTCAATCCAGTATAAACCTTGGCTGGTATGTCAGACACTTCCCCATAGCCTGTCTGGTCCCGTCCCTTATTGGAGACACCACAAATCTGCCACCATCTGTCACCACCGACACAGAACTGGACCTGTGGAGAGAGGTGTATATGTGGAAAGTAGTGCCCTAGGTGATGGATAAGGTACCCAAGCGTGTGTCAATGGCCGGATCTGCACCTTTGGCTAGCACCCCTCACTGGCCAGTATGCCTTATGGCCCAGTCTCTTGTGACTAAGGACCATATTTCTCCTCTGGTGCAAAACAGGTGTCACGGGTGGGGCTGAGAAGTGCTGCATCAGCATAATGCTTCCCTGGCTAATATAGGAGCGTGAAGGCTCATCCCTGGAAGGGCAGATTAATCATTTCCGCCCTGAGTCACTATCCTAGCCAGATTTATGGTGGCGGGAGCATGGGAGCCCCTGACTTTATGGTCTTGTAAATTACGGAGCTGCTTGTGCAAGAGGCAGGCTGGACTGTAAATCATGTGTAATTGCTTGTGAATTGGGAAACAAATAGTATTTTTGCTTAACTTACCCTCTTTACAATGTTTCTTGGGGAGTTGCGGCTGCACAGGGGACCTTTCACCTTCCTGGGACCAGAGTTCCCACAGGAACCGGATCTGAGTTTCTCAGAGCTGAACCCAGCAGGTCTGGAGGGAGGCCTTCAGGTCAAATGGAGAAGAATTGACTGCCATTGTCATCAATTCCTCTTTTAGGTAGGCTTAAATCACATTCTTCTGGGGCTCCCCTCCTTTCTCTCCCCATTTTGAATGAACCCCAAGGGTCCTATCTTACCCCTGGCTATGGCCTGTCCTCGCCAAGCTCTGGGAAGACAAAACCATGTGAGCTCCCGGGGGTCCAATTTCACTGCTTTTCCCCCACATGAAGGCAATGACGCGCTGTGGGCTGGTAAGTGGAGTTCTGTGTTAGGACGCTAGTTGCTTGCTTTTTCTATCTTCCATTTTGATAAAATGATTATTATTATTTTTTGTCAGTCGTGGGGCTTGAACTCTGGACTTGGGCTCTTGCTTGTCCCTGAGCTCTTCAGCTCAAGGCTAGTGTTCTACCTCTTGAGCCACAGCACCACTTCTGGTTTTCTGCTGATTAATTGGAGATAAGAGTCTCATAGCCTTTCCTGCCCAGGCTGGCTTTGAAACGAGATCCTCAGATCTCAGCCTCCTGAGTAGCTAGGGTTACAGGTGTGAGCCACTGGCACCCAGCTTTTTCTTTGTGTCACATTTCGATAAAATTATATCTATAATCTCTCTGTCTCTCTCTCTCTGCCTCTCTGTCTCTCTCTCTCTGCCTCTCTGTCTCTGTCTCTCTCTCTCTTGCCTGCCTTGGTCAACTTTGAGGAGTCATTAAATTTGCTGATAGGCAGCTTGCTAAACTTTAATTGAATCTCGAATCAAGGGCTTCTTGAAAGTTCAGCCTACAGGGGGCCATGGGGACTGAGTAATTCAGCTCCTTCATTTGACAGGCAAGGAACTAGAAGTCTGGGATGGTGAAGTGACTCGCCCAAGGTCAACGTTTGCATGAGGGCAGATCTGGGAGGAGAATAGCGTCTCCTTCCTTGGCTACTGCACACTTTCCCCTTCACTGTGTAAGGCCCCCCGGTCTTAGCTGTCACATGCGCAGCTCTGCTGTGTGCCAAACCTTAACGGGATCAACAAGCAGCTGTTTTATAATTGGGAGAGTTAGCAGCATTTCCAAACCTACTCTGGGAAACAGCCTCCATTCATGCGTTTGGACTGGGATGGTGGCACTATCTTCCTGCGGGCTCTGTATAGGGCTCCTTGGGTCCCTCAGGAGCTCCACTTTCCTGAGTTCTGCTTGAGTGTAGGCAAGAACAACACTGGGCATGTCGTGGGTTGTGGGGAGGGTAGTGGAGCTCGAGTGGTCTTAGATCCAGGCGATGCTATGACTCTCTATGAGTGTGGTCTCAGGTCAGTCACCTTGCCGAGCCTCAGTTTTCCTCATCTATCCAATGGGTACCAGGAGTTGTCCCTTACAGAGTAACTTGGAAAGACTTTCACAAGTGATGAAGGTGCAGGTATCTAGGTCAGATCCGGTGTGTGGGGGAGCCGTGACTCAGGCTGATTACTACAGGCCGGAGATGTCAGCTTCAGGTTGTGAGGATGGGGATGTATCTGTGGTTGCTGCATGGGGAAAGAGGCACAGAGGGGTCACTATGCAGAGGCTGCCTCAGGCCACATGGAGTTTTGTGAGCTGGTTTACTTTTAGAGTCCTCACTGGCCACACAAGATGGAGCTCCCTGGCACCCAAGCTCTCATGCGCCCTAGGCCCTCAGTTATCTCTGGATAAGACCAAGGGGGGACGTCACTGAGGAGCCCACCAGTGCCATCCCAAGGGCATAGCAGCGGTGCCAATGTGGGTACGTGGCCTGGTGTCTACAGCCTGTGAGTGGCTCCCTTTGTGCCCAGGCTGGGCCTGTGGCTTCTCAGAGCCTCCTGTCTCTGCTTGCTTCCCCTTGGGGTTGCTGTGGTCAGGGTGGGAGAGAGAGAGAGAGAGAGAGAGAGAGAGAGAGAGAGAGAGATCCACTCTGCTTCCATACTGTTCCTTAGCAGGGGAAAGTGTCTGACTGTAAATCCCAAACACTGCCCCTTCACTCTGACCAGTAAATTCCTTGTTCCTGGAGGTAGCTGGGGCCAACAGATCCATTCGGGGGGGGGGGGGGGGGGAGTGGGGGCCAGGTTGTATTGCATGCTTTGGGGGAGGTGGGGGTTCTTTCCAACAACAAAGAGGTGTGTCTGGGTCAGACCAACCTGGAGACGGGGGCCGTCTCCTTGGGAACTGTTTCTAAGGGAACTGGGCCTTCAAAAGAAGGCTCCCACGGAGAGGCCAGCCCCATCTTACTCCTCTAATAGCTCACAAGAATCGATGTTAAAAAAGCAAGGAGTTCAAATCTGGCTTCTCCTACCTCCCAGCTGTGCAACTTTGGGCAAGTTCCCAAACCTCTCAGAGCCTTTCGGTGTCCAAAGGGAGTGTGACGAATCATGGTGCGCAACCCGAGGAGCTTTGGCGAGGATGTACTGAGACGATGTGTTGCAAAGCCCAGCGCAGTGCCATCCACACAGAAGACATTCCTGGGCTTCCTTCCTGGCACCCAAGAAGCGGTCAGGAAGCGTGGCAGGTGTGACTTTCACGTTCCACCTGGTATCCACCTGGTTCCACCCTGGTCTCAGGAGGCTGAGCGGGGGGCGGGGGGGATTCATTCCTAGAGCTGTGGTGCTCTACTGCCGGCCTCCCACCTGCATGCCCCAGACATGCTGAAGGACACCAAATGGGCAGGCAGCAAGGGTCAGAGACTTGCCAGCCTGATGGAGTGGAAGTCTGAGATGAGCTCCTGTGGACAGACAGATGGGTGAGGGCACAGTGGGCATGCAGCCGACTCTTACCCAGGTCTCCTGCCTGGGGTCCTGACCCAGGGCTGGCTTGGCCCCGACTTGAGCCTCTCCTGCCTTCTGGTTCCCTTCCAAGTCCCTCTCTCCTCTCTAGGTCTCTGGGGCTCATCTCTGCCCTTTTAGTCCTTGCTGTCCCCACCTCCACCCAACCAAGGTGACTTCTGCTGTTTATCTCTTTAGTTTTCCCTCTTCCCTCTCTTCCTGCATATCCCTTTCTATTAGACCCTCCCCCACTGGTGTGGTCCCTCTCCTGGCCTCTCCTTGCTAGAGAGCTCAAAAAGATGGTGTGGTGCCTTGTCTCCTCCTCTGGCCTTCTGTTCCCTCAGTCCCTGTCTCTTGCCTGGTCTCCCTTGCTCTTCGCTTTGGTTGCTTACTCTTTCTCTTTGTCTCTGATTTATTCAGCTTCCTTCCCTTCCCGTCCCCCTCCTGCCTCTCTCTTTCTACCCACCTCTCTGCTCCTCACCTCTCTCTCCATGGCACTGACTCAAGCCTCTCCTATTCTTCTCCTAGGCCGGCTTGGGTTGCTCAGCCCTCCTTCTCTGCCCTACTCCATTCTCCAGGATCCAGGATTCCATTCCTTTCTGAAAGGTTGGCCTGGGGTGGGGACGAACCCCTGGGGACAGTCCTCAGGGGGAGGGGGAGAGGTGGGAGGAAGCCTGGGGTCCAGAGGCCAGGCCTCTATGCCTGTGGCTGTCCTGAGAACGGCCAGAGCTCTAGTTCAGGTAGGCCATGTTACTCAGCCCCATGGCAGATAGAGGAGTGGAGAATGCCTGTGTGGAGGACCCTGCTGCCTGCGTGGAGACGCTGCAGCACGTGCCCTGGGCATTCTCAGAACAACACCCATCTGCCATGATGTCTGGCATCATCAAGGCTAGGCCTGGGCGCACTTGCCCAGAAGCGCCTTCCCTCCTGGTCCCACCTTCTTTCCTTGAAATGTCTCTCTGTGTGGAACGGCTGTCCCTTTGTCTTCATTCCCACAGCACCCCCAGACTGCTGTGACAGACCAGCTATCACAGCATTCAAAGTCACCTGGTTGGCTTTCTCTGTCCCCCTCTACCAGGCTGTGCACTCCCAAGCAGGGACATGTGGGCTTCCTGAGTCTCTAATGCCTAGCACGGTGCTGGTGACAGAGGAGGGACTTACAGGTTCCTGGCTGTGGAGAGAGGGATTGCAGAATGAGATGTGACCACTTAAAGAAAGACACCTTTGCTTCAAAGGTCTCTAATTTAGCTCAGTGACTCTAGCTTGCATCTCTTGGCTTTCTGTTTTTTTTTTTTTTTTTTTTTTTTTTTTTTTTTTTTGCCAGTCCTGGGCCTTGGACTCAGGGCCTGAGCACTGTCCCTGGCTTCTTCCCGCTCAAGGCTAGCACTCTGCCACTTGAGCCACAGCGCCGCTTCTGGCCGTTTTCTGTATATGTGGTGCTGGGGAATCGAACCTAGGGCCTCGTGTATCCGAGGCAGGCACTCTTGCCACTAGGCTATATCCCCAGCCCCTTGGCTTTCTGTTTTTAAGCATTGGAGACTTCTCTGGCCAGACAGGCCTTGAGACCCACCCTGAGCCCCAGCCTGCCCTGGGGCTATTAGACAGAGGGCGTCTTGCCTCTGCCTGGGTTCCAGGGACCTCTCTGCTCACACTCCAGCAACTGCTCCCTTGGAGATTCTGCCTCTCAGTGCTTGCTGCTGTCTTTGTCTCTGCCCCTGACTGTCTCTCTGCCTGACACTTCCTCGTCCTCTCTCTCCTGGCTTTTTTTTCCCTCCTCTGATGGGATAATTATGCTAATCAGCCTGTCAGAACAAAGATAATTTGTGGTGGACTATTTCAGACTTTAGAATTCAGGCCAAGGCCCCTTTTTTGCTTGCCTGTGGATGCCCCTTAGCCTCTGGCTGTGGGCTTGAGCCACATAGGTCTGGTGGGTGCTTGGGGGGGCAGGTGGCTGAGGGAGGATGGGGGTATGCGCAGAGGTGAGCTTGTGTGTGGGTCCAACCTCCAGAGAATGCACTGTGGAAGTCAATGTCTACAGACACTGGCAGATCATGGAGGGAACAACAAGACCACTTCTGTCTCAGACAGAAGGGCAGAGGTCAGGTCTCTGTGCCTGGCTCCAGCTGGAACCATCCCAAAGCCTCAATGGTGGTGACATGAGCCTTGTGGTTCCCCAGCAAAGACCACATCACCATCCTTGATCTGTCTGGGGGCTTGTACTCTGCTCTCCCACCCCAGATCAACTAGGATTGGAAGGGATCTTGGGTACTCAGTCACTTGGTGGGGGGAAGCAGATGGTGAGCCAGGCGCCGCTGGCCCAAGCCTATAATCCTAGCTACTCAGGAGGCTGAGGTCTGAGGATTGAGGTTCAAAGCCAGCCTGGACATAAAAATGCGAGTCTTATCTCTAAGAAACTACTCAGAAAAGGCTGGAAGCGGTGCTATGGCTCAAGTGGTAAAGTACTAGCCTTGACCATAAGGAGGCTCAGGGACAGCACTCAAGCCCTGAGTTCAAGCCCCAGGGCTGGCAAAGAAAAACAAACAACACAATGACAACCCACACAAAACAGATGGTGGTAGACCAGGAACCCAGCACTGTACAGGTAGAGGACCAGCTCTGTGTCCAGGGGCTGGTCATGGTGAAGGGACCAGTCTGCGAGGAGCCAGGCTGAGCAGTTGGTAGTTGTGGAGGCACTGCTGTGGGGGGCTCAGGCACTAGTAGGGGTTCTGAGCTGCCCTGCCTGCTGTGTTCTCAGACTCTGAGCTAGCCTGAAGGAGCCTGGACTCAGCCCCAGAGTCACCTCAGGGTCCTGGAGGCCACAGTTGAGCCTGCCCAGGGCCCTCTGCACACCTCACTCTTCCCATTGGGGTCCCCATGGACTCCAGGGGGTCCTGTCATCCCTCCTGCCTCCCACCTCTGTTCATTCAGTGACGTTGCTCAGGATCTGCTGGCGTCATGTGCTAGGCTGTGCTCTGATGTGCAGACATGGTCTCTGTCCTTGTGGAGGGTGCAGATTCATGGGGGCCTCTCGGTCCCCTCAATGTTGAAAGTTCTCAGTGCAACCCCCCCCCATGTTAGTTCCCAGTCAATTCCAGTCCACCTGATGCATGTACAGGACTCAACACCCCTTACTGTAGACCTGTTGTTAGCACATCAGTTTCTACTGCAGACTTTGTGTGAGGCTGGGTGAGTGGGGTCTAGGTGAGTATTCGAGTTTCCCTCTGCCACCAGCAATCCCCCTTTCCCATGTCCATCTCCTTCTTGGACAGATAAGACCTTGCTCTACACAGCCTGCCTCTTATAAAACACCCGAGGGCCAGCGTCCAGCCTAGCCTCCATGCTCCCTTCCTCCCCTCCCTGGCTCTGACAAGCCAGCAGCTTTCTCTCTCCAGTGGGAGCTGCCCCGGGCCTTCTCTTCTCCAGCATCTTCTTCCATGTCACTCAAGACCCTCGAGTCTTCCTGCTCTACAACCTGCCCCAGCAGATGTGGTCCTGCCTCTTGGGCCCCATAGCCTCCAGCCAGGCTTCCCTGTGCCGCTGGGTGATACAGATGGGATGGGGACAGTTGTCGCTGTGGGCAGGGCATGGGAGGAAGTGAGGTGTTGGACAAATGAGTAAGCAAACGACCTGAATGGGTGCTATCTCTAAGGAAGGACCCAGAGCTTTAACATACCTTGACTTGGAGAATTGTCACATACATTAGATCTGTGCTCCCAACCCCTAGTGCTGTCAGCTGGGGGTTCACCGCTGGTCTCTGTCACCTTTCTTTTGCCCAGGACTTCTCCCCTGTGCTCCTTGGGGTTGGCTCTTGGGCCTCTCAGAGCCCTGCAAGGACCAGCTAGGCAGCAGAGGGCTGGCAGGCAGGGTGGGTGGAGGACCAGTGTGGCGGGGTTGTGTCCCTGGGCAGCCAGGAAGTCTGGGAGCCAGGAAGTCTGTCTGTCTGTCTGCATGAGGGGTGGAAAGAGGGAGTGAGCTGTCTCCCTTTGGTGTGTGTTTGGAATGCAGCCACAGTGCCTGGGTGCACAATCCAGGCTTGGAGGCATTTTAAATGGCGGCGGGAGACGCTACACTGTCTCATTTAATCTTCCGAAGGAACTTTCCTCTTCTGCTTAGGCAGCACCTCGGCACCTGCCCACCATTACCGACGGTTCCCACCCCAGCTCGCTCTTCCAGGGCCCCTGCTTCTCTCTGCTTCCCTGGCCCTGCCATTGTCCAGACTGGGAGCTAGTGTTTGAAAGCACTCTAGGAGCCATGGGCCCCCAGGCTATTGATCTTTCCAAGGCTCAGGACGCCTGGCTCTCTCAAGCTATCCAGATGCTACCTGTGGCTGCCACAGAAGCCAGGAGGCCTGAGGAAGGAGGTATCGCTGAGGATTTGGTACGCCACATCCCCTGCCAGTTCTAGGAATCCAGTCCAAAGGTGGAGCCTCTGTCATGAAGGCCCGGGCTGTAGGCCACACTAGCCAGCACTCAGCCCCAACCCTGCGGGCTGAGGGAGGGGGTTGGGTGGGGCCGTTAGGGGCCCATGGCTGACATGGCCAGCCAAGGCTGTGAGCCAGACACTGGCAGGTACTCAGTGAGTGTGTGTGCAAGGGCCGGTGAGTGTGTGCAAGGGCGTGTCTGGCCGTGTGTCCTGGGTCCTAAATGTCTAGTGTGTGAGACATCTGTGCCTGTGGCATGTGCCAGAGTGTTTACGAGCCGTCTGCCATCATGCCGCCCATGCACAAGCTGTGCTCGGCCTGGCTGTGTGAGCACCATATGTGTGTGGCTGTGCTGATCTGGGTGTGTTGGTTGTGGCTTGTGTGCACACGTGTGTGCTCTGGAGAGGGGTGACTCAGGACTTGTGCTCTTCATGTCCTTAGCACTGTGCTTCCAGTACTATGTGCATGCTCACCCCTACCTGTCAGCCTCTCTGCATTTATCCTTGCGTTTGTGTGGACAGTCTAGCTCTGTTGGGTCAGGCCCAGCCCCGCCATCACATGCCTGCCCCTTCCCGTTCTGATGGCAGGGCTGACAGCATCAGCACTAGGCCTTGCCATGAGCCAGGTGGGCTGCCACTTATCCAAGGCTGCTATTTTAGGAAGGGGGAACAGCTGGCTGGCAGGCTGACATGTTCCCCTGAGCCTCAGAGAATCAGTGGGCTGGAGGCCCACTCTGGGGTACCCCTTCACTCTGCTGTTTAGGGGCTGTTTAAGGCTGTTTGAGGCTGAGGTGATGCAGGTGAAACCATCCAACCTTCCTATTGTGTCACCAGACACAATGCAGAGCTGATTTAGGCTTTCTGCCTGACATGGAAGGAATAGGCCCTTATCTAATAGGTGTGTGCACGCACGCATGTACCTATGTACATAGGTACAGACACACACACACACATTCAGTACACATTGGAGTTGGCCCCTGTCCATACCTGTAGATGCCTGTCCATTGTGCACTTAACACTTGTGTGTTGAAGGTCTGAAATTATATGTCCGTACCTGGGTTTATCTCATATGTATATGCATATGTGTGTATAGGGTGTGTACCTCTGTGTGTGTGCAAATGGTGTGTGTGCACATGGACTTGTGTGTGCCTGTGAATGCATGTGCGTGTACTCATTTCCCAGCCTCTGGTCATTTCCTGTCATTTGGAGCATAGTTCTCTCCTCTTGTTTTTCTGCCTACAACCTCCATCCTCTCTCCCCATCCCACAATGCCCCGGAGAGCTGCTTCTGCTTAACACCCTTTAGAAGCTTCCTCTTGTTCACACAGGAAAGACCAAGTGCTTACTGTTGGCCTTTAAGGCCCAGGGCTAGTAAAAGGCTTCTCACTTGGTTCCCTTGGATAAGCTCCTGGGTTTCAGCCCGCACCTGGCTTCCATCGTTGAGAGGTTTTTGGTGACCCTTATTGAGCCAAATCTCCTGATGGTACGGCAGACAGGTGAGCTTTATGGTGGCAGGGGACAAGGTCTTCTGGCAGAAGCACCTCCTCTGCCTCTGGTAGTTGGAAAAACCCTCCCAGACCTTGAGAGCCCCTACTTGGCCTCTCTCACCATTCCTCTGCCATTTCACGTGCCTGGAAAGTCCTTCTCTTTCTCAGGAGGGACTGCGGTTTCCCCAGGCCATAGCTTGGTCCAGCAGCTGGCCAAGAGGAGGAAAGCCAAGGGCGGTCTGATGGCAGAGGCAGGACCCTGAGAGACAGGCTCCCTTCTCCCCTCGGACTGGTCTTTCCTGGCTGTCTTTGTCCCTCAAACCATGTCCTGCTTAGTCTTCACCCTCCCCCCTCTCCCCCCAGGTATCTTCTCTCAGCACCAGACCACATCTCACACTACTTTCCTCAGGTCTCCACTAGCACATTTCAGAGCCCCCCCCCCCAAGTGATGGCTTCTTTATGTGCCTGCTCCACTTCCTACCCACACACAGTGTCATTGTTGCCCCCTTCCTGCCTACCTTCCCTTTGGGTTACTTGTGTTCTTGTGGTTTCTGCTTCTAAGGGAACCCAAGCTAGCACTCCCCCTACCCCCTGCCATCAACCCACACCAGAGTGTGGTCATGCCAAGTGAACCGACCTCCTTGTATTCTCTCCCACCGCCGCTCCTTGCAGCATGTCCCAGCCATGGAGTCTGTGTGTTGATTGTGGTGCACACTGCCTAGCACAGTCAGTACACACCATTGCTCTCAGGATAGGAGCATGCTCTCCATTGGACTCAGACGCTTCCCACGGTCAGTACACACCATTGCTCTCAGGATAGGAGCATGCTCTCCACTGGACTCACAGACGCTTCCCACGGTCAGTACACACCATTGCCCTCAGGATAGGTGCATGCTCTCCACTGGACTCACAGACGCTTCGCACGGTCAGTACACACCATTGCTCCCAGGATAGGAGCATGCTCTCCACTGGGATCACAGACTCTTCTTCACATGTCCTCAGGGAGGCCTCCTCTGACTTCCTTCCCCCCTGACCCAACTTGTGCCAGATTAGGTCCTCCCGCCTTCTCTGCTCGGGCTAGGTATCCCTTAGCATCTGCCAGCACCCAAGCAAAGCATGAACAGGGCACTATTTTGTGGGCTGCTCCTCCTGTGCATGTGTGGGAGGTTAGGCCGGGGCGGGCCTCGCACTCGGCTCACTCAGAGCCACTGTGACTGAGGCAGGGTGGAGGCACTGACCATAGCTCAGCAAACTTGCACGGAATGAATGGCTGAGCTGAAGCAAAGAAGTGTGGCAGGCACACAGGGGCAGGCTCCTCCACCTTCCTGCTCTTCCTCCTTCCTCCTTCCTCTTCCCCTTCCCCCTTCTCCTCCTCCCCTCCCCCCCTTCTCCTCCTCCTCCTCTCTCTCCTCCTCCTCTTCCAATTCTGGTTGGCCTGCTGAACCCTAGTGTGGACACCTTGAAGGTGACTGATACTCTGTCACCTGCCTTGTGCCAGGTGGCACATGCCGTTTCCTGTGGTGAGCTTCCCCAAGGGCTCCTGCTCGTCCTTCAGGACAGCTTTCAATGTAGCATCTTGAAGAGGCTTTTGGGGATCCTAGATGTGGGTTTCCATTAGCCCATCCCGGTTCTTCTCTTTAACACTTACAGTAATTGGGTATTTGTTCATTCATATGCCTTTCATGGTTTGTTTGGTGGCCTCACAAGCCCCTCTCTTGAGGGACCCACATCATCTCTGTTTCCTTCCCTCTGATGATCAACCCACATGATCAGTGGCAGAGCTCGCTGCCACCCCACAGCTGCCCTGTGCTTGGCATGTGTACAAATGAAGGATGGCATTAGACGATTTCGTTCTCAAACCAAGGTCCCAGAGAGGCAACGGAACTCACTGTGGTCACAGAGTCAGTGAGAGGTAGAGTGGGGATTCATATCCAGATTTATATGACCATTAATTCATTCATTCATTCATGTGTTCATTCACTTAGCAACTATTCCATGCAGAGCCCCTATGCTAGGACCTGGCCCAGAGATGAATCGATAGAGTTGCTGCCTGGGAGAATGGCGTCAGCCGGCCAGGAGAGGAAAGGGGTCCTGGGAGTCCTAAGGAGACTTCAGGATCTCTTTGAGCAGGATTTTGAGGGATGAGTAGGGTTTTTATCGCCATGTGGTATGTGGCACAGCAGAAAGTACTGGACAGAGAGCCAGAGGCCTGCTTCCACCATTTTGAGAAAGTCACTTTCCCTCCCTGAGGGTGATCCTGCTCTGTCGAGCCAGGTTTGGTCCTGGTAGGCTTTGGGCTCAAGTAGGTAACCCATAAGAACGTGCATTTCCCTGTTCCTCCTCATGGTGGAGAGAAGCCATCTTACAAAGGCCCCAGAGGGGCTGTGTGGCTGTGGGAACAGCTTGGAGCAGACTAAGGCCCTTGTCTTCCCAAACCCCTCTGCCCTGCCTCTCTCTACCCTCTCCCTGCCCTTCTCTTCTGTACCACTCTCTGGCTCCCTCCTCTCCTTTCATTCTTTTCTTCTTCCTTGCCTTCTCTTCCTCCCCACTTTCCTCCTCCTGCCCTGCCCAAAGGGGAGAGAATACAAAGGGTAGTCAAAGTTAATTTAGGCTCAAGTACCTGGTCACCTAGAAACAAGGCCAGTCCCTGGGTGCAGGGCTCAACCGTGGCCTCATTAATCTGAGAGAGGCTGGCGTAAGTAGGACAGGGCCATTCTGCCCAGGAGAGGGGCCTGGGCTCTGGCCACTTGGCCCCCAGCAGTCACACAGTAACCCTGGAGTATGCAATGGGAAGAAGACAAAGGGGAGGAAGGAGACGCAGACCACACATTTCTGCAGCCCCTTCTTCCATGGTGTCCTTGCTCCCAGCCCAAAGACCCTGGGAATTTTCTGTCTGTTCTTTCCTCATGTACATCCTTGGCCACGGTCCATTCTTCCTCACAGATACTTGTGCCAGCCTCTGTCAGAGATATTGCTGACCCTCAGAAGACTCTAGGGTCCAGCCACACAGCCCTGAGCTCCTGTAGCAGGAACTCTGGTGACATGGGGATGGCTGCCCCCCTAATGCCCACCTGTCTAAGCTAGACAGCAACTCAGCGAGGCTGTTGCCTCCTAGATGCCTCTGCTCTTGGCCCCATCCCTCTCCTCCATCCTGCTCCTGCCCCTTTGGGTCAGTTGTGGCTTATGTCTTAAAAGCCTTCCGAGCCTTCTGCCCTGCACTATGTTAGACTTTTCACCTCCTCCTACCCTGTAAGGTCACAGGCCCTGACATCATGGACAGGTGGGAGCATAGGATGGTCTGAGATTACCTCTCACCACTTGTGCTCCTCCAAATGGCAGTCCTGCTCCAGAGATCACACACCAGTGGGCTTTGTAGAGCTCTTAGCAAAACTTTACCGAAGCACCGCATGTAGGATAGAGATTATCCAGGACCACCATGTCTCTGCTGCACAGCCCTCCAGCTGCCCATCCAAGGACTGGCTTAGCTAAGCCGTGACACAAGTCCTCCAAAAAGATTTACCTTACACACCAACTGCCTGCTTCCAACTGCCTGCCAGACAGTAGGGATGTATTTGTTAACTAAATTAAGGAACTCCCCCTTTTTACTGGAGGAGTATGTATATATGTATGTATGTATGTATGTATTTTTGTCAGTCCTGGGGCTTGAACTCAGGGCCTGAGCCCTGTCCCTGGCTTCTATTTGCTCAAGGCTAGCGCTCTACCACTTGGGCCACAGGCTCCACTTCCAGCTTTTTCTGTTTATTCAGAACTGAAGAATCGAACCCAGAGTTTCGTGCATGCTAGGCAAGCAATCTACCACTAAGCCACATTCCCAGCCCTGGAGGAATATTTTATTGGAGGAATAGAAAAGATCAGAAGGTCTTTGGTTCTTTTAAGTGTTCATTTCTTTATGTTATTCTGTGAATGCGTATTTAGTAAAGAGGAATGATATTTAAGAATCTGAGTTTGAATGCCAGGTTGATGGCCTCTCAGCTGTGCTATCTTTGGCAAACTACTTCACCTTCAGAGTTTCAGTTTCTGTACCTCTAGGACTAGGACAAGGAAGTCAGATCATAGCATTGTTCTGAGAAAGAAAATGAAGGGGTGTGTGTGTGCGCGCATACGCGCACATGCCTGCACGCATGTGTGCGTGTTCACACAGCAAATCAACTAGCACACACTCAGAGCAACTCCAGTTTGACGACAAGTACTCTGACTCCAATCCCTAACTGTTGTGGGACTTCTTGTCTGTAAAATGGGGTTATGATGAAGAATAAAGGGATTATTTGCTGAATGTGGTGGCACGTGCCTGGAATCCCAACTACTTGGGAGATCGGAGGATTGAGACTAGAGGCCAGCACAGGCAGAAAGTTAATGAGAACCTATCTAAAAAAAAAAATAAGCCATGTGTAGCTACTGGGCACACCTGCGCTCCCAGGTTCTTGGGTGGCAGAGGTAGGAGGATCTGAGGTTGGCCTTGGCAAAAGCATGAGGTCCTAAATGAAAGAACAAAGAAACAAGAAAAAAAGTAGGAAGGAGGCAGGGAGGGAGAGAGGGAAAGAGAGAGGGAGAGAAAGGAAGGGAACCAGAGTAGTAGTTTTAAGCGATAGAGTTCCTGCCTAGCAAGTGTGAGACCCGGAGTTCAAACCCCAGTTCCATTAAAAATGAAAAAGAATAAAGGAATTAGCAAAGTATTGAAAATGGCTTCTGTTTATAGTGAGTATTTCATAAATGTTCTTGTAGTATTGCTCTTATTATTATTTTTTAAATGCATCTCTTCCTCAGGCTGTTGAGATTCAAAGCCCTCTATGACGAGAAATGGCCATTCTCAAACAGGCTGAAAGAGACTAGGATAGTTCTCTAGTAGTTTCAGCCAAGGGGCTGTGGGGGCCATTATGAAATTGGGAGTTCGGTATATAGCTGGGGTCAGGTTAAAGTTGATGGCTGAGGCCGAGGTCACGGCTGAGCTAAGGAAAGAGCAGTGTCTCCATCTGGAGCTAAGCCCAGCCTCAAATCTTTCTTTCTCACAGAGCCAGCAGGGCCCAGAGCCTTGGCAGCTACAGTGTCTTTCCCTGGGTCCCATCTTTAACCCTTGGGCAAAGCCATCCTTGTGCCTGTCCCTACCTTCTCCCCACAGGCCACCTGCTGTACCGTCCTTCCTGCTCAGTGTGAGTCACCCAGCAGGGCCCTTGATGCATGCTTGGGAGACCCCAGGAGCCACCCCTGTGCCCTGGCTCCTTAGAATCTTTTAGCTAGGATAGGAGGGAAAGGTGCCCTCAGCATGGCACCCGTGCCAAACCTTGGCTATATATTTAGAATAGTCCCAACCTGTTCCCTTGGCGGGTTGTAGCCTGGAGTGCTAGAGACAAGGAGGCCCGGCACTCCTTCCCCCAGGCGCTGACAGGTTGATGGAGGATCCTGCTGCTCCCCAGAGCTGAGCTGGGTTCCTGCACTGGGCCTGGTTGGTACGGAGCAGGCATAGAGCTGTGCGCACAGATGGCCTTACATGCGCTCATAATTTGCCAAAATAAATAGTTATTATTAATCTCTCCTGTGCTTTCCTCCTTCCCCTTCCTCTCCCTTTTACTGCTGCTCCCAGGCTGGTTGGGTGGTGCTGGATAGCAGGGGCTTCCTCATCTTGATGCCCCAGGGCCTACGCAGGACTCAGCACATAGTAGGTACGTTTGTAGCATGACTCCAGGCAGGTACTTGGTTCCTTCATTGTAAGAGCTCATCCAAACAAGGTCTGCACACAGTAGGGCCTCAGCCAGCATGAATTGGCGCATAGTAGGTGCTTCTTCTGTTTGGAGTCTAGTACATTGTAGGGGCTTTCCCAGTACAGCACTTGGCCCACGGAAGACATCTTGTATGATGCTTGGAGTGGACAGAGATCTAGTGGGTCAAGTTTTCATAACGTCTGTGGTTACTGAACATGTGTGGTCTGTGATCAGATTGGTACCTGGGCTGTGGGATAAGAAATGGACCTTTCTGTTCCTACGTAATGTGGCAGCAAGATCTAGGTGATTGAATGTGGGTCCCTCATAGACAAGCTGTCAGACTGTGAGGAGAGAGAGGTAAGGGTTAAGTAGGGGGCTGTTAGCCAAAGTGCACTGGTGGGTGGTAGACAGCGAGTGGGGTCTGTGAGGAGATTTGGGAATCCATACTGGTCATTGTATGAGAGGTCGTTGTGGGGTGATAAGGTGGTCGCTCCTGTATCCAACAAGCATCAGTGCTGAGAGGTGCTGGCTCTGCTCAGAGCACTCAGTGCAGCTCAGAGAATCCCTACCTGCCTCTGTGGGGGCAGGAAGCTATAGAGAAACAGCAGTGTGTTAGATGTCAACTGCTGGGAGTGCTTTGTGGAAAAGGAAGAGTGGGGTGAAGGAGGGGGTGAGCTCCTTTGAGATTCTGATGAGATGACCTTTGTCCAAGTGGCAGGCCAGGCAGGCAGGCCTGCAGGCAGGTAGGTAGGTGTGATCCAGATTGCAGAGTGCGGGGGATTTGATGCATGCAGGCCCTGGCCAGACTGGGGTTTCTGAGCAGTGGAAGGACAGGAGGAGAGAGGCACAGGAAGAACAATGCATCCTGGGGCAGTACAGAATTGGAGGCCAAGATAGGGGGAGGAGTGGTTGATCCAGGAGGGAGACAGGCTTGGATATGGAGGCAGAAGTAGGGGAGGAGAACCGAGGTCATAGGCATTTGAAGGTGGAATTGTCTTTGAGACCGAGGAAGGAGCACAAAGCCAAAAGGCAAGTGAGGGCGAATTGAACATCGTGATCAGAAATGGAAGCACCAAGCCCAGGAGCGGGTAGAGGAGCAGATGGTCCCTCCGTCCTAAAACTGTTGTTTACTCCCCCCTCCCCTTCCTTCCCTTGAGCCTCCTTTCTCCCTGCCCCATGTTGTCCGCTTTCCCCTTCCTCCTGCAGCAATCCCCTCTGTGCAGTTGCAGAAACTCCACAGTCCAAAGCCCTCATATCCATCCATTCTCCCCCACCTCACACATGGCTCCATCTCCTCCTCTGTCCTTCCTCATACCTTCTGAGCCAGTGCCATTGGAAGAAATATTGAAAATCAAAGTGCCAAGGTTTCAAGGTCTTCATGGGGTTTCTGACAGCCTGGTGGGCAGGGACAATGCCGGGAGCAGAGGAGTGCCCTGGTTTTTGTGTCTGACACAATCAGGATCCCAGCTCTGCCATTTAGAAGCAGCCCGGTGGTGGATGAGGTGTTAGATACCTGAATCACCCATGAGCACGGGACCTGACACAAAATAACCCATTCCATGAAAGGCAGCTGCCACCATGGCTATTGTTCCTAGTGTTTTTGTTTCTTACTAACCAAGTGTGTGGCTCTCCACCCACATGGGTCTTGTGGATGCCAGAGCCGCATTCAGTGGGTATGTGTGTTTTCAGATCTGATCTGCCCAAGTTGCTGTGCACAGCCAATGTCCAAAAGCCCCACAACTGGCTGGGCTACCTGGATGCCACTGGGGGCTTCATTTCTATAGCCACAGGAGGCCCAGAGCCTCGGTCTCCCTGCAGCAGTGCAGTAGGCACCTGCAGGCTTTTTGTCAACTGATGGAACCTCACCCCCTAGCTTACCTTAAGGCCAGGGATCCTTATTCTCAGGTCAAGGGCAGGTGTCTCATCTGCCCTGGCCACTGTCAGCTCCACACTGTGTCAAGTTGTATCAGGAGCCATCGCTTTCTTAGAAGGCCCTCTATATGGGCTCCACATTGGCTGTGGGTCCAGCCTACACCCTGACAGCATGTCTGCTGGCTGCCTTTCAGTATCCCATGATCCCTTTTGTGTGTGTCTCCTGACTCTTCATCCTGCCTCTGCCACGTGACAGAGACTTCCTGGGGACTAGGCGTTTGTCACCCTGGCCTTGGATCTCCCCGGAGAACAGTGGGGCTTTGCTCGTGCTCCCCATGCGGGAGAACAGGAGACCCATCTCATCCAGCCTAGGGTAGTGGGAAGAACAGAGCATCCCGAGCCACAGCTCGTCAGCTGGGTGACCTTGGGTGCGTCACCTACCCTCTCAGAGCTTCTGCTTCTTGAACTTTGAAGCAGGTACGAGTAATTTCATCTTTTCAGGCACAGCGTGCTGATTGTAGGAGATGAGACACACCAGAAGCAGCTTTGAAGCCTAGAGTGCTGGGGGACATGGGTTATTTACTAATACCAGAGCTGGAAGGCTCGTGTTGTATCTCTGACTTGATGGACAGTTTTGAGCCATCTGTATTCTCTCCCGAGTCTCCAATGTCCTCCTATCTGTCGCATGAAGGATCAGTCTAAATGATGTTGCGGGATCAGTCTAAATGATGTTGCAAGTCCCTGCCAGTTCTGAACGTTTGCGTTGACACTTGAATTTTTCCATTCCCTGGCGGGAGCCCAGAGGTCTAAACATCTACCCCTGCCTAGGCAGAGGTCCAGGCCAGGACCTGTAGACTAGCTCAGGACCACCTCCACCCCCAGCAGCATGGCCCTCTGTCACTCCCCACCCTCCCTTGTCCACTCCACTGCCCCTTCTACCTCAAACTGGCCCTCTGTCTGAAAACTAATTGCTGCGACTCCGATGTTTATTTGGAGACAATACAAGTCGATTGAAACTGCCGCATCAGGAAAAATATGTTCCACTTAGATCTTGAAATTGCTCAGCACTGGCCTTTGAAGAGGCTCGCTTGCAAGAGACGTCCACCCTCGTGCTCCACTGATCGTTGGCCACTGTGGACCATTTGCTTAATGAACAATGTGGCCGGCAGCCAGTGGGGTGGGGCCAGCTGGGCACACCTGCTGCCCACAGGCCAGAGTGGCTGGGCGGCCTTACTGTGTGCTGCCCAGCCCGTACTCAGCTTGGCAGCTGGCTCTTCTAGTTGGAGAGGGCATTGGGGTCAGTGCAGTCATTGCTAATGGCCTCAATATGAAGATGACAGTGGCCACTGTGCACTGGGCTCTTCCTGTGTCCTCTGCTGAGTGAAGAGTGAGCATCCTGCAGGTTTTCTCAAAGTGAGAACTACCTTGAAAGGCCAAGGTTGTGGTCCTCCCATAGTAGAGATGAGACATATCTGAATTGGAGGCCTGTGCTCCTTGACCCTTATACTTGGTGTCCTGGGAGGTGGCAGCAGATGGGCTGCACTGGAGGACTGAGATAGAGTAGGAGGGGAGATTTCCTGCCAGAGATGGAAGCCCCACGAAACCTCATCCCACATCTCCAGAGCAAATCTCCTCCTCCCTCCCTTCTTC
The DNA here is from genome assembly GCF_023159225.1 of Perognathus longimembris pacificus. Classification (NCBI taxonomy): domain Eukaryota; kingdom Metazoa; phylum Chordata; class Mammalia; order Rodentia; family Heteromyidae; genus Perognathus; species Perognathus longimembris. The sequence goes on along the minus strand of NC_063167.1, from coordinate 23,511,586 downwards.
TCTTCCCTGGCTATCCTGGCATCTCTCTCTCTATTTCTTGCCTACCCCTGGACCCCAGTGCAAGGGGACTGGAGAAGTTAGTAGGAGATCTGCAGCCCTCCCAGGCTGAAGAACTTTCCAGAGAGGCCGCACCTTTGCTTTTCTAACATTTGTCTCCAAGGAACAACATTCTGGGATGTTTGGAATACACAGTGCCCTCCTGCTGTTCTGTTTACTTGCAGAGCAAGCCCTGCACTGTCCTGCACTGTCCCCACACCTTTCTTTCTTTCCTGTCCTCCTGCACTGTGGAGAGTCACAAAGTGTTTGCAGCTCGTTGAGCGACCCCCACCCCTGTGGCCAGCTGTGTGCCTTCTACTTGAAAGGCCTGTGGTGAGGTTCTTGGGTTTCCTCCATGACCTATGGGGCCCTGAGCCTGGTGAGCAGGTGCCTCAGGGCAGGGGCAGGTGTGCCAAGTATGGCTCTACCCTTCAGGCCAGGCTGAGGTTTCTTGTTGGGGAGACAAACTTTCACCTGCCCTGCCCAGGAAAAGCAGGATGGGGCTGGTGCACTGAGGACTGGCCTCAGGATGGGCAACACAGGGCAGAAATGGGCATCTTGGCATCACTGGCTTTTCCTTAGGTTCCAATTGCCTGAAGGGCAGACATACTCTGAAGCCTGAGGATTACAGTATTCAGAGGGCCTGGCAAAGATAGGGGATGAGTGAATGAATGAATGCAAGATTGCTGATGATCATTAATTCAACTACTAATTCATTTTCCATGTTGTTCACTTGTTCATTCATTGTCTACTCTTGCCAGGAATTTTCTGGTCCAGATTTTTAATGTGTAATTATCTTCAGGGCCAAGACTAGGGAGAGAATAATGAGGCGCCTCAGGCTAAAAAGGTTTTGGGGAACCACTCACTCTCGCTCATTCTCAGGGTCCTGTATGTGCCTACCTAGCTCAGTTGAGACAACGGTCGGTTCTATTGTATGGATGAGGAGTTCTACCAGGCTGGGTCCCGGAATCTGTGCAAGTTCAGTGTCTCCTTTTTCCTCTCCTCCGTTTCCCTTTCCTGCCTAACCCCTAAGCCAGGCCCTGTCTTGGGGAAGGGAAGAAGAGTCGCAGACACTTGCTGCTTTCCTTTTCTGTCCCTTCACCCCATCATTGACCCTCTGAACACAGACTGCAGGGTGTTCAGGTCCTTGGCCTGTCCCCTCTGTGTATGTGGAAGAATGTGACTTTGGGAAAATCAGTTAAACCATGGATGCTGCACTATCCTCGGTCTGTGAAAAGGAAAGCAAGACTTGCCCCTGCGTCTCCTGTGGCAGTGCGAGTTCTAGGAGCCTGACTCACAGGTGCTCCTTCCAATTGCTGGCTCTTAGTTTTAATTTCTTTATAGCTGGTTATCACCTGGAGGTGGGTGACAGTGGGGGGGAGGGGAGCTTGCACTGAGCCCAGAGCTTTCAGTTCCTGAACATCTCCAGTTCAGTCCTCACTTCCCCAGCAACAGAAGAGTCCTCCTTCCCCAGGGGGACTGGTGCTCCTAAGCTCCTAGGAAGTAGACCCATGGGGGAGGGGGAGTCCTATCTCCCCAGTCCCTCCCTCCTTAGGCAGGGCCACAGCATCCCTGGCTCCTCCAGCTTGAGCTCTCCTGGAATTCACAGGAGGTTTGGGAAGAGAGAAAATTCACACTTCAGTGAAAATGTGTTTCAAACAATTAGCAGGTCTTTACCAGCAGGAGCCTTTGAAGTCCAAGCCCAGACCCATCTCTGTGAAGGATTTCCCTAAAACTGACAGGCTGGCAGACTCTGCCTTCCAGTTCGGCCCTTTGCCTGAGAGCCAGGGGCACCACAGCTCTGGGCTGGAACCACAAGGCTCCCATGAGTCCCTCCTTGATGGTGGCTCCAAGGTTGTCCTCTTAATAGAGAGCAGCTTGATGGAGAATTGAGTCTGTTTTGGTGTGACCACAGATAGATCAGGAGAGCTGGCCTCCCGGAGGGTCCTGGGTCAAGTCCATGGGATTTTCCTGTTTTCCCATGGTGGGTGGAAAAAATCCCTTGACTGTGATCTTGGAACTCTTGCCTGCGTGAACAGTGCCTGGCTATGTGTGTTGACATCGATTGAATAAGCAGAAGGGTTTAACAAGGCCCTGTGATTGGGTGAACTCTCCTTTCCCCTGTGTAAACTGGAAGCAGGTTGAGGGGTGGGGAGGGGAGCAGAGCTCCCTTTCCTTAGAAGGACTCTGTTCTTGGAAGAAAATGAAGGTTGGATCCTAATTCTGCTCCATGTGGAGCAGCTTGATCTGGAGCAGATTGCTGCAGCGCATCTCCTTCTCTCCATCTGCAAAATGGGTAAAAACAGTCTTGATTTTCCACAGCAGCTGAGAAGATTACACAAGGAGAATCCTAGAAAGTGCCTGGCCCAATGTGTGGATATGATTTACTGAAGACCAGCTATGCCTCTTCCTGTGATTTTTTGTTTGTTTGTTTTGCCTCCTCTTAAGGCCAAATCTACCACTGGTCATAGTAAGAGGAGTCCTTTGTACATCACCCCACCCCTATTCTACCCTGGAGGAGGAATGTGGAGAGAGCATGCCAGCCAGCCAATGGAGCTGAAAGCGACGGTCCCCACCCTCCCGCCCCAAACCTGGGCCTCTAGACTCCTGTTTGATTCTTTTCCCTGACATTCCATCCATCATCATAATTGCTTCTCCTGAAAAATGAATTTGTAGTTGATTTCTTCAAAAGAGGGAATCAGCCAACAGATAAAAAGGTTGTTTTATTTAATTTGCATGAAGAGGCCGCCTGCTGCCGCCCAGCTGTGCCGGCTGGGCTTTGGGAGGGCATCTGGCGTTGGCAGTGGGTGTGCACAGGTAGGCACTAGCTGTTCCTGGTCCTCGCTCCAGTGACGGAGCTCTGGGGTCTGGACTGAGATTTATTTTCCTTTTTCTTTTTTTAAATCAGAGGAGAGGAGACCTGTGCCAACCCCACACCTGCCATTTCTGGGCAGCACCTGGGGTTCAGGAGACGGAGGTCGGAGAAGCCAGACATTCATGAGGGCAAAGACTCAGGCCATCGGGGCATTTATCTGGTCAGAGACTCCGGATACCAGGTGCACAGCATGGAGTATTCTAGAAGGGGGTGTGGGTATTTCATTTACGTGTGCAATTGGGTCAAATTGGGAGCCAGCCTTCTCTCTTGAGATGCGCTTCACCTACAGCTGCAGTCTTTTGTCTTTAGGTGAGCGAATTGATTATCTTTTATGCCAAAGTGTGGCTGACTGTGTTCAGAAAGGAAGCTCTTTCTTCCAGAAAAATTCCTGGTGAGGCAGAGGTTAAAGGGCAAGGCAGAGCCACCACTGGGCTATAAATAAGTAGGGTCAAGAGTGAAGAGAAGGGAAGGGATTTGCGAAGCAAGCAAACAGCCCCTGGGGAGGGAATGCAAACCCCACCTGCTTTTTCCCAGAGATTCTGTGACCTCTGTGAGGCCCTTAGGTACTGGGCTTTGTCTGGGGAGGTGGGCCCCCCTGCAGGTTTCTTCTTCAGGATGTAACATGATTCCTGATGTTGTGGGACATCTGGAGGAAGAGACCCCAAATATTTTCCTTCTACTGTGAAGATGCTCCAAGAATCATAGACTTGGATAGCCCCACAAATGGAAAGGGGTGTATCATATAATTTATTTCTAAACATAAACCCTTCTGTAAGTAAAAATGGACTCTGTTAATAAATATCCTGAGACAAGTATAAACTATGGCAGTCCTTGGCAAAGTAGGATATATTATTACCTTAAACATGTACCAGATGCAACAGAGACATAGGCAGATAGCTTCCTCCAAGGAGTTGCCCAAAGGGGCATTGGGCATGTTTGCATAGAGCCGTAAGTCATGCCTGGGAACCCCTGGACCATTGGATGGAGGTAGAGAGGCAGCTGGGCAATAGCAGTGAGGTCTGGATTCTATCCCCAGGGGTACTTTCTTAGGTAAATCTCTCTCTTTCTCTTTCTCTTTCTCTTTCTCTTTCTCTTTCTATTTCTCTTTCTCTCTCTCTTTCTCTTTCTCTCTCTCCCTCTCTCCCTCTCTCCCTCTCTCCCCTCTCCGTCTCTCCCCCCCAACTCCCCTTTCTTCTCTATGAGGCACTGCACATGAAAGTGGCTTCTATATTTATTACATTCTGTAATTGCCTTGCTCCTTTATTTGTTTACTTGCTTATTGCCTGTGCCCCCGCCTGTCATTTAAGTCCCCGAGGACAGAGGCCTCGTCTGTCTTCTTCACGGCTGTGTGCCCAGCACTAAGAACAGTGCCGAGAACAAGTAGACACTTGATAGACGTGATGCAGATCTGAGGACCCACGGAGGCCTCATTTGCAGACACTTCGGTATGGCAGAGATGGCTGGGGCACAGGGGCACAGGGACAGTTTGGGTGGAAGCCTGTGGACCAGGTCTCTCTCTGAAGAGTCCATTCCTGTCTGTTCCGTGTTTCCTTGTATCCCTCTGATTCACATGTTGTAGGAAGAGCAGCATTCAGACCTCAACACAGTCTTCCTTGCAATTATTCATGTTTGGGGATTGCTGGGGTTGGGAGTTTCCTCCGTAAAACCTTCCAAAGATAGCAACAAGGTATAGATAATGACTAAATACTGTTGTAGTCTTTTCTTAGCAAACCCCTCCTCCCCAAAGCATCATGGATGCCAATTGATGTTCACGGCGGTGGGCTTGTAATCCACACTTCTAGATAGTGGTCTGGCCTGCGTTTCATTTTACATTCCTAATTGTCTCTCCTGTGAGGCCTATCTTTCCTTTTCAACACACAGTTCTAATCCTGCCACATCCAAGCCAGGCAGCGGATGCTTTGGGTGGGGTGGGAACCTCTCTTTGCAGAAACGGTTGGTCTTGTGCTTGCAGGAGTGCAAGACCAAGAATAGGGTCTCTGTAGCCTACCTAACCTGATATTCTCACCAATGTGTTTGGTAAGCATACTGATTTATGATACTTTTATTCTATGATAATAAAATTTCTTGTAACCTCTTAAAAAAAAAAGAATAGGGTCTCCATCCAGTGTTTTGCTTGAGAGGTTTCATCTGTGCCCTTGGCTACAGCTGTCCAGGGGCTAGGCTGCTGCTGCTGCTGCTCTAACTGCAAGATGTTATGGCCCCGGCTTTCCATTGGCTCCCTCTGGGAGTGTAGGCTTGGTGTTTCATGTTCTACTTCTGTGTGACCTGATTGGAAGCCATAGGCACCTCACAAAAGGATGTATGCCTCTTCATACAGCCAGTGGCTAGATGGGCCATGTTGGCTCAGACGTAAGGACAGACCACTTGACCCAAGGACTCAAATGTCAACTCCCTCTTCCCTCCCCAGTCTTCCTCTGGCTCATGAAACCTGCTCTTCCCTGTGAGTCAACCTTATTCTCTCATGTTGTCTTTTCCAGGAGGCCAGAGTCATGGCCTGTGGAAGCTCCTGACTTTCATCCATTGTACTTTTATGTCTGAGAGTACACATCTTCTGTCTCCCAGCTCCTGCTTTGCAAAGCCCAGGAAAAGAACACACTCAGTTGGGTGACCCCTTAACCCATTGCTGGAGGCAGGGGCTGGCACTTAGTAAGAGGATGTCAGCTCCCATTCAGAACAGTCTAGAACTGGAGGGCCAAGATCTCATGTCCTGAAAGAGGTGAGACCAGGATTGTGATCAAGATCCTACTGCTGGGGGAGGTGTGAGTTGGGCAAAGCCCTCCTAGGTTATGACTGACATGGGGCGGGGGGTGTTTTATCTCCTGGCCGTTCAGCAAGAAAAGGGAGAACTTTGAGAGAGGCCATTGGAGTGGAAAACACATTTCTCCAAAGAACAGAAACATCACTCTGGGGAATACTTCCTTCCTGGGCAAGCCACAGGCCAGAGTTTCCCTGTTTGATTGTTTCAGACCCCTGCAACATGACCAGTGATTCAATCTTGGCTTTTCAGGAATGCTGAATCTAACAAAAAGTATTGGTATCGTCTTTATAGGAAAAGAAATCAGGTCTGTCCCATTGCTTGGCCGACATGGCATTCGTCTCTCCATCCTCTCCCTCTGCCTGGCGTGCAGGGGTTGGAGCCTGCTGCAGAGTTCCCAGGGGGCAGTACCATGGTTTTCTACCTGAAGAAGGCCTCTCGCTGCTTCCGGCTGCATATTCCAGCCTCAGCCCGGCCCTCCTCCAGCCTTTTCTGCAGTTGCAGAGTATTTCCTCCTGACGGGTCCATGAGCAGCTGAAGGGCATTGCTCAGGGGTTTGCCTTCAGTGCATAACACAGGGCTGGGCACCCAGTGTGTCCTTAAGAGAATGAATGGTTCTTGACGTGTGTCAGTGCAGGGCATGCACGCCGGGCGATTGGGTTAGCAGAGCAGAGTCTCCCACGGAGACCACTCCATGCAGCCTGGCCAGCATTCATCCAAAGGCCCTCCAGGCTGACTATAGAAGGGCATTTTCCTCCATCTGGGTTAGTTAATAGGGATAGTGGTCCCCGTGTTATGAATTGGTGTGACACTTGATCATTCATTGTAAATCTGAAGTGATCTGAAGCGCTGTTTCTCAAGAGCTAGTTGCCTCCTTTCTCTTCCTCTTTCTTTTGTATCTCTTTTCTCTGCAGTTGGATGGTGCTTTCCACAAGGGCAGGAACTTGGTCTTGGGGGGTCTCTGCTCTGCACTTCCTCCCCCACCCTAGTCACATAGGGGTAGAGGAGGGGGCAGAGCTTGTTGCTGGGGTCATTTTTCTCTGCCAGCACGTCTGTTCCACTACATCATAGTAGACTCGGACTGGAGATAGGTGATACCTGAATGGCCATCCTGCAGTGTGGAGGAGTTCACCATATGGGTAAGAGTTATGTCTCCAAGCACCAACATTTGTGGACCTCTAGGCTGGGCACTGAAGTCTCAAGCCTCTTATCCTAGCTCCTCAGGATGCTGAGATCTGAGGATTGCAATTTCAGAGCCAGCCTGGGTAGGGAAGTCCGTGAGACTTTTATTTCGAATCAACCACCTCAGAAGTGGTATTGTGGCTAAAGTAGTAAGTACTAGCTTTGAGTAAAAAACAAAAAGCTGAGGGACCGTGCTTAAGCCCTGAGCTCTCGGTACTCCAGTACCGGCACAAAACAAATACACAAACAAAAACCAACCAAACAAAAAACATTGGAGGACTTCTAAATGGAGTTCAGTTTCATTCTTGAATGCAGAGTGGAGCAAGAAATCACCTTCCCTCTAGACCCACTTCCCCTGTTAATGTGATGCGTAGTCTGTTATGGGTTCCGGTGCTGACTCCCTCGGCTCACTTGAGGGTGTGTCACTGAGTTGTCTCCCTGTCCAAGCCTGTGCTCTCAGGATGAGAGAGCACTCCAGGGTCAGGCTGTTTATCTAGTTTTATTACAGTTCCTGGAGGTCTTCCTTCCTGATTCACAATACCATCCTTCTGGCTTTGTCACCTGCCCCTATATTGAAGAACCCTGGCTTTGAGTCTTCAGCTAATGCAGCAAGAGCCATGGTGAAGGCAGGCTCCCCCACACAGCCTCCCCTGGCCTGTCCCTGCCTGCCAGTCATGTCACACACGAAGCTGTCCTTCTCCGCCTGCTCCTGGGCTCAGCTCTTGATTCCCTGTCTTTTCTGCAACACTACCATGAAAAACTTTATCAAATGTTCCGCTGAAATCCAGATCTGCTGAATATACAGAATCTCCTGCCTCTTTCCACCCAAGGATTCTATCAGGACAGGAAATGAGGTGGAAGTCAGATGTTCCAATTGTTCACTCACTCGATCCATGTGTTTATGGGAGCCCTATGTGTCAACCATCCTCCATCCGAGGACGGAAAAACCTGGTCCTTCTCCTCATGGAGATTATATTCCAGTGAGAGGAGAGGTGCGTAAAGAAGAAAACGCATGTGTGTTGGGTACCGTTAACCCTTGTAGAGAAAAGTAAAGCTGAGGAATGTGAGTGAGGAGACTGGGGTGATTTGAGTCAAGTCGCCAACAAAGGTGACCTTCTAGAAAAGCTCTGGTTCCTGCATCCGCTGGATGCAGGTTGGTTCTAACTGGTCATTTCTTACTTAAGATCCCAAACACTCTGGCCTTTCTAGAATTAGCGCAAAGAGATTTTCCCCCCTTTGGTGGTCCTCAAACACCTTGGAATTTCTTGATTCTATCTTTGGAAAAGTAAGCCTTCTTATTTCCTGTTTTCCAGCACCTGTTAGTGACAACTTAATCTCAGGAAACCTGTAGGTGGCTCACTCTTGGCCCCCTTTCTATGTCCTGGGCGGGGATTGATCCAGACAAGGGGCTTGTTCTAGCTGGAACCAAGCAAGGCATGTTCTTGTTTTTTATCTTCACTGTATCGGGCTTCCGGTGCCTTCCATCAAGGCCTTCTTTAGTCTCTTACTCTGATTATGATTCTCTTTGACAAAAAAGAGAAGTTTCTATTTGCATTATTTATCCCCGCCGTGGCCAAAATAGCCCCATTCGTCGTCTCTGGAATCTGTTTGTAGTTTTCTTCTTCTTCTTCTTTTTTTTTTTTTACCCCCAAGACTCAAAGTTTCCAAGCAAGCATCTTTAGGAGGGGAAAAACAAGAAAAGTGCATGGCAGCAGCATTTTCTTTTTAAATTTTCAGAAAGCAATCTGAAGGAGTCGGGGGTGGTGAGTCTTCCAGTGCACCATCAATTTGCGGTTAATTGGTTTAGAACTCATTAAACCACATTTTCCTGCCTGCCTCTGCCCGTCTTTGGAACGGTGCTTGAGTTTTCTGATTCTTTGAGTTGCCAAACTAATAATTCACCTACTTTATTTCCTGACTCGCAGTTAGTTTGTTTTAGTCTAAATAATGCATATTCAGCTTCATTAGCATATATTTGGATCATTTCCGACTTGAATGCATTCAATCTCATCAATTTACCATTAGTGAGATCATTCAGGAGGGAAGTTTCCATATCTTTAATGCTTGTGTCAGTCATTCCCATCTTTTCTGGATGTGGGGAGGGCAGAGTAGGAAGAGGGGAGAGTGGGAGAAGGAAAGAAGGCATTGTTTTCTCTAGCCATGTTGCTGACCTGGGGACCCCAGTATCCTAGGTTCAAAGACCTCTCTGCCTCAAAGGGACAAATGTGATGTTAAGGTGGTTGGGAATTCTGAGTACTTACACACACATCAGGGGATAAAGCAGGCCAGGGGATGCATAACCATCTGAAGTGACCTTCTTGGGACCCAGAATTGGGTATGCAGGCTCCAGACAGTCAACCTGAACTAAAAAGTGATTCAGGCAATAGTGACTCACACTTGTAATCCTAGCTTCTCAGGAGGCTGAGGTATGACAGTTCTTGTTCAAAGTCTGCCTGGGCAGGAAAGTCCTTGAGACTCTTTATGTCCAAAAAGCTGAAATAGAGCTATGGCTCAAATGTAGAGTGCTAGTCTTGAATGAAAACGTTAAGGAATTGGCCTGGGGATATGGCCTAGTGGCAAGAGTGCTTGCCTCGTATACATGAAGCCCTCGGTTCGATTCCCCAGCACCACATATACAGAAAATGGCCAGAAGTGGCGCTGTGGCTCAAGTGGCAGAGTGCTAGCCTTGAGCAAAAAGAAGCCAGGGACAGTGCTCAGGCCCTGAGTCCAAACCCCAGGACTTGCCAAAAAAAAAAGTAAAAGAAAAAGTTAAGGAACAGCACCCAGGCCCTGAACTCAAACCTTAGTACACACACACACACACACACACACACACACACACACACACACACTGAGTTTCCCTAGAGAAACATGATATACATATTTTTCCTGCCTGTTCTTGAATGCCTACTATGTGCTATTCTATGCCGACTAAAACACCCAGGAGGCTATGTGAGTGTTGTGGGACTTTATAAATAGTAATGGTAACAGGTTTCAAGTAAATGTGCATGCTGTCTTGTTCTCTTTCCAGCCCATGTGTGGGTCACGGTCACCCAGGAGGAAGGAATTGGAAGGAGCAGGAAAGAGCTGAATTACTCAGACATGACAGAGAATTCAAGATCTAGAAGTGGCAGTTCCAAATATGGAAAAGCAAGGAGGCAGGGCACCAAGGAGGGACAGGGAGATAGGTTAAGGAGGTAAGTAGAGGACAGGGAGGGGGTGGAGGGCATAGCTTAAGTGGAAGAGCATCTGTCTAGCAAGAGCAAAGCCCTGAGCTGAAACCCTGTTACCACCAAACAAAGAGAAGAGGATTGGCACTTGCCTCAGAGCTTAAGACTCTGGGGAAAGAGGGACAGAGAAGGAATGTTTACTGTGTCTTTGCTGGGCTGTGTTTGCAGAACCCCTGCTCCGTCTCTCCACAGTGAGTGTCTTTCTTCCTTTGAGAGTGAGGATGTCTGGTGGCTGTGTGCTTCTTGGAGCAACAGTAGGTGAAGCTGAGCCAAGGAGGCACTGGGAGGGAGGTGTCACCTTCACCGCCTTTGTATACAATTACAGTTCGTAATAAGTGCAATGAAGGGGAAGAACAAGGACTGGGAGGTTGTTACTATGCTTGTTACGAGAAAGCTGATCCAGAGACGTGACTCTTGGGTTGAGACATGAAGGGTCAGGCTTGGCCAAGAAGAGGGGATAGAAGAGCATTCCATCAGAGGACACAGCACCATGGAATATCTGAGCTGGGGGAGAATCCATCTTATTTAAGGGCCTGGAACAAAGTCAGTGTGGCTGGACAGGAAACAACAACAACAACTATAGGTTTAGAATCAGGAAGAAAGCAGGATTCAGAAAAGTATTCGGGTGATCAGGAAAAGAGCGCTGCCATAGAGTCTGCAGGCAGGAGAGTAGTGTGGGCAGAGAGAGGCCTCTTGGGCACATGTCTGAACTGTGTACAGGAAAGAATGGCTCCTGCAGACCTGGGGCAGGGACCAGGAGGGAGCTCACAGGCACCTGTATAGCCTGGATACAGATGCTTAGCCTGACAGCCCACCATGAAAGAGCTTTGCTTCCATGCTACTTTGTACCACCCAATCATATTAGGGCCCTGAGTGCTAAGGATGCTCACTTATGCACCCACTCAGCTACAGAGACACTGAGAGCAGAGGGGCTCTTGGTGACTTCCTGGCTGGGGTCCTGACTGCTAAGACATAGCGCCATTGTCCACCAGGAAGTGTGGCCCAGAGGACTTTGAGAATTGTCAATGGTCGTGCATTCCAGATGGGGCATAAAGAAGCGGGGTGCTGGAGAAGAGGTGCTCAGTCCGAAGTTTCTCTTTCCTTGAGGAGAAGCAGAAGCATGAAGCTCTGTCCCTCTTCAGGACACTTAGGACTCCCTGAATCTAACCAGTAGAGGAATCAGAGGCAAAACATGACTTCTGTCACCTGGCCTCACTACGTTCTGACATTCAAAGTCCATAGCCCTTCAGCTAGGCCTTGCTGCTATGTTTGAATCTGGAAGCAACATCGGAAAGAAGTGTCTGAGACACACAGTAACTTCTGCTGCCTTGAGCCAGCCTTATCAGCCAGAGATACTGTTACTTTTAATGCTGGTATAGTCACTCAGTTATCTGTGTGGATTAAGTGGCTTGCAGATAGAAGATGAAAAAAAAATAGTATAGAAGGCAGATGCAGGAGTGGGAGAGTCCTATTGGTTCCCATCGGTGATCATATCTTTTTTTTCTCTTGTGGTACCAGTACTAGGGGCTTGAACTCAGGGAATGGACACTGCCCGTCAGCATTGTTTGCCCCACGGCAGTTGCTCTGCCACTTGAGCCACAGCTCCACTTTTGGCTTTTGGGTGGTTAATTGACGATAAGAGTCTCACAGACATTCCTGCTCGGGCTGGCTTCGAACCATGATTCTCAGAGCTCAGCCTCCAGAGTAGTTGGGATTACAGATGTGAGCTTGCGGCACTCCAGCAATGTTCATATCTTCATTTCCCAAGATGCCAACTATTCTGAAGTATACAAGTCCTACCAGGTCCCATTGTGCTTCTCCCCCACCAGCAGTCAGTTTAGGTGGCACCCTTGATGGAGACACCCCAGGGGTGGCTCAGCTGTAATTCATGTGAACTGAGGGCTGACGCCCAAACAAAGCAGTCACTTGGCTGAGGAAGTGGGGGGTGGCAGGGGCCCAGGTCTGAGGCTACTGAGCTTAATCACCTTGGCCACATGGGCTGCCAGACTATTTAGAAAGCAAAGAGTTCAACTTGCTCAGTGACAAGCTCTGTTAGTGTAGGCTTTGTTCTCTGTTCGTGGAGGGAGAAAAAAAGAAAAAGAGAGATAGCTCAGATAGAAACAGACAGTGTAACAGACTGCAGTGAATGGCAAATGCGTTTCTACATATTGGATGCCACTGTAATGGAATCAGTGTATATTAAATCTGTCCTTTGGCATGCGTGGTTATTAGTATTAACAGGATCTTGGGGTTTTGCATGACCTTTTCCCCACCATTATTCTAGTACATGCCTTCCAAGTCGATTTGTGTGAGAGAGACATTGGAGTAGACTCTACAGCGGGCAAACAGACCAGATGCCTGGTTTCAGACTGTTTTCCAGGCAAAAGCTGATTGTAGAGACATTCGTGGCGGTGACCAGGCGTAACTGCCTCCCCACCCTCTTCAGAATGGATGGAGAAGATGGAGGAGCTTATGCAGGAGGTGGAGTGGACAGGTGTGACGTGGCAGATGGTGACACAACGTGATTCTTATTTTATCCTCAAAATCTCTCATTGGACGACATGCCGGTGGTTGAAGAGTACTGAGCCTCAGATAGAGTGGAAAATCCCCAGCCGTGTTCTCTCCATGGTCCCCGACTTCTGATCCCAGGAGGGAAAAGATGCAGAACTCTTTTAAGCATCCCTGCCACGAGGGACAAAGGGGAGGAAGGCCTAGTCTCTTACACCCTGTCTGTTGGTGGATGAGAGTACCAAGACACAGTTAAGTCCCCAGAGAATAAAGTAGAGTGTGGACATTGCTTTCTTGGTAGTGGTATTCACTATATTTCTAAAGATGGGCCAGAAACTGAAATCCAGTGCCAGCTCTCCATGCCTACTTCTATAGTACAACATAAATTAAAATAAGCATTAGATGAAGTGACATAGAACATAAGGTCATTCTAATTGGAGTTCAGGTCAATCAGAAGAAATTTCAGCATCAAGATTCACAGCCATGTCCCCAGAGAACTAAGGAGGAACAAGCAGAGTAGGGAGGGAGGGTAGCAGATTTGTGGGATGTCTACCCTCTGGGAAATTCCAAACAGAAAACAAGTTCATTCAGGAAGGGGAGGAGAAGCTCACAAATCCAGGCTGTCATGGTAAGCATTAACGTCAGGGATGGGTCCTGTCTCTCTCACTGGATAGGACACAGAGGGAGGAATGGGCAGGCAGAAGAGTAGATTCAGAACTATCTTCCAAAAGATCTCATCACAGCCAGACAAGACAAAGTTTAGATGGCAGTCAATTCCTGAGAAGTAGGTCTGGCAAAAGTGGGATCAACCCCAGCCATCAGCTAAGGAACAGATATGTAAGGCTCTTTGCAGACTCTGGAGGCCCAGCTGCTGGGACCCAGATGGGAAGGGCTGCACATGGCACCTCCTGGGAATGGGCTGGAGAAGCTCCCATCTGGTCTTAAGACCATGTTAGGAAGATGGACTCTTCTCCAAGTGTTTCAGCTCTCAGGCAATATGGCAAAGACAGTTCCACCCAGAATTATTTGGGCTAGGACAGTAATTCATTGAGTGCCAGCGTTGTTCTGGAAATGAGCACAGTGCTGGGAATAAAAGCAGGAATTTTCAGACTAGGGCTGTAGCTCAGTGGTAGAGAACTAACTTGCCTAGCATGTTCAAGGCCCTGAGCTTAATCCTCAGAGCTGCAAAACTAACCAGCACCACTGTCCAGTGCTTTATGAAACTTGAAGTCACTTTTAAAAGGGATGGACAGGAGGCTGAGATCTGAGGATCTCAGTTCAAAGCCTGCTTGGGAGGAAAGTCTGTGACACTCTTATCTCCATGTAACCATCAAAAGGCCAGAAATGGAGCTGTGTCTCAAGTGATGGAGCTTCAGCCTTGACTGAAAAAGCTAGGGGACAGTGTCCAGGCCCTGAGTTCAAGCCCCAGTACTGGGGCACGTGTGCACGCATGCACATACACACACACACACACACACACACACACACACACGAGATAGACAATAAACACAAGTATAATTGCAAAAGGAGTTAAGTACTAGGAAGGAAACAAATGGGATTCACAATGAGGAAAAGCCGTAAAGAATCCATAGAGAAGAGGATGGAGGAGGTTGTTTGGTGGGGGAGTGGGTAGCAAGTTTTGAGTTGAGATTACAGAACTGTGAGCAGTGAGCACCCAGTTGTCCCCTCTCCGGGGGCCACTAGAGTTGAGAAGGAGCTCAGCAGCAGAAAGCAGGTAGATGCTGCCTTTTTTATGCAATCTCGCTCTTCACTGAGAGTCCCTGTTGATCCTGCACTTATTAAGAGTCATCTCAGGTCTGCTATTATAGTTTGACAAATTTACTTTGTACAGAAAGAACATGCTGGTACAGAAGCTTGTGATAAATACTTTGAGTCCCAATAGACTGAGTGAAGGGGAAGCTCTGCTGAAAATGACTCAACGGCCATTTGTGACAGTGACCAGTAAGGCAGGTCCAGGGCCTAGAAGGAAGGAGTCTCTGGGAATGGACTGTGCATATCCAAGCTAAGCCAGAGCCAGGGCCAGAGGGCCTCTCAAGAGTAGTCTCTGCTCTCCTGAGGGTAGTTGGTTGTGCTACCTATGTGGTTTTCTGGGCTCACGTAGAGAGAGGAGTGGGTCTTTAGGTATAGGTTCTGAAGGAGAAAGTCCCTTGTTCCTAATGTTCTTTTTGATGGTGGTAGCAGTCATTCAAAGAAATAGGACAGTTCTGAATGGAAGCTATAAGGATCTCATACCATGATACTTCTCGCATACACTACCCCTACAAAAGCTCTCCTCGCACCATGCCTGGCCTGCAGCCTACCCACCCTTGGCTCATTGTGGTTAGGTCTGCATGAAGTTCAAGGCTTTCAGAAACACTGAAAACGCCATTGTTTCAGGCCAGTAGATTCACAATCACATCTTGTTAATAAGCACGTGTGATAGAGAAGAACACAAAAACTATAAACCAGGACTTGTCCCTGACTTTCTCTGTAGCCCTGAACAATTCCTTTGCCTTTATTGCCCTCAATTTTCTCACCTGTAAAATAAGGATTTAGACTGGAGACTTCCAGCTTTAGACTTAGGACTTATGATGCTATAAGGTCAAGAGATTCAGGAGGTCAAGAAAGACAGCTGGTAAAGACAAGGTATGAAAACCAGGTAATCACTGCTGAAATATGGTAGCCGAGATTTTCAGAGCTAGACATCTGTGTACACCTGCAGATCTGAAGAAAGGATGAACATCTATCACCAAGTTGTAGAAGCTTGAACCAGAAGGCCTTAACACCTGCCGTGATCTGGCCTCTTGGATCATACCCTGATGTGTTCCTCTCCCATATTGTATTAGCATTATCCAGTGTGACCAGTAAGATCTAATGGGTTGTGATTCCTCATGCTAGGTTATAAAATACATGGGCCCTTAACCTGACTCTCAGGTTACTCACTCTACAGAAGTCCTGTCAGGAGAGTGCTTAAGAAACTCTAGGACAGTCCACATGACGAGAACTTGAGCCCTACACCCAGCCCAGCAGCAATGTGCCAACCATGCAAGTCTGCCATCTTGGATGTGGATGTTCTTATTTCTCCCAGGCTTTCAAGGGCCTTGAGCCTATGTTAACATCTTGCTCTATAACTCATCATACAAGGTCCTGGATCTAAATCATCTAAATTTCTGAATTATATAAAGGAACTATGTTAAATAATACTGTCTTAAGGAACAAAGTTTGGAGATACTTTGTTATACAGTAGAAGAAAACTTGTGACAGCACCCTTGAAGTTCCAAAAGAAGTAACTCAAAGATAGTGCTTTACAAATTTCATTTGCTGGACCTCCTAGCTCCAGGAAATGTTTTGCCATTTACCAAAAGAACGTAAGGATCAAATCAAAACAGAAATCTGTTTAATTTTGTTTAACCTGTGGATCCCCAAACTCACACGATGATAGGTCCTCTTTTTGTGCCTAAAACATTTCCAGGAATTTATGTCCCATGGAATGTATTTTGGGAACTCCCCATTGTAGAATAAATAGACCGTTTGATTTTTTTTTTTTTTTTACCAAGGTACTATCAGCTTATAGGCTTGCAACTCCCAGGTTCTATTTGGGTTAAAAATACCTCTAAATCCATTCATATATCCATCATTTCACCCTTCCATTCTTTCAACAACATTCACAGATGCCTCTCCGCTGGAACCATGCTGACACCAGAGATACAAAAACAGAATCCCCATCCTCAAAGGCTTACCGTTATGTGGTGTTTGACAGTGTGGTTGTTAGAGTGTGGTCCTTGGGTGTCATCATCCTGAATGTGAAGCCCAGCCTCAATTCCTCACAAGGTGGGGGACACAGGGCAGATCACTTCTCCATGACAGTTTTCTCATCTATAAGTTGAAACTAATGACAAGTGTACCTATCTTATAGGGAAAAAAATTTAGGGTTGGAACCACCTATGCAAAGCGTCATTTATGTGCCTGCCAGGTCATGTCAATGTTAGTCAGCTTTCCTTTGCTGTGACAAAAATACCTGAGGTAATCAAATTATAAGAAGGAAAAGGTAGGGAGACTTCAGTCATGGACTTCTTGACTCTGTTGCTTTTGGACCTGTGACGGGGCAGCACATCGTGAGTGGAGCATGTGGCAGGGGGACCAACTGACTTCATTGTAGCCAAGAATCAGGAAGAGAGGAGGGGGATGCCAACATCCCCTTTAGCAGCAACCCCTGTCACCCTAACGTCCTCCCAATAGTCTTCCCACTCCTGATTGCACCACAGGCTGGTGGCTAAGCTTTCCACATATCAGCTTTTGGGGGAACGTTTAGGATCCAATCTATAGTAGTGTTTAATAAACATGAGGTATACTCACTTCTCACCCATTCTTCAGGTTCAACACAGCTGCTGTCTCCAAGATATACCCTAGTATCTTTCCTGGTCCCCCTTACCCCCACTAAGCTAAGGTCTCCTTTGTTGTTCCTTCCTTGAGAACATCCTGATCTTCTGTCTGGATATTTCCCTGATGCATCACTGGGGACAGTGACGGTCATGTGACTGTGGCAGAGTGTGTCAGAAACTGAGACTGAAGAAGTAGATTTCAAGGAAATTTGTTGTTGTTGTTGTAGGAAGTCTAGGTTGAGTTGAACTCTTTGGTGTTGGGAAGTCAATGAAGTAGATAGCCGGCTCTCCAGCCCCAGGCTTGGCTCAGCCTGCTGTCCGAATGAAATACTACACATACCCAAGCACAATGCTGTGCTAAACCCTGCACTGGTAGACAGCTGACAAGGGTGGAATCTAGAACCAAGGATATCATTGCTCCCACCTCTACCCAGTGCCACTGCTACTTTTGTTTTTGTTCCAGTACTAGAGTTTGAACTCAGAGCCTAGGCACTGTCCCTTAGCATTTTTTGCCCAAGGCTAGTGGCCTACCATTTGAGCCACAGCTCCACTTCCAGCTTTTTGGTGGTTAATAAGACTCCCACTGACTTTCCTTACCTGGACTAGCTTAGAACTGCAGTCCTCAGATCTCAGCCTCCTGAGTAGCTAGGATTACTGGGGTGAGCCACCTGGTCCCAGTGACACTGCCACTATTGTTCAGACACATGTGACACACCAGCTCACACCCTCCTTTGTTCACTGGGGTGGCCACAGACAAAAGAATGGGCTGTAATCTGGAATGTGCTGAGATTCCCAGGCCAGATCCCCGGGTGGAGGTAGCTGTTACCAGCCTCCAACTGCATGACATCCCTTTCTGACTACATTTTGTATACTCAGAGAGGTTGGCAGAGGAGAGGTAGGAAATGTAATTCAGGATCTGCCTCCCAGCCTTTGCCTTTACTTCCTCTACCTTTCCCCACCTTCTCCAAGTGGGAGGATCACCCTGCCTCTTCCCAGAGAGCCCCCAAACCTTCCCAGAGTCCCAGCAGGCCTGGTTCAGGGGGTATCTGACCTCCTTCCCTGTCCCCACTCTTATCAGGACAGAAGGCCACATGCCAGGATTCCCCCCCTCCCCTTCTGCCTCTGCTCCCTCTCCATCTCATGCACAAATTCCAGAGGCAGAATTCGAGACAATCTCTGTTTCTTTTTAAATCTGTGAAAGCAGGCCTTCAGAGGGCGATCTGGGGCTCCGGGTCTCCAATTATCTCTCTCCCCCTGCCTTTTGGGGGCCTCCCACTCTCCACGCAGCTCGGAGCAGTCAACAGCCTCTCGGAACCTGTTGAAATCTATTACCGACCTTTGGTCTCATTCTCCACAAAGGAGCTTTCTGCAGCGCGTAGACGGATTAAACAGAAATGAATTGGCCGACAGAGGCTTTACGACCCTCTGCGTTCTGCCTCTCTTTCCTCCGATTTCTTTCCTTCTATCTCACTTTTATTTTATTGTGTTTTATTTTCTGGAAAGCCAGCTGGGCAGAGCCAAGAAGATAAGACGATGCTGGCCGAATGAACGGAGGTCACAAACACCTGAACGAAATTCACTTTGTTCGTTTTGCAAAGTAGGCCACCGGCAGTTCCTCAGCGAGGGGCCGGTTAGTGCTAAATTCATCGCATCTGGCAAAAAATGAAAATAAAACAAAATGAAAAGCCCATAAAGTTGAACCGTTAAATATTTAGGGCTCGTGATGAACAGCATGTCATAATATTTGTTGAATTGCATTTGCTATTCAATGCATCTTTTCCACTTAAGGCCTCGGTTTGGGAGGTAGATGGAGAAAACAGGAAGAATGAGGCAGCATCAAAAATGAAACGCGGGCTTTAATTTAACCTCAGAAGACAAATCTCGCTGTCTGTACGCCCTGGGCTTGCATGGCTGTTAGCGCTCTTGAGCAGGGGTCTCTCCCTCCCCCAGAGCTTGTCTCTTAGTGTTCCCACACAGCTCTGTGTGTAATTAAGCAGATGCCCTTCGATGCTGGATTTAAATTATCAAATGTCAAGACGTGACACTTTATTTGTGTATGTTTTCCTTGCTTAGCAATTCAAGCAGTACCTGGGGAAGGGAGACGAGTCTGCTCAGCTCTAGGAGGGAGCTTCATTTGGGAACTCCATAATGTCTGAAATTCTACTCTTACAGGGTTACTTTTTCAGCTCTTTTTACCTCTCTCTTCAGCAAATTCCCCAGGAGAGGCCACAGAGATTTCCTCACTCAGAGGAAGGATCAGAGGGAGGCCCCCCTTTTTTTTCCTGGTATTAAAAGAAACTGAGAATGATTCTAAGAGGCTGGGAGTCTGAGAGGTAGGTGTGCAGGTCCTGGCTCTGGTCTTAGGGAAAATTGTGTATATTGTTGCTACAGGGCTGGGAGATCCTGATTAGGAAAAGAGACAAAGAAAAGGGCAAGTTGCATGGCTTGCATGATAGAGCACCTGCAAATAAATACACACACAGACACACACACACACACACACACACACACAGAGTATGGCTAAAGGAACAGCTTCAAATGTATGTATTGTGTATGAAACCTGGGCTTCACCTCCCCAGTCATCTTTTCTTTGTCTGCTCTCCTTCTCACCCAGAGTCAGGATATTTGCACTGTTGGGGCACAGGGATTCTCATCTTCCTGTCAAGAACACAAAGGGTGAGGGTAAAGGGCAGGGTTATACATTTGTAAAGCAGCAGTTGGGCCCCAAGGATGCTTGAGGCCCTAAAAATCACTGTGATCTCAAGGGGTCATCAGAAAATATTCTTGAGCCTCTCTGGCCAATGGCTTCCAAAAACCATTGTGCAGTGACTTTGGGACCCAGTAAGCATTGCTTTTAGTGACCAGCGAAGAGTTGGTTTAGAGCATTTGACCTTCAGTGACCTTGACAGCCATGCGAATGACCTTAGAAATCACTGAGTAGAGGTGTGAGTGAGGACTCCTGGGCAGATGGATGGTGCTCTGGGCTCACTCGCCAAATAGCCAGCAAGCAGCAGTGTAGTTTTAGCTCTTTGGGACTGCTAGAGCGCAGGTACTTCAGAGAGCCTTTGCTGAGTGTCTGGGGATCTGAGAAGTTCAGGCTCCAGAGCTAAGCGCCCCACCCCCACCCCCGCGACCTCACTTGACCTGTGACAGTGCCACACTGCAGAGCCTCAGCCTCTGTAAGGGCCACTTTGCAGGCCATGCTGGAGCCATGTTCTAGATTTAACAGACTGGTTTGTTTCCACACAACTGTGGACTTACCACCACCATCTGGACCCACTCTATCAAGGTCCACTCCCTCTCTGAGACTACCAATGCTGCCATTGACATCAGCCAGGGACTGACCAAGGGCTTGATGCTTGCAGAAGGACTCACACATTGATGGCTCCCTGGGGCAGTATGTCTAGTCCCCTGGAGGTTGGGGTGGGCTGGACACAGGATGTATCTGCTGGGAGGGAAGGGCTTAAAAAACTGGTTGGTTCTGGTTTGGTTGTGTTGTGTGGACATGTGTGAATACACATACATGTATATGCATATGCATGTGTGCACATGTGTGAGTTCTGTCTGTGCTACTAGTGTGTCTGGGTCTCTTGTGCATGTCTGAGTGTGTGTGTGTGTCAATGGAGTGGAGGAGAACTACAGGTGTGGAGTCTGCTTGGTGAAACATGAGTTTTTATCATCTGAAAAAATGGGAGCGTGAGAGTGGGCTATCATTTCTAGTTCCCAGGTGAATCTGCATAAATACTGTTTATGAACCGCTTGGAAATAGTGCCTGACAGTGAGTGCCGGATACATGTTACATGATTCTTTTATGCTGAGAATGTGTTTGCCTGTGCATGTCTGGGTGTGTGTATCTGTATCGATGGTTTGTGCATGGAGTCCCTCAGGAGCTCTGTGTGTTTGGGCAGTAATTCTGTGCAGATGTTTGTAGCCATGTGTTGGCATGCACGCCCCCTGCGAGTAGGTGAGTGCACGTGTGCTTCAGAGCCAGGCGCCTGCTAAATATTTGCTTTGCTGGGCCCTGGGGAGCGCAGTTGGCAGAGCTGCCAGCACTACGTGCAGTGTTTTTGACAGCTCCAGCAAGGCCTCCGAAGTGTGAACTTTCTCAGGGTAAACAACTAATGATACGGAGATGGCAGTGCTGACCCCCTGGCGCGCCTTCTGGAAGGGTGGGAGTCGTTAGGAGGCTTCTGGCTTCCTCCCTGCTCCCCCTGCCTACCCCTGGGGGTGGGGTCTGGGGTGGGGGGCTATGGAATGGAGAATGTGTATGTGTATGTGATAGGACAAGAGGGCTCCAAGCATCCAGCCCTCCCTCCCCTCTTCTAGCCAGCACAATAGCAGTGCAGGAGAAGAAACAGCTGCTTTTACTGATTTCTCTCTACTCTCAACCATCAGCACCTTGGAAAACTCTCAGTGTACCCTTGATCCGTGGGAGTGGAAGGGTGGGGTGGTGAGTGATCAGAGGCTACCAGAGCTGCATAGCCCCCACCCCTGTCTCAGTCCAGGTGTACTAGTCATGAGCAGGACTACTCCCAGGACTCTAGACATTCCAGGTCTCTGGATCAAGGGAAGCCCTGGTAGGGATGTGATTACCTGGCTAACTTATGCAAAACCTTGTTCTTGCCTGAATTGGGTCAGAGCCCCTGGGAGCTCCCAAAACCCTGGCATAAAACCCATTTCATTGAGGACAAAACTGATTCTTGTTCCTCTGCCTAGCAGTGCCTTCCCTGCCCCTCAGCCCCCGCTGGCTTTGAAGTTTCCCCAATCTGCATGTGTCTGAGACTCTTCTGACCTTGTTGTATGGGGGGTCTTGGCCTCTGTACTCAGTTATGTGTACATAACCCACTTATCTGGCTGCAAGTGGCTTCTGACCCCTGTGTGGCTCAGCTTTACTGTGTATGTGGACATGTGTGTGTGGACATGTGTGTGTATGTGCATATAACCAACTGCTAGACTTACATGAAAGCTCTTTTGTGCTTGTGCCAAAACTTGGGCTTCCCTAAAGTCATGCAAGGAAGGGTAGAGGGTATCTGGGTACAACCCATATAGGAATCAGCTATCTACTAGGTTATCCGCTGGAAGGTAAAGACCAGGTAAACACTGGGACATATACTAAATTTGTGATATACAATAAGGCAAACAATTGCTTGATTTCCTCTCCCCCCCGCCCCCCTCCCATTTATAGTTAAGGAACCTGAGGCATCCAAAAGGAAGTTGAGCCTGAGCTAGCACCGCAAGATCCCACATTCCATGCATTACTCTCCACCTAAACTACTTGCTGGTAGCCTGCACCTTCTACCTTGAGCCCCCTGGGAGCCTCCAGGAAAGCAGAAGTCAAAGACTTCAATCTCTCGGGCCTCCAGAGGAAGCCCCAGGATCTCCCTTTTCTACTCTGCCTTGAGCCAATCAGCGGAGGTCTGTTTAACAGACAGATCAGGTCTCCAGTCCCCAACCCCCTGCCGCTGCACTGAAGAGAGCCAGCCTTTCCAGACAGCCCCTGTCTGTGTCTCATTACAAAGACACAGCCATATTCCATTAATTCCTCATTTGCTGTGGGCAAAGCGCTGATATGTACATTTTTACCTGGGGTGGTTTTAATCAGTTAATTTAACCAGAAACATTAATAATGTATTTCTTTGCCACTCGACTGCCCATCTGTTGAACAACTTACCTGTTGGAGAGCAATGTCACCTCCTGTGACTCAGAGCCCTCTCTGCCCAGGAACAAGATGAGATGCTGCATATTTAATGACTCTGTGGACCAAGGATGAGGACTGGGAATGCTGTGTGGACTGCTCACAAGCAAAGCTTCCCTGTGCCCCAGGCTCTGGGCTCCTGTCAAATGTCATCTCTCACTTTTGCTTCTGCTCACGCTTTATTGGGGATTGTGGGTTTGGGGAGTGCCTAGAGGCCTTCTTACAAGACTTGGGGAGTCAGAGGAGCCAGGAGAATAGGGAGCTGTTGAGGATAGATCTGAACTCCTTGAACAAGCCCCTGGTGTTCTCTGTTTCCTCAATGACCCCTTTGATGTGATGGGAAGATTCATGGAGCAAGTATAGGGGAGGTTTGAGCCAGCACTTAGAGTAGGCACTTAACACAGGAAAGTTTTCCTCAATGACCCTCTCTCATTGAGACCCAGGCCAGTGAGGCTGAAATAGCATTAGCTCTTTGCTGGATTGTGGGATGTTGAGAGAGAAGAGACCCCAGGGGGTAGTTGAAGTAGTCGAGGCAGTGATGGAGCTTTCAGGGGCTTAGGGAGGCTCCATGGCCTAGAGAGTAGGAGTGCCAGCTATAGGACAGAACCTGTAGGAGATCACCCTTCTATCTTCTCTCATAGGATTCTTATTGTCTCCCACATCCTTTGGACACTCTGAAGCAACTGAGTTTATGTGACACCCTCCCACTACTCAGCCTGACCAACACCACCACCTCCCAGCTCAGTCTCTAGAGGTTACTAGAGGGTGGCAAAGCTACCTGGCCCCACCCCACCCCAATAGTGTAATGGCAGCCGGGACTCTGGTGCACACAGCCCAGCCAGCATGGGCTCCTCTCAGCTCTCAACTTGGGGCTATGGCCACATGCCCTTCACATTTGGGGGTTGGGGAGATCTGATAAACCACAGAGAAGCAAAGAAAGCCAGGCACTGGTGGTTCATCACACCTGTAATCCTAACTACTCAGGAGGCTGAGATCTGAGGATTTTCATTCAAAGCCCAGCCCAAGGCAGAAAACTCCATGAAACTTTTATCTCCAGTTAATCACCAAAAAGCTGGAAGTGGACATGTGGGTCAAGGGGTAGAATGCCAGTGTTGAACAAAAAACTAAAAGACAGCACCCAGACCCTGAGTTCAAGCCCCAGTCCTAGCACAAGCAAAAGAAACAAAGCAAAGGCAGCATCCCCGCATCGCTGAGGTGACTGAGGGTCTGGTCCTGGAGAAGGAGGAGGGTGGTGGGACATGCTCAGGCCGTAGCAGGGCCAGGGTTCCTATGAGAGCACCTTCTCCCACCCAGGTCTGCTTTGGTTTCATAAAATCTGAGATCCCACCAATTATAAGGTATGTGATATTCTGTACCTCCCTAAGAGAATAATCCCACCAATTAAACTATGACATCGTGCTTTCTTATCCTCCATTGCAAGACTCATCTCAATTTCAGGGATGTTAAAATGTGAGGGGGAAAGGAAGTGTGATTTAGCATCAATAGAATATGGTAATGGGAAGAACACTAGCTGCCGTTTCTCAAGAGCTCCCCGTGCAGTGCATGCAGCAGCACATCTGTGCAGTCCTGAGACTGGAGGTCATTGCTGCGAGGTTCAAGCAGTGTCAGGAGGTCACACAGACGATCATAGACATACTCAGTTGTTGTTTACTGTGATCATAAGCTTTTAAGATATCTCCCATATCTACAGTTAAGGACACGGAGACTCAGAGCTGTGTGCACCTTGTACGTAGCAAGGGGATGGAGCTTGGTTGGCCACTTCACCAGCCCATTACCAGCTAGCAGGAGAGCTGTATGACAAACCCTGCTCCATTTGACTCCATTCTGAACCCCTTTTTGAGAGCTGTAGGGATGGAAGAGTCTGCGTCCCCATTCACTGGGCCCTCCCAGCCCTCTGGAGGCTGCCCCACCACGTCTCTGGCCCACCTCTGGGTGGGCATTTGCCTCTCCTATTGGCTGCCTGGCTGGAGAGGTTCCCACTTCTCTGGCCTCCTTCAGAATCCTAACAGCCAGGATGCATGAGCAGAGCAGCAGGCAGGCAAGGACGAGCAGAAACTGAGAGCAAGAGCTGCTGCCGAAAACTCACAAATTGGTCCCAGTGAGAAATTGAGCCTCTTTTTTGCCCATCAGCTCACTTCCCCAACCATTACCAGGCAGGCAGCGTGAGGCCCTTGGCTGAAGCAAAACCCCGGCGTGGGTGTGGGGAATGGTATTGGGACAGCACAGCATCCTTCCGGGGTGTGGGGTGGGAGGGGCACGGTGACCTTAGGGGCAGGCCTGGCTCAGCATCCTCAGAGAAGAATGGAGCAAGGGTGTTGCATTGGGCAGGTAGTGACAAGGCACCATCTACAGGTAATTCCAGGTGGACAGGGGAGGCTAGGACCTGCCTGATGGCACAAACAGACAGACAAGGAGGACTAGAGGCCTAAAATCTACCCTGAGGGTAGGTAACATACCTTCTGGGATCAGACCTGGACATAAGATGAGGTGGAGCCTTGGGAGTGCAAGCTTAGCAGCAGGCCCTGTTCTGAGCTGCAGGGCTCAGAAAGTGGCAGGGAGGGAGGCTTCTGCACCTGGCCAGTCCCATCCAGTCTGCACCCTGCCCAACAGCCCAGGGAGGCAACTTTCCCATGTCACACATGGGAAAACCAACGTGCAGAGGTGGAGAGCATTAGCTAGTCCATGGTGGAGCCGGAGCACAAACTGCACCAAACCAGCCCGGTTCTGTTGTCCTCTAGTCCTTCTGAGGGAAATAAGGCATTAGACTGTGGTGCCAGCCAGGGCAAGATGAGCTCATAAAGCCAAAACACTTGATCAGGAAGACAAGCTTCCGGGATAAGCATGCTGCAACTCTTCCTCGCTGTTTAGGGGGTGGGAGTGGGCAGGACACACCTTGCTTTTGAGAACTGGGAGCCCAAACCCACTCAGCACCCATGGCGGTGGCAGGCTACCCGCTACCTGTGCTCCACGGCGGGGCTCCCACACAAGAATTGCCATTGTAGTGTGTCTCCTGTTGGCTTGCATGGCAGTATTGCAGAAAAGGATCTCAGTTTCAGAGTCAGAGGGAGAAAGGAGATTGTCTGGGAAGACATGGCCCAGCAAATCCTAGGCACCCCTGGCTTGACCGGCTGGGCTGACCGGGATGGCCCCTGGGTTGAGCAGGCTCCTGCTGCGTCCACTGCTTGCCAAGCACGTTATCGCCTTGCTTCATTCACTCTTCAAGTCCCCGCTGAAATCCACTCCTCTGAAAACCCTTCTGGACCATTCTGGGCCATTCTCTTTGCTCCAAGCACTCCATTTATCACAGCAGAGCAGCCTGGCCCCTGTACTGTTAGCCATGACCTTGAATGACTGTCTTCTTGAGGAATTGAATATCCCAAGGTGAACTTGTATTCATTTTCCCACTCCCTCATGGTGAAGAGGTCTGGGCCAGCTAGCTGCATTGAGCTTCCCTTGGCTCCCTCAGTCATCTCGCCCTGCTTTGTCCCTTCCTAACTTCTGTCACAAGAAGGTGCTATGTCCCCAGTGCCTGGAATAGGAGGCTTATAGCAGGAGTCCAGTGGATCTTGCTGAACTAACGAACGAGTTAGAGAAGTTCTCAGAGAAGGGAGTTAAATTTGATGAGACCTAAGATAGGGGGTTAGTTCCTTCCACAGGCTCCGTTTCTGGGCCCCACACGAGGCCCCGGCATCCCATGCATTGAAGGTGATACAGGCTTAGTTTGCGGAACGGATATGGAAAAAGTGACGGGGGAAATGCTAAACCAAAGATAGACCTGTGGCGGAGTCTGGCAGGAAGACTGTGCAACACGCGTGGCTTCCAGGTGTGAGCCAGAGGGAAGCCGCTCACTGCTCTGTCTGACTGCTACCGTGAGAATCCCACACTCAGAGATGTCCAGATGCGACAAGAGGATATGCAGGAAGTTTTTGGCACCCTGCCCGATGCCTGAGAAGGGCTCAAATACTTTGTCACCATGGGTGAACAGGAAGTCAGAAGCACAGGCATGAAGCAGTAACAGATCTTGGCCTGGCTGATGTGACTAAACTGTGCATTGTAAGCGGAGGTCGAGTGGGACGGAAAGCAGACAGTGGGTGGCAGCTGGATTTATGAAGGCAGTGAGCCTCAGGAAGAAAAGTGGTCCCCTGGAAAAAGTAGTCGATGGGGAGAGAGAGCATGCAGAAGCTGGTGCTGTGTGCATGAGCTGGTGGGGTGGGGAAGGAGAGTTATGGGAGGTGAGAATGATATTCTGGTTTCCATCCTGGACCACTGAACGGCTGTTGGTGTTTACTCCGGGGGTAGAAAAGGGAGCAGGGAAAGAGCAGGTTTGAAGAGAAAACGCCGTGTTTGGTTTTAGAAATGTGGGGTTGGTGTCATCATGGAGGACTTGATGACAGACCATGGGCCAGAGATCCAGCCCAGATGGAGGCTGCCCCTCAGCTACCACCTCCCCTCAAGACCCATCTGTTTGGGAGAGGGTGTAGACCTGCATCTCCTGGGTAAGGGTAACAGATGGCCAGTCCGTCATGGACAGACCCTATTCTGAAGGGAGCATTTACTTGACATATCCTTTTGGGGGAAAAAGACTGTACCTGTTTTGTTCTTATGGATTACTTTCCCTCTACTGTTGGGGTCAGCTGTGCCTTTAAGAGGCCACAGCTGGCCTTGGCCCCTCCCCTTCTGCCTCTAACAGGAAGAGAAGCCCCTGCTCCTGAGGCGAGCACCTGTGCCATGGCGGAGGGCACCCCAGAAACCCAATCCTTGGGGGACTGGGCCTCCGCCCACAAGGGAGGTCCCCTGACATCACTTGACGGACAGCTCTCGCGGCCAATCTGTTGTCCCTTCCCTGTGCCCTCCTTTGGGGTATATCTTTGTGGCTTCTCATTTGAATAAATCAGAATTGTCCCAGAGACGGTCTCCGAGGCCCCACGCACCCGTGTCTTCCTTGGGCTGGCGGGCAAGGGGTTCGCACACCTACACGCAAACCGAGGTACCCAGGACCCCGCTCCCGTGTCTGATCCCTACTGTTCCTGGGGGGGGGGGGGAGGAGGGGACATGAGAGAGTGAGTATGGATCCCCAGCAGAGGAGATAGATAAGCCCAGGACCCCTCCCCACGTGGATGGGGAGGGATAGAGCGAAGCCCAGCAATTTAAAGCCCAACACTCTACCTGAAAATAGGTCTTCAAGTTATTCACTATAACGTTGTGAGGCAACAAGGAAGAAAAGCAGGAAATGAATGCACCCCTGCTATAGATCGCACATCATACACCATGAACTAAAGAGTTAAACATAAAACTTGCCACAGCCATTGATAAAGGAGGGCTCTGGGGGTTGGGAGGAAGAAACCCTTTCCCAGGTGAGACTTAGTAAAGAAACTCCATATCAACTCGGGGGGTAGAGTATGATGTTTGCCCCCTGAAGCTCCTGTATCAGCCCAAAGCCTCACAGCCTGATCTGTCGAAGCCATAGGAATCTGGACAAACTGGGGAAATCTCTGAGCTTCCATGTCATCTTCTCAAGAAGGATAACGGCAGTAGAACCCACCTCATGGGGTTGATGTGAGGATTAAATGAGATAATGATGCTTGGAACAGAGGCTCCATAAGTGTTCGTGATTCTTAGGATTGTTTGTGTGGCTGCAGAACTGCTGTTGGGCTGTTCTGTCCATCTCATCAACACCAGCCAGTTATCCCGGAACTTCTGCCTTTGTGTTTGTTCATAGCACAGGGGTTTAGAGGACAGCATCTTTAAACCTCTGTCTTTAAGATGCAATCGACTTTTCTCCATTGCTGCTGACAGTCCGTGCAAATGTGGAGATTGCAACTTTGCACCAATTGCTCAAACGCACCTGTTCTCTTCCCCGTTAAACACCACCCTGGGCTTTCTCAGTAGCTGCGATGGCAGGGGACGTCCGAGTCTTTCTGGCTTTTGCCAAGAGGAGTTCAGCTTTCTGGTCTGGATTGCTTTGACGACGCCTCTCCCTCCATGTCCCACTTTGTGTGGCATCCCCTTCTGCTGCCCTCAGGCAGCCTCTCTGGTTAAAAGCCGCTGTCCACATGTTAACCTTCATTTCATACTTGGTTATACATATTCATGTGTTTCATGCATATTCATCTGCGTTTGAGAAAATGTTTATGGAATGCCTCCTTTGTGCCAGCCATGGGGATCTAGAGGGACCAGATCCCTTGGCCCAAAGGGTTTATATGCCAGGACAGAGGCAGACCATGAAATAGACAACAGACAGACACTGAAGATTATTAACAAGCTGCATGAAGAGCTTTGGGAAAATAAACAAGGTATCTAGGATTAGGGGTGGTCTCCCCACTGTTTCTTTCTTGTGTGCCCAGTGCCTAACACCTGGTATGTGCTTCTTGAGTGTCTGTTGAGTGAGGACAGGGCAGAATGGCTGGGGGTCTCTGTCACTGGTGGTAGAGGACAAAGTTGTTCAGAATTTCCTTGAACTGCCGCGAGCCTGTGTGGAATCAAGCAGCTTCGTTTGCTAATGATCATAATTAAATCAGAATCTCTTATTTCCACCAAAAGCCCTGGGGAGAGAGGCACAAAGCATCCGTCTGATGAATTGGCTCCTCATGTTTTCATCCCTGCTGTGCCTCTGCCCAGGTGAGATGTGTACCCACACCTGCCCAGGTGTGCATACACACACATACACACACACGCACTAATGAGAGCTGAGTGAGTAATCAGACTGTCTTAAAGCAGTCAGTGATGCTCTGGAAATGGGTCCACTAGGACCCAGGACCCAGGCTGATAGTTCTGCCGTTGTCCTTTATTTACTCCTTCTTGTGTGTCTCTAGTTGTAAGGGCCGTGGCATTGGGTATGTGGGGCAGACTGAGATGTGAAGGAGCTAACCCTGGGCCTCAAGTGGTTCTTGCCTCACTCTGAAAAGGGGGGCGACTTTCCTCCAAATTACCATAACACAGCAATTCCCAAAGCGCGCTTCTGCCATGATGATTTGCCAAAAAAGGTTTCCACGGTTGTCACGTAAGTCTGAAAAGTGTTGCTACCCCAATCTTAGAGGCTCGCCATGCCCATAGCAGAGAAGACGCCAGAAAAGTCCAGCATATTAAAAAGAAAATCTGCTCAACTCTGTTCAACCTCTAGTTTTCCAAACTTAGAGAAGACTGTGGTCTCCCTGTGCCCTGCCTACAGTTTCCTGGGGTCGCTGGCCATGATAGCGCACCTCCAACATGCCAAAGCATCTGTCTCTCTTCTTACTGAGGGCTCAGAAGGCGGGCTACATCCTCCCTGCGCTGAGGAGAGAAAGCCAAGGGCACAGATGTGTCCCTCTGCTGCTATAGGCAGAATCTCCCTTTTCCAAAATGCTTGCAGCCCAGAGTGTTGAGCTTTACATATTTTGATTTTTTTTGTGTGGTAGTAGTAGGGTTTAAACCCAGAGCTTTACCTTTGCTAGATAGGTGCTTTACCTGTTGAGCCATGCCCCCAGCCCTCTTTGTTTTAATGATTTTCTTTTTCTGGTAAGCTTTCACCTTTTTTTTTTCAAATGTTTATTATCAAACTGATGTACAGAGAGGTTACAGTTTCATATATTAGGCATTGGATACATTTCTTGTACTGTTTGTTACCTCGTCCCTTATACCCCCTCTCCCTCCTCCCCTTTCCCTTTCCCCCCATGAGGTGTTCAGTTCACTTAGACCAAACAGTTTTGCAGGTATTGCTTTTGTAGTTGTTTTTCTTTTTTTTTTACCCTGTGTCTCTCAATTTTGGTATTCCCTTTCAATTTCCTAGTTCTAATACCCGTATACATGGTTTCTCACCTTTTTTTTTTTTTTTTGCTTGAGGTTTTCCTCAGACCTCAAACTTCGATTCTGCTCCTGACACCTCCTGTGTGGCTCTGATTATAGTCTCATATTTTGAAATACGTACATCTACATTACCTAATTTGAAAGGCTCCAGACTCAGAAACATTCTGAGTATTCTATCAGCCCTCAAAAACCTTTTGGAGTTTGATTTTCAGATGAGCCTGAAGCTCAAGCCCCCTTCCCTTGGCTCCGCCCCTCCCACCCAGGCCACATTGGGTTGCAGTGTGGGCACCTCCAAGATGAACAAGGAACTATGGGCAGGGATCAGAGAGATGTCAAGGCTAGAGCTGGGTGATGGGAAACCAGGAGCTGAGACTCCAGAGGAAGTCAGACTCTGAGCAAGAAGTGGCTTTGGCAGCCTTGCCAGAAATGGCTCCTCCGGGTTTGGGGGCAGGGAGAGGAGGGGGCATAGTGGTTGTAACCACATAGTAAAAACATGTGTTTTTGCTTCCTGGGACCCTTTTCTGTTGCTCAGGCAGTGTTGTCAGAGAAGAAGAAACAAAACAATACAGAGAGGAAGTTGATTCTATAATTAGTGCATTTTCTCCACTGTTCATTCAAGGATCTCCAGAGATCAATTAGCTTGCTTTTAAACTAAAAGGCATCTGAATAAGTATTTAACCTGCATAGCAATTGATATTTAAAACAGACAAGGATGAAAGTAATAAAGCAGAACAGAACCTCTCTGTTCTCTTCCACTGATCTTCCCCAGTCTGCTCCAGACCCTCACCTCTGCCACTCCCATTTCCAGAGTGGCATAGGTTGGGCCTCCTGGCCTTCGTAAGCAGGTCTGTGGGTGGGCTGGCAGAGGGGCGCTAAGGGCAGGGCTCTTCCTAGGGCTACCTACCCACCCCCTCCCAGCAGACAGGACATGCCCCCAGCCATGGACAACCAGGTTCTCTCGGCAGCACCCTGCCCACAACAGACGTACTGGCCTGCTCTCTGTCCAGGCATGGGGCTGGTGTCTTTTGAGGAAATTCAGCCTCTGTTTTCCCATAGAGTAACAACTAGTCAGTACTGAGCACAGGTGGGGAGGGAGTGGAGATTGCAAGAGCAGGTCCAAAGGTATTTATACATTGCCTGATTCTCATGTTCAGTTCAAAGTCTTGAACTGGTAGCTTCTTATAACAAACTCTGTGTGTTTTTATAGAAGTTTATGCAGGAAATGTTTTTTGTCTTATTATCTATGCTAAGTGTGTTAAGCGGAGGGGGGGGGAGGAAGAGGAGATGCCTGAATGGCAAAGGTGTGTCCATGAAGATGACAGCAGAGTAGGACATGTGGCGTGTTGATACACACCCCCACATATATGACATGCAGAGGAGATGTCATCAGAAATGTCGGGGACCCCTAACTCAGACAAGATGATCAGAACAGGGTGCTAAGATTATCTGGAAGGGATTCAGAGAATCAGCATCTTGAGAGGCAGGAAAGCAGGAATGGGGAAGAGCAAAGCCAGACACCGTGTGCGAGCAGCCGTGGGCCCCTGGGACTCTTTCCTGCCGGACCCTTTAAGAAACTGGTTAAGTGCTCAGCATGGTGCATCTATGGGTCAAGGAAGCTGTGCATTTGTCCACCAGCTCCATAGCTTCTCTGTTGAAGCTATTGATATCTGGCCACTTGCTGACACTTGTGGCCTGTCCCACATGTTGGCCAAACCTGCCCATCTGAGAGAATATCAGAGAGAGAGAGAGAGAGAGAGCTGAGTATACAGAGGCAACATCTACAGGTGGCTCCAAGGTGAGATAAAGGCATAAAGACAACACTTGGTACACGCAGGCTCAGAAGAGAAACCAGGAGCCAGAGTGGGAAGCAGGAAGGGAAAGCAGAAAAGGCCATCCAGGCAGCTGTAGACCTTGAGCAAAGGGCAGAGGCAGGGAGGGAGGCAGGAAACTACATGAAAGACTGAGGCTGGAGAGGGTGGGCTCAGCGGGAAGAGGCTCAGCTTTTCTGTTGTCAGCAGGTGTGTAGGGGTTTAACTCTGCCTGTCAGTGGAGGATGCTAGTGAGCCCCGCCTGGCGAGAGTCTCAGGAAAGCCCTCATGATGGTTCTAGATCTCCAAGCCAGCAGTCCTCCGGCAAGGACACTCGCAGCTCCCTGGCCCCACGCAGCGCCCAGTACAGCCCCCTCCCCAGCAGCCCCGCTCCTGCCTCTCTGCCTAATGACAGCCCATCTCTCATCAGGGTCTCTGGGCAGCACAAGAGCCTGCAGCCATCCTTCTGACATGGTCGATTCTGCGATATTTGACTTACATGTCCCTGAGTTGTAGAGACAGAGCTCCACATATCACCAGATCAATTAAAACAACTGCCACCAGGCCCCGGAACTCAATCAGGAGTTTCTCCTGGGACCCAAGAGTGCACTCCCCTCCTCAGAACCATCTCTTCTCTGGGTACCTACGCCTCAGCCTTCCTGTCACCCTGTAATAACTTCTTACTCCATCCATGCTTTACCGTGTGTGTTAGATGATTTATTCCGACACAACTCCCAAATAGCCCTGTGCTGTTAGACTAATAATATTCCCCTTTCAGACGAGGAAACAGAGGCACAGGGCCATAATGGGAATTAATTGTCCAAGGTCATATCGCTGGGCAGAAATGGAGTCAATACAAGTTCAGGCAATGAAGCTACTTAGTCCCTGTTCGAACCTTGGGGTCAACTTTGACCCACCACCTCTCTCTCTCTCCCAGAATCCCACTCTTCCTCTCAGTTTACGCTGCCTGTGCTAGAGAAGCCAATCCATCAGCACCTACCTGCTCCCCTCCTGTGCCTTCCTGGCCTCCCTCCCCAGCAGCCCTGCCAGAGTGTGTGTACATGCTTGTCCACCCAGAGCTGGCTTCCTCGCACCTCATGGCCATGTTCCTTCCACAGCTGGGCTCAGGGCAGGTCAGACCGCATCTCTTCCAAGGAGACAGCAGAGCACTGTGTCCTCCGAGGCTCCTGCTGTTCAGGCAAGTTGTAGACCTCGCAGCAGTTTCATTTGTAGCCCTCTTTGATCTCCGGTTCTGAGCCTTGAGCTCCCACAGGGCTGGGATGCCATCTGACCTCCCCCTCACCCAGTGCCCAGCACAGTGCTTCATTCACCAACCATGCTAGGAAAGGGCTGTGGACTGAATGAATGAATGAGTAGGTGAATGAATGGATGTATGAACAAATGAAAAGGGAAACATGCCAAATCCTTGTCTCCCTTCTTTGCCCAGAATGCCAGGAAGCCTCTCCCTGGACCTTTGTCCTTGGGCGCCACTCAGCCTCTCTAAGCCATGTACAGATGCCCCTACCCTTATGTCTTTATTAAGCCGTCATGAGTCGAAATAGTATAATTCGAAAATGAAAATCCCCAAGCTGCTGTGGCATATCAGGCATCCCCCTAGGAGCTTCAGGGCTGACCAGGAACAGCCATTCGCTGCCCCCAGCATCATGAGGTAGTACTGTACTATGCACCACCCGCCCAGGAAAGGAGCAACATTCTGGGGACATTTTTAGTCCTTGTGTATCACTTTCAAACCACGGTAAACTGGAAAGATCACCAAGGCTAACTATAATAAAGCAAGACCCACTGTGCTGTGTCCAGTTGAAGCTCGTCCCCCCAACATTCCACCCCCCACAATTCCTGTCTAGACCAGGGCCCAGGGAAGCAGGCTCTGAAGCACAAGCCCCTGCATGGCAGCAGAGTTGCAGCAAGAGCAGAGCCCAGTTCTGTTTCCTGGCACACGGAGCTGTGGGGGCCCTGGCAGGGAGAAGAGAGCCATGATTGGAGCAGAGAGAGCGGGAAGAGACGTTTGCAACAATCTCACTGATCAGCATCTCAATTAATCTCTGTGACATCTCGGAAACTTCCGACAGAGAACAAAGAAGACAAGAAAGAACAGTCTGTGGCCTGAGGACAGATGGATCCTGGACCTGGCGCTGGGAAAACTGAGTACCTCTCCTGGGACCTGGCTGCCTGGCAGGCAGTGACAATATATAGCAGGCCCTATCTGAATCTCCCCAGTTCACTATGCTCAGGCCAGACTAGCTGGTTGTTTCTGCAAGGGTCAAATGCAACAGTCTTTCAAGAGAATGGAAATCTCAGAGGACTCACCCCGAGTCTAGATGGCTCCCAGGCAATCAGGAGGCCAGCAGCTTCAGTGAGGGACTCAGCCCTTGCCCCAGCCTGCCTTGGGGGCTCTCTAGAGCCATCTTGCCACATTGGGGGTCATCTTGTCACCAGTGGGCTGCCCTTGATGAGGAGGCGTGGCTGGACCATGGTTGTTCTCTCAGCTGGTATGTGAGGCCCCAGTGCACTGACACAGGCCGCCTCAGTGCCCTCACCTGAAAGGCAGAGATTCCATCAGATAGGAACGTTTCTAGGGGCATATTAAGCAGTCTTAAACAGCTAGCCATGTAAGCTGAGTGCTGATGGCTCATGTCTGTAATTCTACTCAGAAGACTGAGATCAGAGAATCAAGGTTCAAAGCCAGCCCATGGAGGAAAGTCTGGGAGACTCTTTATTTCCAATTATTCACCAGAAAGCCAGAAATGGAGCTGTAGCTCAACTAGAACATCAGCCTTGGACAAATAAGGCCAGGGGCAGCATTCAGACCCTTAGTTCAAACCCCATTACTGGTGTACACACACACACACACACACACACACACACACACACACACACACACACAGCTTCTATGCTTATAAGTTCAGAATATTTCTCATACCATATACTAACATACTGTAGTAGAAAGAGTCAGAAATAAGGTGGTCACAGATTACAGTCATGGGGTCTAGGGGCCAGAATGTCCTTGGGTCTTATCAGAGAAAGAATTCAATGACAGACACAGAGGAGACGTAAGCAGGAACTGCTTCATTCAAGTGAAAGCAAAGCAAAAGTGCTCCCTGCAGGTGGGAGAGTGTGTAGATTAGATGTAGATCATTCTTAGCAACTCCCTGCCTAACCCTTGCTTCAGTTCTAGGGACAAAGCTAGTTTTACCCCTTCTGCCCCACCTGGCCCCCTTTTGTCAGGGTCAGTTGTGCAGTGGTTTTCATGGGGTGCTTGTGAAACTCTTGGGGCTACAGAGCCCCTCGGAAGTTGTGCTGTCCACTCTTTCTGAATCCAAGGGATGGAAATGGGGTTGGGCAGTAGTGTGCTGATAAACCACTGTTCAGAAAACAAGACCTCATTGGTAGGTAGCATCTGCTTCTTTCTGTGGTGTAAATTCTCCAGCTCTGGCTGATTTCAAGCTGCCAGCCATGTATGCACTGGCTTTCAGAGTTCCTGAACATTTAACTCCTTGGGTTTTATGAGCTGATACATACCAGCTCTGGCACAACCCTGGCTTGGGGTATAGAAGAGAATCTGTCACTTAGTGGTTTGGCAATATCCTTAACATCCCTAAGCCTCAGTTTCCTCTTGTATAAAATGAGACAATAATAGTTTCTCTCTAGTGAGGCAATAGAGATCTTTATGAGTCTGAAATGAAGAATTCAGCAAAATCTCCAGCACCTAATTCATTGTTACTGTGCTTGTGATTTGTTTTATACAGTAGGCGCCAAGGCAAGGTTTCATGAAGAGCGTTCCATCTGTACCCTGCTCTACTCTGCTCACATCTTCTGGGACCCAGCATACATACATGTATACACACACACACACACACACACACACACACATATACACACCCTATCCCAGTTCCTTAGCGGCCCTCATGTCACTTGCTCCATTTTATTAAAGCAGAAAGCAGTGACAATTATTTTCATAATGAACTGGCTCTTCAAATTAATGCCAATTACACTATGCAATCATGATTAAGATTATGCATTAATCAACGGTGCCAACCTACTTATTAGCCTCTTTAAATACTGATCATGAGGAATGTATGAGAAGGGAGAGAATGGAGAGAAGCCAAAGGAAGGGGGGGGGGGGCTGCCTCCAAAGTAGGGCGGGAACTCTCTCCAGAAGCCAGGACCCAAAGCAGCCTGTGCTCTGGGTGGAGCTTGAATCCAAATCCTACCCAGCAGACACTATGGCTTCCCAGCCTGTGAACTCTGCCTGCACGAAGGAGGGAAGCTCAAGAAGGGAGAGAGTAAAGGAGCACCCTTGGTGGTTTATCAGTGAATGAGGTTCATGGTCCCCCTTCCCTTCCTCCAACAGCACTAAAGGGAAGTGTGGTTGACATCTCGTTCCTCTGTCTTAAGGTCAAGTTCTCTGGATGCAGAGCCTGAGACAGGGATGTGGGTCCAGGGGTTTACAGAGAGGAGGAATGTTTTTCAAGAGCTCCTCGTAAGGGAATAAGTAAGGCAGGACAGAACGGGGCACACGGCTAAGTAAAGATATGGCTTGAGTAAAGATATTTACTTGATACAAAGTGCAAAAAATGAGATCTTACCTGTGGATTAAAAGTGTTCTAGAACATGTCACACTACAGAGCTACCCTCACCCTGAAGGAGGGGACCACACATGTTGGGCCTTGGCTACAGGTTACCCCAAGGCCCAACTTCTAGGCAAAGGGGTTGCCATCCTAGAACTGAGAACAGTGTGACAGACTGTATGGAATCCGACGGTTCCCGAGCCCACTCAGAACTGTGGAGTTATACAGACTTTTGAGGAGCACTCTGTTCTTATGTGTTCACAGAATGGACTGTCTTGCCCGTCCTTACACTATGATTGGGGATGAAAGACATCCTCTTCTCCACAGTGTCGCTAGAAGACTCCAGGGCTTCTCCTTTCTCCTGATCACCTCTTGCCCTGACTTCCTCTCTTCTGGGTTTTCCATCTCTCTTTCTGCACGTCTGGTCCTCAGGTCCCCTTCCTGATGATTCACCTGCCACGAGTGCTGCTGCCTTCCTTTGCTCTGCTCCAAAGAGCACACCTGGGTAATGATTTTTCTGTGGCCAGCTTTTCCAATGCTGGAGCTGAAGGAAGGAAGGAAGGAAGGAAGAAAGGAAGGAAGGAAGGAAGGAAGGAAGGAAGGAAGGAAGGAAGGAAGGAAGGACATGGCATGCCGGGAATGTAGTTCAGCAGTAAAGTACTTGCCATGTTCATAGACCCTGGGTTCATCTCCAGCACTGCTGAAGACTAAGCATTAGGCCCCATTGTATTAAAAATGCCTGGTCCCATCCTACCATGGGAAATCTCTGACTGGCCTTGCTTATCTTTGGGCCTGGTTAATAATCTCCTCTTTCTCCCTTCTTGGGCCTACTTTGTCCATTGGTTACTCTTAGGCCTGCTCTTTCTCTCTCATACTTCCCCCCTCAAACTCTTGCACCCCGTCTCTGTTTCTTATGCACGGAAATTTAATTTCCATCTAAACTCCTCTGTGCAGTCGCTCCGGTGCCTTTTGTAAGGCAAGAATTACTTGCATGATAAAAACTTTCCTTCTCCTACAACAGGATATAAGCCATGACCCATTGGTGAAATGTGCCCTCCCACCACTTGCTTTGCCAATAAAGTTTCATTTAAATAGAATTGCAACTATTGCTTCATGTGCTATCTATGCCCGTTCCTGCTCCAATGACAGAGTTGAGTCACTATGGCAATAATTATCTGGCCCATTAAAACAAAAATAGTTACTCTAGTCTTTTAGAGACAGGATATAGAAGCTTAAATTCCTTTCACTTTTCTAAATAGTGTTGCTTCTGCCCTCTAACCACTGTGCACTTAGCTTATAATAGTGAGTGTTTTGGTAATTCCCTCCCCCTTCGTTTTTTTCTGTTTTTTGGGTTGGTTTTTTTTTTTTTTCTTTGCAAATGGAGAAACTGATTGTCAGAGAGGGTTGAGTAACTTCCTCCAGTGATGGAGTAGAGTTTGAACTTTTCCTGCCACTCACCCAAATTTCAGGCTGTTTATTGCATGTGCCAGTGGAACACCAGGTGCATGCTAGCTACTGGCTGGTTACGCTGGGTTGAGTGTTCCCTGCGAGCTGGGCCCTAGTACTGCTGGGGGCTCATAAGACCAGGTTGGTACAAGGCAGAGATCAGCGGGCTTCTGTTGAATCCCACAGGCTAAGACCAAGGCTGCGTGAAGCCCTGTGAACATGGTTTTGTACACAGCCTCTGACCCTTATCTGGAACACGAAAGAGCAATTTTCTTCACATTGAGAATAACCAGACTTCTCGCCCTAGGTCCTCTTTGTGGTTGGTTGGTTGGTTGCTTGCTTGCTTTTATTCTTTTAATGGATCAAAGTAACAATACTTATTTGTTTCAAATAATTTGTGAAACCCAAGAAAATGTAGAGTAAGATTTTTTTTTTAAAAAATTATCCATCAAGGCCTTCTGCCAGACATATCCATTGGTCAGATTTGGCACAAATGCTTCTAGTCTTTTTTTCTTTCTTTCTTTCTATCTTTCTTTTCTTTTCTTTCTTTCTTTCCTTTCTTTCTTTCTTTCTTTCTTTCTTTCTTTCTTTCTTTCTTTCTTTCTTTCTTTCTTTCTTTCTTTCTATAACTTTAAGTACCTGGATGGTGTTTTGTGGTGGGTTTTTTTTTGATAGGTAGGGATTATACAGTAATATTATTTTGTAACTTTTTAGAGGGGGGAGAGGAAGAACATTTCTATGTTACTAAATATTCTTTATGAGCACCTTTAAAGTTCTTTTATTATTATTATTGCCAAAGCTTTTTCCCAATGCTGAGGACTTAGATAACCCCCAAAAAGGAAACATAATCCATTTTCTTTTTACTTTCTAGAAAGTACCTTTGTTAACATTTCCGTGTATGTCCTTCTGGTATGTCCTTTTTGATTTTAATTGGAATAACATTAAATTTATAAATTAATTTGAGGAGAACTGACATCTTTACAATACTGAGCCATCTCTTCCAAGAGTAAGTTATGCCTCTCCATTTATTCAAGTCTTTTTTTATATCCTCCAGTAAAGTTTTGTACTTTGCTTGATAGAGGAATTGAACATTTATTGTAAAGCATTTTATTTATTTATTTATTTATTTTCTGCTGTTGCTTTTGTGAGTAGGGTCTCTTTTATTCCTTGTAATTTTTCACTGTTTATGGCTGGTGTGTAGAAAGGCTATATGGTTTTATTTGTATGCTAGCCCTTGGCTGAGCTCTTGGCTTAGCTCCTGCTATTTTCATCTGATTCT
Source organism: Perognathus longimembris pacificus (assembly GCF_023159225.1). Lineage (NCBI taxonomy): Eukaryota > Metazoa > Chordata > Mammalia > Rodentia > Heteromyidae > Perognathus > Perognathus longimembris. Next base: position 23,471,977 of record NC_063167.1, on the reverse strand, counting down.
CTTGAGTTTTTAGGGGAAGCATAAGAAACACCAACAATGTTCATCACACATCTCTCCTGATTACAATATCATAAATCATTCTTTGTTGCCTGATTTGTATCATGACTTTAAAAAATATTTTACCCTGAAGAATGTCTGTCATATGCCCATAGACAGAATAGTATAATGAATTCCCACAAACCTGTTATCTGTCCCTCAACTTCTGCTGACCTGTGGCCTCCACTGTCTTTACTTCAGTCCTCCTGTATTTTAGAGGATGCTCCAGACACCCTATTATGTTACCCTGCTCTTTGATCATTAATGCTTGCTGTTCCAGCATATGGGTGGGTTTTAATAATTTCAGTAATCTCTTGTGTTTGAACATTGAGCTGGTTCTACTTTTTTGAATATCATATTAAAAATATCCTTAGAAAGCCAATGTGTTTAGAAATAAAACTACTGGGTCATGTGGTATTGAGCCTTTATTTCTCATTAAACACACACACACACACACACATACACACTGGATACGTGATAACTTTTCTATTAGGAATGGAACATGTTTACTGGGGAATTTCTTACTAATACAGAGAAACACAAAGGAAGAAATTATTCACCCATACATCTACCACTCTGGGAAAAATCATATTCATATTTTGGTACCCATCCTTCTTGTCCTGTTTCCTGCATGCCCCTGTCATCTTTGTGCATACCCACACATGCAGCTTTCTATACATACATACTGAAGTGTCACTTAGGCATCAAAACCTGGAAGCTGGCTGGAGTCTTCTGGGACAACACACAGTTATTTGCTATCTCTTTAAAATATTTACTTGCTTTTTTTCTCTTTTTATTTTTTGAATAGACTTAATTTTCGGAACAGTTTTAGGCCCACAGAAAATCTGAGCAAAAGGTATAGAAATTTCCTACATACACCCTGACCCCCAGACACACAATGCCTCTTCCACTGCCAGTACCCCAAACCAGTGTGGTGTATTTGTTACAGATGACACGCCATTATCTCCACTCTGTAATTTACATTGGAGTTCACTCTTGGTGCATCCATTCTATGGGCTTTGACAAATGTATAATGACATTGGTTGGCCATCCCTGGTCCCAAATTCCTCTGCACTTCCACCTGTTCATCTCAGCTTTCTCCATCCCCACACGCCCACAGTGTTGCCTTTCCCAGAATGTTGGAATATACAGTGTGTACCATTTTCAGGTTGGCTTCTTTGAAGTAGTCCTATGCATTTGTGTTTTCTTCACATCTTTTTATGGCTTGATAGGTCTTTTAAGTATGGAGTAATATCGCATTGTGGATGTATCTGTTTATCTTGTATGCTTCCAAGTTTTGGCAATTATGAATGGAATTGTTATAAACATGTATGTGTAGTTCTTTAAAAAACTTTTAAAGAAATGTTTACAACCCCACTGTATAAATTCTAAAGACTATAGTTGCTGGGTTATACAATAAGAATATTTAAATTTATAAGAAACTATGACAAAAGGCCAAAGTCACCTTGCTATTTGCATTCCCCTAGTAATGGATTGGAGATCCTATTGCTCCATTTTCTCATCAGCAATTGGTATTTTCAGTGTTCTGGACTTTTGGCCATTCCAATGGGTATGCAAGTGTATCTCATTGTGCTTTAATCTGCATTACCTTGGTGACATGGGATGTGGAATGCCTTTTTAAATGCCATTATCCATCTGCATGTTTTCCTTGATGAGGTATCTGTTAAGGTCTTTGGCCTATTTTCTAAGCAGATTGTTTGCTTTCTTATTGCTGAGTTTGAAGAGTTCATTTTATATTCTTTTCTTTTTTATTGTTATTAAGGTGTGTGTGTTCTGAGGAGTTACCGTTTTGTATCTTTTTATATTTTGGTTAATAGTCCTTTATCAGATAAGTCCCAGTCTATGTCTTGTCTTTTTGTTCTTTTAAATGTCTTTTAAAGAGCAGAAAAAAATTAATTTTGATGAAGTCCCGCTTATCAATTTTTTTCATGGAACATGCCCTTTGATATTATATCTAAAAAGTCATTGCCCAAACCTAAGGCCCAGATTTTCTTCTATATTATCTTCTTGGACTCCATAGTTTTATGCATATATATGATCCACTTCCTGTTTGTTTTTGTGGACGGTGTAAGGTACCTGTCTAGATGACTTTTCTTTCTTTTGCATGGAGATGTCCAGTGGTTCTAACACCATTTGTTGAAAGGTCAGTTTTTCTCCATTGCCACTGCTCTTATGGTGAAGTTCAGCTGATTATACTTCTGCAAGTACAAAAGTAGCAAAAGTGGCATCCTTTCCTGTTGCTAGTCCTTGAGAAAAAGCTGTCAGTACTGCTGAATGTTTCTATATATCTGTTTGTGTGTGTATGTGGATTTTTCATATTTTTATCATATTGAAGTAATTTCCATCTATTCCTAGTTTTCTAGGTGTTTTTTAAATCAGAAAAGGGCATTGAATCTTTCAAATGTTTTGTTGTTTTTTTTCCTGCATTGATTGAGATGACTATGGTGGTGGGAAGTTATTTCTTCCTCTTGTCAGTGTGGTATAGTTTTAAGATCTTGACTTATTCTTGCATTCCAGGAATAAATCCTGTTGGATTCTTCATTTACTTTTTTTTTTTTGGCCAGTCCTAGGTCTTGGACTCAGGGTCTGAGCACCATCCCTGGCTTCTTCCCGCTCAAGGCTAGCACTCTGCCACCTGAGCCACAGTGCCCCTTCTGGCCGTTTTCCATATATGTGGTGCTGGGGAATCGAACCAAGAGCTTCATGTGTAGGAGGCAAGCGCTCTTGCCACTAGGCCATGTTCCCAGCCCTCTTCATTTACTTTTAACCCATGAGTGTCTTTGTATTTAAAATAAGTCACTTAGAGACAATATATACTTGTGCCTTTTTTATTATTCTTTCTGAAAATGTGTGTGTGTGTGTGTGTGTGTGTGTGTGTGTGTGTGTGTGTGTGTGTACCAGTCCTGGGGCTTGAACTAAGGGTTTTCCTCTTAGTGGTAAAGGTTAGTGTTTTACCACATAAGCCATGGCTCTACTTCCAACTTTTTTTGCTAGGTAATTGGAAATAAGAGTCTCATGGACTTTCCTGTCTGTGCTTGCTTTAAATCATGACTCTCAGAACTCAGCCTTTTGAATTTCTAGGATTACAGGTGTGAGACACCACCGCCCAGAAATATCTGTCTTTTAATTGTTGCATTTAGTCCACCGATGTTTAAAATTAAAATAGATGTAGTTGAATTAATAGCTACCATAGCTGCTGCAGTTTCCTATTTGTTTTCTCGACTCTTTGTTCCCATTTTGATCTTCAAATCTTTCTCACCTTTTGTGGTTTTGATTGAGAATATGTTGATCCAATTTTCTCCCCTAATTGGCAAATCAGTTGTGCCTGTTTATTTTTAGTAGTTGTCCTAGAGTGTGCAAGGTACTTTTACAACTAATCTGAGCCATCTTTTAGGTCACATATACCACTAATAATGCAAGTTCCTGACATTAACAACTTCTCCCTTCTATCCTGTATTAGTGCTGTCATTTATCTGCTTGTGCATAAACACACACAAGTGTATATATAGGTGTACATAGTTAGTCATCGATTTAGTCAATGAAGAACAGGAAAAGTGTATTTTTAAAATTTTATCTTCACTCATTCTCCATTTTTTGTTTCTTTCTTTAAAAGTAGATTCATGATTCTAACCTACATTGATTGTTTTCCTTCTTTCTGAAACACACACACACACACACACACACACACACACACACACACTTTCTGCAAGACAGATCTATCAGTAATAAATTCCCTCAATTTTTGTTTGTCTGAGAAAGCCTTTTTTCCTTCTCACATTTGCAGGATAATTTCTCAAGACACAGAATTCTAGGTTGAAGGGCTTCCTCCCTCCCCATCAACACTTTGAATTTCACTCTAGTTTGTATTTCTGAGAAATCAGGTATCATTCTCATCTTTTCTTCCCCAACAGGCAAGATATACTTTTTCTCTGGCATCTCTCAGGAATTGTTCTAGCTTTGATTTTCTGTTGGAGAATGATAGGCCAAGGAATGATTTTTTTTTTTTTAACATCTATTATACTTGTTATTTCTAAGCATCTAAGCATGCTAGATCCATGGTTTTGTGTCTGATTTTAGTTTGGGGAAAATTCTCAGTAATTATTATTTCACATATTTCTTCTGGATGTGTCTCACATTATTCCTTCTGATATTCTCATTTCCTATTTACACAACTTTTGTAGTTATCCAAAATTCCTTCAGATTCCAGTTTTTTGCATCTCTCTCTCTCTCTCTCTCTCTCTCTCTCTCTCTCTCTCTCTCTCTCTGTCTGTCTTGTTTCCTTCCATCTTTGTTCTTTGCTTCTCAGTTTTAGAGGTTTCTATTGTAATTTAAAACTTTTCTGTGTGTATACTGGGACTGAGGCTTAATTAGACTCAGGGCATCAAGTTCGTGCTTTTCACTCAAGGCTGGTGCTCCACCAGACACATGATGGTGGTTAATTGGAGATAAGCATTTCACATATGTTTGTGCCTGGGCTGGCTTTGAGCTAGGATGCTCAGACCTTAGACATCTGAGTAGTTAGGATTACAGGTGTGAGTGAGTCACCAGTGCCTGCCTAGAAATCAAGTTTCCTTTTTTAGATCATTGGAGGCATTAGAAGCCCATCAGAGTCCATCAAAAGCATTTCTGTTGTCATGCTTTTAAATCTCTAGCATTTCTTTTTTGTTTCTCTTTCTTGGGGGTTCCATCTCTTTGCTTATCTTGCTTGTTGGTCTTTGCACATTGTCCACTTTATCCTTTAGGGCCCCCTATATCAATCACAGTTGTTTTGAATTCCCAGCCAAATGATTCTAGCATCCCTGTTTCTAGCATACCTGTTTCTGTTGCTTGCTCTGTCTCTTCAAAGTGCTTTTTTGTTGTTGTTGTTTTAGTTTGCCCTATAATCTTCTTGATAGCTAGACATAATGTACTATGCCAAAGGAACTCCTATAAATAGTTTCTTGGGGTATTTTTTATTTTGGTGTATTGAGTGGGGGGGGTGCATGTGTTTGTGTGTGTGTGTGTGCTGGTCTCGGGGCTTGAACTCAAATACCTGGGAGCTTTCCCTTAGCCTTTCACTCAAGGCTGGCATTCTGCCCCTTGAGCCACAGCTTCACATTACTTTTGCTGGTTAATTGGAGATAAGAGTTTCATGAACTTAGCTGCCCAGCCTGGCTTCAAACTACTACCCTCAGTTCTCAGCCTCCTGAGTAGCTAGGATTTATAGATATGAGTTGCTGGCACTGGGCAGTGAGTTGGGGGTCTTTGAGTTGGGGTGGGCAGTGTTCTCACCTGATGTGACTGGGATTTTACCCCTTAGTGAGCCTGTGTTTCAGGACTGTGAACGTCACAAGCTTTCTCCACCGGCCTTTAGGTAGGGCAGGATGGTCAGAGTTGACTGGCATTGGCTATTTCCCTTCCATGAGGTTAAGGATGCTCTTGATAAACCCCCAACAGCCTAAGCTCTGGTTGAGCAGTTTCACACAAAAGGCAAGCTTTGTGCAAAAACAGAACTCTCCGGCTTAGTTGGAAATGCTTCCTTTTCCCTTGTCACTGCCAAGGAACCTGGGGAGTTTTCCCCAATATCACCTTAAGAGCCTGCTAGAGCTCCATGGAGTGAACTCAGAAGTGTAGGGCCTGATGAGTGGGGTTCCCTGGAGGTTTTGCCTCTTAGACTTGTCTACACAGATCCCCCAGTAACTTGTCAACTTGGGTTTTCCTACTGGTTCTTTCAGAGGATTCTGCTGGTGGGCTCTACCCCTATAAGTTATTATAGGGGTTATTATTTGGTTATTATCTAGCTCTCTAATTTAGGGAGTCATAGCCCATCCAGTGTCTCATTTGTCTTATGGATCCAAGAAGAGTTGTTGGCTTTTCAGTTAGATGGAATGCCGACCTTTAAGCTTCCTACTTGCCCGAAACTAAAAGCCACATTAAAAAAAAAACAAAAAAAAAACCAAACACCTCTCGGTGGCATATGGATAAATGAAATGTGGTACATTTATTCAGAGTGATACTTTTCAGCCATAATTAGGAAGAAGGAGCTGGTAGATGTCACACACCAAGAAGCCTCTAGCTGGCTAAACCCAAAGGCCAGCTACAGAACACACACCACATGATTCCATTCATGTGAAATGGTGGGAAAGACAACTCCCAGGAGACAGGAAGTAAATTAGTGGTTTCCAGGGCCAAAGGTAAAGATGGTGATGGACCAGAAATTGCCACAAAGGATCTGATTGGATGATAGAGAAGTTCTAAAGTGGAATTGCAGTGGTACCCGCATGACATGGTAGTTTACGGAAGAAAACTAAAACACTCTATACAGAACACTGGCTAATTTTGCAGGCTGTAAATAATACCTCAGTGAAGTTGGTTTCTGTGAAGAATAAAGGTTTTCTTGGGGTGGGGGGCGAGGGGGGGAGGGACCAGAAAGTCACTAAGAACAAAATAAGCAATATCTTCTTCTATTCTTGTGATAATGACTTGAATTCTTCCCCCTCATCTCCCTCCTTTCTCTTCTAAGATGGAGTAATACATTTCTTGTAAACCTTTCAGTAAGTTTTTTTTTTTTAATGTGTCAAAAATATCCCAAATCCGCATGTTTGTTTGTGCTGGGGTTTGAACTCAAGGTCTCATACTTGGTAGGCAGGCACTCTACCTTCCTCTTTTTACAGGGATGGTGGGGAGGATGCACTTCTAGATCTTTTTGTTTTCGTTGTTTTTTGGAGTTCTTGTGCAAAGTTTGGTCTTGGACTGTGAATCTGCTATTTCTGCCTGCAGATTAGCTGGGATTACAGATGCCCATGACTATACTTGGCTTGTTGGATGAGGCAGGGTCATGCTTTCTTTTTTGCTTGGGTTGGCCTTGAACCATTACCCCTCCTGATCTCTTCCTCTCAAATATCTAGAATCGCATGCTTGTGTGCCACCACACCCAGCTGAAGTTTTGCTATTACATGGGTATACTTCCATGTATTACGTCTCCCATTAGCATTCATAGCATTACTCCCAGTATGACCTGGGTCAAAGACTTGAGCCATGTTTTTGATAAATTTCAAGTAGACCTTTGAAAAGCAACATCTACCAGTTTCCCCTCCTACCAACAGTGAAGCAGGTATCCATTGCTAAGCATTTTTGGGAGAGCCAAGTGTTATAGTGTATCTTATATTTGCCCCAGTCACATGAGCAAAAGCCGGTATCTCACTGTTGATTTAACCAGAGCTTAGTTATCAAGGCAGCTGCTCCTACCCTCATTCTGTAATAACCTATTGGAATATTTCCTTGAAATGGCCGTGGTTGCCCTTTACCCATTTTTATATTGGAATATCTGTCTCTTTTGTTGTTGAGTTTTAAGTGCTTTTATAAAATAAGAACATCAACCTTTATATTGCCACATATAGTGCAAATACTTTAGCCCCAGCTTGTTGCTTGCTATTTAAGGATAGCAGTTAAATGCCTAGAAGTTTTATGTGATGTCTATGGAGTTCAGTCATTTTCCTATGGTGTCCGGCTACATTGCATTGCTAAGCTTAGAAATGCCTCTTCTCCCCTATTAGCATATTATATTCACCTATGTTTTTTCTTTCAGGTAGTTTTAGAGTATTCTCTAACCCTTTTTCTCCTTATTATCTTGCTATTTAATTTGTTGTCCATCAGGAGTTTATTTTGATGCATAGATTAAGATTGGAGTCTCACTTAAATTTCTCCCAAATAATTGAGTAATTGTCAGAACACAATTAATGAATAATTCATCCTTTACTTGCTGGGGGAACCGGCACCTCTATCAAGTGACTTGTGAATACTTATCTCTACTTGAGTCTCCTTCTAAGGGCTTTTTATCTCATTCCATTGATCTGTCTCGTGTTTTTATGTGCTGTTACAACATGTTTTTAATTATTTGGCTTAATGATGTATTTTCACATCTGGTAATACAAATCACCTTTCATCATTCCTTAAAGACATGTTTTAGTGACTGTCATAGGTCTTAGTCTTCTAGATGCATTTTAGAGTCATTTTGTCAAGTGAAAGAAAAACCCTTCCCATGATACTGATTAGGATTGATTTAAACTGAAAATTTACTTTGGAGCCAGCTGCAGTGGCAAATGCCTGTAGTCTCAGCACTCAGGAGTTTGAGGCAGGAGGATCATAAGCTGGACTGCATAGTAATGAGCAAACCATTATGAACCATAATGAACCAAAACATTACTTTGAAGAGAATTGATGCCTTGAATCTTACATACCTGGAACAGGACATATCTCCCTGTGTAAAGCTGTGTTTATATTGCTTAAGGTGTTTTTATTTGCTTAGGCTTTGGGGGACTTTTTGGTACTGGAGCTTGAACTCAAAGCCAGGGTTCTGTCCCTTAGCTTTTTTGCTCAAGGCTACCACTTGAACCACGGCTCCTCTTTCAGCTTTTTGCTAGTTAATTGGAGTTAAGGTTCTCACAGACTTTCCTTCCCCAACTGGCTTCAAACCATGGTTTTTAGGTCTCAGCCTCCTGCATTGTTAGGATTATAGGCATAAGCCACCAGTGCTCAGCTAGTTTTGGCATTTTTAAGGAACTAGAATTATGTATTTCTTACTTGATTTATTATTTACTGTGTTTTTTAACTGATATAATAAAGGAAATCTCTTTATCATTAAGTTTTCATACTGGCTGTTCTGACCCAAAGGTACTATTAATTTGTGCTAACTGGTCGTTTAATTTAACTCTCCTACCAGCACTTACTTGTAGTCATGATTAGGGATTATTTTATATGTTTTTATATGTTATTATAAATGTCAGGGGGATATTTTTATCATCTGCAAATAAGAACTTAATCTTTTCCAAAAGTTGTGCCTCTGAATTAATTTTCTGTCTTGCTTTGTTGGCTAATGGTGCCATGTGAATCTTTACCCATACCTAAGCCCCAACCCCCTGAACCAGAGAATTAGTGAGTATGATATTAAGAGCTGACATGCTAAAGGTGCTTCAAGAAGTGTCTTTCCTCATGTTTTTTTTATTAAGCATTCTTATGAGCAATAGATAATGGGTTTTTATCAAATGCATTTCTGCATTTTGTGAGATGATCATATTTTTTCCTCCTTTGAACTATTGATGTGGTGAATGATATTCATAGATTTCTTTATATTGAACCAGGCTTCCATTCCTGGAATAAAACTGCATGTGGTCATGGTATGTTATCCTTGTAACATTCTGGTTGCTTCTACTTGCCAGAAGTCTATTGAGAATTTCCATAGAGGAATTAATAAATTGGTAATCTTATTTTGGTCCTGTCAGGCTCTATTATGGGGAATTTTCTAGTTGGGTGAAATGAACTAGGAAGATTTTCATATTTCATAACGCCCCAGCAAAATTTCTATATATGGCAATTATCTGAGTTCTTGCTGAACACCGGGGGAAGAGGAATTTGAACCAAGTCTCTGCTTGCGCCTCATCCCTTCTCCCTGACACTCAACCCTGGCCTTCTCTCACAGGAGGAATCTTTGAGTATGCGGATGGCCCCAACGCCCAGGTCATGAATGCCGAGGAACATGCCTTTCGATTTTCTGCCAACATCATCAACAGGAACAGGACTCTGCTGCCCAACACAACCTTGACATATGACATTCAGCGGATTCACTTCCATGACAGCTTCGAGGCCACCAAGAAGGGTGAGTGTGCTGTATCTGACTCTGCTTCTGGCTCAGGGGAGGAATGGGGTTGCGTTTGCTGACCAAGGCCTTATGAACAGGCTAGAGCTCTGGGAAGGTGTGGGGCTTGGAGCTTTTTCCACCGAATCTGGGCACCTGCCTCATTCCCAGTACAGCCCAGGCTGTGTCTGTCCTCCAGGAGCCCGTGGGGAGTCTGGAGCTGGAGCAGGCATCTGTCAAGAATTCCTAGACTGAAAGGGAAAGAGGGAGAGGTGGTGGTGGGTGGCTGGTGAGCAGAGGAGATTTGCAAAGATGAGAGGAGGAAATGGGGGGCGGGGGGGATTTGACGATTGCTGAGCGGAAGCATTGAGCCCTCAGCTTAGGTTTCCTACATCTCTGGACCAAAGTGGACAATTTCATACTTGGTTTCTCTTTTGTATTGCTTTTATTTCATTTTTTGTATCTGCAAGTAATAATGCAGGCTGTTTATGGGGTCCAATGGGATGTTTTGCTACATTGTATTCTTTGTAAAACATTCAAATCAGAGTAACTGACATATCCATCTCTTCAAGTATTCCTCATTTCTTTCTGGTGAAAACATTTAAAATCCTCTCTCTTAGCTTTTTCGAAGTCTACAGTATGTTATTATTAGCTGGAGTAGCCTTTCTCTGAAAACTGGGCTCATCTTTCATTGGAACCTTACCCAGAATGTCAATATGTGGTTGTATATAAGACAGATCAGATCATGTTTAAGTTCAGATACATGCCATCTCCCTGCGGTGGGAGACTTAACAACAAAGCTGCTTCAGTGCCTGTAACTTAACTCCAGAGGCTATGGATAAGCCCGAAGCCTGCTATTGGCCTCAGTTTGTTCTGGCTACATAATAGTAACGGGGGAAAAATATCATCTGTAAAAATAAATTGCAGCAAATCCAACTTAGCACTTTTCCTGAATTTTAAAAATAAAATAGCCAGGCACTAGTGAATCACACCTGTAATCCTGGCTACTCAGGAAGCTGCGATCTGAGGATCAGTGTTCAAAGACAGCCCAGGCTGGAAAGTCTTACCTTCAGTTGCACAGTGCAAAGCCAGATGTGGAAGTGTAGCCCAAATGGTGGAGTGTCAGCCTTGAGGGGAGAAAGCTAAAGGACAGCACCCAGGCCCTGAGTTCAAGTGTTAGGCCGTTATTGGCACAACACACACACACACACACACACACACAACACATTTAGCCCTTTTTTCCTACTTAGTGGACACATTTAAGATGAAGTAAAAGCGAAGTAATCAAACAAATGTAAAAAAAGGAAAAACATTGGGACTCAACCATTCCTGAATGAGCTGGCAATGTCCAGGGTGAGCTCAGCACACCTGAGTACACAAGTGTGCTTTTTTGTCACCTTTTTAAAGAAAAGTTCACACATGCAGCATTGGTCCTTCGACTGTGTGTACCGAGTTCGTGTTCTCCCTATCTGTGGATTCCACAAACCATAGATCTAAGATATTCAGAAGAAAAAAAATCAATCACATCTGTGCTACCCATAAACAGCCCTTTTCATGTCGTTTTTTTTCCTAAATGATGATCGTAGCACCTATTTACATAGCGTTTCCATTGTGTTTTGTGAGCAGTCTGGAGAGGGTTTAAATTATAGGAGGGTGTACGGCAAGCTCGCACCAACACCACGCTGCTTTATGGACGGGAACTGAACATCTGCAGAGTCTGCTGTCTGCAGGGGGTCCCGGAGCCAATTCCCCGCAGACCCAGAGGGAGACTGCATATCTGAACTATGTTTTCACATCTATATTTAATGCAAATTCAAACTTAAAAAGGCTTCGACGACTCTGGAAATAGCTTCTGCACCACCCTAGATTTCCATGTAACTCTCTTTAAAATGCTCAAGCCTAAGGAATCTCATTTCCAAAACAACGAGGTCATCTTTCCTGTGATATGGCATCACAGCCTTTGCTTTTCTCTTTTGAAGACACCATCACAAATTGTAGTGAAATAATTGCATATCTCATGTCATCCCCTTCTGCCCTTACACTACTGAAAAAAAAAAAAAAAGACTCCCTCTTGGACGGTTGATATATTCCTTTGGCATGTAAAGGACTGGTATACAATAGTTGCTTGATGAAATAATTCTTAGTTGACTCAAGGAAAAGTATGAGTTCAGGACATGGGAGCCTGAGTGTTGTCCAGTGCTCCTCTCAGTGGAGCTCAGGGGACAGGGTTATCCATGCATCCTGGGCGGTCTGAGACCCATCCACGGGAGATGCCTGGCTTTCTAAGATGCTTGGCTCCAGAATTATAGTCAAAAACAGTTTGTGACGGGCCAGGACCCTTGGACCTCCTGGGGTCCCGGGTGCAGGCCTGCCAGAGTGATGCCTACTGCTGGCTTGGCTTTTCTGTGCCCCACTGTGATTGAGAAGCTTGTTCCAGAAAGGCAGCAGAGCCTTGTGTGAAGCCAGAATGCCTGGACCTTCATCCTAGTAATTCTGATACCAGTTGTGTGATCTTGGACCAAATAACTTGAGCCTTGCTTTCCTAATCTACACAATTGTGCACCTCTGTAATGTGCTCCGTAGTCATCAGGGCTTGGTTTTCAAATCACTTGGCTTCCTTGCCCTCCACATGCTGGGCCATGAAGTCAGGACCTGACTCCTATACTAGCTCCATCTCACCCAGCTGCTCCTTTCTTACCTGGTGTGTGTGAGATCAGAGACTCCCTGAGGCTGAGACGTTACTGCTAGCATTAATAAATCTCACCTTACCCTGGGTGAGTGGAGAGTGGTCCTTTACCCATCAGCCCTCTGCCTGCACTGGTGTGCCTCCCCTCTGCCTATAACTTTTTGTTTTCTTCCCAGCATGCCTGGTGTCCACCTCTGCACAGGGGACTACCACCACCCTGCTGGGAGTTCATGCCGCTTGCTGTCCTCTGCCCAGCCATATCCAGTGAGAAAGTAATGAAATCCAACCCAAACTGCTCAGTAGAAAGGTCAGGGATACAGGACAAATGCCTGGAGTTGGAACAAAGACACCCAAGTGCATACAGCCAACCCAAAGGCCTAGGCTGGGACTTCCGTCCAAGTTCTCTGAAAAAGAAAAATCACCCAAATAATATGATGTCACATGTGGAATTCCACCCAGGGGCTTCCCCCAGCCAGGAGGGGAGTCCAGAGCCGTTTCACAACCTTTCCAGAGGTGTGGCCCCCAGAAACTTTTGGTCCCACCTGTATCGAATTGCCAGTTTTTCTGTTTCGTTTTTTCGCCAGTGAGGGCCTGAGCACTGTCCCTGGCTTCTTTTTGCTCAAGGCTAGCACTCTACCACTTGAGCCACAGCGCCACTTCTGGCTTTTTCTATTTATATGGTGCCGAGGAATCAAACCCAAGGCTTTATGTATACAAGGTGAGCACTTTACCATTAGGCCATAATCTCAGCCCCACTGCTAGGTTTTCTAAAGCAGACCTGAGACAGAAACCCTCTGTGATCCAGTAACACAGCCCTTCCTTACCCTGTACCAGATCACAGGGCTTACTTACATACAGCCTTGGTGGTGTGTCCCATCTCAGGTCCTGTGATGCCTGCCCAGTCCAAACCCCAACCTTGGCTTTCAATCCCTTAGCCTTTGGGTCTGGGTTCTAGCCATACCTCCCACCTCAGGGCTTCTGAATGCAGGGTTCCCTCTGCAATTTCATCACACCTTCCTCCTCTCTGACTCTACCTACTCATTCTTTCTTCTTCCCATAAAACCCCCAAGATGAGGTCAGACTTCCCTGCTTTATTTCTTTGTAGCATGGACTTCGCAGTGCTGACTCGTGTGTGTGTGTGTGTGTGTGTGTGTGTATGTGTGTGCGTGTGCATGTGTGATTATTGTCCAGACCCTATTACATTCTCACTGCTCCACTGTCGAACTTAGTATAGGCCTGTACACAGGAGATACAAAATCAACTCTGACAGTTCGATCTGATACACAAATGAGAGAAAGAATGAATGTGTGTCGAACTCACTTAACAAAAAAATATCTTCTTGCGATTGACATGGGAAATGAGCCTTTTCCAACTACAGGTCAGGACCAAGAGGGTAGGAAGTGCACATTACATTCTGGAACAGCTAGAAAATGGCAACGCATCACACCCATGTGCTGGCACCAGCAGGAGGGTTTCCTGAAAGAGGAGAGAGCTGCATGATTCTCATACAAGACTGAAGGGGAGAAAAATCCAACTGGCAGAGTACCAGCCTTGAGGGAAAAAAAAAAAAAATATATATATATATATATATATATATATATATATATATTACCAGCACAAAAATAACAATGTATTTTATTTCTGTTGCACTTTCCAGTTGTCCTGTTTTGGGGTGATCATGTGAAGTGCTACTGTGAGCACCCTCACAGATGTCTTTTGTTGCACAAACACACTACAGGTGCAAGTGTGGGGTCAAAAAGCATGCATGTGTTCTGCCAGTTCTCCAACAAAATCACGCACAGTTTGCTCTCACCACAGGAGTACGTGAGGCCTGTTAGCTGCCCTACATCTTCTATAACATTGGGTAAAGTCTATTTTATTCTTAAAGTTTTGACTGTCCTGGTAGGTTCATAGAGCATGTGCTTCATTATAGTTGTTTTTCTTTTTCTTGTCAAGGCTTGAACTCAGGGCCTAGGTTCTATTCCTGAGTTGCTTTTGCTGAAGGCTAAGTGCTCTACCACTTAAGCCATAGCTCTGTCTCTGGCTTTTTGGTGGTTAATTGGAGAAAAGACTTTCAAGACCTTTCTTGCCTGGGCTGGCTTCAAACCAGGATCCTTAGATCTCAGCTTCCTGGAGTAGCTAGGGTTACAGGTGTGAGCCACCAGCACATCGTTTATGGTTTTACTTTGTATTTTCTTGATGATTCAAGGAGTACATTCTCATAGGATAAGACATTGTTTGAATATTTTCTTTCTTGGAGTGGTTTTTTTTTTTTTTTGGTCCTTCAAACACTTTTAAAATCAAGTTGCCATTTTCTTATTGATTTATAGGAATCTTTTACATATTCTGAATAAAACTCCCTTAAATTCTTAATTTTAAGAAGTCCAACATAATAATAGTTTGGTTGTCAGTTGATGTCTTTTGTGTGCTGTTTGAGAAGCATTCATCTTGAGCTATGAAGATATCCTCCCATGTTTTCTTCTAGGAGCTCTGTTACTTTGTCTTTCCAGTTAACCCTGTGATCTAGCTCAACTTGATTTTCTGTGTACGGTGGGGGATGAGGATTGAGATTTATTTTTTCCTGTGCAATGCTGGCATTATCTAACTGTTGGCAGTATCTATCAAAGGTTTTGCCTCTAAGGCAATATATTCCTGGCCTCCATCATGATAATCGCCGAAGGTTGGGGGTCAATCAAGGGTCTGTCAACAGAAGGATGGATAGATTGGAGTACAGTTATACAATGTAACTTGAGTCAATAATAAAACAGAACTACTGTCCCACACATGTGGACGAGCCCCCATAGACATCACTGTTGAAAAACAAGGAGGTACTTCCTGGGAAAGGCAAGAGGGGACCTTCTCAGTGGCTAGTAATGTGCTATACCTCACTCTAGGAAGTTCAGGAGCCATGAGTGTGTGATCTGTGAATGAAGTATGCAATTCACATGCTTAAGCCACTTCTTTGTATTGTATTCCAGCTCAATAAAAAGATAGGTGGCAGGCAACATCCTTCTGCCGTGAATGGAAACAGTCAGGCCTCACCGGCATTTCCTGTCAACTCACATGCCTTTCTGGACACCCTCCATCCCCTGGGGAGTCCCATGGTCCCTTGCTCATAATTTTCCCTTCTGACCTTTGATTTTTAAAAGCCATTTTCCTCCAGAGCACTGTTAAGGGTCTTCCAAGGGGGGTTGCATTAGAACTAATTCTGATTCGTTCAGTGACAATTTTCCCTTGGTGGAAGTGCCCCCCACCCCCTGTGCCCTCTTCTGGGTTAGCCATCTGGGGGACGCAGAGGAACAGAGCCTGGCACCACCTGCCCTGCCAGCTCTGGCTGAATTAGTCCATCCTCTGGTCTGAGGCCCGGGAGGCCTTTCCCCATCAAAAGGAACCTTCACTTATTGTCTTTATTTTGAAATGTTTGGTAGAAAATTAAAAGATGAGTGACTGCCAGGCAGCTTTCTGAGCCAGCATCCCAGAGCATCTGTGTTTTCTTCCAAGTCTGGCCAGAGAGGGCCTGGAATCGACCCAGCCCTCCCCAGGCTCCTCGGCCTTCACTTATTCTCCAGGCTGCTCAATTCCTTTTAAGACACAAATTGATTGGGATAATTTCTACTATAACTACAATTGCCATGGAAAGGGGGGGAAGTGGGGTGCATTCAGGCCGAGGACTCCTGCAATGACTGTGAACCATTGAGTTACTGTAAAATGACCAGAAAATGGATTCAAAATTGAAGCCACAAATAATGTAATTACTGCAGTGGGTGCTCAAGGCCGCCAGAAGCAGGGTTGGCTGCTGCCCTGGAAACATCTGGAGGAAAAGCTGCTGTTGCTGCTGTTCCTTCAACAACCCCTACCCTGAGCCTCAGGGGTTGCAATACTCTTCAAGGCTGACTGACCATGGAGAATAGAGGGGACAGGAAAATAGATGTGGAGAGAAAAGAAATAGATGGAGATCAGAACTAGTGTCTCACCTAGCGGTAAGCTCTAGTGACTGCCTCTCCAGTAGATGGGATGCCAGGATGGGCATGGTTGTCATATCACCACCACAGCCCCTACCATCCACATCAATATGTCAGCCCAATTGCTGTCATTCATCCACAGTGGTATTTCCCCTCCACCCTTATCACCAGCCCACCACCATCAACTCCACCACTGCTATGGCAGCAACATCCTTTTTATCTGTGGTGCCGCCAATGCCAGCATCTGCATCATGCTGTCACCATCATTGTCACATCTCCATTTTCACCAGTCCCAGCCACACCATCAGAATTTCCACCACTGACATGGCGTCTCTATCACTGGTCTCCCCCACAACACCAGGACCAATGTCCCGCTGACACCATGGTCTTCACAAGCAGCTCCTTCTTGTCCACACTTTTACCACTGTCTCCTCCCTACTGGCCTCATCCAGATCCATGTGATGGTGAGGGCATCTCTATCTACATCAATACCACCTGCCATCGTTACTGCACAGAATCATCTTCAATTCCTCCTGCATCCATACAGTCACCATCATCCTCTATCGCCTCGCAGTATAGTCTCCACCATTACAACCTCTACCACGGGTACCTTTATCCTTATCCTCACAGCTAATGTCAAGATCAATCACACCCTTCAAGGTCACTCTCGGAATCTTCTGCATCAGCATGCTTATGTGCTTGGTATACCCTCGCAGGATCATCAGCCCTTTCCTGAGTTGGGGAGAGCAGCTAAGTGTGAGCTGCATAAGGATGAGGGGGATGAGGTAGCTTTTGCCTGCCTGCTCCAAGGCCTGGAGCAAAGGGGGAAGTCCCAAGAGGTAGATTCTTGTAAGCAGTGGTGCAAAGAAGTAAGACAGACATTGGAGTCTAGCCATGTGCTGTGTTCCATCTGATCATTCCAGAAGGAAAGAGAGAATAGGGATGGGATATGATGAGGCAGAAACCAGGGTTGTCAGGGCACAGCTAGAAGGTTCAGACAGAAGGAGGGGGTTGAACATGAGAGAAACCTATAGTGTTTCTTTTTCAGGTATTCATGGCCTCAGGTGTGGACAAGAGGAAATATCCAAGACTAGGTCACTTTTACCATCTTCTGGTGTTGGGATCCGGCCCCTAGGCCTGCCGCCCATCCCCAAGCCCTGGGGGAATGCGGAAGCAAGCTGCCCTCTCTGGGTTCGCCTTTGCACCCAGCCCCCAACTCCAGCCAGCCCAGGCATCTCCCAACCTAGCCAGCCCCGGCGCCTACCAGCTCGGCGCGCTCGAGTGACGTTAGCTCTTGGGGGTCAGGTGATACCTTTCAGCCTATCGACATCCTGGCCAAACCCCTCCCCTCGGAATCATCTCCCATTGTCCTTGTCTCAATAAAGTTAGTTCGCTCTAAGAAGCTAACACCGAGGCATGTGTACGTCTGGCTTTGTCTATGGGCAAGGGCTTACATCCTCGGCCAGGCCACGTGCACGGCAGGTCGGCTTTGACTCCCCCGCTTCACTCTAGCTCATCTGTGGGTCAGACAACTAGGGGAGAGGGCGAGAAAGGGAGTGTGGAAAGAAAGAAGTAAGTACCCGAGCCGGGAGAGGCTAAAGAGCCCAACATTCTGGTATTTATTAATCTCCAAAGCACAGAGCCATGAACACTGTGACCTCTTTCCTTAGGGACTTCCTAAGGTGACAGGGTGGTGGTGACCAGGAGCAGATACTGAAATACCAGTACATGAATATCATTAATAAGCTGTGAGTTACAGGTCCCCACATGGACCCACTGGTGACTTGTCCTTGAATTCGTAGGCCAGTTTGACAATTGGCCCACAAATGCAGAGTTCTATTTTTGAAGTATTTACTCTCAGTGGGGATGATCTCAGTACATGCTTGTTCACACAGAAGACTACACAAGGTTTGGCTGAAGGTGGCGCAAGCAGGGACAAGACATTGCCTCCCTGACCTGGCCTCTAGTCCTAGAACTGTAGGAGCAGCAAGAGGACACCATCTGCTCTGCTGTGTGTTCTCTCCTGCACTTGGCTTTGACCACAAGGAACCCTGGGTCACCCAGCACATGCCCTGTGTGCTGGCTCAGCTGCTGGCTTGCCCCGCCATGTTCTGGCTAGCTGTCTCTAGGTTGTTGGTATCTATCACCCGAGCCAGCTTCTTGAGAGAAGTGCAAATTTCAGGAAAAGTAACTACTCTCAATGTACTCTGTGTTCAGGAAGTTGTGGGATTAGGAGAAGTTAACCAAGAGGAACAACACCGAAAAAACACCCAGTCTCAAGAGTTCTGTGCCTGGGTCTGTCCTCTGGAGGGAAGGCTGGGCTATTGGGGTCCATATTCCTAGGACTTAGGGGCGTCTAGAGGAAGAAGTGTGGAGGACACTTGAATAACAGAACCAGAATGTATATATGGAAGGCACAAGGTACCTGAGGTTAAAGGAAGAGCCATGAAAGAGAAGGGGCAGGCTGAGGGCTAGGGGCCACTTCTGCCCATGTCACTGTGTGCAAGAGAGGTCTCCATTCTCACCTGAGTTCCCAGGTCATGATGAAGACATATTTGACAAGGTGGGAGGAAAAGACAAGTTTTGTTTATCAATTTGTTAGCCTGACATGTCTAAATATTTAGCCTTATAGCACATGAGTGTCCATTTGTACTTTAGCTGTAAGCCCTGCAAATCTTAGGGGTGGGCCTCTGCCCAGGAGGTTACTCCCAGAGGGCCCAAGGGAGCTAGGGTACATCTGAATCACCAGTGTGCCCATCCTTAGATGCTGGGCCTGGCTTCCTGCCATGTTTATCCCACCTTCAGTGTGTGGAGGGGTAGCATTTCATGATCACAGGCCTGAAAGTTGAAGAGGCAGAAAACCCCAAACCTAAATGGATTAAGCAAAAATAGAATGCATATGTATGTGTGTACACACACACACACACACACACACACACACACATACACACATACACACACGGCACCGAAGCCTAGGCTTGCTCTTGATCAGGAACTCCTTTTTCTTTCCCTTCGTTGACTCTCTACTCACCTCCACACTCACTTCCACAGACAAGTGCCACTCCTTCTTAGTGAGTACCAGGTGGGTACTGCAACTCCACATCTCCCTTCCTCTCAGGATCAGTTAGAGGCAGAGTGCCCTTTCTCAGCCATAAGGTCTTGTGGCATCCCATTGGCTCTGACATGACCATCTCTAAACCAATATCTGGGAATCAGGCCAGGTCAGGGAGTGACTGACCTAGGTGTAAATCACATAATCTACCCCTCTGACTAGGCTCGAGAAAAGGGGGTGGAGATGAGGAAACTTAGACAGTCCAAGTCTAAGGCTCCTAGGGAGCCCCCCCACCTCCATAGAGGGCCCCATTTTACAGATTTCATTTGACACTCACTTATGTGGGACAATTCCAGACATACAGGAAGCACCCAGCTCCTGGCCTTGCCAAGAAGACAGAGATTCAGCATTCTTTCACTCATCACATGTTGATTGAGCACTGTAGACACAGCAATAAAAGGGATGAAGCCTTTGCCTCTAAGAGGCTTACCTTCTAGTGGGGAAAAAGAAGCCAACAAGAAAGGAAAGGAAAGGAGAAAGGGAGGGAGGGGGAGGGAAGAAAGGAAGGAAGGAAGGAAGGAAGGAAGGAAGGAAGGAAGGAAGGAAGGAAGGAAGGAAGGAAGGAAGGAAGGAGAAGGAGAAGGAGGAAGGCAGGAGCAGGATATGGGGTTTGGGGAGGGTAGTGGCACTGAGATTGCTATTACAAGCGGAGCAATGATGATATCTCTAATAAGCCCCACCGATACAGAGACCTAAGGGAGGGAGATAGTCATATTGGATATCTGAAGGAGGTTCATTCCAGCCAAAGAGTATGACAGGTGCAAAGGCCACGAGGCAGGAGTATGCTCTGTGTGTTTGGGCAACACCATTGAAATGGCTAGAGTGTTGCGATGGAGGGAGACAAGGATGAGACAACATGTACATGCTGGGAGCACAGGACTGCACCCCAGGGGAGAACTTTTGGCATGGACATGATGGTCACTTATGACAGCTGACCAAGTTGGAACAGTGTGGTAGTGGTGGTAGGGACAGAGATGGGGAGGGTCTGCCATGGAGACTTTGACTTCCCTACTGAGAAGGGAGCCCTTACAACAAAGGATTGACTTCCCCTCCCTGACAAGGAAAGGCTCACTCTAGCTGCCGAGGGTGGAGCAGACACTGAGATGGAAGGAGTGGGTCAGAAGCCACCGTAGCAAGTAATTATGGGGGCCTGGTGAGAGTGGTGAGGTGTGGCCAGGCTTCAGTACTTGTGGAGTCAGAAGTTACTGGCAGACTTCCCTGTGTGGTGTGGAGAGTAAGAGGAGCCTGGCTTGGGGCAGGAAAGCCTGGGGTGCGGGGACTTTCCTGAGATGCAGGAGGCCGGGAGGGAGAGAAGTATTTACACTTGAGACACATAGGTTGGAGCTGCACCTTCAGTGTCTAAATGGCCATGTTGAGAGAGGCGAGACGTTCAAATCAGGCTCTATGGAACAGGTCAGACTGGAGGTTGGAGTTAAAGAACCTTCAGCCAATAGATGCTTGATTTCTGGGGTTTGTGAGTTTTCTCTGAATACGACCGGCACAGAGCCAGGATGCTGCTCACGATGGCGTCCCACCACAGGTGACCATCACGTCTTTGCCATGAGTACTCTCTGAGGCAGGCGTTGTGCCCCTGCCTTGCATGTATCATCTCCTGCCACCGCCCTGTGGTCAAAGATTGTCGGTCCCCCATAATTCAGATCAGGAAATGAATTCAGAGGGGTCATCCATCATCTGTCCTCTGGGAGTTCCACCTGCCGTTTTCCCCATGTGTCTTCCCCTTGCTGATAGGTGCTGCCCTCCCTTCTCTTGCAGCCTGTGACCAGCTAGCCCTGGGTGTGGTGGCCATCTTTGGACCTTCCCAGGGCTCCTGCACCAATGCGGTCCAGTCCATCTGTAACGCTCTGGAGGTGCCCCACATCCAGCTGCGCTGGAAGCACCACCCACTGGACAACAAGGACACCTTCTACGTGAACCTCTACCCCGACTACGCCTCACTCAGCCATGCCATCCTCGACCTGGTCCAGTACCTCAAGTGGAGGTCGGCCACCGTGGTCTATGACGACAGCACAGGTGAGTGGCCAGGACCAGCCAGGATGGAGAGCGGTGAGGCGGGGCAGAGCCCCAGGGTCGGGCTCAGATGCTGGCCTTGCACTGCTGCTTCTGGGGAGAAAGGCTGTGAGTGACACCTGCACCCCAACATCAACAGTCACGGCAATGACCATTCACACCTGTGCACACCCGCCATTCACACACCTCACTCATCCCCTCCCAGTTCACCACGGTTAGCTCACCCCTCATTCCACGTGCTCACCTCCACTCCAGTTTAGGAGTGCTCAGATCTGCTTTTGCCTACATCCCCCGCCCCTGCTCCCTTCAGTGCCAGCATGCACCCCTGTCCTCATACCTTCCTGAACTTGTATACCACCTGCAGCAGATACCTCCACGCTCACCTTGCACATTCATGCTCAGCTTACATCTGGCGTGTCCTGGTGGGAAGTGCGTGCATGTGAAGGTAAACCCCCTGGGTGGAAATCCCTGCCCTCCCACCTGTGGGCCCTTCATTCTCTTCATAAACCGTAGGGAATAAAGGCAGTCCATGTGTGCATGTCCTGCTCTCTTAGCACTTGCTCAAGGTTGGCTTTTGAATCCTCCTCACACCTGCACCCAGCCCTCTCATTCCCCCCCCTCCCCCCGCATCTCTACCTGTACTCAGGCACTGGCTCCCTGGCAACACACATACACACATGAATGGAAACAAGGCCAGACCTGCAGAAGTAGGCTTGGGCCTCAGTCTCCCATTGATGTCTCTGAGCCACAGGCCCAAGGCTGGACCCTCTGGTGCAGTGGAACCTGCCCTGCACAGTCTGCCCACCATTCTTCTGCATGGGACCTGCCTGGCCCAGTCCTGCTTCCAAATCTAGCATGGGACTTGTCTTCTAGAAAACTCTTACTAGAGTGTGTTACCTCATTCCTCTCAAGTTCTAGGGCCCTGAGTGTGGGCCTGGAGCTGATATCCACTAACATATCCAGCAGCACATTGTAGGCCTTTCCTTTAGACCTCATCTATTGCTGGGAGCTGGGGAATGAATACCAAACCCGGCTCTTGGCACAGTCTGCATTGTCAGGGAGCACAGAGAAGCTCACATTGCTTTCTGTATGAAGCTACACACAGAGAGCGAAGGGCTGCTTGATAGAGCCTGTCATCAGGGAGAAGAGGGGACAGGAGGGCTGCTGCCAGCCTCCGCCTCATCCTTGGTCATGATCCCACGGTTTGCAGGGCAGGCCCAGAGCTGGACAGTTTTCCAGGGACAGATCGTGGTTAAGGCACTGGGAGGATGACTATGTGTCCACCACACACTAAGTACAGCAAGATGATCTCATTTAATTTCATCCATGTCACAGCAATTCTTAAGGAATGGCAAATTAGTAAATGAGGGAAATTAGTAAATTTAAAAGAAGGAAACTGAGGCTAAAGAAATCTCAAACATGCCCTTGCGCCCCACTGTTAACCCAGCTAACAGGCGTCAGAGTTGGCATGTGACTACAAGACTTAAGTCCAAAGCATGTACCGCTAGTTAGCATTGAGCTGGTTCTTCTTCTTTCTTTCTAAAGACTCAAGTCCCAAGATGTTTCCAAGCCCAGCCTCTTAAGAGAGTGACCTTGGCAAGTCACTTAACCCATCTAGCCTTGCTCTTCCCACACATCAGGCACGGCAGCATCCAGCCTCGGAAGAGCCCTCCAGCTCTCTCCGCCTGTGATTCAGTGTTGGCTCTTGATTATCTCCTAATGGGGAGTGGGAATAGTAACAAAGGAAACTCTCAGGAAATACACCAGAAACTTGTTTATTCTCCTCAGGCTTCTGGAGTTGCTGCGATACCAAAGCACCAGACAGGAGACCCTTGAATGCAGTCTGCCACCTCCAGCCCCGCCTCCCGCATGCTTAGGGCCCCTCGCACAAAGCCTCTGCCATGAGGGGCACTTGTGGGGCTCCCAGGCCCTCTAGTGCTTCTGTACCAGAACTTACCTTCCCATTTCTGCTTCCAGAACACGAGCTCTCAGTGGCGGCACCACAGGGCCTGGTCCAATGTAGATGTCTTCAAATTCTGCTTAAACTGAACTGGAATTAGATTGGATTGAATTGAATTGAAAAATCAAGTCAAATTAAACTCTAATTAAATAGTGTAGGAAAGAGTATAAGGACAAAGAAATGAAGATGTTGTTATTCCATTTTTTTTTAAGTTTTGAGTAGTTAATCACATTAGAGGAGAGTGAGCGTTTTTTTCTAGGCATCAGCTAAGAATCGGGTGACAGACATGGCCAGAACTGTATGTGTGCCGTGTAGAGAGAAAGCCCCACGGCCTTGGTTGGTGCTGAGCTGACTGACCAGAGGGAGACAGAGGGTCTTGAAGACAGGACAAGGAGAGTGGAGAGGGCATGACAGATGGAAGGAACATCCTGAGTGGAGGTGAGGAGTGTGTATAGCAGGTTTATGGTGACAACAGCCTGCCAAAGGGGAGAGGATTCAAGTAAGGTTTTTCAGCTCCTACTGGAGCTGTGCCACTGTGATGAGCACCATGCTAGTAGAACCTGTCAAAGTGGAAGCTAAGGTCTCCAAGCCTTCATCTCTGACTGCATGTCCTGTTACCTGATTCTCAGCTCTAATGGCCTGAAATTACCAGTGACCTCTGGCTGGGTGTCACTCTTCTATACCATGATTACTCAAAAAAGAAAAACAATCCAGATGGGATAACAGTGTCTTCATTCCTTCAACTTACTAGTGCTCCAGCCATTTTTCTTGCACTATTTAGAGTTTAATTCAATGCTTTTATTTTTACACACACACACACACACACACACACACACACATTTAAATAAAGGTAGGGCAGTCAATGAGAAAGGAAGCTCCAGTCAAAAAGACCATTGGTACTGGGGACTCAGGGTGGGATTCAAGCAATCACATAACCTTGAAACGATGCCCTAGAATCAGAACTGTCCAAGGGAAGGGGAATGGGGAAGTGAGAAGAGCACAATAGCATGCCCTGTCTGTATCTTCTTTGGGGATGGTGTCCCCAGAAGTTTGAGCTGTGTGACAGACAGCTCACCTTGACTCGCTCAAGCAGTAGTAGCTTCGTTATCTCACTGACCAGAAGTCTGGAGCTGGGTCTTTCAGGGCTGGTTTCACAGCTCCCCAAAGTTAGGCTGCTGTGTCAGTATGGCCACACCACCCTTCTTGGCTTTCTCCTCCAAGATACAATGGAGTTGCTGCACATCCAACCAACCATCATTCTTCACATGATGACACTCCCCACAGGCAGAAAAGACCTAGAAGCCAAAGAATTGGATGTGACTGCCACCTCTCCCTGGGGAGGAAAAACCTATCTCTGCCACTTCCAGAAGGTAGTCTCCTAGAGTTCCCTGGGCCCAGACACTGTCAAGTGTGCAAGGGATTGGCAAAGATTGGTTCCGGCCCCTCATGAATCACTTCTTGGGACACTGCCACCACATACAAGCTCACTTTACTCTGCATGCCAGTAGAGGGTGCCTCGATTAGCTCTTTCTACAAAGAGCTGTGTAACAAGCTACCCCAAACATTTAGTGCTTACAGTGATGAGCATTCATCTAGCTCCCAAGTCTGCAAGGTCAACGATATCCTGGGCCTGGCTAAGGTGATACTCCAACCTCATTCCCCTGCTTGCTGGTCTCTTTGGGCTGGCTTTGTCTGGGTGGTGGGCATCACCCTCACTTGGCTCTGCTTCTCCACCAGGCATGTTGCCATGACAGTGGCACAGGGGCAAGAGAACAACCCCAGGGTACAAGTCTATGTCAAGGGTCCACCCACCTCAAGCCTGCTAATATCCCACTGGCCAGAACGAGTCATAAGGCTGAGCTGGCTAGCGGGGCCTTCCTGAAAGGTGACATGGCAAAAGGCCTGCATTAGGAAGGGGTGACGCATTTGGGTCATCATTTCAATCTACTTCATTTTGGAGGCAACCAATGTTTGCCTTTTGAGCTAAGCAATGTCTCCACTGTCCTAACGTAATCTGCGCACCAAGACAAAACTCCTTGTGAAAGGAAGGGGGTTAGAAAACCCTTGGCGGAGAAAAGGAGCCAAAGACAGTTTCGTGGCCTGCTGTGGAATTATAGAAGGGTCTGTACTTCTGTGGTCCTCGGTTTCTTTATCTGTGACTTCATGATGCAGAACCCCATTCCCATGCCTTCTAGGATTGGGGAGATGGCTAAATAGGGTAACGAATGCAGAAGTGCTTCATAAGTGAAAAAGCGTGGTTCCGACAGCCATGATTCACTGCAGATATTTTGAGAGGGATTGATTAGAGAGGCAGCCAGGAAGGAGAGCTCATCTCAGGCAAACCAAAACAGCTTCGCCCTCTGCCGAGTCGGCTGAGAGGAGCCTGCAGTCTCCTCTGGGAATACACTGATGGGAAGGAGGGCTGACATTTGCTGCTGTTGGAGAATGTGGGTCACCGTGCATTCCACGGGGCGATGTGCTTGGCTGAAAAAAACCCCTAGTGGCCTCTGCTCCATCATCCAGCCTGTCCCTGTCCTCATGTTCTGGGTCTCCAAAGCCCACATGCCTACTGATGCTAAGCATGACTTTTAAAACCAAATGGGTAGGAACAGGCTGTGTACCATGGGACTCTCTGGGTAACAGGTGTGAAAGGTCGACCAAGAATTTCTGGATAGGTGGGGAGGTTGTGGGTTGGCATGTCTGATTGGGGATGACCTGTGGCCCCTCCCTCAGCCAAAGCCAACTGACACCTCCCCACCTCTATCCACCATCAAATCTGGTGTTAGGGCAGCCTAGGATCTGTTTGATCTTGATCACTCCAGAGTCCTGGGTCTGGGACTTGCCATGTGTTGGGTGTTCTTGATGTTCTAGCTTTGGTGAAGATGATTGAGGGTCTCTTTAGGAGGCAGAAGTTATAGGGGTGCATCTCAACCTCCCCAGCAGAATGGAATGACAAGTAGAGATTGCCTTCCTGAGGCTCAGCCCTGGGGACAGGGAGGAGAGCTAAAGGGTCTCAGGCTGTATAAAAGAAATTATTCTTAGAAATGGGGGAGGTGGTTGAAAAGCTTCAGGTGTGGGTTTTCTGACTGAGGGACTCTGTCCAGGTAGGGGGCACTGTATCAAGTGATTGCTGCCGGGCTTGGGCTGCCTCCCCTGGCGTGGGGGGTGTAGGCTCTACTTCACTCTAACCGCTCCCTTTCTCACCCTCTCCCCTGGTCACCTGACCCGCAGGTAAGGCCAGAGTGGAGTGGGGGGCTCAGGAAAGACCTCAGGTGCACACGGCTGTACGAGATCGCTTTACCTCCCTCCTTACCCGTGAAGAAAGCCAGGCGTACGCGGATCTTGGAGACGCTTCAAGAGCAAATCTGATTTAATAAGGGAGGGGCTAGCAGCTGATATAGTAGATGGCGACGAGAAAAGGGGTCATCGACCAGAGAGCTGGCGATAGGCTGGCGAGCTTGTCATAGGACCCCCTCATGAGCTAACGTCACTTGGATAGCGCCACCCCAGGGGCGAAAGCCCGTGAGACTGGGGGGCACATGGGCTGGCGAGAAAGTTGGGGGCTGGTTGCAAAGCCAGTTCTTCTGGTTCCGGACCCAGAGAATTGTGGCCTGCTTCCACATTCCCCAGGGCTGGGGGAAGGGCAGCGTCTCGGGAGCCCTCTCAATGCCCTTCCCCCTCAAGGCCAAAGCTGAACCCCAACAATTGCAAACTTTCATCCACTGCAAATTAGTTTTAGAACAAAGGGGGAAAGTGGGTGTGGCTTCTTAGCTACCTTTACTGTCATGCATCATCATCAGGTACAAGCATATCCTCCAGACTTTTTCCTCTGTGACATCAGCTCTGTTGGTCTTTTTCTCAAGTCTGGATGGTAACCCCAGATTTATATACCCCCTAGCTGAAGTGAAATAAAAAGGGTGCTTCTTACCTATTTCTCTAGCACAAATTCCAGGCATCACACTGCTAGGACCAACTCTGTCCTATTACCCCAGTCATACAGCATGTGCTGATTGGCCAGGGTGGGGCCCGCATACGTTGACCCTAGAGCTGGGCATGGATCCCTCCTGAATTGGGACGAGAGGAGTTGTTTCTCCAGGGAAGCTGAGAGTTCTGTTAGTGGGGGCAGGGTGTGGTGAGGATGCTGTGGCTCTCCGTGACTGTGTGAGCCAGGACCAGGTGCTGGGTCTGTGTAGCAGGGGAGGGGATGGCTGCTGACTCAGTCTCCCCTTCAGTGGGCTGGGGCTGGGGGCTATGGAGAGCAATATGCTGCCTCCCTCCCAAGTCTTGCAGAGAGGAGTCAACAAGAATGCCTCAAAATGGGAACGGAAATGAGCTTATTAATTAGACCTAAGCAAGCCATTTGTCTCCAGGAAGTGACATTCTGTTTTCCCTTGAAGTCCCCAGATTAAGTGGTTTTACAAAATGCCAAAGGGGCAAATAGATTTTGCAGAGTGGAGAGAGGAAAACAGTAAGTCAATCCAACTCTGGAAATTTTTGTTGAGTACTACCTAAGTGCCAGGCCTGTGCTGGGGCAATCCATCCCGCATACTAAGGTGCCAGCAGCAGGATGAGAGAATGAGGGGAGGCCAGAGGAGGCTGAAGGAGAAGACCACCACGCTGATGTGTGTGTAAGAGGTGCTGGGGAGGCACATTCTGAATACAGCAAGAAAGGAAAGCTTCATGGGGGAAGCAGTCGTATTAAGTCTGGAGGAGTGCGGGAGGTTCACTCACATGCAGTTGAGACTATACATTGGAGACAGGGTTGGTTTGCTAGAGACTTTTGGGGAAATGCTGTTCCATGCTTCACAAGGCTCAATCAGTCTCTACCCATTCTGGGTTGAGAGAAGCAAGCGGATGTGGTTGGTGGGGATCTGAGGTCTGTGCCTACTTTTGAATCCACATATTGTATGTGCACATGTATCTGTGTGTGCACGGGCCTTTGTCTGCACTGATACACTTGTGCCTAAACCCAAGTGTGTGTCTTATCCATAGCTACACGCATGTGTTTGCATGTGCACCCATAGCTGCTCTCATTCTGTGTGCATGTGCAGGCCAGACATGTGCACATCTGCCTGAGTGTGCTCACACCTGGCTCTTGGGACTGTGTCCATGCACACACACACTGCCCTGTGGGCCACGTAGCCGTGTCCATGCGCGTCAAGGCCCTGTGACCACAGGTGTGTGGGGAGGTGTCACTCATCTAAGAGGATGTCAGCAGCGGTATATGCGTGCATACACACGTGTGTCTTTTATGCCCTGTGCCTCTCAGGGCTCATCCGGCTGCAGGAGCTCATCATGGCACCCTCGAGGTACAACATTCGCCTGAAGATCCGCCAGCTCCCCATTGACTCTGACGACTCACGCCCCTTGCTCAAGGAGATGAAGCGAGGCCGGGAATTCCGAATTATCTTTGATTGCAGCCACACCATGGCAGCCCAGATCCTCAAGCAGGTGCGTGAGCACTGGACCCATGGATGGATGGTGGGCATCTGCCGGCCTCTTCTCCCATCTCCCCTTTTCTGAGTTTAGCCAGGTCTCAGCTTCTTCCTTCTGGCTGTGTGACCTTGGGAGTCACTGTGCCTCTCTGAGACTGTTTCCTCATTGGACTTGACACTCCAGTTGAGTGGAGCTCAGACCAGGGGCACAGAACGCTGGGTAAAGGCTGCCTTCCCTGCCACGTCAGTGCAGGTGGCAGGTGGGCTGCCTGGGGCCATCCAAAGCCAGGCAGGAGGGAGCACTCCAGGATGTACAAAGTACTGAGAGGTACTAGGCTGTCATGAACAGCCTCCAGAAGGCCTTACCACCTCTACCAGTGACTAAGCCCCCATATCTTAAGGCACTTGGGATTATTCTTCGGTTACTGGGAGGTCTGCTGAGGCTCCTTACACGATCCATCCAGCTCTGCAGCAGCAGGGCGGGGGAGGAGAGAAGAATGGCTCTTGGTCCTGGAGGGGCCTTTGTGCCCAAACAGGGGTCAGCATGGCATATCAGATGTGAGAGCCAGTTTCTACCTGCCAGCCATGCAAGGAAGTGACAGTGAAATTGCCTGCAACCCCCTCCCAGGGAGCCGCAGTGAAACCAAAATCACGCTGACTGAAGCCTGTGCTTCGTGTAAAAGGCAATCACGTGTCCTCCAGGAAAGCCACCCTGGTGACTGGAGGAGGTGTGCTGTGAGGCATTGACACTGGGGTGCAGGGGGCAAATTGAGGACGCAGGGAGCTGGGGTAGGGATTGGGGTACAGAAGAAGGGGGCTGAGCAGGGGCTTGAGGGGCTTCCGTCCCAGCCTCCCGTTGGGCCCCACAAAGGCTGATTGGCTGGCTTGCCAAGTGCCAACCTCCATTCCCAGCACCCCTGCCCTCAGAGGAAGCTCCAGTGCATAGAGGTTAAAAGAGAAGATTTTCCTCCTGCTCCTGCTCTGCTGCATTGTGCAGTCTCCTCAGGTGTCAGTGAGACAGGAAAGCAGAGTTGATTCCGAGGCCCAGCACACGGCTGGCACTAGGCCTGGGATGTCTTTCATAGCACAGTCAAGGAAACATATGCTGCCTGGCAGTCTTATAACCCACTTCCTCCTGGCCAGCCATGCTGGGGCACCCATTCTTCCCAGCATGCCTCATGCAGTGCCAGTCTCAGCTTTGGTTTACTAGTAACTCTCCTGGGTACCTGCCACTTCTCACTGACCCTGAGAAAGGGGGCTGTTACCATGCCCAGGTGCCCCATGAGGAGACTGAGACCCAAGAGGCAAGTAAAGGCCAGGGCTACCCAGCTAGGAAGGGGAAATTTACTCCCGAGTCTCTCAGATTCAAAAACTTCTGGAATTAAAAACAGAAATGCTCTGCTTGGCTAAACACAGAACGAAAAGAGGTGAAGATCAGGTCTCCCCTGAGCCTTCTTGGTGCTGGTGTGGGATTGTGACTCGGCAGGAATGGCAGAGTCTGCACAGCAAGGTGCCTGTCTTACCCTTGAGCTTGCAGTTTCCAGGTGTATTGGGCCTTGTGGCATACACACACACACACACACACACACACACACACACACACACACACACAATGTGTGGGCCCTGCCTTCCAATAAGGCTGTAGAAAATGCATTTTAGTCATTTGTATCACAGATTGTAGGCTCCCAATAAAACACATAAGACCTCATTAGAGTCTACAGTAATTATCAAACATCAGCTCTGGCCTGCTGTGGGGTCCCATGGCCCTGAGGAAGCAAGATGGCCTCAGGGTTCAGGAAGAGGCTCAGGCTTGAGGATCCCTGCCTCTCACCAGGCCTCAAAGGCTGAGGGGAGCACCTGTCTCAGGAGTCAGGATACCGACAGAACTGACAGCTTGGGCTAGTCTGTCAGCATCTCCCTAAGCATGGCAGCCAGGCCCAAAGATGCTGACTGAGAACCAAAACCACTGGAACCACTTCACTCTGCAGAACTGGGGATCTTTGCCGAGTTCCCTGAACGTTGCCCCTCAGTCTGTCCTGGGTGACTTTGCTACATGTTCCTGTGCTAAATCCCTGCCATCTACCAGCCAGTCATCGTCACTACTCAGAAGTCTCAGAATATGTCCTACTCTGAGTGGTCAGCTTGCCCACCCTGGTTCTCACCCTGGGTGAAGGGAGGAACCTCTGAGTATTTCCTGTTGTTGACTGATTCTCTGCTTTCCTACAGGCCATGGCTATGGGCATGATGACTGAGTACTATCACTTCATCTTCACCACTCTGGTAAAGTACTTCTGGGTCCCGGGGAGGGAGAGAAGGGGACACCATTGGGTGGAGGGCTTTATGGGCCTGGCCTGGGTCAGCCTGTTACTGGGCACAGTTGGTATAGCTACAGGATACCCCAACCTTCTGAAGAGTATAGGTATGGACCCCAGGTAAGGCCTTAAAGATGTTAGGAGCTACCCACCTTTAAGGATGCTAAGGTCAAGGGCACACACTCTAGGGCAATGTGAACACCAGCTACCCTGTTTAGTAGCCTAGGAGCACTAAGACTAAGCCATCTAGCTGCTGAGCCTCAGTTTCTTCCTCTGCAAAATGGGTTTCTACTTCCTGGGGTTGATGTGAGGAGTAACAAGTAGATCAGGTACGCTGCTAAACAAGACAAAGCCATACAAATAGCAGCTATTATTGTTTGTCTCACCCTCACTTCCCAACTCTCTCTTCCTTACTCCTGCCGAAGGCCCTCAGACAACATCTGGAAGTGCCTCTTTATATCCTGTATCATCCATGCTGAAATCAGCCAGCCCCTCACTGTCAGCATGGCCGGCTACCTGCAGGCTCCAGATGGGTTCTGTCCAAACTCTGAGAACATTTAGGACCATTTAAGCCCATTAGGATAATTAGTTGTGGCCTGAGATCAGCAGAATGAAGACATCTCTGTGCCAAAGGGGCTCCATCAATGAACGCTGGAGCCAGACACCCTCTGACCTCCCTAGAGACCTGGTGGATTTTTCCACTGTCCAGGTCTGGGGTGGTTGATGGGCCTCTGACTACCTTCTTACTGAATGTCCCTGAGTCCTGGTTGGCCCTGCCTGGCAGCCTGGTTTATTGGCATCACTGGGCTCCTTAGCCAGTACGTGGACTGAGCTAAATGTTTCCAAACAACTAGGACGGAGGCTTTCCTCTCTGCCTTCATGTCTCTGTCTGACCCCTACGCAGCTGGCTGTGCCTTCACAGCCTGGACAGACAGCCTTAAAGGATGTAGAGGAGTTCCCTGAGAGAGACGCAGGGACAAAAAGAGAGAAAGAGACAACAGACAAGCAGAGGCAGAGGCAGGAAAAGGAACAGGATAAGCAAAGGCCAATGTGGTAGCTTGCTCTGGAGTGTGAGAACGGATTGTTTTCATCTCCTCCCAGCTCCAACATGGTGTGTGGACATAGCTTGAAGTCAGCCATAGCTGGAGTGTTTACAGCACAGATGGGGCAGACGCTATCAATGAGGTCTCCCTCCCCCAACCTGGGGAACATTTACCCTCCCTTCAACTCTGCCCACTGCACCCTGTACCCGTGCAGAGCTCAGGACACTGTCTGTGGCTGACCTGGGGCTCAGACCTGGCAGCCACATGGCCAGGAGCTACCTGAGAAGAAAAGGACCTTAGGAGCTAGGGGCAGAGGTCAATCATCTACCTCCTGAGTCCCTTCTGGGTCTCTGCCCATCCTCACTGAGTTCTTTCCACTGTGCAATATCCTGGAACATTCCTGGGAGCTTGAAATGAGGCCATCAGGTTCCTGACAAGACCCTGGAGAAGGCAGCAGCACCCCAGTGACCCCAGCACCCTCCACACTAATGCCATTGTCCACTAGGGTCAAGATGGAAGGAGAAAGGATCCTAGCACCCCAGAGCCTTCTTCTAGCCCCAGACACTGTTGATCTCTCTGACTTTTCTTTGATCCAGTCATTAATTTATTAATTTATCCAGCACTCCCTAAAGCCCCAGGCTCTGAGCGAGGCATTTGGGTGAAAGGGCAAATAGAAATAGGTCCAGTATGGAACGCGTATTGGAAAGCTGGAAAAGCTCCATTCACATTTGCAGGAACCTCTGTCTCCAGGGTGTAAGTAGCGCCTGGCACACACAGCAGGTGCTTATTAATGGGTGAATGAATGAATGAAAGATTGCAAAACAAAGTAGAACATAATCAGCTAAATTGTCAACACATCCTCAGGGCAGCAACCGGTTCAGACCACCGTTTGTGCCAGACTGTCTGATTAGGATTGAGACTCTTTACTCCCTCAGAGGAGTTACCCTCTCTGGGTCTCATCTATAAAATGATGACAATAGCAGCATTATTTATAGGATGTCAGGATGAATAGTTAATGCATCAATGTAGGTAAGGTGCTCAGAACGATGCTTGGCACTGAGCACTGTGTGTAATTAAAGAATTCCTGCTTGCGTTACCTGTGCTCACAATACCCTATCCCAGCTCTTCAAGGCAGCTATAACTCTCCCAGTTTCTAGAGAAGTAGAAACCAAGATTCAGAGAGATGAGTTGGCAGGAAGGAGAGGAGGTGGTGTTTCCCCAGCTAGGCAGCTCCAAAGTGTGGTGCTGAAACCTGTCAAGCTGGAAGTTTCTGTACTACACTCCTTGATCCTTGACCTTTTTAGGCTGGTGGATTCCTCACAATGCCTGGCCATGATGTCTAGGTATGGTCATCAAGACTAATAGGGGGCACAGCACCTTAGCAAGTCCCTGCAGTGCCCACACTTCACTGGTTTCCACGTGCACCCCTTCAAAGCCAACAGGACAGAGTTTGAGCTCCCCATTGACGGATGGAGGAACTGGTATCAGGAGATGTGTGGCTTATCCTGAATCTCATAGCAGATCGGGGGAGGAGACCTGGCCTCCTGACTCTAAGCCTTGCCCATGGCTGTTGAGACTGACTGCCTTTCCTCCCCATGCCTCGCTGAGGGTCAGAAGAATAGGCCCTTCCAGGCACACATAGCCCCAGCAATGCAAGAAACTTTGATGGGAAATCCATTGTGTGTGTTGGGTGGGTCTCCCAGATTTTCCCCTGCAACCCCTTGAGTGCCAGGTCATCCACAGTGTTCCCCTGAGCCCTCTTTCCTGGCCATGTTTGCTCCAGCTTCAGGAGCCTCTTTCTAGCCCCATTGACTTGGGACCTTGTGTTCCTCTTGGTGCCCATTGGTCATTTGTGGCCGTATTGGGAAGAGCAGTGACACTTGGCATTCACCTCCTTTCCTAAAGGAAACCCATGTCACCAATACTTTGCCTCTAAAAAATTCTCCCAACTTGCTTCACCCACACAGAAGACATTTTAATTACCCCAGCTGCCATTATCTGTCCCAGCCAGCTCTGAGCCATTCCCAGATAACCCCGCGTTAATCAGGCCCAGCTGAGGCCCTGGCACATGCCATGTGTAGGTAAAAGCCTGGAGGTGAGAAAAGAATTATAATAAATTAATAGATAAGCAATCACAATTAATGCCACTTCCCAGCAATAACAGTTATATCATGGGAAAGATATTTTCATCTGTCATTCCTTAAGGCGATGTTTTCCGAGCTTCAGCTCCTACTCATTCAGACCCATGGGGTGCTAATGAATTAGTCTATTATGTTATGCTGAATGTTTCTAAAAGGTCCCTGGTCGATACTGAATTCAGTGTGTCAACATTTGGCATCAGAAATGCAACTTTTTGCCAAGCAGCTAAGTTGCCCACAGTTCTCTGTGTACAGTACTTAGGGTCTTGGCCCAGGGCAGTTTGGATCAAAAAAAAAAAAAATAGAGTTGGACAGAGGCCTCTTCACCAGCTCCTTGTTGTCCCTGCCATCATGTCACAGGGGCAGATGGACATTCTGTGCCATAAGGCCACCCTTTGCAGCGAAGCCCTGCTGAAGGGCAACAAGGAGGAAAGTAACCGCCCAGTCCTGCTACCCCATCAGGAAGCCGACACTCTCAATGGACCAAATGCTGTGTCCAGAGACAAAGGGCGGCTTTGCCAGCACCCAAACCCCTCCCAGTTGGAGATGTCACGCTTCACACTCAGTCACATTGGCCTCTGGTCCTAGAGGAAGGTAAACTGAGTCACGGGGGCTGTGGGCAAGATGAGACCCATGCCAAGAAGGGTGGGCAGATTTTGGCTTCTCTTCCTTGGCCTCGGCGGTTCAGCTCAGGCCCTAAACTTGAACTGCCTTTGGAGTTGTTTTGAGGAAGATCTCTGATTGGGCTTGGCTCCCGAAGCAGACCCCTCAAGGGTCTAATGCTCCACTTCAGGCAATTCGCCAAGCCATGCTCAACTTCCAGCCCCATAGAGAGCTCCCACCCTCCACCAGGGAAGAGGAAAATGTTAAGCACCCCAGGGAGCTATTGAACCAGCTGACCATTCTGTCCTCAGTGGGGGCCAGGAGTACTCAGGGGCTTACAGAGAGACACACCCAGACTCAGGTCGTCAGCAGTGTGCTGAAAGCCTAGCAGTCCCAGAGAAAGAGCCAAGGCACCCTTGGCCCACCCTGCAGTGCACATGGAGAATAGTAATCCAGAGGCTTCCTGGAGGAGCTCACACTCTAGGAGCTGTATGTTTCTTGGGTATTTTCAATAGGGGGACAAGGGAAATGTAGAATAAGACAATTAGGGCAGATACAAAACAGATTAGCCTGGAAACTAGTAAAACTACAACCTTGGGACTGATCTTCTCTGTAGGGCACAGTTCTCTCTGTTAGCTTGGAGTCTAGGCCTTTACCAAGTAGCTAACCTCAGAGTCTAACCCAGTGCATTCTGGGGAAGTAGGTATCTCATTCCTACTGAAAGAACATGCTACATCCCTTTGCTTATTTCTGAGTTAGGGGTGGAGCCTTGCATTGTTCCTCTGACCACTGTCTCGCCCACCTCCAGCCCTGCCATCTCTTCTCAGTTTAGGGGAAACTGGCCTCTTCTCTCCAACCCCCTCCCCTGCTCCATGCCTTTCCTCCTGGGCTCCTTCCCTTCCTAATCCCAGACTCCTGGGCTGGAGCTACAGAGGAGCTGAACCTGCACTGTCCGGGCATTAAGACCCTCTCTTCCTGGACTGTGGGCTAGGGACTTCTCACTGACCTAGCTGGACATGACCTGGCCACAGGTGACAGGTTGATTGTTTTCTGTTTCTGGGGGACAGAGTGAGGAAGTCTAGTGTGGTTGTAGGTGCTCCTGTTACCTCCCACAGACCTCTGCAGGGAGCTGTGGGTCTTGAGGGGGTCCCACTGGAGGGGGGCTGGAACTCGTAGCAACACCACCTCTTGATTTATAGAGCATTCTCTCTCCAGGATCTCTATGCGCTAGACCTGGAGCCCTACCGCTACTCAGGGGTGAACCTGACGGGGTTCCGCATCCTCAACGTGGATAACCCCCACGTGTCGGCCATCGTGGAGAAGTGGTCCATGGAGCGGTTGCAGGCGGCTCCCCGGGCAGAGTCCGGCCTGTTGGATGGAGTGATGATGGTACAGTGAGCAGCCAGGCAGTGGGACCCCAGAGGCTCTTCCTTATCCCTCGCTTCCTCTCTCCCTCCCTCCCTTCTTTCTTCCTTCCTCCCTTCTTTCCTTCCTCCCTTTCTTCCTTCCTGTTTTCCCCTCTTCTCTCCTCCCTCTCTTCCTTTTTCCTTTTCTTTCTTCTTCTGGCCTTTGCTCTCTTCCTTTCTTTTCATAGTTCTTTCCTCCCTCCTTCCCTCTCTTCCTTCCTTCTTCCCTCCCTTCCTTCTTTCCTTCTTTTTTTCTTCCTCCCATTTTTTTTTCCTTTTCCCTCCCACAACTCCCTAAAACCATCCAGAAGCAAATCTCCTATGCCCAAGACCCTGGCTGGGTTAGAGGGTAAGGGATGAAAAAATGAAGCCAACCAGTCCCCATCCCAAGGGCCCTCTCTGGTGGGCATACAGGTGCATAGATAGTTACAGAGAACTGGGATAAGACCAGGGGGTCCTGGGACTACAGGTGTGAGGGTGACGGAGATAGAAACGGAGAGGACATGGGTACAGCAGGAGGCTATAGAAGAAAGCCTAATCTTGGGGTGATCCTGGAGACATCTACAGACTAGCAGAGTCCCCAGCCTGGCATCTCTCCAGGGGAAGAGAAAGGGGTACTGCGGGGCTTCTGGGCCTTTTCCCTCACCAAGACACCACTACTTTGTAGTGGGAGAAGGGGAGACAGCAGGGTGCGCCACTCTCAGACAGCCCCCTGGGCCTTCCCTACAGACCGACGCAGCCTTGCTGTATGACGCCGTCCACATCGTGTCTGTGTGCTACCAGCGGGCACCCCAGATGACCGTGAACTCCCTGCAGTGCCATCGGCACAAGGCCTGGCGCTTTGGCGGCCGCTTCATGAACTTCATCAAGGAGGTGAGTGAGTTCCACTGTCCCACCAGGGCCCCTCAGGGGGGCTGCCAGTGCTCTGTAGCAGCGGCACTGGATCCAGCCTTAGATGTGAGGTCAGCCCTGTGGGAGTCACACAGACAGAAGGATGTGTACTTGAGCTCTGATCTTCCATTTCTTCGGGTGGCATGGGCTTGATGGGACCAGAGTCCTTGGTGTGTGGCAGGTGCTCATTGGTGGTCAGCATGGTGTTAGGCCAATGGCATGGGGCTCAGAGTACAACAGATAGAGGTCTCTGCTGGCTTCCTGTGTGGCCTGGAACAAGCTAGCGAAACTGGCTGAGCCTCAGGTCCCTCATCTGCAAAATGGGGGTGTGGAGTGCATGTGCGTACCTACTTCATGCAGAACTCTGAAGATGAATCGGGGTGCCATAAAGAAAGTGCTTAGTGCAGCAAGGTGACCCAGTAAGTTACCATCCATCCTACAAACTCATATTCTCCCCATCAGCCAGCTTCCCAGAAAGATCCTTACTAGACTCCTGCTCTCCCAGTAACTGGAAGTTCTGCTGTGGAGCTCATTTCAGAGGGAACCGGGAGCTTGAGGCCTGGCTTGCTGCTAGTGTGTTCTTTCTCCTTCCTTCCTTCCTTCCTTCCTTCCTTCCTTCCTTCCTTCCTTCCTTCCTTCCTTCCTTCCTTCCTTCTTCCCTCCCTCCCTCCCTCCCTCCTTCTTTTATTTTCTTTGAAGTAGTTGCACAAAGGAGTTGCCATGTAACAAAGCAGTTAGCAGTTTCCAAGGATTCCCATCTCTCATCAACTTTGTAACCTTTGTACAGCAGCGTTAGTTCGCAGTATGCAGTTCGCAGTATGCAGGTCAGGGAAACTGAGGCGTGGGCTTGCATACCGTCTCCAGTGCAGCTGGAAGTGTGACTTGGGGTGAGATGACTAATGCTCTGGTCCTCAGCTCAAGATCATGACACTGCTCACCTCAAAGGGTTGTGAGGAAGACAAAGTGTTGAGCTCCATGCAGAGTCCCAGGCACAGGGCCTGATCAGGGTCAAGTGCAGTAAACCCAGGTGTGGGGTGGGGAAGGCAAAAGCTGTAGAGGATGAGATCTAGACAGAGCTATGCAGGGGTAGTAGGGCAGCTGCAGCAGCAGGGGTGTTTAGGGAAGCCTGCAGGGGGGCTGTGACAGCATGGGAGCTAGCCAGCTGCCTCCTCTCATTTACTCAGCAGCTGCTGGCTGTAGGATGCTGGGTGTCAGGACTGAGCTCTGTGTGCCACCGCCCACCCTGGGTGACTGAGACAAAAGTCATGCACGCAGAGCTCACGACCTGGGAGGGAGGAAGAAAGCCTCCATGGACTCTGCCCATTGTGGTTATAAACCCCAGACGCAAAGGAAAGGTGCCTGTGCAAAGCGAATGCTTCTCCCTCAGGGCAAGCGGGTTTCCTAAGTCCCAAGTTCATGGTTATTGCTTTGGGCTAAGGCAAAGAACAACTCCTTCTGCATACAGCAGCAGTGTTCAGAAGAATGTGGATATAATGCAGTACTTTGGATTGTGTCTTTTCCTCTCCTCAGCTGTGTAGCTGTAAGACAAGTCACCAGAGGTCTCCGACCTGTCAGAGCCTGACCCCAGTGCAGAGTGAATTTCCTTACCTGGAAGATGCTACCTCCTTGCCCCTAGGAGGGAGATGTGCAGGCTTAACTCTTACTTTTCTGTCCTAGAAGGGGTTCTAGCATCCTCTGATGTCTTGGTGTAGGACCACGACAGTCCCTTCTCACTCAGCCCATCACAGCTTCCAAGGAAGTCCAGTGTTGGAAGCACATTGTCCACTTCCAGAGTAGTCTCTCTCTCTTTTTTTCTTTTTTATTTGCCAGTCCTGGGCCTTGGACTCAGGGTCTGAGCACTGTCCCTGGCTTCTTTTTGCACTTGAGCCACAGCACCCCTTCTGGTCATTTTCTGTATATGTGGTGCTGGGGAATCGAATTCATGTATATGAGGCAAGCACTCTACTACCACTAGGTCATATCCACAGCCCCTAATGCCAGAGTAGTCTCATGACCATTGCTTGATCTTGGGGAAGGAGCACTGAGACCCAGCTTCTCTACTGTGCCTCAGTGCCCCCCCCCATCTGCAGCAAGGGTCCTAGCACACCTCTGACAGGGATGGATGAGGAGGGAGGGGGCTATAGGACCCAGGATACATGGCAATGGTGGTTGGCACAGCTGGTGTGGAACAGCATGGTGACTGTCCCTGCTATTTCCATCATTGGCTCTAACAACACTGTGACTTCCTACTTGGGGGTGGGTTTCAACAGAGGGTCCCCTAGCCACATTGTTCAAGGACCCTCTCTTCATCTACCCCTCACCCCTGGAAGTTCAAGAGAGTCACCCATGAATCCCTGAGGGAAGCATATTTGCCGTGGCCCATCATAGAAAAGGGAGACCCATTACCCCCTCTCCCCAGTTGAGAAGCCTAGATTGGGGTTGGGACCGCTGGCTCCTCACATCCCTAAAGGACCCCTTTGAGAAACATTCATCAGTCCCCGTCAGAGCAGCCACATGGCT
Source organism: Perognathus longimembris pacificus (assembly GCF_023159225.1). Lineage (NCBI taxonomy): Eukaryota > Metazoa > Chordata > Mammalia > Rodentia > Heteromyidae > Perognathus > Perognathus longimembris. Next base: position 23,432,211 of record NC_063167.1, on the reverse strand, counting down.
TGCTTACAGTCCACTAGCTGGCCAAGACCGGAACCCAGGCACCCTGAGGAGCCCAGCACACAGCCCTCCATCCTGGCCCCTGGACCATTTTCCAGTTGCCTGTCTCCCCATCTGGCTGCGTGACAGTAAATCATTTTAAAGACTTGGCATTTCTGAGAGGAGCTGGAAAATACCAGGCCGGAGTTCAGAGCGTGTGAAGCATCTTTCATTTGGCGAGTCCTGAGCTGTGGCTGGAGGGGGCGGGCAGGCTGAGAAATGTCACGGGGAGGAGCTGCTGTGCCTGCCTGCCCTGCCCCAGCCCACCCACCCACGGATGGGCAGCACCTGCTGGCATTTCATTCCTCTGTAGCTGACAAGGAAGAGGCCCTCCTCTGGAGGAGCAAGCCCAGGTTGCAAGGCACCTGCTGTGATTTCCCTGGGGCCAGCGGGTAGCCTGAGGGCGTGGGGGGCTGCAGGGGAGAAGGCAGAGGGGCTAGGGAACAGGCTTGAGGGAAGCTGGGCCTCCCTGTGAAGTCATAAATGGAGCTCTTCACCTTCTCCCATGCATCACTTAATCCTGGACCCCCACTTCCGGGATCCCCATAGGCTTTCTTGGGTGTACCTTGGGTCCTGAGCCTGCCCCCCGCCCCACCCAAGCTGCCGGGAAAGAATGTAGCCTCCTCCACCCTGCCCTCCCCAAGGCCTGCATCCTCCTGTCCCTCTGGGAGCCTCAGTAATCACATGGGTGAAATGTGGGGGTGGGGGGCAGTGATGAGGCCCACCCTGCAGGAACACAGTGAGGACTCAGTGAGCTCCTGCGGGGGAGGGTAATAGCCCTGTGATCTGTGCACCCCTCCCAGAGCTCCCAGGGGAGAAGCCACATTCATCTAAGCCAATCCACACCTTAGTGGAGATGGTGCAGGCAGCATTATCCTCCTCTCTGAGCACTGTGGAGTGGGTCACCTGTCCCTTCCTGTCATGCAGACCACTGAGTTGACTTGTACAAAGTCTGAGTTCTGGTCTCTTTTGTTTGACAGCACCCCACCCCCCCACCCCCCGCCCCACTCCGCCATGCCTCCAGGGGTTGGATCTGTGGCCTGAGTTGAGTGCCTATTTGTCCATCCCCTTACAGTAGGGCTTCAGAGCTGCCCCCATTGCTTGGAGACTGCCTGAAAGCTGTTGTTGGGATCTGTAGATGAGCCTCGGGACCTGGAGACTAGAGAAATTGTGAATGAGTGCCTGGGGGCGGGGGGGGGGGGGAAGGGACAGGGTCAGAGCCTGACCCCAGTGCAGAGTAGAAACCTCCCAGGGTTGCAAAGCTAGCACCCAACCAGCTTCCCAGCATTCAGACCATCAGCTACCTCTGACCTCTTCTCTGGATGACTTTCTCCCTCCCTGCCCCCATTGGCTCAGGTCTGTGCGGCCCCAATTTTTCCTCCCTTCTTGGTGTTCTCAAGCCCACCTTCAGTCCCCCGGACTCCAGGTCTTGTAGGATTTGTTCTCTCAAACTCAGTCTAGGTGTTGAACTGCAAACTGGCTGCCATCTTAAGTCTCTGGAGAGGACAAAGAGAAGGGAACTGGGTCCAGGCTGAAGGTTATGGTTCTGAGATTGGAGCTTTAGCTTGGCTCTGCCCCTTGTGCCCTGTATGAGCTCGAATGATTCCCAGCTCCCTCTCCCTGTAGCTTCTGCTGCCGTAAAATGGGAATCCCATTCCTCACCGGGCTACCACCCCAGGCGGCTGCGAGGTCACGTGACAGGAACAGTGTAATCGTGGCCTATGGAGTTAAAGCTCTAGACCACAGGGAAGACAGAGTTTAGAGGAGAGTTATCTAGTCATGTGGGCAACTGTTTGGTCACAGCATGACTAAGATGGGAACGGTTATTAGTTTCATTTTAGAGGTAAGGAAACTGAGGCAGAGATATAGAGTATTCTAAGTCACACAGTTAATTAACTGTATTTGGATCTAGCATTCTTTTTGACCCCAGAGTTCTTGCCCATGGCATACATGGAGCTAGAACAAAGGGGCAGGAGGTATGTGTGTGCGGGGGGGAGGGGGTTTACCTTCTCCATCTCCTCTACCTCTCTGAGGTCTGCTCCAAGTACCTAGATTTATTCCAGTCACCTGGTTCCTTGGATGTTTCTACCTCTCAGCAGGTCTCACCTGCCCCTGCTCTGCCCATCTGCCTCCCTACCCCCCCCCCATCAGGGATTTGAACCAGCCCCCCACTTTCCCATGGCTTCAGGCGGGGCCTCATTTGAGCGCATCCAAGATCGATGTTGTACACGAGAAGGTGCAAATGTAAGGCTGGCTAAAGAGCATAATAGAATTTATGGAAATCGCTGGCTCGCACCGCAGCCCGAGCAATGATGGAGGTGATTATTAATTAATCATGGTCGTGGGGGAACAGTATCAGTGCAAGGAGTAATTAAAATGAAGCATTGTACAGTTGTACCGAATGATGATTTATGAGCCCGAGGAATTGCCACTCTGCCCTCTCCCCTTCACAGGCTCAATGGGAAGGATTAACTGGACGGATTGTTTTCAATAAAACCAGTGGCTTGAGGACAGATTTTGATCTGGACATCATCAGCTTGAAGGAGGACGGCCTGGAGAAGGTGTGTGAACTTGGGGGAGACCAGCAGAAGGGATGGGATGTCATAAACCACCCTCCTCCAGCGGGCCCTAGACCGAGACCCCCAAGCCAGAGGGCTGGGCCAAGAAAGTCACCCTCTTGAGATCCAGCATGACCCAGTGTGGCCCCTTGGGGACCAAAGGGCCCAGCAAGAGACCTTGAGGCCCTGAGGAGTACTCAGTATCGTGGTCAGCCTACAGTTGACACCCAATCCATCAGTCTGTGAGCCAGGCCCATCAAAGATGCCTAACCCAGCAAACATAATAAAAGGCTCAGGGGCAGAGGGGCAGATATGTCCTTGGGTAAGAGAGATGCTCTCATCCCTAGGGGGTCAGTTGCCTAGGGAATCGAAATCTCGTTGTCACCAGATACATTTAAGCAAAGATGGGACAATTGCTCCTCCATTTCCTACTGGGAGATGGGAGGAGATTCTCACCCTCAGAGAAAAGCTGAACCACAAGGATTCTAAGCTTCTCTGCCCCCCACCTTCTAAGGCCTCTGATTCCAGAGGAAAGCAAAGCCGGGGGCTTCCTTCTGACACACACAGCAGGTGTCACTGAGGTTACAGGGGCCCATGCAAGCTCCTGGGAACCGTCAGCCTGTGCTGTTGAAAGTCATGGTGCTGGGCCAAGAAGAAAGGTTTAACGTGCACCCCCAGTTCTCAGCATCTCTTGGGATCTGGCGGGGTAAGGGGCTCAGCTGCAGCTTTCCCTTACCTAGCAATTGTTCCCTGGGAGTCTCCTGGGCTCCTCTATGCCCCTACAGTGTGGTATGTGTAAGATGTGGCAGAGGCCAGGAGGTGGCAGAGGCCCCTAGGACCATGCTGAGCATCAGGGTCCATTCCTTTCCTCTTCCCCCTTCATGCCCTGGCTCTAACGCCTCATCCTGACTTCCATCTCACTCCTGAGCTCTCCAGCTCACCAATGGGGCTTCCCCAGGCACAGCTTGGGGGCAGGTAGGGGCGGATCCCAAACTAATCTGCTCCCAATCCCAGTTCTGGCCCCAGCACACCTGTGGCCACGGTTTTCCAACTTACAGGGGCCTCTGTGTGGGGGAGAGACGATCAAGAAATCCTCACCATCCCTCTATAACTACTCGTGTCAAATCACAGCAGTCCCTAAGGGATGGGACTGTGACTCCAACCCTCAGACCATCAGGGACAATAGTCTAGTCCTGCGCCAACTCCCTGAGTTCTTACCAGCCAACCTCCAGGTTCCACTTAGACCCTTGCAGTGGTGAACAGACTGTCTTCCCTGCACAGCAGAGGATGCAGTATTCACTTAAGCAGCTGTCATTTCTGCTTTCTCAAGCTACCACTCTTATCTCTGAAGATAGCCCAAATTCTAGGGATGGCACACATGATACCACATTCTATCCTGCACCTTTGTCAGGCATCAATAATTGATCACCCACCCTAGCGCTCCCTCCTTCTAAGCCCACCTGCAACATGCTTCTCCTAATAGCCCTCCTTGTGGCTTGTACAAATTAACTGTACTGAATATTCAATAAAAACTATTAACCCTGAACATAGGTTGGCCTGCGGCGTGCCCACCAGGGGCTCCTGTTTGCAGTCACCCTGTAATTATGAGCAGTGAGCTTCCTTGGTCTTGATCTTCCTTCTCCATAGCATCTGGTGTCCACCAGCACAAGTTGGGACTCAGTAGAGCTTGCCAGGGCAAGGGATCATGCACCATCAGGCAGATGTTTGCTGAGTACTTTCTGTACCCAGCTCTCTGCTTGGCACCTCAACACCAAGCTTGCCCCATTTAAGGAACGAGCTTCTTTAGTAGCCTGCCAGTCTCCTGTTCTGGTGGCCCTGGTGGTCTACACAGGCAGTGATTGGCCCTGAGAGGGTGCTGAGCCCCAGCACAGCCACTCTGCCTCTCCTATCACCACTTCTGTTTGCTAAGCTGGGTCATAGCTGATCCAGCCAGCTCCAGCCGGTGGCTTTGGGAGGATTAAGGCGGAATTACCCAAGCATAATTACATATCTCCCTGCTATCTGCTTTGCACAGCCCTCTGAATGGGATGTTTGCATTCAGCCTCTTCTGTTTAATTGATTTAAGTTCCCTTCGTATCCCCCAACTGAGCCAAGGGCAGAATAGGCATGCTGGAGGCTTCCTGAGAGAAAAAGGCCAAGCTGCAGTTCTACACTGGAGAACTGAAGAGCTGGGCAGAAAGGACTTTCAAGAGGCCTAAGGTTTTAGGATGATTTATCAATTGACCTTTCCTTTCCTCCTTCCAGCCTCAGACCCAATATTAATAAGGACACTGGGGGCAGCGGGGATGGGGGGGTGGGGGGATTTTGGCCATCATAGCCACGGTATTTGTCATCTTTAGAAGTAAAACCACAAAGCAAATTGCCTGCAAGCCCCCAGCCGCATTCAAGGCCCCTAGCAACATTCACCCTCTTGATGCTGCCACCCCTTAAAACAGCTTCAATAGCCAGTCTCCTGCCCCGCTTGCCTGCCTGCGTACCACTGGGCTCCTCCTTTGCTCAGTCCTCACACATAGGTGGCATCTGCCCTTGTTCCAGACTATCCTGGCTTTGGGAGGCATTTGCCACTAGAGCCAAACCCCAAAGTGAGCAAACCTTTCTAGAGGGTGTCCCCAGGCAGCCGCTACTCGGGATCTGCTCTGTTCCCCAGATGTTTTCCAAACATAGAGGCAATGACAGTGATGGCGGTGGTACCACAGGTGTGAGAAAAGAAGGGTGGACTGAGGACTTGGTGGCTATCTTCCATCTGTCTGTCCCTCCAGGTTGGGGTGTGGAGCCCTGCCGATGGGCTCAACATCACCGAGGTTGCCAAAGGCCGAGGTCCTAACGTGACTGACTCCCTGACCAACAGGTCGCTCATCGTCACCACAGTACTGGTAAGAGCCCAGAGGCCCCATGGGAAGTGTGCCTTTGGGTGGGCAGACACTCTGGGCTGGGGAACGAAACATCCCATCTTCCCCTCTGTTGCATCCTGAGAGCCTCTTTGAAGCTCCTGAGTGGCCAAGAGATAACAGCAAAGGGGTATGGAAGGTGGAAACTTCTAGGGTGACCCAGAAGGCTCCTAGAGGGAAGCTAGAACCCAGAACCTTTGTGGATGTCATAAGGGAAGACCTATGCTCATGTCTTTCACCTCCACCCACTCCCCAAGGAGTTAGAGTTTGATAGCATGGAGGCCAAAGGAGAAAAGGAGCTCAGCTGCCCGCCACAGTGGAACCAGAGCCTCCTCTCCCACCTCCATTCCCAGGGCAAAGTCTTTGCTCCATTCCTCTGGCGGTGGCCACACTAGTGAGCTTACCTGCTCACACATGCTCAGACGTGCCAACCTGTGGGGTCCTGTCCCACAGCTGGCAATCACCATTCTCTCTCTGTGGCTTCCTGTCTCTTCTCATCCCCCTCCTCCTTCAGAAGGAGGACTGAAAGGGTCTCCTTCTCTTGACCCATTTCAGCTCACAAGGTGGCTCATAGGGTCTTCCAGGCTCTCTGCACCTTGCAGCTCAGGAGTGAACAGGGGTACAGACTGAGCCATGGCCCCCTCTGACTGACAAGTTCCTCATGCGCCAGTGCCTCCTAGAGGGCTTAGGACAGACCTTGTCTTGGGGAAAGGAAGTCCATCACCTGGCAGAACCTGACTCAAGACAGCCTTGAGGACAGTTCTGGCCCTCGTCAGCTTCTTTTCAGGATATAGCAACTACTTGTAGGGCCCACACACTGAGTTTGCTCCTCTGTTTGGGATTAAGGAAGGCTGCCTTGGAGCAGCCAGGAATGGGTACCTCCTATGGTGTGCAGACAGGGGTGGCTTCCACCTACTTCCCCAGTAGAGGGAGCCTGGCCAGACCCTCCTGGATATTCCTGTGACCTCTAGTGTGACTCATAATGCATGTGGTTCGTGGATGGGTGGTTGATACCACAGAACAGTTAGGGATCTAACTGGAAAATGTCCATGCTTCTAAGAATCCTAAGGAATGGCCAACATGGCGGCCCTATCCATTTCAGAGAGGAGTTGCCGTCTGTGGGTCTCATCTCCAGTTCCCCGAGTTGTGATTGCTGGGAAAGCCCTGTCTAAAGGGACAGAATGGCTGTGCAGTTGGGGAGAAACCAGCCCTCTCCTTAGGGAAAGACCCCAACTGGAACCTTCCCCACAGCCAGATTTTGTGATCCACCTTGTTGACTAGATAAATATATATCTTTAAAAAAAAATCCAACTGCTGAAACCAGTAAGTCAAGAGATCTCAACAGGAACAAGAGAAAGAAAAACTGTCATGTGAAAATATACGAGATAAAAATAAACAAAAAGAGCAAAGGGAGGTGAGTCTGATACTGATGAACAATTACAGGAATATGGATGTGGATTAAAAATAGAAAAGATAAAAGGAGAGCGTGAGGAGAGCAAAATAGAAAAGGTTAAGAGGAAAATAATGAAGAGAAAATGAAGGTAAGGAAGGAGATTAAAAGGGAAGATATTAAGAAGGGCAAAAAATTAAATAATTTACGGCTCCGACTAGACAAGGTAAAAAATGTTAAACCAAAATGTCACAAAGTGAAAGGATAAAAGTGTGACAAAGCTAAAATATAAAAGGGTAAAAATAAAATAATAAAAAGGTGGTAAAAGATTAAACGCAGAGCTGCATAAACTGTGTGATATAAATAAAACACTTTTTTTTTTGGCAAGGCAAGGCTTTAAAAAGGTAAAACCGGCATGATTTAAGAGATTAGGAGAGATGATTAAATGGGCAAAGGTGTTAGGACCACAAAACAATGGTCTAAACAGAAAGAGGTAAGCTAAGGATACACCCAAAGGATGTAAAGCATCACCACCTTGAAAGACCAGAGGGGCAAACTTTATTGGCACGCCGGCGGCCTGATTTCAAGGGCATAAGCCCTCTGCGGCAGCACAGGGCTTCTTTCTACACAAGCAGAGACAGAATCAGACAGACGTTGCATGCTCTCCACCTGCCAATCTTCCCAATGTCTCTCACCCATGCTCACAGCTTCTTGCAAGAGCTCTCCGGACCCACAGGGCTCACTTCATCACCACAGATCCCATTCTAGCTTTGGCTGGCTCCCAGGTACCCCAGAGGATGGGGAAGGAGAGAAGCCCCTCTTGGCTCATAGCCTGGACACCACTCCATCTGCCCCACAGCCTCTCTGCCTCAAAGCATTGAGGCAGACACACCCCAAGGTGCCGGGTGCCAGGTGCCAGAGATGGGACAGTACAGTGGCTCAGGGTGCAGAGTTTAGAGCTGAGTCTTGCTGTGAGTCTTGTGACTTACCGTGTGCCCTGACATGTTGCCTGCTCTGTGCCTATCATCTCTCTGGAAAGAGGGGACTGGTAATTATACCAACTTCATAGACTTGAGAGGATCAAGTATAGAGTATGGAGCAAGCGCTAAATGATAGCCATTATTGTATTCATTGGTACTGATTACAAACCTAGGCGCTGGTGAGTTCAGATAGAATATGACACACAGACTGGGTCTTGGAGAGAAAACCTGGGCTTTCATCCACAAGCAGAGCCCTGAACTTCAGGTTTGCCTTTGGATGCTTTTCAGGTGCAGGAGCGTCTCCTAAACCATCCCCAGACCCCATGGTTCTCTCATTTTTGTATTTGACTCCTTAGTTCCCTCTCCTCTCCAAGTGCTGGCCTCTAAAGGCATTAAAGTTTTCTAACTCCTCTAGGGAGGTTCTCATGGTTCTAGTCTCCTACAGAGATATAAAACTCCAGATCAGCCACTGCCTTCTTCCCATTTCTTAGCCATAGTCTAAGTCCAGGCCCTGACATCACAGAAACTCCCTACAACTAGCCCCATCACCTGGACCTCAGGCCTGACTGCTAACTCACTTCAAGGGGACAGCCTGTGTCCACAGCAGGGAGCGCAGTCCATCTTAACCCCATCACAAATAGCCCATGCTTACAGGGCAAGGGAGAGATGGACTCCAATTCAGCTCCCTCCATCCTCACTAACCAGAGATCCCCAGGATCATGCTGCCCCTCCCAGAGGGGCAGTCAGAAACAAACAAGCAGGCAGGGGAGTAGAGTGAAAACGTCACCCCTGGATGATGTGACACACCACCTTCACATGGGTCTTCAAGAAATGCTGTGCCCACCTGAGAACACAGTCCTCAGAGTCCCTCAGGAGAGAGATTGCCCACTCCCACCAAGGACAAACCAAGGACCCCCTGAAAACCTCAAACCTCTCACCACTGTCAGCATATCCGGAGCCCAGGAGTATACTCTCAGGGTTTGGCTCTTTGGGGCAGTTGGGCACCCGCTCAGCTGACCTGGCTGAAAACCCAGCCCTATGTTTAGCAGCCTGAATGCAGGGCCAGCACCTCCTGCTGAGAGCATACCACACCACCCCCCCCACCTGTCTGAGTGTGTTGTCAGGGCAACAGTGCTTTGAGTGACAGGCAAACACCAAGGCAGAGGACAAGAACATCAAACTGCTCTGCCCCTGGGGACAGGGTCTGGAGGTGAAAACCTGCAGAGAGGGCCTCTTCCCCTCCTTCATTTCCCTGGGGTCTGGACCCAGTAGACAGTAGCAGATCCTTTCAGACCCCCTAAATCTGCCTCTTATTCTCTTGCCATGGACAGACAGACAGACCTGACCCCACCTTCTCTGATTCCAGAGCAAACAGTTGTCTTCCCTTTTCCTGAGCCTAAACCAGATCAGGGGCCTGGAAACCTGCCCTGCTCACCCTCCCTGCAAGCCCAGCCTCTCTTCTGGTTCTGCTCTTCCACAAGTTCATGAAAAATTCATCTACCCAAACCTCAGCTCACACACAGAGAAAGCACACGGGCCTCGCTCCTGGGGCCCCGCGTTTGAAGGCTCAGGGTTCTTTTGGCTGCAGATGTGAGCAGTGATCAGCATGCATGTGGGTGGGTGTGTGGGTGAGGGGGCCAGTCATGTGGGGCATCTGCTTATGCAGCGATGGCATATTTGTACTGAGTGCACATCGTGACCCACATAGATTCTGCTGCCAGAAAGGCAGGAACCCCTAGCACCCAGCAGCAGCCGAAGGGAAAAGCCAAAGCCAGAACGTGGACTGGGACACCATCCCAGGCCAGAGATCATCCTAGGCCTGTTCTGCTGTTCTACCAGAAAGACGCCAAGGCCCGCAGTCTGAGTTGCTTGGCCTGTGAGTCCAGGCAGAGACAGGCAAATAGAAGATCTGAGCATGTGGCCAATGGTGCCTTGGTTCTGTGTACATGCATGTATTTATGGATTGACATTGCCCAAGTCAGAGAGAGGACGTGCCATTATCACTGTCTAGCCTCTGAATCCTTCCTCACATGTTGTTAGCCTCCAGGCCCTTCTCCAAATCCAGCATTCTGTGAATGGGAGAAGCTTAGCACTAGGGCTGGCATTCACATTGCTCTAAGCTTTACTGATTGTAGAGAAACCAGACTCAGAGCCCGGTGACGGAAAGTCAGAAAAGGTTATTTTTCTGGACCCCTGTTTTCTGTGACTTGTTGAAGAGAAATATTACCCCTGGTCCTACGGCTCTTCTCCCAAAGCAATAGGAGAGCGTGAAGTTATGAAATTGAGGGCACCTTCACTGAGCAATCGATTAGCAGCCGAGAGAGCTTGTGAATTGGCTGTCTGGACATTTCCAGTAATAAATTGTGAAATAGTCCATGAATAAGTAGTTGGCGGAGTTCAGAATTACCCCCTAGGAAATGTTGCAGGTCTAGAGACACATTACTAAGGCGAGCACCATTTTAATGCTCTGGGCTTTGGCTGTTAAATATGTATGCCATCCGCAAAGCACTTCCCGAAATTAATGGCATTTTACAGCTGCTCCGAAGGCAGCGTATTTATATGGAGATGTATAGATTCTGGGGCTGTGGTGGCTTCACAAATGAAGTTCTAATTTTAGAGGATAAGTCCTGGGAGGGGCGTGGAGAGGGGGGTCAGAAAGTATACTATCTTGGGGACCTCTTTGAGATGGTTTTCTGTTGCCAGCCATGATTTTTATCCTGTGGTGACATTGGGTGCGGTCTCTAGGTGGGAAAGGTGACCGCAGTAACAGGCTAATCAGCACTCAGGATAAAGAAGATGACAGTAATGGTAATAATGATAATAATAACAATAAGTAATATTGGCAACTAACACTGGCCAGGCACTAAATGTTTTACCTGAGTTGAGTCACTTTATCTTCACTAAAATTCTCTATTATTATTAAAGTGGGGATTATGTTATTATATTCATTTTATAGGAAGAGGTGGGAATCTATCTATATGTGTTAGTGGTTCCCCTGAGGATGATGGTATCTTTCTTTTAGAGAAAGAACTCGAATCATTTACTTGAGAGATAAAATCAGGGCCAACAGGGACAGTGGTGTATCTTGTACACTGCATAAGAGCATCAGCTAGAAGGATGAGACTGGGCTGAAATCCCACTCGGGCCTGTTCCCTATGGCCAGGGTGCAGAGCAGCTCAGAGACTGATTTATATGAAAGTCATGTCTGGACCAAGTCCTCTCTCCTCCACGCAGCCTTTACACTTGCCCCAGACACTGCCTGGATCCTTCGCTGAGCTGGCTGCTTGCTTGGTGAGAAGAGGCAGTGGGAGCTAGTGTGATGCTAGCCGAAAAGCACAGCCTCCCACCCATCTTGACTAAGCAGTCATTTTCTTGGGGTCCCTGGAGAGTGGGGAGCCCCTTGGGAGTTCAGATATTCCCTGGCTGCCTCTCTGGAACACCTCAAAAGATTCCTAAAAGCTGGAGCCCATCAGTCAGGGAAACGATGGGGTGTTGGGAGGCAGTAGTACTAGGGAAACAAGGCTGAAGCAGGAGCCTGGCTAGCAGCTGCTGGCAGAGTTCCACAGAGGGTCAACACTGGCCTCCCTCCACCTATCCCCACCCCCAGGGGTCCATGAGGTCAAGAGAAAGGCCTCTCACCATTGGGGAGGACAATGAAACACCTCCATAGTTAGCTGTGTGCCTTACTGAGGCTTTGTGGACATGGGCCTCCCAGTCTCTGCACTCTGCCAGCTGCCCCCCACCCAGCTGCAAGCTTGAAGCATTCTAACACCTGAGGGTACCATGGTGAGTTTGAGGGAAGATAGCCTATGGGAAAAGCCAGGCACATACTAACCAGATGAGGAAGAAGGCCCAGGGGAGTCAGGAGAGAATAAGGATTGGTCCAGAAGCAGGCCCAGGAGAGAAGCTCTGGACCTGAGTGTGGGACCTAGGAAAGCAGGTGACATCAGGAAAGTCTGACCCAAGGGAGAGAAAGGAAAACAGAACCAGGAGGAGATTCATCCTGATTGGTTGGAAAGGATGGGAACAGACTCTATCCTTGTAGTAACTCCAGTGTGATGTTGGGCAGCATACTGACCTCTTGTTTCCTCATCTATCACATGGGGATAATGTCACCACCTGGCAAGCTAGTGAGACTTAAACAGCCTGTGACTTGAGTCTAAAGATGATTCCTGGTGCATGATAGGAACTCAATAAATCCTGAGCTTTCTGGAAATTCAGTTCCACCCCACCTCAGCATGGGGACTTAAAAGTGAGTTTGAGTGGTGGAGCCAGCTGAAACACGGGACTCTTGTTGTTGGCCTCTGGGACTCCACTGGGGGCCTGGATCTTGCCACCTCAGAACCCACAGTTCCTCACTCAGTGAACCTCACACTGGATGGGTTCAAACTCTTTCCTTTCTCAGGCGTTCTGCCTCTGCTCAACTGTTCTTCATAGGGAGTTCCAAATGAGAAGTCAGGCAAAGCCCAGCCTTTTCCAAGCCTCTCTCTGGCTCTCTCCGCCATCTGAAGGGGTGGTGTGTGGAAGGGGAGCCTGCCGTGGGACAGCTGTCACTCACCCCACAAGCCGCCTCCCTGAGGATCATCCCTCCCCTGGGAGAGACAAGCCCCATACAAATGGAGCTGTCACTGCTATCAGCCATTGCTCACCTGACAGAACTTAAATAAGGAACTGAGAGAGTCCTGGGAAGACAAAGGAATCAAGGGTGTGTAGATCTAATCTGAGAACCAGGAGTTGGGGAAAAGCCAGGGAAGACAATTGATGAGGACTTTCTAGAGCAGACACCAGGGAAGTTCTGAGAGGGGCTACTCAGATACAGTTTCCCAGATTCCCTGGTTCATGGGGAGGGGGGAATGTGGAGGGAATCTGCTCTTCTGGGGCCCATATTCTGAGAACTCTGGCCCACATCACGATTGCCACAGAGAGAACCAGTGCTTTGGAATTAGGTGAACCTGAGTTCAAATCCCGGCCCTACTTAGCTAGTTCTGTAACCTCTGGGCAACTAAGTCCATGACTACCTTCTGAGCCAGGGGCCACCAGAGGGCTCCAAACTGGTTCCTAGAACTGTGCTTTCCCTTTCCCCACGTACAGACCAGTCATCTCAGCCACCCCCAAGTTGGCTCATGCCTGTAATCCTACCTACCCAGGAGACGGAAATCTGAAGATCACAGTTCAAAACCAGCTTGGGCAGGAAAGTCCATGAGACCCTTATCTCCAATTAACTATCACAAAAAAAAAAAAATCCAGAAGTGGAGCTGTGGCTCAAGTGGTCAAGCACAAGCACAAGTCTTGATCAGATAAGCTCAGGGACAGCACCCAGGCCCCGAGTTCAAGCCCCAGAACACACTCAAACCAAAGAGCCATCCACCATTGATTCCACCCCTCTCACTCAGCCCGTGTCCCCTCTCCCATTTGTCTCTGCAGGAGGAGCCCTTTGTCATGTTCCGGAAATCAGACAGGACTCTGTATGGGAATGACCGGTTTGAGGGTTACTGCATTGACCTGCTCAAGGAGCTGGCCCACATCCTGGGCTTCTCCTACGAGATCCGGCTGGTAGAAGACGGCAAGTACGGGGCCCAGGATGACAAGGGCCAATGGAATGGCATGGTCAAGGAACTCATCGACCACGTAAGCTGGGACTGGAACCTGGGGCTCAAGGGAGGACCCTTGGGAGCCCAGTGAGGTACACTTTAAAAATTAGGACCTTGCACCCCAGCATGCCCTGGGGACCAAGGAGGTAGAGGTGAAGGTTGTATCCTTGAAGACTCACAGGGACCCATGTGGAGAAGTGTGCTCTAGCTCTCCTGGGCCTACCTTGCTTAGGCCCCTGGCCTCCCAGACATCCCTGTCCAGGCAAACACACATTCACAATCCCATGGGCCCAGTGAATTGAGTCTGGAACTGCTCCAGTCCTCTGCTCCTTGAACACCTGTAGAAGGGTGTCTGTCCCAGCCATGTGAACAAGGTACCAGAACACAACTCTGGGACACAGACAGACCTCATGCTCCCTTGAGTCGCTTTGGGTCCTCAGTGAAGACAGATGCTCCAGGGAATGGGCTGAGGGCTCAGATGGAGGAGTGAGCAAGGTAGCATCTCCCTGGGCTGTGGAGAGGACCCTGGGAGCAAGGGGCCAGAGCAAGCAGAGGGACCAGCTGGTGGAAGGGGCCTGGGGCTTATGGAACATGACATAATCCCCCCTCCTCCAGGAGTGTTGTGACAGTGGTGCCGGGTGCAAGGCCTGGTCCATAGTCAACCCAATAAGCAAGTGCCTTGCAAGATGCTCTGAGCAAACACATCCCAGCTCCCTAGCTCCTGGAAGCTCAGGCTGTACTCCAGTAGACTGGGGTGCAAGTGCAGCCTTTCCCACCTCATAGATGCGTGGCTAGATAAGTCCACAAAGTCATCAGCCTCCCTAGGCTCCAGTCATCATCACAGCCCCTAAGGGAGGTGTGGAAACACAGTGAGGTACCATTCTCATAGGCTCGCCTACCACGGGACATTCATTACCTGCCTTCTAGCTCAGGACCCTCAGTGGAACGGAAGCAGCATCCATCCAAACATTGTGTCTGAAGGGAAGGCAGGCAAGGACCTGACTGGACCCCTTAGCCTCATCTTCCTCTCCCTCATCCTTAGGACAGCCTATAATGGCAGCGCTGTCAGTGACGCCCACTGTGCAGATACAGTGGCTGAGGCAGAGAGAGAGAAAGGCTCCAGCTAGTGTGTGGTGGGGCTGGACTCAAATTGGTAGAGTCTGGCAGCTCTGTGCCTCAGTAGCCCTGGGCCCTCTATAGAGAGCCCACCCTAACAAGGCGCTAGAGCAGAGACGAGCTCGTGCAGTAATCTTTGCAGCCCCTAGTAGGAGAGAACATGAATTTGGGCTGGGTTTGGTTTTCACTCTGCCATTGAGTCCCTGTGTGTTCCTGGACAGTCTCTTAGCCTCCTGTGCCTCAGTTTCCTCATCGGTTAAAGGGGAGTGATACGAATGGGCCTACCTCAAAGATTGCTGTGAGTCAGTGTATTCGTTGTCTAGTCAGCACAGCCTCCATATTTGCTCTTATTATTGTTGTTGTCGTTGTTGTTTTATTGTATCCATTATTCTTTGGAGGCTGTTGGAGTCAGGGCAGGGGAGGATCAGGAAGTCCCATATTCCAGTTTCTGACTCACATGTGAGAAGGACACCTGCTGCCCTCATCCCTGCTTGCCGTGAGGCTCAGAGCAGACAACAGGTGGAGAAGAGGCCTCTAGCTCGTTGAGCTTCTTAGCTGGAAGGGTGTAGAATTGTCACTGTTATTAGTAATAACAGTAATTACCATGGAAATGAGCCAGCAGTTCCCCCCCCCCATCAGTACCTCCATTTACCCACTTTCCTGCACCTGTAAGTGGAGTTCTGCCATCCCAGGCTCTAGGTGCCTCTGAGCCTGGCATTTGAAAAGGGGCTGCGGAAGAAAAGGGCGGGGTCATGTGGAGACCCATCACCCCTGGCTCCCCCCCAGTGGCATGGGAGCTTTGAGGAGATGTTTTTTAAAGGGATATGATGAGACAGCCCAGCAGCAGCCAGACCCTCCTGAGTCACCCCTCAGCTGAGGAAACGGGGAGTCTCATTCACAGCCTCCAGGTTTCTGGGCTACACTTCAGGAGGCCTCATATCCATCAAGGCCATGAGCCCTGATGGGACATGCAGAGGATCTTGTTAAACCTGATTCCTTACAATTGATGAGCCTATTAATCCTAGCTTGGTGCCATTTTTAATAACATCATAACCATTTATTAGTGTCGTCAGATAATTAGTCTTCTCACTAGCTCATAGAAAGCATGGTAAAGACTTGACAATATTATTACTTCCTTATTAGGGATCTGAACATAGGTGTAAAAAATGATGAATATTCACCTTTGTAAGTGTCTGCCTCCTGAGGCCCATTAGGAAACCCTGGATTTAAAACGTCCTTTCTTGACTCTCTGCTGGCTGCTGTCCATCGTACATGGCCTTCCAAGAAGCCAGGGCTGTAAAGGAAGATGGGGCACCTGAAGGAGGCACCCCCTTTCCTCCTGCCAACACATACACCTTCCCTAAGCCACCTGGAACACAGGAACAGCAAACGTGATTAGACAGAGTGGTGATTACTGCATCCATCATCCGTCTCTCCATTGCTGCTGCCTGCTTCTTATTCCCCTCTCAGATGCCTTCTACTCCCTGCCTGAAATTACACCCAGGTCTGACAACTCTGTAATCCAGTTGGAATGGATTCAGATAACTGGTCCGGCACATTTCAACAGAGAGTGAGAAAGTTACACGCAGCCTCTCTGGCCTACATTTCTAAATCTGTAAAATGGGGCTAATCAAAGAGCCTTTGGAGCCGGCGGCTGGCCTCCAAGAATCATCAGAGCCCACAGAGCCCATCCTGGATGATGGTCCTCAGTTCTCCCCCTGAGAAGATCTGGCCTGGCAAGATCAGAGGCGAAGAGGATCCGGAACACATGGGGCAACAGGTCATCATCAGAGGCTAGGCTTGTGGTTAATGGCTGTCTGTGATCTGCTAAGGGGTTCTCCATGGCCTATAAGATTGGCCTGGGCAAAGATGGCGATAAGAAATGGTCATAGAAAGTTTGTACATCAGCCATTCCCTGGTGAAGAAGTAACCTTCACAAATGTCCCCTCTGTTCACTCATAACCCTGAGTGTAGACCAGAGATGGTCTTGTGGGTCTGAGAGCAGTGGAGAGTCCATGTAGTCCATCCCAAGAAACCCTGGAGGAAGGTCATGGAGACTTGAAAGAGGCAGGAGGTAGCCAGCCCCTGTTTCCTTGGCCAGCAGCAATCAGAGATGCAGGGAAGACATCAGTTCGTTTCTACTTCCCTGGTAGTCTAGAAAATAGCAGTGACAGTTGGGTAAGGAGGGTATGGACTTAGAAAGCTGCACCCTGACACCAGTCATAGCCTTGAGGCTATGGACTCTGACCTCCCAGCCGCCAGCCATGATGGGAAAAGCTGGAATCAGTGACGCATTTCCATTGCTCTACTCGAGTCTCAACGAGGAAACAGGTATTGGTTCTGGGCTATATGCCATGGTCCTAAGCCATGTTTTCAAGCATTGTTACCCTACTCAAGCATGTTCTCCAGCCCTGGGCAAGCTGGGGGTTCACCGAAGGTGAGCCAGAGCTCTGGATAGAGAAGGGCACATTCAGGGTAGGAAAACAGGTAGATTTCAAGGATGGCTATTCAGGACAGTGACTAAGGAGACACAAGGAATGGGAAATATCACCAAGACCTACCTGAAGTGAGACCCCAGTGCTGGGGATCTACTGGCCAGGCAGAAGGAAGAGAATAGCAGATATTAGGTGGACCCATAGGGCAACAGGCAGTGGGAGACGGTCAGATCAACTGTCAGAGACAGTTTGGCTTCAGGGAGAATGGGGTGCTAAGCAGGGAAACAGACTGATCTTGGATCATGAGGCCGGGGGAAGAGCAAAGCAGGACCCTGGGGGACATTATGGAACTCATTTTTTTCCAATAAAATTTTATTAAGCCCCCATTTTATGTCAGGCTTTGTGCTGATCCCACGAGGTACATCTGTGAGGGAAACAAACTTAAACCCAGTCCTCCTGGAATTTATGTACTGTCAGGGAAACAAGACATTAAATAGTCACTTGCAAATAAAAATTCAGTTGGGATCAGAGTGCCAAGGAGCATTCTGGCAGCTGTGGGAACGCATAACCAGGATGGAATCTATCTGGTGGTGGGGGATGGGGTGGGACAGAGGCTTACCAACTCTGACCCCCTTGAGCTGTGCTAGGGCAGGCCCTGTCCTGTCTGTGATTCCCTTGCCAGAGATCTATGGGGCTGTTGGAGAGATGGAGCCTACGGTGCATCCATCCTGGGTTCAAGGGGATATGAAGCAGGGAGAAGCTGCCATCATTTGTGAAAGACAGCAGCACAGGAGAGAGCCTGCTGGGACTCGAATAGGCGGTTCCCCAGGCCTGGGAATGGCACACACATCATTGCTCTGTCAACCAGGGAGCCTGCCGTCAGCTCAGGAAGCTGGCAGGTGAATCACAGGAGTTAGAAGCTGACCTGTCAGTAGACAGTTATGAATCTACTCGAACCTGTTGCTCCTCTAGTCAGATGTGTAGGTGGTTCCGAATGATGGTTTGTCAGGTTCATGTCCAGGGCTCTTCAAGAAGCATGATCTGTCTTTAAGCGTGGAGGAGAAGAATCTAGCTGAAGAAACACTTTTTGGGAGGAAAAAAAAAGTGGAGGTGAATTCCACAGATGTCCCAGGTGTAGGTCAAGCTCTGTGACAGATTCCCAGGAGAAACAGTTGAAAGGAGGAAAGATGTAATTTGGCTTATAGTTTCAGAGGTTTCTGCCGATGGATGGCCAGCTCCATTGCCCTGGCTGAAGCAGAACATAATGACGACAGCTGTGTATGGTAGAGGAGGCTACTCACATCATGGTAGCTGAGGCGCGTGGGAGGGGGTCAGGACCAGGGATAACATATCTTCCAAAGATGTACTTCCAGAGACCCCCTTCTTCCATCACTTTCCAATAACATTATCAAATTGAGAATTCACTCTTTTTTTTTATTATCTTTAAATAGTTGTACAAAGGAGTTTCCAATCAACATATCAGTTCATGAGCATAGCACACCTTGATCAATATCACCCCTTCCATTATGCTCTCCTATGCAGATTTTTTTTAAAGACATGAAAATAGAAGGGGTTTTTTGGGGAAGAGGAAGGAGGAGACCAAGGGGAGAAATGGGTACTAGGAGGACTATGACCAGTGTACATTATATACATTCAAGAAAGCGTCACCTTGTGCAATGAATATACACTAAGAAAAAAGAAAAAAAGTATGAATCAACCAGTAAATTAACCCATGGGTGATGGCAGAGCCCATGTGGTTCAACCATCTCCCCAAAATTGAGTCCACCAACTGGGGACCAAGCCTTTTAACACCTGAGGCTTCGCGGGGGGACTTCATACCCAAGTCATAATGCCCCATAGTAGAGATGTAAGCAGGGGATCAGCAGAACAAGTCCCAGGAATAAGTTTTTGTGAGTGGCAGGAGCAAAACTGGGTTTCTTTTTTTTTTTTTTTTTTGCCAGTCCTGGGCCTTGGACTCAGGGCCTGAGCACTGTCCCTGGCTTCTTCCCGCTCAAGGCTAGCACTCTGCCACTTGAGCCACAGCGCCGCTTCTGGCCATTTTCTGTATATGTGGTGCTGGGGAATCAAACCTAGGGCCTCGTGTATCCGAGGCAGGCACTCTTGCCACTAGGCCATATCCCCAGCCCCAAAACTGGGTTTCTTAGGTACTGTTGACATGAGGTATTTGGAAGGCAACTTCCAAGCCCCACCAAGCAACGCAAAAGGCATGCTGAAGAGGCCCCAGCAGCCACCCAGGGCAGGAGCTGGAGTGAGGTTCAAGTCTCTGGGAATTCAGGGCTGAGCTCAGGACAGAGCCAAGCAGTCTCAGCCATAAGTTCTGCTGTCAGAACAGAGCAGGTACCAGGGTGGGGCTGGTAGCAGGTGGTAAAAAGCAACATATGCATCCTGCACAGAGAATGAGGGGCAAGTGTATTCATTTCCTAAGGCTGCCATGACAAATGACAGCAAACCTGGTGGCTTCAAAGAGCAGCAGTGTAGCCAGGCACCGGTGGCCTGTAATCCTAGCTACTTGGGAGGCTGAGATCTTGAGGATCGCATTTCAACGCCATCCCAGGCAGGAAAGTCCACAAGACTCTTTATCTCCAATTAATCACAGAAAAGGCTGAAAGTGGTGCTATAGCTCAAGTGGTAGAGTGCTAGCTTTGAGCAAAAAGTACCCTTGGGACAGCACTCAGGCCCAGAGGTCAAGGCCCAGGACTAGCAAAAACAAAAGAAGAAGCAGCAGCTGCAATGTTTACTCTTCATAGCTCTGGAGAAACAAAGATGTCAGCAGGATTGGTTCCTTGTGATGCCTCAGAAGGAGGATTGTTCCCTGCCTTTCCTCATTTTTGGTATAGCCAGCAGTCAGTCATGGTCCTTAGCTTGCATCTGCATTATTCCAACCTTTGCCTCCATCATCACATATACACTGTGTATATCTATGTCACTCTCTTATAAGTATTTTAATTGATATCTTCAAAAGCCTTATTAAGGCACACTCACAGGTACCAAGAGTTGAGATCTGAATGATTGAGTGGTAAAATGTTGGATTTTTGAGGTCACCGTAAATTGAGTCTATATACTGATTCTAATTGAGTCCAAACACTGTTTTGACCCTTTGCTGGCTTGAACAACCTTTCTAGATGGATGAAGCCTCTGCATCTGAAATATGGCACTGATGTTACTACCCCCCTAGGACTCTGGGAGATTGGCATGATGGAATACATGAAGCATATTTCATGCTTCTTGGCATGTAGGAACATCCAGTAGCATTGGCAGCTTTTGCCATTTGAGCAGAGCAGGTAGGCACCCTTGGGATTCCTAACCAGGGAGAAGGACATAGAAATAAGGAATTTTACGAAGACCATGCTTGATAATTCAAGAAACAGTATGCCTCCAAGATGCCAATGGGACACCAGGGCTCAGGAGGTAGATCTTAGTCTCTTACCAGGACTCTCTGTCCCAAGAGAAGTTAATCAATGATAAGCTGCCAGAATGATCATGATCCTAACTCCATTCTTAGAACCTGGTAGGAGGTGGTCCTGAGTTTATTCTGTGGTATAGGCCAGAGTCTAGCTTGAAGCCAGGGTGAATACTGAGTGCTAAAATACAGAGCTGGAGCTGAGTAAGTTTTTCTTTGTTGGGAGAGGGACAGTTGCATGTCAGTTGGTTTTATTGGCAGTAGTGGGATTGAACCAAGAACCTTTTGTATGCTAGGCCAATGCTCTACCACTGAGCTACACCTCCAGGCCTTCAGTAAATACTCCTTGCTATTACTTATGCTGGGAACTGGGATCTGACCAAGCAGATGCGGCCAAATGGCTTTCATGAGAGAGTGCAAGATGCCAGATGCCTCTTAGGAGATTCTTGGTAAGTGGCAAGCTGTTTATGGGAATGAAATGATGTTCTAGGAAAGCTTCCTGTCTGGTCTAGAGGTTCAAACACATGTACAGGATGGCCCTTAGCAAGGCAGGAGAGTACAATAAATCCCTTCTGAGACCAGTGAAGGTACAGGACAGACCATAGGGTTGGTTTTGTTCAAAGAAATGATTTCTGTAATTTGAAAGTGAAGACCCAGGAGCTTCTCCAAGCCTCAGTTTCCTTCTACAAAAACAAAAACAAAATTTCCATATGGGCTTGGAATAGATGTTCCCAGAGGTCTCTCGTCCAGCTCTGACAGCCTGTGATTTCATGAATCACCCTGGAAGAAACCTGCATGAGTGGGAAGAGCCGCCAAGACGAGGCCTTTCATTCTGAGTAATGAACTGAAACAGCAAAGACTTGACATCTGTTCCGATCTTTCAAGGGAAGTTGGACAAAATAATGCCTTTTTCAGGGGAAATCGTTACCAACGGTTGAAATGTAGTATTTTCTGCCTAAACCAAAAAATGAAGTGGAGAATACCAGCCTTTCTGAACCCCAAGGGAGAACACACATCCAAACGCCCAGTGCAAGTCGCATTGGCCAATTATCTTGCTGCCGCAGGCACAGAACATCCTGGATGCCTCTGCCTCTTAACCCTGTTAGGAAAAATGGCAGGGAGATTCCACAGGCCCTCAGAGGGTCTGGGGAATCAAGGGGGCCTGGGGCCCTGCACCTGCCTTCCTCGTCAGTTCCTAGAACATTCTGGTGGAATAAGTATTGCCTACAAACACTGTGACATCATCCAACTTGCTATTAAAACTCTAAGGAAGATTCTCAAGTATTGCCTTAAAGCTTTTGCCCAGAGACCAGTTCAAGTGCATTCCTGCATATGATGAGGACTTTGGGGTCAGAACAGAGCCTCCTGACACGATGTACTTGGAAGGGACAGGGCTCTGGGAGGCCAGGTTCTAGAACCAAAGACCCATTTTATCCTTGTCATACCAAATATTATAGATGGTCTCAGAACTTCAGGACTGGAAAAGACCTTCCAGGGGGCCTCCCTCAGTACTGATAATCCCCAGGAATCGTGTCTACTCCACACCCAGCATAGTCACGTGACTGGCCCCAGGAGAACAGGGACTAGTCCTCTTCCTCACTGCTGTAACTAAGCCTGGCCAGGGCGGTCTGGGCTCAGCAGTTCTTGAGCAAATGCATATGAGCCACTCTGCACCTTGCCTGAGAGTCCTCTCCCTTTCAATGGCTCTCCTTCCCCATGTTCTGAATTGGGAGAGCTAGGGTGGCAGCAGCTGCCCTGCTCCTTCCTCCTCTGTCTTCGAAGTCTGGCAAATTCCAATTCACACTTTTGGAAACTCCCAAAAGGAAGGAGGTCTCCTCTGAGGTAAGGATCTGTTGTGATAGGCTCCAACTCCTGTCTTTGCAGGGTTCTGAAACTTACCAGATCTCTGGGCTCTGGGAAGGGTGTGGGGACTGTGACCGAGAACCACTGCGGTGAGCAGTATCAGAGCTCCCCGTTTCCCCTGGCCTAGGGCACCCATAGAGCAGTCTAGAAGCTGGGATTCTACCCATACAAGCCCTTACCTCCTTGCCTAATTCCTGCTAGAGTGTTAGTTCCTACTCTAAGTGCAGTCAGTGCTGCCGTAAACAGCTGCCATTTGCTAAATAGTTCAACTAAGGTCTGTCACCCCTACTGCACCATCAGTGCCATGAGAATAGAAGCCAGCTCCCTTAGGGCTAGCTCTGTATCCCTAGTGCCTGGTGGCTCTCATAAAGTAGTGATGGGTAGGTTGGAGGGAAAGACGGGAGGGAGGAAGGGAGCGATTATGCCCTAGGAAAGACTATCAGAGGTAGTAGCCTCCTTGGAAAAAATGTTTTTGATGCTGTTTTTTGGTCCTCCCCTCCCCCACCTTTCTGTCCTACTCTACCTGGGGAAAGAAAGCAATACCTTAGTTCATGCTCTGAGGTGTAATTACCCACTGGAGACCAAGGGGTAGCCCCTTAGAAAGGAACATGATTAGCAAATATTCCAGACATTAGGAGGGATCTCGGGGGTGGGAAGAGAGCAGTGGATTGGCCTTGGCCTCAGTCATGCCAAGGAACCCAGGAGCAAATAAGCAGATGAGCCACGAGACTCACAACAGCTGACAGGGCCGCACATGGCTGGCAGGTACAGGCCTTACCACACAGAGCAAGCTTCCTGAGCCTTTGGAACAGGAGGCTGTCATGCACAGGAATGTGGATGGTGGCAAGCATGAGCCAATAGGAAGAGGACATTCTAAATAGAGCACAGGGTAGCCACGTGTGTGGGTGAAGAAAAGGATATGGGAAATAGGAAGTGGTTTAATAAGGGCCTCGTGTAGAAGAGAACACTGTTGAATTCTTATTCAGGAAATACTCAGACCAAAGAAAGAACTTCATTCTTCTCATTAAGGGGACCAGGTGCTATTGGCTCATGCTTATAATGCTAACTATTTAGGGGGCTGAGATCTGGAAGGTTTGGTTCAAAGCCAGCCCCAGTGCGGGGCTGGGGGGGAGTAGGGGAGGGGAGTCTTTGAGACTTCATTTGCAATTAACCAGCAAAAGCCAGGTTGGAGACATGGCTCAAGTGGTAGAGTGCCTGTAATCCCAACTACATGGGAGGAGTATATAGGAGGATCCAGATCTGAAGCCTGACTTGTGCAAAAACACAAGACCCTATCTGAAAAATAACTAAAGTGAAAACAGGATTTGGGGGGTGGGGCTTAAGTAGTAGAACCCTGGCATTGAATTCAAGCCCCAGTACTACCAAAACAACAACGTCAATAACAACAACAACAAAATGTTAGAGTAAACCTTATTAATTTTTGAGCATCCTTAGACTCACCCACCCCTGCTTTTCCCCTCTGTGCTGCCTCCTGCTAATGAGGCCCAGGACTTGTCTGTTTAGTACTATAGTCTCCACGGAGGTGATTATCTTTGTCCAAGCAGCTTATAGGTGGATTGGAGGACACATGCACTCACCAGACAGGGTGAAGCCGTTGAAAAGCAGATAAGAGGAAAGCAGATTTAAATGCAGGTTGTTGTAGATTTCTGCTTCTCTTCACGACGTTTGAAAGACACAAGTAAAGAACATGAGCTATTTTTAAATGTTCATAGGTTGCTGAACTGTCTTCATTTGATATGTCACCATCTTGAGAAGGGATCACTTGGGTGACAGCTTTAATAGGGTCCCATTCTCTGCATGGTTATGTCACTGTCCTCCTCCTCAGGGCCGTGAGCTCTTAGAGAACAAAGGTCAAATGGAATTCATGCTTGTCTTTCTGCACCCCAGGGGTGCCACAGCCACCAATAAATGTTGAAAACGAGAGTCACTAAGTGGCCTTGGGCTCTGATGCCACTTCACTCCCTCTTCTGCATTCCTACAAGACCAGGTGCTCTGGCGCCTATAGTCTGATGCTTTTGCTCATTACCTGTCTGTCTTTCTTTCTACTGCAGAAGGCAGATCTGGCCGTGGCTCCCCTGACCATCACCCATGTCCGAGAGAAGGCCATCGACTTCTCCAAGCCCTTCATGACACTCGGTGTGAGCATTCTATACCGAAAGCCTAACGGCACCAACCCCAGTGTCTTCTCCTTTCTCAACCCCTTGTCCCCGGATATCTGGATGTATGTGCTCCTCGCCTACCTGGGTGTCAGCTGTGTCCTCTTTGTCATCGCCAGGTAAGGCAATGCCCTGGGCCAGAACTTGGGCCCAAGCTCAAAGGTTCAGGGAGCCAGCCAAGTCCCACACCCTCAGCCCCGGGTGCAGACTCAGGCCACTCCTGTGCCCGCTGCCCTTCCCTCCCTGATGCTGAGGGGGAGGCTCAGACCCCTTCAGACACACACACACCCCAGGAACCACCTCCTCTCCCCCTGGTCTGTGCTGGTGTTTCTCAGTGTGTTGCAGACCCATGTCCTAGGAACAGACTGGAAGAGATGGGCACCTGGGTGATGCCCCTGGCACAGCAGACTTGGGGACATTGCCTGGCTTTGCCAACTGGCTGTGTCTCCATAACCCACACCAGCAGGAGGACATGTGCCTGGCAAACACACACGAGACGCAGGCAGGGACCTGGCACACCCATAGCAGTTTGCCTGGGATGTGTGCTAACCAGGTCACTTGCACACGTGGTTGTTCACCCAACAGATAGTGTGCCCTTGCTAGTGGGTGGCCGGAGGAGATCATGAGGGAACACACTCAGCTCGTGTTTAGTGAACACCTGGTACATGCCGAGCACTGTTCTCTGCCCTCTCTAGACATGACCTCATTTAAATCTCATGGCCGCCCCTGAAGAGGAGACACTGGAGCTCGGGAAGGACATACAAGCAGTGATCCTGCTATACTTGAACTTGGGTCACTGGGTGTTTTGGATGATCCCCACACCCTGCACCCCAAGTTGGTGGCTACATGGCCCAGCTCTCCTACCCCTCC
Source organism: Perognathus longimembris pacificus (assembly GCF_023159225.1). Lineage (NCBI taxonomy): Eukaryota > Metazoa > Chordata > Mammalia > Rodentia > Heteromyidae > Perognathus > Perognathus longimembris. The sequence goes on along the minus strand of NC_063167.1, from coordinate 23,406,865 downwards.
TCGTGAGGCCCTCTGCCCCCTCCCTCCAGGCCCCAGTGTGGCTCCTGCTCTGGTTCATTCTTCCTCTAAATTCCAACCAGGTGCAAAGAGAGACTTCTCCAGAGAGAGGCAATTTGAGATTCAGGGGCTTCGTATTTCAGCCTTCCTTTCTCTCCTCTCTCTCCAGGGCCTTCTTTGAAAGCCTTCCCCTCACGCTCCCTCCCCACACACAAAGAGGGACCAAAGGGAAGGATATGAGAAACAAAATTGCCCTGCCTCCCCAGGCTTTGCTGCTGAGGCCGGGTGCTGTGGAGGCCACGGGCGCCCTGCCCCGCCAGCCCAGCCGGCAAGCCTGCCACAGAGAGGCCTTCATTACGTCTCTTGTCTCTAATGGCCTAACAAGCCTTTGAAAGCCAGGAGCCACTCTCCGGCGCTCTCACTGTAATTTTAGCGGCTCCAGCCAACCTCTCAGAGGCCCACCCCTCAGCAACTGAGCATTCCCAGCTTCAGTTCTGTCTGTTTGATGCACATCCCTTCCCCCTCCAATATAATGGCCTTCCATCAGCGGCAGGCAGCCGGGCTTGCATTCCAGCCCCTCTCCTCTGAATAGGGAGGTAGGTGCCCTCTTGCCAGGTCTGGTCTGGGAAAAGGGGATTTCTATAGTGGCTGCCACACCTGCAGAGAGAGAGGAGAGGTAAAAAGATCTTGGCCGCAGGTGTGAGAAGAGCATCATCATGTAGTTGTCACCTTGTGGTGTACCCACACATCACTACTCATACCGTGCTGTCTCATCCTTGCGGCAGTCCTGAGAGGAGGGTGTCATTCTACCCAATTCACAGAGGCAGAAGTTGAGGCCATCATTGTCATCGTCTTGGCAGAAAGCCTGTCCTTTTCAGAGTTGGATAAGACCACTTTAAATTGAACACAAGTGCCTGTCCAGGCCAGAAGGTGACATTAGGAAGAGAAGCAGGCTGACGGATAAGCAGGGGTAATAGTGAGGACCAGAGCACACTGGAGAGCCCAGGAGGCTGCTACTGCCCAGTGCCAGGGCTGACTTTGGATCTCAGTCTCCTGGGTAGAATAGCTAGGGTTACAGGAATGAGCCACTGGTGCCCGGCTACGTCCTGTGTTCTTAACTATCTCTCTGTGATGGGCATCGAGTCCATCCATCCAGTTCCCACTGTTGTAGACTTCCTAGACACACTTTTGTGGACACCAGTATCAACGGGTGGCCTTGTCTGGGGCTTTGCTGTGAAGTCGTTCTAAACTCTAAAGTATGGCTCAATGGTCACACAGATGAGCTCAGAGCCCTGATAGGTGGAGCTACCTATCATGTCCCCCCCCCCCAAAAAAAACCCTATGATAATAAAGCCCTAGAAGAGGCCTCCAGGTTACCCCGCAGCTGTCATATGCTGAGGCCCTCACCACCCCTGAATTCACAACACTAAGTGTTCATTTGTAGCGGGGGGAGGGGGGCTATGCTTCTGCAGTCAGGGGGTCCAAGGGTCCCAGCAGGAAAGGAGAGGATAGATGGATGGTGGCTGGACAAGGGAGGAAGGTATCCGTTAATGGTCACAATGGGGTTTATAGCTCAGCTTGCCAAGGTCCTCCAGCCTTGTGAGCAAGTGAAAGCTAGAAGCCTTTGCCCTGAAGCTATCCTAACTCCATTCAAGGGAGAGCTACAACCCAACCCCAGTCATCCAGTGGAGACAGGACTCTGACTGTGGTCATGGCCCTCTCCTCACCCAGAAAGCACCCACCCACCCAGCCCCCACACTGCAGACTCCCCAGATGCACCTGCTCCGTGCCCGCGCCCCACGCGGGCTCTCCAAGGGCTTTCTCCAAAATCCCCTCTCACAACAGCCTCTCCACCTGGCACTCCTGATCCTTGGTCTCTTTCTTGTGGATTTTAGAAGCTCTAAGCAGTTCATGACCATTTCCTTTGAAAATCCTCAACTTGGCTCGAAGCCTCTCTTTAGAATTTCCTGTATGGGGGAACTTCCTGCTTCTCCCTGGAGCCTGGGTGGTCAGTGTAGAATGAACGAACGCACCGACTGCTTCCGAGGAGAGATATAAAGGTGACGTCATTACATCGCGCTTACAGAGCACCACACCACTACAAAACAACAAAATTCACTGGACTTGTCTCTTCCCATCCTCCACCCCCAGCCAGGGATTTCTCCACCATGTCTCAATCTCTCCATCCAGCATCTTCAACTGGAACTCACACCGGAAACGAAAATTCCTTGCAGCAGTCAGGAGTTCTCTTTCATAGAAAGCAGTGGGGAAGCCTTAACAATATTTCCCTGTTGTCTAAGTGTTTGGATATTTGAAGAGAAAAATCTGGGGGGAAAAAAGCATATACCACATTATTCTCTCCAGGGGTTAAGATGCCTGGGTACTTGGTTTTGTTTTTTCTCTCATTGTTTTTCTATACTGGTTGGCTACTTCCAAGAACATCTTTTTTTTTTTTTAATTTTTTTTGCTTTTTAAAATTATACCAGGAGCTTTTCAAAAATATGTTCTTATTTTTTTTTGTTTAAGCATGCAATGCAAATAAAGCAGTAGGACTCTCGAAGTTCTTTCTGCCATTCTACTCCATACCCCAGCCCAAAGATAAACACTGGTATTTCTTACATGTGAAACCTAGAACTTGCAGTATGTAGTCACCTACATGTAGATGCATACACATCTGTCTGTATAGGTATGCCTGCAGGAATCTTTTTATATAAATGTGATCATATTGCTCTTATCTTTATCACTTTCCTTAAACCATATATTATGGGTTAAAGATCTCTCCCCACCAGAAACATCTAGAAGTATCCCAGTCTCTTTCAACAGCCTTGTGATATTTCAAAGCACAACTATGGTTTGATTTATTTAATTGTTCCTCTACTGAAAGACATTTAGGTTGTTTCCAGTCTTGTTTCTATGACAAACAACAATTTGATAAACACCCTTATGTGTTTCACTGTATGCTTGTGTACACGTGGGTTCCTCTGGGCTGGATAATGAGTTGCAGAATTTCCAGGTTGAAAGGCCCACATGCTTTTTAAGAGGTGCTTCTAAAGTGCTTTTACTTCTGTGATACTCAGGTTTGAACTCAGGGCTTTGCACTTGCTAAGCAGGCATGTATCTCTGGTCCTTTTTGTTGCACTGGTTATTTTTAAGATAAGGTCTTGTTTTTTGCCCCAGTGCACACTTGAACCACAATCATCTCATCCTAGCTAGAATGTCAGGCACGTGCCACCATGCCCAGCGTTTTCAGTTGAGATTGAGCCCTGCTGACTTCTGCCAGGGCTAGCCTAAACTTGTCATCCTCCTGATCCAGCATGAGCCACTGGCCCCTGACTCCTGGATTATCTTTACAACCAGAAAAGGACACCAACAGTGAAGAACAAGAAGGGAAATGGCCCTGACTGTCCCTTGCCTGCTTCCCCAGCAGAACAAAGAGGAAGGGTAACCTAGAGTGATTGACACCTCACATGTGGATTGACACCGCCCCCCAGCACCACCTCACTGCCTCTCTCTGCCCCACAGGTTTAGCCCTTATGAGTGGTACGATGCTCATCCCTGCAATCCCGGCTCTGAGGTGGTAGAGAACAACTTCACTCTACTTAACAGCTTCTGGTTCGGAATGGGGTCTCTGATGCAACAAGGTAAGAGCCCCCCTGCCCCTGGTCTCCTTTCCTGGGGAGAGCATCTTCTCTCTCCTGTAGAGCTAGCTTTCTAGAATCGGTAAAGCCAGTGCACGCTCTGGAGGTAGCCTCAGATCTTACTATGCCATCAGGACACCCCAGTGTGGCCTCACCCCAGGTCTTCACCTCCTTTCACTGCTCTGGCTGGAGCCAGCCCAAGATCTAAACCACATAGCCACCTTGACGTATGGCATTCAGGATATATTCCCCAGCCCCTCCCGTTGGCGAGGTGGCCACAGAGCACCCTGCTTACTGGGCTAACCCCGATGGCCTCTCCACCATTGAGTGGAGCTGAGCCAAAGCTGAGCTGTGGGTAGGAGGAAGTAGAGGCTGGGAACTAGGTTGGAGCCCCTGTATGAAGGAACTGATGTACTTGAACTTGGACTAGCTATAAGACAGAGGGGGACTAAGAAGACTAGGAAGTATCATGGTCAGGACTCTGTGACTGCCGGGTCATAGGAGAGGCTGGAACATAGACATAGGATTCATTGAAGGACTGGGTTCTCTTACACTCTTGAAGAAGGATAGTTTGCTGCTCCTGATCCTGCACACATGGCCAGACCTTTAGACATCTCTGCAGCTACTTAAATGTCTAAGAAGTAGAGCACCTGCTCTAACTTCAAGGCCTGGAATGCAGAGACACCAAGGGTACAGAGAGCAGTCACAGCAAGAAGGCCAACTGGGGAGGACCCCCAGGGAGAATAGCATCATCCCACCACTGGCCACGAGTCCTGGACCCATGATCTCTGCCTGTGGGGTCCCAATGACAGAGCTTCTTTACCCAAGAAATGGACGGGGAGGCAGCCAATATCTACCTGTGCTAGTGTGCCAAAGAGGGACCTAACTAGGGAGCTTGGGAGGAGCACATGGGAGGAGCAGCTTCAAAGGACAAAGGAAATTTCCTTGTTCTTCCTTCTTCTCTGTGTCCTCAAGACCCGGCATCAAATCTTATTCCCAAGAGACGTCCATCAGCAGATCCCATATGGATGAATGAATGGATGGTATTTTCTTTTTATAAAGTATTGTTATTATAAAAGTGACATACAGAGGGTTTACAGTTACATAAGTCAGGTAAAGAGTTCATTGCTTTTTGGACAATGTCACCCCTTCCCACCCTCTCTCCCAGGTTTTCCCTCCCATCACCAACCACAAGTTATATAGTTCGTTTTCAACACAGTGTCTAATGAGTACCACTGCTGCATGTTCCTCCATTCCTGTGCCTCCCCTTACACTCCCAAAGACACATAAATGAACAAACAAAACTGAAAGAAAAGGAAAACAGCAACAAAGAAAAAAAATCCTCCATTTCCTGGAGTTCATTTTGACAAATATTCTTTTGTGTGATCAGAGGAACACAGGCATTGTGCCTTTCTGTTCTTTGGTCTCACTGTGTGTGAATGCCTCAAGACCTGTATAATTTATTATAGATCTAGCTTCTGCGTATGGGAGAACACATGCGCCATTTGTCTCTCTGAGCTTGGCTTACTGAACAATATTTTCTTGAGTGCCCACCACATTGTGCCCAGTTCTGGGTGCATGAATTCATCAGAAGAGGAAGAAGCAGATCTGTCCTGTGCCGGAGAGTCCTCTCGGACACACCGAGGCAGAGCAGGAGCTTGAGACTGGGCAGGAATCCCAAGCAAACAACACAAAGCCATTCTCCTTTGCTGGGAGGAGGGTGGGGTAGGGGCTCAGCTGGAGCCTTAGGTGCAGCCACTTGAGAAGGTGCAGAGCGGTCAGCTGGGAATGGGTGCTGAGGAACCTTCCGGGCTCCTGCAGCTGGGAAGTCACAGGCGGCGACCTTCAAGGGGAGTGCCTCCCTCTGTCCCAGCTATTAACAAATGTCCGAAAGCCTCACCTTGCTTCTTTGCCCATCATCTTTGTTCATTGACAGTTGAGAAAGACCTAGAAGGCTCTCATTGCAGTAATAACTTCCCCTCATCTGCTTCCTGCTGCTATTCAAAGCCCAGGCCCCCAATGCCTTCCCTGCATGGTTTTGATTAGGAGGGGAAAAAAATAGTTATGTATTTGAAAAACTCTCCCTTGAGTCATTTCTTTGAGAAAAAAAATCATCCATATCAAAGCAGAGGCTTTTTAGATTGCAGGTCCAAATATTCTGGAAAGTTCAGGAGTCACTCGCTATTTAAATCTCTTGAAAGCTGCCTAGTTAATTACTTCAGTTAGAAGGTTTCATCTGAATTGTACTCCACACCCAAGGTCGGGGAAGAAGAGTGATATATTTCAACTTAGAGCTTCCAAAAATGTTGATTTTTCTCCTCCTGCCAAGTGCCGCATAGCAATCTTCTATTTGTACATCACTTGTATTTCCGACCAATCTCTCCTCAAATTATACCATTGCGGCATCACGGTATTTCGGCAAGGCTGGGACAGAGGAAGGACAATTCTCTACAATGCAGCAGTCCCAGACAGGGCGAGTACCGGGCATAGGGTCACACAGAGGAAGTAGGATGCACAGAAGAACCCAGGGGTCGGGTTCCCCCCACCGTGGCCACAGATAGGTATCTGAGGGGCTGACGATCCTGTGAATGCTGGCGTTGTTTGGGAGCCGTGATTCTTACATTTCAGCCTGGGTCAGAACCACCTGGAAACTGGTCAAAAAGCTGTTCCTGCCTTATGCAGCCAGCCCCAACCGGAAGTTACCCATTTTTTAGGTCCTGGGGTGCTGCCTGGGAATGTGCATTTCCAACAAGCTTCCAGGTAATGCAGAGGGACCCTGGTCAGCTTTTATATCAGTGGCAGGGACAGTCATGACCCATGAGAACCATGCAGCCCTGGTCAGCACACTGTAAGGCTCCTCCTGTCTCCTCCCCTCCCTCAGGGTCCGAACTGATGCCCAAAGCTCTGTCTACGCGCATCATTGGTGGCATCTGGTGGTTCTTCACACTCATCATCATCTCCTCTTACACGGCCAACCTGGCTGCCTTCCTAACGGTGGAGCGCATGGAGTCGCCCATCGACTCTGCCGACGACCTCGCCAAACAAACCAAAATCGAGTATGGGGCTGTCAAGGACGGAGCGACGATGACCTTTTTCAAGGTGAGGCTCTCTCCTCCCCATGGCACATCCCAAGCTGACCTTCTACTGAGAAGAGGAGAGTGAGGAGACAGGGCGAGTCTGCCCTCCCCTCACTGCTCAAGAGCCCACGGGCCAGGAACTCTGGGACTCAGGGCCTTCATGTTTAGACCAATTGACATATAAGGGAAGCTGTGGAGAAGTGAACCATGAAGATTGGTCTCAAATTCTAGAAGTTTCTGTGGGTAGGACAAAGAATGTGAATCGTCAGAGATCATAGAGAGAAAGGAAATGGAGGGAAAGGCGGTGAGAAGGGACTCGGACACAGAAAGGCCTGGGTCCAGTGAATGCTCTGCCTTTTGCTTGGGGTCTGGGTGGCCTCCATTGTCCCCAGGGAGCAGGGGGGAGCCTCTTGAAGTTGGGGGGGAGCCTTGCTCAGCATGTGACACTCCCAGATTGCTGAGGGGTTTTGATAAAGATCTCTGTCTACTCCAATGGGGTCCCACCACGACTGAATGACAGTAATGCTTAGCAATAGTTGCCAACTCTTAGCACTCACAGTGGGTCGGGTACTGTGCTCAGGGCGAGGGCTAACTGAACCTTCGTGACGAGTCCTGTGAGGGTGGCCCTGTCGTTATTCCTATTTTACATGAGCCCAAGGACTCACAGCTGGAGGAGCCAGACCCTAACTCAGGTCTGCCTTCCCCAAAGCCTGTGTTCTAAGCCAACAGTATTGCATCTTGAATGTGCCTTCAAAATCCCCGGAGAGCAGAGTGCCGGTCCCACCCTCAGGAGGCCCGGGATGGGGTCAAGCAAAAACTAGCATTTCTGGGGCTGGGGAGATAGCCTAGTGGCAAGAGTGCCTGCCTCGGATACACGAGGCCCTAGGTTCGATTCCCCAGCACCACATATACAGAAAACGGCCAGAAGCGGCGCTGTGGCTCAAGTGGCAGAGTGCTAGCCTTGAGCGGGAAGAAGCCAGGGACAGTGCTCAGGCCCTGAGTCCAAGGCCCAGGACTGGCCAAAAAAAAAAAAAAAAAAACTAGCATTTCTGACCAAATTCCCAGGTAACGTTGGTACTTCTGGTCCAGGGAGGGACCCCTCCGCCCCCCGTTGAGAACCAATGCTCTAATTACCCCTTAGGAGTGATCAGGACTTGGGAACTCTGCAGCCGTAGTTCATCCCTTCATTTATTAATAACTGCTCTCAGTCACTGGAAGCTGGAGGGTTTGCCTTTCCTCTGATCCCTGCATCCCCATCTCTGGCTCTGGCCTCCTGCCTGCTAGGCCTAGCCTCCAAGAAATGAATTGAGCCTCGGTGAAGCCTGTGCAAAGAATGGGAAATTGCTCAACCGGACAACTGGGCAGGCACTAGAGCTCCTCGTACTCCCTACCCGGCCCCCTTGTGTCCCCACTTGGGGGTGGAAGCAGATTAGTGAAGAGAGAGAAGCGAGGGGCTCCCCTCTGGATGTGCTCCCGCCCTCCCCCCCCCCCAGATGCCATGATCACTGATGGTGTACCTAACAGGCCACAGCCATGCATTGAGAGCCAGGGGAGATTAAAACATTGTCAGAGCAGTGTCAGAAGCTCTTTGGGACTCTCTGTTCCTTTTTATTTATTTATTTTTTGGTGCCAGTCCTGGGGCTTGAACTCAGGGCCTGGGCACTGCTCCTGAGCTTTTTCACTCAAGGCTGGCACTCTACCATTTGAGCCACAGTCCACTTTCAGCTTTTTGCTGGTTCATTAGAGATAAGAGTTTTATGGAGGACTTTCCTGCCTGGCCTGACTTCAAACTTTGATCCTCAAATCTCAAGCCTCCCCAGTAGCTAGGATTACAGATGTATCTGTGCCAACAGCTCCCAGTGACTCTGTTCTGAAACATAAGCAAGTCTGGTAGAATGTGTACATACTAGCATGGTTTTGTGCATATGTGTAGATAACATGTAAGGGTACATTTGTGTACACATGTGTGCACATGAGAATGGAATAGTGTCCCTGTGTGGGTGTCTTTATATCTGTCCGGACATGTTGTGTATACACCACTGAGTGTATGCAATCTCTCTCTCTGTGATATGGGCACATGGATATGTGCCTATGAGTGTACACAAGTGAGTTCCAGAATATCCATTGTGTGAGTGTGTGTACACAGAGTGTATGTTCATCTGCCTGCTTGACTGTCCCCAAGAGGTGTGCCAAGGTAAGAGTAAAGGGTAATGTGTGTATGAGTATGTGTGCGTGTCTGCATGATGGCCCGTGTGTGCATATGTGCCTGAATGTGTGTGTGTGTGTGTGTGTGTGCACGCGCGCATGTCTGCTCCTTGCCTATCCCTGGGCTGCAGCCCAGCCCTTTGACTGTGCCAGAGCCGCTCTCATGCATTAGGCATGAGCCCATCTCTAAGCAGGGCTCCCGATCAAAGGGAAACTGCATAAATAAGCCCGATGCAGGCTCATTGCAGCTGATTGGATGCCCTCGCCCTCCCTCCATGCTAAGATGCTCAGATTGGCTTCCCAAAGCCGAGGCCCAGCTCCCCACTGAGCCTCTGTCCTCAGCATCAAGCAGCAACTGCCTCCCCTGCAACCCACTCCACCCTCACCCACTTTCCCTGCAAATGGCACAGTGAGGAGGGCAGAAGAGGACATGGATGCTACCACCCACGGGGGACTCTGGGGCTCAAGGACCAGTTGGCTAGAGACAGCCACTGCACATCCTGCTGAATGACCACATCCACTATGGCGGTGTCCCAATGGCCAATTAATCCCTGTGTGTCTAGCCACATTGTCTCCTGCCTGAACCCACGTGAAGCTCCTCTTCCTGGCTTTCTCTCCTGGCAGCCACATGGATGGGACTGTCATGTGAAGGGAGGAACCTGATCAGAGATACAGTAGTGACAGCTCAGAGGGTGAGCTAGAAGCACCGCTCCCGCTTGGTATCTGGCAAACCATCTCTCTCAGTCCCTGTCCTGGCCCTCCTTCCTGAGCCTGGTTCACATCTCCTTGTTCTCACAGAACATCTGCAGGTTAGGGCTGGAAGGAGACTGGACTTTAACTAGAGGCGGAACCCCACAGGAGCTAGATCCCCCTGTGGATCAGTGCGTGGAGCCAGGCACAATGTCAGGAATTCTGTCTGCACACACACACACACAGTGCCCTCTCCTACGCCCACTGTGGGGTTCTCTCCCCTGCACCAGAGTGTGTACAACAAGGTTGGCACTAGGGTTAGACAGAAGTCAGTTCTAGGAGTAGCCCAGAGGTCTAGTGGCTGTTGGCACAGTAACACTGGTGGATCATCTACTGTGTGCCAGGCATTATTGCAATTGTTCGGCCTGTATTTATTCACACCACCCTCAGAACAACCCTAGTGGGTAGATGAAAGCAAGGTTCAGGGAGGCTCACTGATTTGCCTAATCATACCCAGCATGTGAAACTCAGAGCTGTGATTCGAACCCAAGCAATCCAGCTGCAAAGCCACGTGCTCATTGTCACTAGGTCCATATTCCCTCCCTAAGGACCCTACCATAGCCCTCACAGCAAGTCCCACTTGGGGAAGAGTGAAGCCATAGTTAGGCCTACCCTAGTCCTGGCACCTTAGACTTGCCTTAGACTCATCAAATGCTGCTGGAACATGGTTGTTGCATTAAAAGACGGCAAGAGGTCATTAAAAGACTCAGAAGGTAATGTTGAGGTTCTGAACTGACCCCCTCCCCACAAGGGGGTGCCAGGAAGGTGGAGTTCATTTCTATGGGTACCATATTCCTGGCTAGGCTGTGAATAGTCATAGCCCCCTTTCTTCCCATCCCTCAGCTGAGAGTGGATCACCAGGGAGCACCCCCTTTCTCTCCAAGGATGCTGACACCAGGAAGCAGGCCATCAGGCTGTCTGGGAGTCCAACCGCCCCCTCAGCCCCTCCAGCCAGCAGCCTGCCTGGAGATGTGGCTAGAGGCAGTCCCATCCCTCCCCAGGAGCTTTGCCTTGGAGAGTTGTCAGGGAGCAGCAGACATCACAAACAGTGTCTCCTGTGTTGTCCTCCCTCCGTCTTAGAAGATAAAAATTAATTAGGAGATAAAAAAGGAGGCCTTTGAAAGCAGTTTGGCTGTGAAAATATGTAGGCAAAATGTAAAGAAGAGTATGTGTATGGAGGGGGGGCATGCATGCTCTTTGCAGGAGGCTGGGTGGCTTTGAAGGGAGAGAATGTGGGAAGACAGCTTCTGCAGGAATTCCTCCCTCTTTGGGTGGTGGGCCTGGGGAGCTCCACATTGGGGGAGGGAGGAAGGGGCACCTAAAGAAAGGAATAGGGACAGTCGGGGAGGGGAGCCAGTCCCAGGCTCCTGGGCTTTACAGACCTGGCCCTGTAGAGGCCTTGGTGGCAAACATCTAACCTGAAAGGCATTTGGAGAGGTCCTCCTGCCCATCCCCTGGCCCCGGCTACACAGCAGACTTGTTCCTCAGTGGAGGGACTGCGGGGGCTGCTCCCCCCGTAGCAGCCGCCAGCTTCTCCAGTCTCAGACTCAGCCCTGCCTTGTCACAGAAGAAGGGAGGGAGGGCTAGAATGCAGGGACTGGGCTGCAGTGGCCCACACTGGCCCAGTCAAGTAGCTGTTGTTTGACAAGCAGGCCAGGAGGTGAGGATCAGGGTGCTGTCTCCACTGGGTGGCCTCGGACAAGTCACGTCACTTCTTTCAAGCCTCGTCTTGTTCACGTGTGTATGTGGACCCCGGTTCCCACCATGCAGTGATCTGCCGGAGGAGTCAGGGGGCTGATGCACAGCCAGTGGCTAGTCCAGGGCCAGAGCTAAGTCTCTTCCTCGGGAGGCAGATGGCTCACCGGAACACGCCGGAGAGGGGCCAGCCAGCAGGTGCCCTCTTCTTCCAGGTTCCTCTGGACTGGGCCTCCTGGGCTCTGAAGGGGACATTGGTTCCTCCTGTCACCAGGTGGTTATCTGGGGTCTCCGCACAGAGGTGAGCAATGTGAGAAGAGCCTAGAAGTCTTCAAATGGAAGAAATCTAGCTGGAGCAGGCACCTGAACAGCAACAAGCAAAGTCTATGTTAGCAAAGGCCAATGGGGAAGTCACTGAAGACTGCTAATTCAAGCTGGGTGCTGTCATTCTTGCTACTCAGAAGGCTGAGGCTTGAGCGTTGTGGTTTGAGGCAAGCCTGAGCAGAAAAGCTTGAGACACTCTTTGCTCCAATTAACCAGAAGTGGAACTGTGGCTTAAGTGGGAGTGCTAGCCTTGAGTGAAAAAAGCTAAGGGACAACACCCAGGCTCTGAGTTTGAGCCCCATTACCAGCACAAAATGGAAGGAAGGAAGGAAGGAAGGAAGGAAGGAAGGAAGGAAGGAAGGAAGGAAGGAAGGAAGGAAGGAAGGAAGGAAGGAAGGAAGGGAAACTGCTAAGTCACTAGTCACTAAGACCCTCCCTGTGCCTTAGTTTCCTCATCTGCGAAGTGGTGGCATTAATAATCCTCAACCTCATGCAGTTGGTGAGATGATAAAATGGAAGAATTTATTAATAGAGCTTACGCCAGTACCTGGCACATGGTAGGCATGTAAACAATGTCAACTATCTTTTTGTATTTTAGCAGTATTTGGATTTGAACCCAGAGCCATGTGTTTGCTAGGCAGGCATTCTACCAATTGAGCTATGACTCCAGTCCTCTTTACTTGAGGTTAGATATTGCTTTTATGCCTGGGCTAGTCAAGACAGCAATTCTATTTTAAGTTTCCCATGTAGCTGAAATGACAGGCACATACTACCACACCTAGCGTCTGGATTGAGTTGGGAGTCTCAGCAACTTTTTGCCCAGGCAGTTCATGAACCACGAGCCCCATGATCTCTGTCTCAAGTAGTTAGGATTATAGGTGTAAGCCAGTGACACCTGTCTTACTGTTAACTATATTGTTTACTTTTGGAAACTGGAGATACACGCGCCTATCCATCCTGTAGACATTATTTGTGGGGCCCCTATTGGTTTTATTTAGTGTAGAGATGGGTAGGGTTTTTTATTAGTTAGTAGCACATTTTGAAATTTGGAAGTTGTTGCTTTTAAAAAATTCACATATCCTGCCTCTTGAAAATGTGAACGATCTGGCATCCTTGAGCTGGCTCTCCTACAGGGCAGCAGTTGCAGGAGCTCAGAGGCAGTGGCTGGCTCCCGTTTCTAGATTCCCACCTAGCCTTCTCCAGCTCTTTCCCATACTGGGCCTGGCCCTGTCAGCGTTTCATTTTCTGCTCCTAAGTATCATTAGCTTCCTGTAGCTTCGCTGCACTGTGAAGATTCTTACCCGGCTTCTCAGTGGGGGAAACTACACTGTGGAGAGAATTAAGGAGCCTTACAGAAAGGCCTAATGCTGGCCATATACAGAACTCAGGGACCTGGCTCTTGTGTTCATAGCACTTCTGCCACTCTTTCTCACAGAATGTTCACAGTAGCTCTATGTACTAGATGTGTGTGTGTGTGTGTGTGTGTGTGTGTGTGTGTGTGTGTGCGCCTGCCTGCCTATCAGTACTAGGCTTGAACTCAGTGCCTAGGCACTGTCCCTTAGCCTTTCCACTCCAATCTGGCACTCTACCATTGAGCCACAGCTCCATTTCTAGCTTTTTGGTGGTTAACTGAAGGTAAGAGTATCAAGGACTTTCCTGCTCCCCTGGCAGACTTCAAACCCAGTTCTCAGATCTTACACTCATGAGTAGCTTGGAGTACTGGTGCAAGCCACTAGTGCCTAGCTTAGTCATTCTTAAGACTCCCTTTTACAATAGGAAATGAGGTTCAGTTACCCGGGGTCACAAAGGAGCTTGCATTTGAACCCAGGTTAGTGTGACCCTAGAATCCACACAGTGGCCCTGCCCCTTCCTGGTGTCTCTGACCTCCTCCCCTGCAGTAGCTCAGCCGCCTCCTCTCACAGGCCAGCTTCGGGGGTGTCTGTGTGGCATCCAGCGTGCTTCTGGGTGCTGTAACCATGGGCAAAGGCAAGGGCCACAGAGAAGCCTTCTGGTCCCCATGGAAATAGCCCAACAGGAATGATTAGCTGCCCGGGAACACAGATGCAATGAGTCCCAAGAGTGCACATCCGGGATGAGCAAGCTAATTAGTTTAGGGAAAGGCCTCCTTTCCAGCATGGAGAATACCCAAGGCCTCGCATGGGATCCCACTGCAGCTGCCTCTCTGCATGAAGTTCCTGGGGTTCGGCTCTCTTTGAAGCTTATACATATGTATGTGTGTGGGTATATACACACACACATATATACATATACATATATGGACTCATACACGTTCTCTTCTGCAGCCATGTTAAATTCTCGAGCTTAAAAATCTTCACTCGGGAGACATCAATTTACTTCTTTGAGGAGGTTGGAATTGAAAGTCATGAGCCTGAAACTTCCTTTCTTGCCAATTTTCCTGATTTAAAAAAAGAAAAGAAAAAGCATCTCTAATTCTGGCAGATCGCCCTATATTGGCTGCTCCAAATGATTCCATTAATTGATTTGGGTGACTGGCCTCAAAATATAATCCTTATTAGGGTTCCCACCAGAGCTGGGATGGGTGAGATGACGCAGGAACCCTAAGTATGCAGGACTCCCTTCTCGGGGGAGGTTACTGTAACCCAGGCCAGTGACAGACTCAGGCCCCTGGTGACCACGCCCATGATGATAAGAGAGAGGCCCCAGCTTTATCTCACCCTACCACAGACAGTCCAGAGGGGTTTCCCAGTTTTATAACCCCCCCAAATTACTGAAGGATAGGACTTAATGGGGAGCAGATGCAACTGAGAATGGGGCCCAAGTACCCGGGCAAGGACAATGGGAGGCCACCCCAGAGAAACAGAGTTGCAGACCCTTCTGCCTCGAGACCATGAAAGCAGTGAGTTTGGAGGACTGGAAAATGAGAAAAGGTGGATGGATGGTGATGGCTAGAAGGGGAAAAGAATGGATGGGTGGGTGGATGGATGGATGGACAGATGATGGAAGACGAGTTGGTAAAGAAGTGACAGAGCAGGCACGTAGTTGGATAGCCAGTAGAATCAGCTGCTGGGTAGACAAGTGTAGTGGGTGGGACCAGGACCAGATGCATGAGGGACAGGACAGATGGATGCACACGTGCATGGATTCATGGATTCATGGGCAGATGCATTAGGAAATATCAGGAGAGTGCTGGTGGCCTCGTGCATACCTGGTTGCCATCTCTGGTAGAAGGGAGATGATTTGAAAAGTGGAAGAGACAGGAACAAAGCAAATATGGAGCCAGAGACACTGAAGGAGAACAACATTCAGGTCACAATAACCAGAATGTTCCGGATCTGGCAGGCATATGTATCTGGCAAAGCAGAAATGGTTGGACTTGGATAATTTGATTATAGCAATAGTTGGAATTAATAATTATCTGAAAAAGCAACTATAACAAGAACAAAAATAGCTCATGGGAGTATGCAGGCAAGAGAGTGTATTTGTTATCTACTGCTGTATAACAAATTGCCCACAACTGGGTGTCTTGAAACAGCATCTTTTGTCTCACAGTTGTAGAGCAGGAACCCGGCAGAGCTGAGCGGCCTGCTTCAGCTCAGGGCATCTCCTAAGGCTGGAAGCCGCATGCTGATGGCCAGCACGGCAGTCATCTCACGGCCTGGCTTCTCAGCACAGGGTTGAGGCCAGGACTCAGTTCTACCTCAGGTTATGGACGGAGGTTTAGTTCTTCTCTGTTGACCAAATGCCACCCTCTGTGGGCCTTGCAGAAGGCAGTTCACAGCATGGCATCATTTCCACTGGGAGCGAAGAGCCAAAGAGAGCACAAACAAACAAGATTAAGTGACAACCCCTTGAAACACATCTTAGAAGCAATGTCCTCTCACTTTGGGGAACAATTATAAACAAGCCAGTAGGTCCAGCCCACGCTCAGGAGGAGGGGGTGGCACAGGGCATGATAGCACGAAGTGAGGAATCATTTGGAGCAGTGTAGAAACTGGAGAGAAAGGAGGAGGGCAAAGAAACTTGACAGCTGGAGCATCTACGTGTCGGAAATCATCTGGACAGTAAGACACAGGTGGCTCCAGAGAAACGAGGAAAGCCTTTCAGGGAAGAGGAGCTGGTGGGGAAGAAGGGCAGAGGACGGCTGGGAGGCACGGCTGAGCACAAAAGGCTG
Organism: Perognathus longimembris pacificus; assembly: GCF_023159225.1. Taxonomy (NCBI): domain Eukaryota; kingdom Metazoa; phylum Chordata; class Mammalia; order Rodentia; family Heteromyidae; genus Perognathus; species Perognathus longimembris. Next base: position 23,391,026 of record NC_063167.1, on the reverse strand, counting down.
GGAGGTGAGTGCAGAACCAGAGTCGCTGCCGAGGGAGCTGAGGAGCTGGAGCAGAAGCCTAGGGAGGCTTTGGGCATCTGAGGCCTTCATGCCTTCGGCTTTGGGGCAGGTGAATCTCCAGGCAGAGGAGTGGCTGCCCCATGCCTTGCGCCCAAAGGAGTCCTTATGGGCACTCACTTGATCACATGAAATTCCAAGTAGTCCTACCTTTGTTTGGAGGATCCATCCCGGCCTCTTCCCCTCACGCAAGGTCTCCAGGACTGGTTTCACAGGGCTCATCCCCTGGCATAGGCAGAAAGGACATGTTCCTCCCAGGCTCCCTGCCTCATTCCTGCTAGGCACAGCTTCTTTCTTGCCCCCCCCCCCATCCCCCAAGCCTGTGCCAGCCTGTGGGAGCACACCCATGCTGTCACGCACACCAGAGCTGGGCTGGGTGCCAGTCAGGCAGGCTAACGTCACAGAAAGCCACAGCCAGACTGGGAAAGAGCTCACATGATGGGAGGGGGGGTGCCCAACGTAGGGAAGCCCCCAGCTTCCATGGACCAACTGGGCCAGGGCCGCCCCTGCCAGAAGAAGGCAGCTGGCACACACCAAGATGTCTCCTGAATGCCTTGTACCCTGGGCAGCCCTGGCCCATCCTTCTCCTGGCCCTAGTGATCTAGCTGAATCTCCCCAAGGCAGCTGCTACCCAGGAGGCCTGGGACCCTCGGAACACCAGTTTTGTCCATGCAAAATACCCCACCAGCCCCGTGGCCCCAGACTCTGGAGCAGCCACAGTGGCTTGCAAACCACCTGTTCCAAGTGTCCCCAGGTTTTTCCCCCTCTGAATCCCCACCCTGCTTCTCTCTCACTGCTGAGGTCAAGCCTACCCTTCAGCCTTCCCCTCACACCCAGGAAAAAGAAGGCTACTTTCCATGGAAAGGGGGCGCAGGCCCAATGAGTGGTTCCAGTCACAGACTCAGACACCAGAGGGGCTGGCTCTGAGGCCTAGCTCTGCCATCTAGAACCTGGGTAACCTCAGGCAAGCCTCAACTTTCCCATCTGTAAAATGGGGCTAATTCTAGCACCTGACTCCTATGATACTGTGAAGAACCAATGGGTTAATGCAAGAAAGGCTCTTAGGTAAAAACCTGTACACAATAACTGTCTAATAGATGTTAGAGAAAATTTAACTTTTAAAAAGTCAGTCTGTCCAGGAACCTGTTGCTCACACCTGTAATTTTAGCTACTCAGGAAGCGGAGATCTCAATATCAAGGTTAGAAACCAGCTTGGGTAGAAAATTCCAAAAGACTCTCATTTAATTAACCAGTAAAAATTTAGAAGCGAAGGTATGGCTCAAGTGGTGTATCACCAGCCTTGAGAATAACAGCCAAATATGAACAAGAGAACTGAGTTCAAGTCCCAGCTTCTCTCTCTCTCTCTCTCTCTCTCTCTCTCTCTCTCTCTCTCTCACACACACACACACACACACACACACACACACACACCTGGAAAATCACTTGTGCCAGGGCTAAGAATCCAGATTTCCAAGAAGTGAGCCAGGGTTGTAATCTCAGCTTCACCACTCCCAAGCAGTGTGCTTTGCCACCTCTCCTCCAAGGGTGGGCCTCAGTTTCCACACTTGAGCTCTCCTTTACCCTAAAGAGTGCCAGCAGAGGTTAGTAATCCCAGCCTGGCCAAACCATCTTGCAAAAGCATATTTCCTGGGGGCCTCAGTCACCATGTGTGCTTTCCCCCACTCTCTCACACCCAGAAATCCAAGATCTCCACCTTTGAGAAGATGTGGGCCTTCATGAGCAGCAAGCCCTCAGCACTGGTGAAGAACAACGAGGAGGGCATCCAGCGGACGCTGACGGCAGACTACGCACTGCTAATGGAGTCCACCACCATTGAGTATGTCACCCAGAGGAACTGCAATCTCACCCAGATCGGAGGCCTCATCGATTCCAAGGGCTACGGCATCGGCACCCCCATGGGTGAGCGAGGGCACCGGTGCTGGGAGGGTGGGTGAGGTTACCCCTGTATCCATGCAAGCATGTGGTCCCCCAACTCGTTCCTTTGAACTGACAAAGATGGGGCTTCCTCAGCCATAAGCACAGGGATGGAGCATTCCAAAAGAGGTCATGCTCTGCCCTACATGGTGTGGTGACAGCTGGGACAAACAGCTTGGGGGCATCCATTCCCTTCCTCACCCCGAGAGCACTCAGTGAGCAGGACCTCCCACCAGGCCCCCTGCATTGATTTCAGGAAAGGCCTCAGGGATAGGCTCCTCCTCATGAGGAGCTGAAGGAGAGGCCTTGGCTGACCCAGAGGGCTGGCTCCGACCAAGGGGGTTTTGGCAGGGAGGGGCAAGCGGATGCCACCGACAGCCAGGGGGATCCCCTCTCCTGCCGCCAGGTTCTCCATACCGGGACAAGATCACCATCGCCATCCTGCAGCTGCAGGAGGAGGACAAGCTACACATCATGAAGGAGAAGTGGTGGCGGGGCAGCGGGTGCCCGGAAGAGGACAACAAGGAGGCGAGCGCCCTGGGCATCCAGAAGATCGGTGGCATCTTCATTGTCCTGGCTGCTGGCTTGGTCCTGTCCGTGCTGGTGGCCGTGGGCGAGTTTGTGTACAAGCTTCGGAAGACAGCAGAGCGGGAGCAGGTGAGGCCTCGCTGGGGTTGCGCGCAGGGGCGGGGGGAGGCGGGGGGGGGGGGGCGGAGGATGGACAATGAGATCCGCTTGGCTTCCATCCTCCTATATTCTAGGCATGGCCTGACAGTAGCCACCCCCCTCCCCCGTATCCAGCTCCTCGGAAAGTCCTGCTAGTTCCACCTCTGTGTCCTGATGAAGCCCATTTCCTACCAGTTTGTCCACCCTAGCCACCACCACCACCAGTCTCTATACCTTCCAAAAGTGGCCTCTGTGCACCCCCACTGCCATCCACAAAGCACACAGCACCTGGAACCCTGTTTAAAACTTAAACTATATCCGTTCCCTTTATTTAAAAAAAAAATAACAGGGTAACTGTTGAAGCTGGATGATGGTGGCATTGAGGTTCATTATACTGTTCTCTCTGCTTTTGCATATATTGAGAAATTTCCATAATTGAAATTTTTTATTAAAAAAAAAGAAGAAAGAAAAGTTAAGAGGGCTGGCCGAAACGTGCTGACAGTGGAAGTAGGCTTTACTAGCCTGATTCATTCAAGTGTGGCTGGGCAGTAGTTCTGAGTCCCTGTAGCAAATTAGAACCATAGGGAGAGTTTTAAGTGCTAATGCCCTGGCCTCACTCCCAGACAACTGTTTAATTGGCCCATGGCGGAGCCTGGTTTTGGCATTTTCAGAAGGCTCATGGGGTGGTTTAAATGCGCACCTGGGCTTACAGACTTTAGGTCAGGGCATCAACCCTTCCAGAGAGGTTCAAAGGGATCCAGGTCCAGTGTGACAGGAGACTGTAGATGGGCTAGTCATGGAGGGCCCATTACAACAGGAAGCTGATACAGCTATCCAAGTGCAATGGAGGTAGGCACAATGGCGCCTGTCTTTGATCCTAGCTACTCAGGAGGCAGAGATCATCGGGAGGATCATGGTTTGAAACCAGCCTGAGCAAAGGTTTTGGAGATTCTATCTGGAGTCTGATGGTAAATGCCTGTCATCCAAGTTCTTCTAGAAGCATAAATAGGAGGTTCAAGGTCCAGACAGCCCAGGCAAACATGGGAGACCCTATGTAAAAAAAAAAAAAATCACTCAAGCAAAAAAGGCTGGAGACATGACTCAAGTGGTAGAGCACCTGCCTAGCAAGTGCAAGATTCTGGGTTCAAACCCCAGTACTCCAAAGAGGGTGGAGGAGGGATGGAAGGGAAGGGAGAGGAGGAGGGAGGGAAGAAGGAAGGGAAGGAGAAAAAAGAAGGAAAGGAAGGAAAGGGGTTCTAGGTGTGACTCAGTTGGTAGATCGCTAGCCAGTGAGCAAAAGCACTGCGTTCAAGTCCTGATCTCAGACCTAAAAAAGTAAGGGAAAGAAGAATAGAAAGATTTTTTTAGAATTTCCAATTAGGATGGGACTGGACTTTTATTCCACCCAAAAGTCCATGGGGTGAAGGTGAACCTCCTTCCTTACTCCGCCCTGCTCTCTCTATGCGTACTGACCATTTTAGACCGTACCACAAGCATTTTTCTTGCTCAGGGTCTTTGTACATCCTGTTCTACCCATATGTAAAGCTCTGCCCCCAGTCCACCATATTCCCGCTACCATCTGGTTACTCACTCCGTTCTCAGCTCATGTCACCCTAGCTCCTCCCATCCCCAGCCCCTTTCTATCCCAGTTCGCTGCCTTATTCTCTTAAAGTGATCGATCATGGTTATCAGTGCCCGGAATTATTTACTTGTTCGCACATTTGTTCCGTTTCTGTCCCATCATTACACCACCGTTCCCTCAAGCTAGGATCGAATGCATAGCTCCAAGCCTCATACCTAGGTCAGTCCCTGGCAAATAGATGCTCCGTAGATACTTGCAGAATGTAAGAAAGCAGGCTGGAGGGTGATGATAGTTTGCATCTAGTAGGTAAGGAAAGAGTCTAGAAAAGATCACGACTGGTTAGAGGCAGAGCTGGGATTTAAAGCCTTCCTGTGCTCATGTTCTGGTCTCACTGGGGAAGGTGGGTCATCACCTACCCCCACTGCACTCCACAGGAGTGCAGGACAATAAAACCACCATTGTCAGATAGCTGTGCCTCTTGGCTACCTGCAGGGACCCAGACCAGAAGGAGACAATTGTCACCAAAAGCCTGGTGGGGCCCTGCTTCCCAGTGGACCCCTTTACAAACATGTGCTAGGCTTTCTCCAGTGTCTCTCAGCTAGAATGCATGAGCTACCCCATGCATCCAACAGGCACTTCTGGGCTAGGCCCAGTGCTGGGGCTGGGGCTTGTGGGAGTAAAACCAGCTGATTCCTACCCTAGAATCCAGGGCAGGTAAATCGAGCCCATCAGACTTTTTAACACACATGCCAATCAGAGCCTCGGTGTGATCATCTGTGAAATGGGGAGAGATTAGAGATGTTATTCCCTAGCTCTTCTACATCAGTCTCCAAACAAGCATATGGGCTTTGCACTCATCTTGCAGTGGTGGAGAAGGGGAGAGGAGTGGTGAGGGGAAAGTATAGGGAAGACAGGATAGCATCAGTGCAGACTTTGGAGGAAAAAAGCTAGCAAATGTTGAGGAAGCAGGCGCTACTCATGTGCCCCTTTCCCTTGTGCAGAGGTCCTTCTGCAGCACCGTGGCCGATGAGATTCGTTTTTCTCTCACTTGCCAGCGTCGAGTCAAGCACAAGCCACAGCCTCCCATGATGGTCAAGACAGATGCCGTCATTAACATGCACACGTTCAATGACCGCCGGCTTCCGGGCAAGGACAGTATGACCTGCAGCACATCACTAGCTCCTGTGTTCCCCTAGGCACAGGTGGGGTGGGGAACTGTAGGCCTGGCACAAGGCAGAGCAAAGCAAAGGAGACCAGAAGGAACATCCCTAGTCCACACTGGGCTTGGGAACAGACCCGCTGCCCACATGTTGGGCCAGGAACCCTCTGCTCTTCACCTACCTGGAAACCGGCAGGCCCCCAGGCCAGCTTCTTGGGCTTCATTCTCTTCTTGTCTCTGTGGGATTCTAAAGCTGCCAGCCAAGATAGCCAAGGCCAAAGGAAGCACATGCCTCTCTCAGGCCAAACTCACCCTCCCACTCCTCAACATCAACTCTCCTCCAGCATCAACGTGTCTGCCATGGCCCCGTAGAGGCCACAGAAAATGGGAGGCAGCTCTCTTATTGCCACTTCATCCCCAAGAGCCCAGATCTCCTAGGGCTTGACCGTGAGACTAGAGGCACAAACATTGGGCGCCTTAAGGATATTACAGCATGGGTCCCAGTGGAAGCCGAGGGATGGCCAACCTGTATTCCTAGGCTACTCACCTGGCCCTGGTCTTGGGACTTAGCTTCATCCATGACAGCTCCTTGGCAAAGCTGAAGGCAAAGCAGGAAGGAGGAGCTTGGGTATGGGAGGAAGAGAATATACAGATAGATGCCGCCATTTTGGATTCCTGTGGACAATGCCTCAGTGGTTCTCCCTCCTCTAGAAAATCTCCAGGAAAGTAAATGGAGTAGTGACTGCAGCAAATTCCCCTCCACTTTCTGGCCAGAGGAGAGAAAGCCTGTTAAATCTTTCGAAAAGGATGCCCAAAGACTCCACCGATAGTGGAAACCCAGCAGAAGTACAGGAGATACTAGGAAAAGCCCATGGGTCCTTGAGCCATGGACCTTACTTTGCTGGTTAACAAGCTGTTTTCTAAACCCTGTTGGCATGTTGGAACTTGAGCTCTTTGCCATCTATTCATCTGCAACTCCTCATTCTTGTCCAGTTGAACTCGGCCTCCCTCTGTCATCCTGGGGAAGAAGAGAAGCCGAAATTTAAGTGAAAGTCGCCCTCCTCAAAAGAAGGGCCAATATCCTACTGCACAAGCTAACTTGGGGGTAGGTGGGAAAATCCAGAGAGGATCCAAAAAGATCTCCTGGATTTGCCAACCCTGAAGATGTTCCCCACCAAAAAGAAGACGAAGGAAAAACAAAAAAGCTTTAGGGACAGGATATCTGTCAACATCCTTTGGGGTAGCTACAGAAGTCCCAAGGATCAGGGGGGAGAAGCTGCCTCCTGGAGAATTAACCAAAGACCCAACACAGAGACACAAGGCCACCCTGGCCCTTTGTCTCTTGTCCGGAGCAGCTACAGCCTCATGAGGCTTGGGGAAGACAGCAGAGTAGGGGCGGCAAATGGAGACCTAGTGAGGGCAGGGCCAGATGGCTGTAGGCCCCAGCTGGCTTTGATGAGTTTCCTGAAAATCAAAGACTCACGCATTCTTAGAAAGAATGAGACGTGAAGGGTTAGGCACAAAGTGTCCTTAAAGAGAGCATGATAGGGCCAGCAGGCCTCCCGTGGTCAAGGGGAAGGCTAATCTCTGAACAGGGCTAGAAATCGTGGACAGAGAACTGGGGAACGCCAGCCAACCCCTGTCCTCCTCTCTCCTGACCCTGCTGAGAAGAGTGACATTTCTGTGCCTCTAAGGCCTTCTCAGCAGAGGTAATAAATGTTCTCTAGCAGAGCAGGAGAGCCACTGGGCTCCTATGAGCCAGCCTGTTCCTCCTCCAGGCTGGGAACCACAAGCCCCAGCTCACTGCTCCCCAGGCCTTGGCGGCTCTGATGGCTGTCTTCACTGGAGGAGGGAGAAGAGGGCTTAGACATCCAGCAGAGCCCAGTGCGTGGAATGATAGGGAAGCCATCTGCTGGGAGGTAGCGGGCACACATATGCGTATTTGTCTGAGTTTGTATGAGTTTGGGGGCTGAGACTAAAGGACAGATATGGACTGTGTTACAGTCCAGAGCATGCAATAATAGAGGACTCCTTTGGGACCTGATTGTGTGTGGGGGTGTGTGCGCGCATGCGTGTGAATTGGAGATGAGGGAGACAACTCTGGACCAGCAACAGAGCCCCGTCTATGTAAAAACAGAAGAAGCCATGTTGTGATGGGGTTCTGGTGAGTTGATATGTGTACGTGTGCATGAGTGTGCTTACGTGTGTGTGTTTATTTGTGCAGTGAATGGTAGAGGGTGGAGGGCAGGATAAAACCCGCAGCATAGCCAAATATGTGTAAAAGGAGAAGCCATGTCACCAAGGGGTCCACGTGTGTGAGTGTGTGTGTGTGTGTGTGTGTGTGGTATATGTACATGGATGTAGGCTTGTGTGCCCAGCCAAGAGCATAAGGAGAACAGAATCAGACTGTCACACGGCATGGGATAGTGCATGTTGTATGTGAAAAGCTTTGTGGGATTGGAGTGTGTGTGTGTGTGCGTGTGTGTGCTCACATGTGTTCAGACATGCACATATGACCTAGCTCACAGCAGGAGCAGACACGGACAATCAGGAAGGCGGGGCGTCAGGGTCTGTTTGCACTCTTGTCTCGGAAGGGATCATTTGTCACAGATTTCCTGAGGTTGTGTAGGCAGGCATACAGGAAGACGGTCAAGTGTAAATGAAACCCATTGGGGGCTCATGGCTGGTAGGCAGGTAGCTTCTTGGTTGTAGGCAGATTGTCCTGTTTGGAGGGCCTTTTTTTTTTTTTTTTTTTTTTTGCAATTCCTGGTAAGTTTGCTGTCACCAATCACAGTCATTAATCACTGTCCTGTGTTGTCCAATACGGTTCCACAACACACACCTGCATCATACTCAAGTCACACACGTGTGCTTTGGTGCATGACGCTCTATGAATGTGTCATGTTCTTTTTTAGGCTATGCACATATGTGGATTGTGATGGGAGGAAGAGAGGGAAGTGGCGTGGGGTGGGAAGATTTTCACAAAAGGACTGAAGAATAGGATCAACAAAAGTACAGTTTAACTAGGGAAGTCTCCACAAAGGCATTGGACTGGAATTGTTTTAAGACTCCCGCAAGGACGAGAGATCACATATGCCCTGTGATCTCCCCTCCACTGCAGCCTTACGCTGGGACATGAGGTTGATGTTCATGTTCTGCCCAGTGTCCTGCACCTGTCCTCGAGACCACCCTGCCTATCTGAGCTGTGTGTCTCCAGGGCACTGAATTGACCTCCATCTGTGAGATGGGAGGGAGGGAAGGCAGGGGAGGTGTTCCCAATGGTCCTTGGGACAGGGGCAGATCACACGGCATGGCATGCACAGGTGTGTGTCTATACACGTACGTGTGTATGTCTACGCAGAGGCACTGAGGCACAAAGGGAAACATAAATATTGGCTTGGATAGAGCAAAAGCAATGTGCCTGAGCAGGCACCTGGCTGTCCCCTCTGGTCCTACATGCCAGTCCTGAACAGAAGAGTGTGTCGCCCGCACACACACACAGTGCCAGGGCCAGCCCTCCACCTGTGCACATTGGGCAAACTGAGGAGCAATGGGGTGGAGACCACACCTCCCCAAGTCCCTGAGGTTTTTGGATAATGTCTGTTCCTTGATCTGCTGCTGGTCCCTTGATCTTCTGTGGCTGGGTAAGAAAACCCTGGAAGCTGTTGGGGTTCAGGTGGCCCCACTTTGCTAGTGTGATCCCTTGACCAATGAGCTGAACTCTGAGTCTCAGAGACACCGGAGGGCTGTCCACTTCCAGTGCATTCTCCCAGCTGGAAAAGCACACCCAGGCTCCTGCCACAGGCAGGCACAGCACAGGAAGTCACTAACCCTGGCCCAGGATGGGAGCAGGATTCCAAAGAAGTTGGGCATGGCTCCCCCTCCTTAAATCTGGGGGATGGAAAGGCAGAAGTCAGACCCAGGCACTCACCAAGAACCAGAATACAGAAAGCCCTTCCTGCCTCCTTTCCAAGAGGGCAACAGACAGGAAGTAGCTACAGCGTCTTCACTCAGCCTGAAGCTCCTCCCTCCCTGAGCCAGCCCTGCCATCTACACCAGCAACGGAGAACAGGCCTTGTCCAGGTCTGGGATTGTCCATGTGAACAGCAATCTGAAGAAAGGACCCAGTGATGTGGACACAGCTATATGAACCAGACTAGCCCCACCGACCAATGCAAGAAATGGGCCCACGGCTCTGTGGATGGGTCTCTGTATTGGACACATCTGGACTAGGCTTAAGTAGTTAGCTACTGTGGAAGGAAGGGTCCTTCCCTTTGTCCCCATGCCAGTTTGAATCAAGCTCTCATTTCAGTCCTGGATTTTCCCTGGAGTTAAAATTGTAGAGCTGAGGTGGTTATGTGAAGTCACAGAAATGTCTTAGGTAGAAGGTTAGTGAGGTTAGTGTTCTGTACAATATATATATGAATGTAATATATATATGCTGTATATATATACATATATGCACAGTGTATATATGTCCCATACTCCCCGTGTATACAACCCTTCCCCGCACGTCTGCATACAGAGTGTACAGAACCCAGCCAGTCCACGTGGGAACCTGGCAAGAGACACGTGGGGAGGGTACCACAGCAAGGTCCAGAACAGAGCTTGCAGGGCCCTTGGGATGGGGCAAGCCCAAGACTGACAGCATGGAAGCACAAGGGGCTAGGGGGTGGGAGATGGAACCTTGTCTCCTGGGAGTTGTCTGCAGCAGGAAGCGGGTGGTGGTGTCTGGGATATAATAGAATTGAGTAATGCTTGACTCCTGTGTTGATACCACAGTCTCAACCCAGGACAATCGGGAGGGAGCTGGGACCAAAGGGGGGGCCTCCCTGGGTCTGTTCACATCCTTGCCCGCAGAGCTCACCAGCTAGGTAGCGGGCTTCGCCTGCGGTGGTCTAGAAAGCAGGGGGACGCTTGAAGGTGGCCACGGCCTCAGGTTCTCACCCCTCTCAAAGGTGCCCACAGCACATACTTGCACAAAACACTTTTTGAAGAGTAAGGCCCAAGGGCTTTGCCAGTGTGCCATGCAACATGCCGGTGACCTAGCTGCTGCCCTGCTTTCTAGAACAGGGGACCTCCAACTACCCCTGCCCCCCAGTTTGCCTGTTTTCTAGATCAAAACTCGAGGCTTCACGTCAGGAGGAAGCAGCTATGGACTTGAAGAAATGCCAGCAATGAGTTTGCCCCACCTCAGATGCCCTGCCCAGTTTATCTGACCCAGACACCAGTTGTGAGAGCCACTGAGCAATGCGAGAGGTGGTGGAGGAGAGGCAAGCAGGAAGTTCCTGCCCTGGCCAAGTCCAGTGCCATCTGGCCGCCCTTCTCCCCTGCTGTGTCTTTCCAGGCAGGAAGCAAGGCCTCCATCCCTGCCCTCTCCCTGCAAGTCGCATCCTTAAGCCCCTTCGCGGGTCCGAACATCTCTGGAGCATGCAGGGGAGAAAAGTTCCGGACTAAGCTTTGCTTCGTGTGGTCCGCAGCCTGCCTCCTGCTTTAGCCCCAAGTGTCAGGCCATCTGTACTTAACTCCGGGTCAGCCTCCAGGACCCAGGCCAAGCCTTGCATCTGAATCCAGCCCCTGAGAAGGGTCCGGTCCTGGCTCCGCCGGGACCAGAGGTCTCCAGGGGCCCTCATGCCACTGTGCTCCGAAACCCCAGCCCGCCTCTGGCTGGGCCTCCGTGAGGGAGAGCTCAGTGCCCAGCCCCTGGGCTGAGCTCCCCCCAAGCAGCACCACGGGCTTTTGAGAGCCCTGGGCTGTTCTACCACCCAGACCAGAGTGCCTGGACACCCCCACACACACTCCCATCTGACACAGTTCCCACACCCTGGTCTCTGGGCCATTCAGGGGATGCCCTTTGTGGACATGCAGAATTTCTATGAATATAGTTTTTTGTAAACATTTTGTAACAATTTGGGTTTCATAGTAACTGTGTTACTTGCCAATCATTCTAGGCTGATGTAAATAAATTTCCAAACAAATCTGATTATTTTCCTTTTTAAGACACTGTGATATATCAAAGTGCACAGTTTGCTGTATGAAGTAATATGGTTTTAAATTTTAAATAAAGCAATGTTTCTAGAAAACACTGTCCCCTCCCTTGAGGAGTGTCTTGTGTTCCTCCTCTCTCCTTAGACCCGCAGGTGCTGGGCAGTCCACTTGAGTGTCTTTCCCAGGCACAGTGTGGCAGTGTCCTGAGTGGGACAACCCAGTGTTCAGCAGGTTCGTGGCTCCAGCCCAGGCCTCTCACCTTGAGATTGACCTGTATTTTTCTTACTTTCATTTTTCCTTTTGTGCCGGTCATGGGGCTTGAACTCAGGGCCTCACATTCTCACTTGGCTTTTTGGCCAGGTGTGGCTCCTTTCCTAGAGCACCAGCCTTGAGCAACAGTAAGGAAGGGTTTGTTCAGGACCACCGCAGTAGACGCAGGGAAGCTACAATGACGTCTTGCAATGTGGCTCACCCTGAAACATGGAAGGGGCATGTGGGAGTTTGCCGCTAAGTAGTGAGTAGGGGGTCAGTGAATGGAAAATCGCTAAGAGGACACAATGGATGTGAGAAGGACTACTGGCTCAATCAATGTAAAGACAGGCCAAGGTAGTCAGAGAACACCTGGTAAAGGTAGGAGGATGAACAACTTGCTCAAAGCCAGGGCCTTCCGCCAGCCTGATTTAGCTAAGGTCTTTACTAAAACTGATTTTACAAGGGGCCTAGCAGAAAATCCAAAAGCCCAACTGGTTTGCCAAGCACAAACTTTGTCATGGCCAAAGCCTCCAGGGAACCAAGACATCCAGGCACCATGGGGAGCCCTGGGTGGAAGCAAGGAATGTGGCAAGGACACCTGACCTCAGCCAGCTAGGGAACTCACCCCCTTTGTCATCATCATTATTATTTCTGCACCCCAGCACTCATTGCAGAGCCCTGCTTATGTGGAGGTGATGGGTTAAGTCTGAGGCGGACTTTGGTTGGCTCTTCTTTGGCCTCTCCATCTAGAGACGTCCCATCCCAAAGGAACTTTCTCCTATGACTTCCGTCTTCTCACCCACTCAGAGCCAGAGGTCTGAGATCTAATGCGCTGGCGCCTGCTTCCTACAAGTCCCAGTCTTCAAGGGCAGGAACCTGCCCTCTCTCTAGTCATCTCCCAGCAGCAGCCAGGACAAGAGATAGACACTCAGAATAAGCAGGGGAACTTGGACAGCTCACAAGCCTTAGTTTACCCATTTGTGTAATGAGGATGCCCATTGTGGCCACCTCCAGGCCCTCACAGAAGATACCTGTGAAAGCAGGTTTTCTGTGAGGTCAGACTCCCTTTCCTTTACCTCCCTCCCTCCCTCTCTTCCTCTGCTGCCTGTCCAGGTACAGGTGAAGGAGAGGAGGAGGTGAGGACAGGGCACTGGGAGGCTGTAGGCTGCCGTGCTGAGAGCCAGGCAGGGCTAGGGTCCATGGCTCCCCTGGGGCTGTGCTGGCTCTTCCTTGGGAAACAGCAGCCGAGTGTTTAAGAAGCATCTGTCATTATGAAAACAAAGATGCCAGGCCATTTTTTCTTTATTTACTATTTTTTACTGCGATTTCATTATCTTATGCAAATGAAGCTGCTGATGAAGCCTTTCTTCAGGGTGGCCCATGCTGGGACCAGCTCCACCAAGGGGATTTATTGCCTGCCTGGGCCTCTACACAGGATCCGGATGAAGAGACCCCATGGAGATGGCTTCCGGAGCGGCAGCCTCAGCCTGGAACACTCAGCTTCTCTCCAGACCAGCTCTGCCCCAGGAGTGCCCCAGCCCTTACTTCAAAGGCCCAGTGGCTCGGACCAATTCCCAATGCCCCAGTAGCTGGAGCCCTTTGAAGACTGAGTTGCCAGGGCCCAGTAGGTTACAGGGGAAAGGAAATACATTAGATACTTCATTCACATCAGGCCCAAGAGTGCTAAGAGGAAGTAGTTTCTTTCTAGTTTGGGACTCTTCTCCCCAGAAGAAGCTCCTGAGACTTGAATGCAAGGGGAAATAGGTAGCAGGGATATGAAATGCCAAAAGTAAGGCATCCAGGAAAAGGCACAATTTGGGCACCAATGTGCATTAACTAATGGGTCAAGAGCTCCAGGAGCCAGTAACAATTGTGCCACCCCATAGCTCCCATCCCAAAGTGAAAGGGCTGGGGAATGTGTGCTCAGCTCCTGATACTCTCTGGTTTACAGCTGGTTCTTAAAGGTAATCAGGGGCTGGGGATATAGCCTAGTGGCAAGAGTGCCTGCCTCGGATACACGAGGCCCTAGGTTCGATTCCCCAGCACCACATATACAGAAAACGGCCAGAAGCGGCGCTGTGGCTCAAGTGGCAGAGTGCTAGCCTTGAGCAAAAAGAGAAGCCAGGGACAGTGCTCAGGCCCTGAGTCCAAGGCCCAGGACTGGCCAAAAAAAAATAAAATAAAAAAAAATAAAGGTAATCAATCTGGGTATTTGTGGCATGCCACAAAGCAGCAGTGTGGGCTCTGGGGGAAGACAAAGCCCCAGACCCAAGCAATGCTTGTGGTGACCGTGGGAGGTTGGGCAACTTGCATGGAAGTGGTAAGGGTAGAAGATACATGCAAGACACAGCTCTGCTGTGACCCACTTTACCAAAGAAGAAACAGGCTGAGAGAGACCACGTGAGTTGCCCAAGGTCCAGTGAGTAGGTCCAGAACAGAGTTTAACCCTGGGTTCTCTGGCTGCCAGGATCTGGAAACCAACAACGCCTAAGTACCTCCTGCCCTTCAGTACTGCTCTTGCCATCTCCGTGGCTCCAGGCCAGCTCCTAGGCCATTTCCTCCCAGTGCAAAGTATGCTAATGACATGTGCCTCCCCACGGCTCTCAAATCAGAGCGATCCTCCTGCAGAAAGCTGCAGGCCTTCCTTTGAGTTTGTGGTGAAGACCAGCTTCTTGTCTACATTAGTCTGTTTTTCATTACCATAACAAATTCCCAAGCCAGAGGAACTGACAAAAGAGGTTTGGCCAGGTACCAGTTGACCCATGCCTACTATAATCCTACCTACTCAGAAGACAGAGCTGAGGATCCAAGCTGAAAGCCAGCTAGGGCAGGAAAGTCTAAGAGATACTCCAATGAACAAACAAACAAACAAAAAGGCCAGAAGCAGAGCTCTGGTTGTTTAGGGGACCACTTCCCAATATCAGCACTAGAAACTAAACCTCCAATGCATCAGCTTTGGGGGACATGCTTCAAGTACACAAAGACCACAGCACCCTACTTCCCCACAGCTCAGCTTCGGGCCACTGAGACTTCTCCAAATGCTGGCAACACATCCTGACATCCAGGGGGACAGAAGCAGAGCCTGGGGTATGGCGAGGGGTGGAGCCTTTCTTCTGCCAAGAGTTCCCCCCAGCCCAAGGGAGCAGCGGTGAGATCCCAAAAGTAGGGGAGGTAAAGCCTCTCATCCCTGCTCACCTGTGGGTAAGGATGACGTCACTGGCTCTCTGTCTTCTCCAATGACCCAGACTTCCAATTCTTCCCTGTGAGTTGCAAGGCACAGCCGCCTCTGCTCTCAGTTTTGCCCTTCCAGTTGAGGACCGAAAGCTCCAGACAAGTCCAGGAGGGCTTGCCACTAACAATCATATAAACTGGGTGCCAGTGGCTCACGCCTATAATCCTGTCTACTCAGGAGGCTGGGAGCTGAGAATCCAGGTTCAAAGCCAGCCAGGGCAGGAATGAATGTCCATGAGACTCTTAACTCCAATTAACCACCAAAAGTCTGAAGTGGAGCTGTGGCTCAAGTAGTAGAGCGCTAGCCTTGAGAAAAAGAGCTCAGGGACAATGTCCAGGCCCTGAGTTCAAGCCCCAGGACTGGAAGAAAAAAGAATCATATAAGAAGTGCAGCTAAGCTGGGCACCTGTGGTTCACACCTGTAATCCTAGATACTCAGGAGGCTGAGATATGAGGACTGTGGTTCAAAGCCAGCTGGGCAGAAAACTCTGTGAAACTTATCTCCAATAAACCACTCAGAAAACAGGAAGTGGCACTGTGGCTCAACGGACAGAGCCCCAGCTTTGAGCTGAAGAGCCCAGGGTCAGTGCCCAGGCCCAGAGTTCAAGCCCCATGACCCACACAAAAAAAAGAAAGAATGAAAAAGAAGTGCAGCTAGTTGAGTAACAACTCTAAATGTGAAACTATGCCCAGCTCCCCACTTGCCTCAATCCTCTAGATTCTCACCAGAGCCCTAGGAGCTAGGAGACGCCACTCTCATATTGCAGATGTGGAAACAGGATGAGCAGGGAGGAATTACTCACTCACAAACACACTCAGCACGCAGCAGAATGAAACCTCTGTGTCACAGAGTTGGTAACTGAGCGAATGAAGGAAAACAGTAAATATCAATGCTGGTTATAGGCACTGGGTGACTTCTTTGCTTCTAGGGGGATCAAAAAAAATCCAAACTTGATTGGGCCAAAAAACGAGAATTACTAATTACAGTCACTCACAGGAACGACCTACCATTTATGCCTAATTACAGTGCAGTCCAATAACAATTATGCACATCAATAAATGTGTCAGATTAATTTGGTTGTAAGTTTTATTTGATCACAACGCTAAACCTTATTTGTGGTTGCTCAGACTTGGGAGGGTGCGGCCATCCTGACTGGTTGGTCTTCCTGCTCACTTCCGGCTACACAAGGAAGACTGTCGTGGCTGGAGAGGAAGTGGAAGAGGAGGAAGGAAGCGCCTCCTCCTTCCTCTGCTGCAGCCTGCCTGTCCTGGCAAGCCCAGGAGAGTATTTGGCGAGGGGGGTGGGGGGTCTTCACAAGGCATGCAGAATGCATTGCCAGCGTCCCCTCCCCTCCCCAGTGCCAAAGGCAACTTCCTAATTAGAACATTCATAACCCTCAGCATCTGCTCCAAGAGAATTCAGCTGCTCTAAGATGGAGAAGTCTATTAACTTTATTGCATGAAACGTCGGACGTGCTTTTAGACAGAGGATCTCTGCCAAGTGAGATAAACTGCCTGGACCTGGCGTGGGGATGGGTCAGAACTTTCTGAAGTCCTCAGCCGAGTCCTCAGGACTGTCTTCTCCATCTGCCCGGTGCCATGGGTGGTACTTGTGTCACGCTGGGAGAATGATGTCAGGGAAATGGTGCAGCCCAAGCACCCTGCCTTCCCTGGGCAGAACCGCAGCCTGCTGGATTGTCAGCCCCACACAACTCCATCTGATTCCCAGAATGCATCGCAACTCCCACTCATAGCTGGGTAGCTTGTCCCTGCGTCAGCAGGAACTGCATGAGCTGGTGTCACTAGAAGCCACCGACTTGGGACAGACCTGGGAACTCGATATCCCCAGTGTTGACGCTCAGCTTCGCCGTTTAGGAGCAACTGTGTGATCTTGCAAAAGGGGAAAAAAATGATGTCATATCCAAAGACTATTCTAAAAAATAAAGAGTTTTTTAAAAATTGGCTCATGCCCACCTCTAGGAGTGCTCAGTGAGCAAAGCCTGACTGAGTGAGTCTCCATACACGACCACGGGCTTTCCTGGTCTCCAGTGTGGAAACCCAGGTGAGAGACATCCACCACGTGCGCAGGGAGAGCATGTTTCGGCTTGGAGTCCAACAAGCCCAGTTGTAATCTCCGCTCCACTGGGTGGCTGAATCCCTTAGGCCTTCAGCTTCCTCATCTGTAAAATGGAGCTGATGGTCTCTGGCCTCATTTTCCTCACAGGCGAGTCAAGACAATTACTGCTCCAGTTACCGAGGTTGTCAGCCTACCGTCTATTATTCCCCAGAGCGTGCCAAGCCCACGGCTGGCTGCTGGTTGGGTGGGCCCTCCCCAGCTCCCTAACCTGGAATCCGTCTCTGCCTGTGCACCAGGCCCTCCCACCTCCTCCTGGGTAGCCCAGGTCTCCGTGGGGAGCAGCCATGGATCCAGTCCTGATGGATATCTCCCCATGTGGGCCTCCCAGTCCTCCCTTCTCTGACTCAGAGTCCTTCTTAATATGAATAATTAGCAGAAACGCTGAGGGGTGGGGGGGCACAGCTATAGCAATCGACCCCAGTGATTTCCAAGCCTCGGGGAGAGCCCAATTTTGCTCCAATCCGGGTGCTGTAAATTCCCATCAAGCTAAGAAAATATAGTGCAATTTAGAAACACTGATACGGCAATAAAACACAGATCTCCGGCAAATGGAATTCGGCAACATCTAAAAATGGAGCCATACATTACTCGGCCTGCGAACTCCCTCCGGGGACGTGATGCTGGGAGAGGCTGGGGGAGCTTTATGTTCCAGTGGTTCTTTCTTCTCAGGATGAAGGCAGGGCCCACCCACAGTCTGTCCTGGAGTCTTCTCAAGCACCAAGACCATAGAGAAGGAGCTAAAAGAGCTCCCCATGTGGAGAGGACCCAAGGCTGCACCTGTCACCCAAGGGGTGCTGAAGGAGCATTCCTAGAAGGAAGGGAAGGGAGGGAGAATTACTACACATGCGATTGTTTCTATATAGCAAGTGAAGAGATGGACAATCCAGACTTGCTCAAGGTCACTTCTGGAAAAGTGGTAAAAGCTAGATTTGAACTCACCTCTCTCTCTGCTTCTTTGTAGCCTATGCTCTCTTTTGCACAGTTCAGGGCTCAGTCTTTGGCACTGCAAAAGTCAACACTAAGCCGAACAGTGCTGCTCTATGCCTTCCTGGCAGGCAGCCAGCCTTGCAGTATGGGCCACGGTGCGCAGATACAGCACTCTGCACCCAGGACCACTGACTTGTGTGCAGAGCCCCATCGTTAATCCCCAGAGAGAGGTGCTCTGATGCAGACTTCTCCATCCTGAAGCAAAGGCCAGGGATGGGGCGGCCCCAAGAAGAATGGAGCTGAGCAGTGGGGAGGGCAGGCTTTGGGATGACTAGGGGCAGACCTACATCTCATTATGCACACCTGTAATCCTAGCTACTTGAGAGACAAAGACCAGGGGATGGTGGTAGCATGTGACCGTCATCCCAGTGATTCAGGGAAGTACAAGTGGGATGCTCAGCACTCATACCTGGGCATACATTGAGACCCTATTTTTTTTTAAATAATCAATGGAAAAGGAGCACCTGGAGGCATGGCTCAAGTTGGAGAATGTCTGTCTAGCAAGCACGAAGCTCTGAGTCAACTCCCAGTACCTTATCATCAGCCAGGCCACCCTCCTTTAATTCAATGGCTCCATCTCACCCTCATTCATGAGTGTGCACACATGTGCATGTACACACATCTCAGTCTGGCCTTCCCACCTTAGTTCTGGCTGCTCCTCTCCACAGGACTAGGAGCTCCACACAGCAGAGGAGAGCATGCCTGTGGTCCTTATCTGATGTCACACATCTCAGGAGTGTGTGTGTGTGTGTGTGTGTGTGTGTGTGTGTTACAGGCCAGAGACAGCCCTCATGTGCTCCCTTGCAACCTCCCTAGCCTGGGGGCCTAGAGCCCAGTTAGGGCAAAATAATAATAATAACAATAACAACCAAGGGGCTTCTCTGGAAGTTATGTATGGAGAACGATGGCTCTGGAATTAGACAGACCTGGGCAGAGTTCCAGCCCTGACACCTGCTGGCTGTGTGGTAACTTGTGACGAGGACTTTATCCCTTTACACCTCAAAGCACAGTTAACAGGCCCTGCCTGGAAGGGCAGGGAAAGCATTTGAGGATGATACCATGTCCTTGGCCTCTGTGGGGGGGCGATGTAACCTATCCCATCCTCCCATACACTGTAAGTCATCTCTAGATTGATTATAATGCCTAATACAACATGTAAAAAGTTGTTATGCTATAAGGTTAACAGTGACAGGGAAGAAAAGGTCAACACCTCCATTCAGCACAGACAGTACTCTACTCTTTTCTAATAGTTTCAATCGGTGATTGATTAAACCCATAATGTGGAGGTCAACAATATCTGACACATAAGAGGTGCTCAACCAATAACATTAGTCAGGATAGGGCAAGCTACACCAAGACAACAACCAGCCCCAACATCTCAGTGGCTAACACCACAGTTTGGGTTGGGTTTTTTTTTTTTTGGGGGGGGGGGGGCGCCAGTACTGAGGCTTGAACTCAGGGTGGGTGCTGTCCCTGAGCTTTTGCTCAAGGCTAGCACTCTACCACTTGAGCAACAGTGCCATTTCTGGCTTGTTGTGATTCATTAGAGATAAGAGTCTCTGGGCCTTTTCCTGCCCAGGCTGGCCTCAAATCTTGATCCTCAGCTCTCGGCCTCCTGAGTAGCTTGGATTACCGACATGAGCCACCAGTGACCATGACACATTCCTTATTTTTTATGCACATTTATTCCTTTGTCTTCTGTTGTGGAAAACCAGTAAGGTGGGCTCTTCAATCCTAACAGAAGGCCTTCTCTGTATTAGCCTCCACCAAGGAATGAATGAGCTAAAGAATCATGTCTCCTTTACACTTCAGCCTAGAGGTGACGCAAACCCTTCCACTGACACAGCGGAAACCAGAGCTGATGGGTGGCTGCGGATGGAATTACGAGTAAGCTTCCCACATGCCTATCCATGAGCACCAAGGACTTCCTTCCCACGTGTGGGCACACATATCCACTTTGGGCTCCTTCTTCTTGTTCTTGTGCCCGAATGGGGACATTCAGAACCTTGCACTCTTTTTTTTTTTTTTTTTTTTGGCCAGTCCTGGGCCTTGGACTCAGGGCCTGAACACTGTCCCTGGCTTCTTCCCACTCAAGGCTAGCACTCTGCCACTTGAGCCACAGCGCCGGGAATTGAACCTAGGGCCTCGTGTATCCGAGGCAGGCACTCTTGCCACTAGGCTATATCCCCAGCCCCAAGAACCTTGCACTCTTGCTTGGCTTTTACACTCAAGGCTGGTGCTCTACTTGAACCACCTCTCTACCGCTAGCTTTTTGCTGATTAATTGGAGATTAGCATCTCTAGGAGTTGTCTGCCTGGACTAGCTTCAAACCATGATTCTCAGCCTCTCAAGTAGCTAGAATTACAAGCATGAGCCACCAGTACCCAGATTCCACTCATTTTTGAGACCCAGAGCCCCAGCTCACACTCTACCAGAGATTTCCATGCCCGATCCCCTGTTTCATCTCTGCCTTGTGTCCTACCTGAGCACCACCATGTGTGTGCAAGCCTCTCTTGTCCGCATCTGCACTTCAAGCTGGCCTAAGGGCAATGGCTCCGGGCAGAGGAGCTATTTCCAAGGCCTCCTCTTGCATCCCTTCCTTCTGACTGAAAAGCTAGCATCAGTCTGGTGACGTCTTAGCTTTCAGGCCCTCAGCAGCTGAGTGCAGTGCATTCACAGGGTACGGAGACAAACATCCACTGTCTGAAGGAGGATAGGCATGGAGGGGAGTGTCTGAAAGACACTCATGGGGACCCCAGCCCTTTGCTTAGTGAGGTGCCATCTGTGGGCGGGCAGGTGTTTGATATGCAGAGCTGCTTTAGGGTAAAGAGCAGAACTAGAAACCAGAGAGGAATGATTCTGAGGCTGATACCAGGGCCCTGGAAGGGGCCCCAAGTGGGATAACAGACAGGCCTAGTATCCAGCCCCTGAGCCATGGGTGCTGGAGACACTAATCCTTGGTCCCTGCCCGGTGGTGGGGGTGGGGGGGAGCACTGGCCCCCAGCTGTGAGTCAGGAGGGACATTTGGTCCCCGGCTTCAGAAAGAGAGGGGGTTACAGCATGGAAAAGGAGGCACGTGGCTCTTCCTATTTCTCTGTTTATTATCTTTTATTCATGGAAAGCTTATCCTCCTGTACTTAAATGGGATTTGAAGAGCTTAAAACTAAATGCATTTAAAAGCAAACGATTGTAAAAGCAAAACAGCACAAGAACTATGTCAGAGGAGGACAGTGGTGGAGCCCCTCCGAGGCTAACTAGCGTAATGAAGGCCGAGCCTCTTACTTGGACCACCAGGAAAGTAGGTGGATGAAAACCAGGCCCTTGAAAGCTCAGGGTCCCTGATCCACAGGGAGTTCCTCCTGGACTAGTAGGTCCTCTCATCTGACCCCGGAACAATGTCTCCCGCCCTGCAGGCACAGGAAGCACTGGTCCAGGCACCAGCACCAGCACGTTGTAGGGCCTCAGAGCACCTTGGCCCCGTGGCTAGGTTCAGCCTGAAGACCCCCAGGGCTCTTTCCAGCTCTGGTCCTGAAGACTCCAGCAGTTCTCGGCTTCAGGAGATAAAATAGGGATTCCTTATCCCAGGGCCCAGGAGGCAGGTGCCAGGAGATACCCTGCCGTACATGAGTAGCTGGTGGACGAGCCGGCTGGGAAAGGTAAAGCCAAGCTGGGGACAAAGCAAGCGAGGGAGAGAATGATCCCCACAAGAGGACAGGGAGGCAGCCTGCCCGCTTGGGGATGGGCTAGCATGATGGGTGTCTGGTGTGCTCCTCTGCTGGCCTGGGCTGGAGGGAGCTCAGACAGGCATGAAGGGACAGGGGAGCCCTGGACTGTAAGTGGTCAGATCTCCCCCAGTCCTCGAGGGCTCAGAGGGCTGGCTGATTGCCATCCTGACAGGCAGACGGGCGCCATGATGGGTAGCTCAGGCTCTCAACACTATTTTCTATGGAGTCCATCTGTAGCTCCATCTGAATGGTACAGTAGGTGTTAAGGCCCTCGCTAAAATTCAGCCAACTGGTAGAAGGCAGAATCAGGCTCCTCCTGGCTCACTTGACCACCCTGTGATCTGAATGAACCTGGTTTGGGCACTTCCTTTCAGGGGACTCTTAAGGTTTTCCTGGTCCTGAGAAGTCCCTAAGAAAGTCAGTCCTGTTTTGCCCACGTTTTCTTCCTCTGAGATTTTGCATGTGCATTCTAATAAGGGCTTCTGCAGCTAAGCCCTTGGCCCTAAAGATGGTGCAGGAGAAGGATAAGAAACAGGGGACAGGGGGAAATTCTCACCAAAATGGGACCCTTCCATAGATGCCACTCGTCATCGGGGCCATTAACTCCTACCCAGTCCCCATCTCATGAGCTGTGCCCTCAGCATCTGCACCATCCAGGACCTGAATAGCCACCTGTGGTCCGAGGGTGGACTTTAGTGTTGGTTGGGGACTCATCAGGAGCAAGAGCTCCTGCTATCCTGCTAGAACAGGGGAGACATAGAGTGCATCTGGCATTTCTGAGACCTGCAGAGGCGGCACAGGTGTGCAGAGAGAGCTGTCAAGTGTTAGAATCAGAGGTCCAGTTCCTCCTGCATGCTGCCCTGCTCCGAACCCCTAGACAAATGACAGTGTAGGGAGCATCCTCCAGATAAGAGGTGCAGAGGCCCTGAAGGCCCCAAGGTTCACATGGGGTTTTGAAACCTCAGAGGTCTCAAGAGCTGCCCCTTGAGCCACCAGCACTTCCACAGCCCTACAGAAATTCTACAGTTAGCCCTGTGCCAGTCTATGAGTCTGGTGCTATCATTTCCCTCTTCCACAGCTGGGGAAACTGAGACTTGAGGAGTGGAAATAGCTGAGAACATGGCCGACAATGTGTGTACTTCTGGATGTAGTGACCCATATCTGTAATTCCAGCAGTAGGGTAGGCAAAAGTGGGACAATCTTTAGTCCCAGGCCTGCCTAGGAGTAGGTAACACAACACTTTGTCTCCAGGGGTAGGAGAGAAGGGAATGGACACAGAATGTGAGCGCTGAACTATACTGTCTGGTTCAAATCATGGCTCTGCTGCCTTCTGAAGCAACTCCCATAGCCTCTCTGAACCTCAGTTTTCCCTCCTGTAATTATGAGAAAGATAATAGTACTTCCCCAGAGATAGCTATGTGAATTTGATTTTTTAAAATGTAGAAGTGTCACACCCATAAGTCCTCTATAACCAGTAGTTTGGATTAGTAGTAGATTCAGGCCAATTCCCTTCAATATTTACTGATTGTTTGGTGGGATTCACTATAGAATTTTGAAAGGGACAATTCTTCCTCCTGGTGGATGAGGATGCCAAATATCCCTCCACTGGTTAAGTTGCTCTGGTATGCTGTGGTAGGGCACTGGACCACAGAAACCCTGAGAAGGCAGAACCGCCCCACCCCCACCTGCTCCCTCCCCCCATCCTCAGAAGCAGGACCATGAGCTCGGCATCCACAAGGCCCTGTGCTGGACCTCAGGATGCCTGTGGGACACTGAAGGGACACCCCAAATGTGCTCAGGGAAAGGAGGTCAGAGATCAACCTGAGGGTTGCCTAGTTAAGCTGGAGGTGAGCAGTGGCAGGTCACGGTTTAGAAGTAAATCTCAGGAGATAAGAGTCGGGAGGCAAGCTTCAGGGGTACCAAGATTGGACTCAAGGGGTCGGAAACCAGAGGTGAACCTCAAGAAATGAGGACTAGAGATGTGAGGTGGATGTGAGAGCTAGGATAGGACTGCCAGAGGTCACTGTTAGGGACGGGCCTTGGCAGGTCAACGCCAGGGCAGGAGGGGCTGGGTGTGTCTCCAGTGGTGTGTTTGCTTCCTACTGCTGCTGGAACCCAGGACCACAAAGGAAGTGACTTTAAAATAACTCCCAATTTTAGTGATTTGGGGGAAAGGGTATTTCTTCCTCTAAACACACTCTCTCTTTCTCTCTCTCTCTCTCTCTCTCACACACACACACACAGACACACACAGACACACAGACATATACACACACACATGCACACACACACACACACACACACACACCCCTCTGGAAGCCCAAATGGAAAATCAGCTTCACAGGGCTAAAGTCAAGGTAGCTGGCATCATGTTGTCTCTCTGTCCCTACCTTTCTAATTCCCCCTTCCCTTGCTTGGGGTGGCCTGATGGGGCCCCCAGCACTTCCAGGCAGCAGGAGGACAGAGTTGCTGACTTCAAGAATCAGTCCTGGGTCTGGGACTATGGCTTAGCCGTAGAGTGCTTGCCTAGCATGCATGAAGCCCTGGGTTCAATTCCTCAGCACCACATAAACAGAAAAAGCCAGAAGTGGCACTGTGGCTCAAGTAGTAGAGTGCTAGCCTTGAACAAAAGGAAGCCAGGGACAGTGCTCAGGCCCTGAGTTCAAGCCCCAGGATTGGCAAAAAGAAAGGAAAGAATCAGTCCTGCCACAGGAAAATGCACTGAAAATTGCCACCTGTTATTCATAAATGCCTGACACATTGGCCCTGGCCGAGTCCTGCCTGGATGGATGGACAGGACTCACAGCGAGCCAGGCAGCAGATGAGGCTCTGGCCTGGGGGAGTTGCTGTCACAGCAAAAGCCCAGCTGTGACACAACCAGTGAGCACCAGTAGTTCATCTTCTAGGAATTCCAAACCAGCTGTTGAACACAGCCATGATTAAGAATTAAATTATATTAACTTATAGTTAAATAAATTATATTAGAAACAAAGGTAATAAAGCTCAAAAGCCATCACGACTTAATTATTTTGCTAGGCTTAACTACTGTCTGTGCTCTTGAGGTTATGTGCATGTATGGAATCTGCATGGCGGAAATAACCACCAAACAGTGTGATTCTGCATCTCCCTCTACGCTAGGCTCAGTAACGTCAATGCTAGTACTTGGAAATTCCAAGAATTTATACCACAGACCCTGGAAAGCACTGGCTTCTTTCCTTTCCTTTCCTTCTTTGCCCCTTTCCTTTCTTCCTTCCTCCCTCCCACTCTCATTTTCTTTCTTTCTTCCTGAGCCAGCCCACTACCACCTGCTCCTTGTTAACAACACGGGCCAGACTATCTTAGTAGAAGTAATGAGGCTGGGGTGTCGGCAGGAGGGGGACTTACTCAAAACCCTTGGAGCCCTTGTCCTCTCCTCAATAGGCTCCAGGTAGTGCACAGGCACCCAGGCCCTCACTTCTCCACCCACCCCCACCCCCCAGGGGCCTCACCTCCTCCAAATGAAATCCAAGTCTCTCTACTTCATCCGAAAACAGCTGTTCCCCCAAAGCTTGCAGGGCTTAATTCTGATTATAGACACAGCTGGACCACGGCTCCCTCGCCGACATGTAACTAACTTTCACTTTACTCACATTCCCAGGAAAATTGACGATTTTCTGCCGTTTTTATTACACTTGACGATAATTTAAAAGGCAGGTTTAGTGCATCCATAAAACCGACTTTGCAACAAGCTTGTGTTGGTAGAAAAATATATTTGGCCAAGGCCTATTGTTTAGAGTCATAAAACACAAGCCAGGAGGGGCTCTCCGGAGGGGCTTCCTCCTCCATTCCCAGAACCCCCGGCCCACCGTGGTCCCACTTCAGGGAGGCAGAGAAGAGGCCCAGATCTTTTCCCCGCTGGTCATCATCTCCACAGACTGAGCAGTCTGACCCCGGGCGCATTCCTGAGCATGCTCAGGGACCACCAAGGCTGAGAAGCTCCACCCACTTCCTGGGGCTCTCGTGTTTCGAACACGCTGTTCCATGTAGGTGGAGGCCCTCCAAGGGCAAAGCCAGCTTCCAAAGGGGAATTTATAGCCGGCTAATCAAAGCTTAATTACAGCAGCTCAGCGGGTTCCAGCAGGAACTCAGGCCGGAATGGTTTTGCTCGGAAACTTTTTACGAGCTTAAGCAGAAGCAGCAAATTAGCAGGAATGAGAGGAAAATCGTCCTGCCTTGGCCGCATCCCTGAGCCAGAGATCTGCAGTCACCCTGCAGGGGAGATGCTCTGTGCAGACCTGGGGTGGGGGGGCCGAGCTGGGAGTGGGGGGCAGCCTGGGCCAGCCTGAGCGTGACTAATACTCCTGCCCTTTGCTCTGGGGAAGGGCTGCGACCCAACCCAACACCACCTCCTCTCCCTTGGTGGCCACCGGACGCCACTAAAGGACACGGCAGAGGCGCTGGGCATCGCTTCTTATGCTTAGGTTCCCCTCACCCAGATTCTCAAATCCTCCTAATGAACTCTCCCACCCTCGCCTCCAAGCCTCAAAATCCTTTTCTGCACCAATTGCCAATCCATTCTCTAACGCCCATCTCAGCATCAACCAGGAAGGTCCCCAAAGGCTCCCTCTATTCTCTTCCAACCCCACATTCCCCAGCGCACTCCCCCCTGCAACCACCTCCGTATTTCTTAGAGAAATAGCAACTCTGTGGCCCTACAAATCTGGATTTGAATCTCGCCACTGTCAGTAAGTAAAATATGTTTTCCTAAGCAAGTCATTTAGCCTGTCTGGGCCTCGGCGTCCACGCTGATGGACCGCCAGATGGACCGTGAAATCCATGCGAGGAGGTGGCTAGGAGGCGTAAACAGCACACCTGTACGCATAGTCACCAGTTATAAAATACAAAGTAGAAATCCACAGAGGTCACAGCTGTCCTATGCAAAGGGGACCTGAGATTCTCGAGAGAAACTTAAGAGCTCCAGTCCCATGGGTCTGTTGTCGCCAGTCACAGGCCAAAAGGCATTGGCTCCGGGCCGGATTGGGGAGAGGGTCCCCTCAAGGAGGGAAGAAGAGTAAAGTACAAGGCTGCGGCTAGAGACAAGGGGAGAAGTGGGGTGAATGCAGTCAAGAATTCACTGTAAAGCCAGGCATGGGTGACTCACACCTGTCATCCTACCTACTCAGGAGGCTAAGACCTAAGGATCACAGTTCGAAGCCAGCCCAGGTGGAAAAGTCTGTGAGACTCTTATCTCCAACAAACTGCTCAGAAAAAGCCAGAAGTGGCCCCTGTGGCTCCAGTGGTAGAGCTCTAGCTTGAGCACAAAGAGGCTCAGGGACAGCATCCAGGCCTTGAGTTAAAGCCCCAGGACCAGCAAAATAAATAAAAATAAATTCATTGTACAAATCACAGAATTGAGAAAAATAGGGGAAGGGGTGGGCCAAAGGAGTGTGAAAATGTTGAAAGGATGACACAAATCAAGATGCATTGTATACATAAACTGCTTAGTTAAATGGCAAAAAAAAAAAAAAATGCAGACCATATCCCTAAAAAAACTAAGAAAAGTGAGGGAAGGGTTGGGTGGGGAGGGATGGGTGAGAAGGTGGACATGGATGACATTGATCAAGATGCACTGTATTCTTAAACTGTTTTGTTGAATGGTGACTCCTTTGTACAACCACTTAAAGATAATAAAAAACATTAAAAGAAGGTGAAAAAAAGATACACAGAGCCCTCCCTGCAGATCCTTCAGACTGGAAGGGCCAGGCAGTGGCAGGGTGCAGGGGGGTGCCAGGAGGGGGAGTGTGCAGGGCTGATTTCATTTGTGAGTTAAAGTGGGTTTCTGGAATTAATCACTTTATTGACAAATTACAAAAGGACTGAAAAGCTGCTTTTGTGCAGCTGCAGCCCACGTAGATGCCTCCTTTCAACTTTATGAACTTCTCTGACAATGAATAAAACCACCGTGGCATGACAGGCGCCTGTATTATTCTGCGCGGCTCCCTTATTCCTAATGTCATCAATTACAATAATCAGATCAGTGTAACACCGGGCTGGAGCGGGGATGGTGAGCAGGGACAGGCGTGCGAGACGAGGCTGTTCAGAGCCGCTCACTCGTGTTCTACAGCACCGTAAGATGGCTGGGAAATGTGATTGCCCTTAAGTTTTAAATTACCTGCAATCATTAAAATAATCTAGTTCATATTCATAAAGCTGTGATTATATTTTACATACCCAGTAAACATTTTATGAGGAAAAAGAAAAAAACCACCATTCTGCAGCGAAATAAAGAGGTGTGATGTGTTGGTGTCAAAATGCGAAGTTGTGTTGGCGTGAAATCTGAATTGGAACACCTTTGGACTTCGGTGGTGGGTGGTAGGGTGGGCTTGGTGGAAGGATAACAGGTAGATAAGGAAGAGAGAAGAGGAGGGGAGAAGACAGCCATTTACAGAGCTCCTAGAGCTATCCTCTGCCTGTGCCTCTGCCTCACCTGTCTACCTGACTCACTTGAGACCAGCAGGGATCAGGTAGCCTGCCCAGGACCGAGAGGCATGCCAGGGTTCCTGGAGAAGGAGCTCTAATCCTTCTTCATTAAGAGATGGGAAAGTGGAAGGCTCCGAGAATTTAAGTGACTTTCCTAGAAATCGCACAGGAAGTAGTGAAGACTCCGTCCCCAGGTTTATTTGATTCCCTAGCCCACACTCACACTTGCCTAAGTGCTTGGCCCAAGGTTCCATGGCAGCAAATGGCAGATGCATCAGCACCAGGCTGATGGTGGTGGAGTGGGGGGGAGATGATTTTGGCCTTGCCTCCTGTTTGCTTCTATCTTGGGCACTTCTATTATGCTGTGGTTTGGTCCAGTCACTCTCTGCCTTCAGGGTGGGGCATCCTGAACGACCAGTCACAGGTGATGTCTACTGGACACTGGATCCAAAGCCAAGCATTTCACAAACATCTCTGACCTTGCCAGCAAGGCAGGCAAAGCTTCTTCATGCTCAGAGCAGCTGATGGACCCCCAGGCTTTATCACGGGTGACCACTATTTTTGCTAAAGCTCCAGATGCTACTCATCTGAAGAAGCCACCTCTGTCCCCGTCACCTTAAGGAGATGGGGTTTTCCTGGATCCTTTGGTTAGTTCCAAGCTGAAAACCCTAGTGGGAGTGGGTAGGAAAGTGGGAAGGCGCACACCTGGTTGGAGCCAGGCTGACAGCGGTAGAACCACCAGGATGGCTGCAGAGCTCTCTCCACTCCTGAAAGTGCCCTGCCCAGCTCTGAGGAGTGGAGGGGCCGCCATGACAGGCTCCCGCCAGGTGGTGCCCCCATCCTACAGGGCTGGCCATGATGATTCTTGAGTTACCTCAGGAACCCCTCAGGACAGCTGGCCCTGAATGGGAGGCATGCACCCTGTGGCCGAAGTCACACAAAATGTGCAGGGTAGCCAGGTGCATAGAAATAGGAGGTAAGAATAATGCGTTCTCCCTCCCCATTCCTCTCCCCGTTTTCCTATCTCCACCACCCCCCACACACACCTCAATTATGGGTGGGAGGAGAGAACATGGGCTTCCTAGGAGGAGTATTGCCACTGGATTAGCCCCTTGGGAAGGGAAGGGCCACTGCTGATAGGGGGATTTGGGCAGAGGCACTGAGGCCACCATCTGCAGGAAGAGACCTTTCTGCCATCTTCCCCCTTTCTTTGGGACTTGGAAACAGGTCTGTAATCTAAGGGAAGAGGTTCATTCATGGAGCTGGTCTCAACAAAGCCATACAGTGATGCTCATTCTAAAACTGCATTCTCCTAAAGCTGGATGCAGAACAGCTCTCCCCAGACAATATGGCCAGGGCCTTGATCACAGATGTCCAGCCTCCAGACCCGTAAGAGGTGTTTCCGTTGTTTAGAAAGCATCCAGTCAGCGGCATTTTTGTTTTAGAAGCACATGCTACATCCATATGTGTGGAAGACAGGGATCTGGGATGTCCCAACACCCACACTGTGTGCCAGGCTTAATAGCACTTGACTCAGCTCCAGAGAGACAGAGATGGTGCAAGGCAAAGATCTCTAGAAGGGCCCTGAGCTTTCTGGGCTCCTAGGTAAGCCAGAAGTCCCTCCCCGCTCCCCCTCACCATGCAGTCCTTCACCAAGTCCTCCTACCCACTGTCAGATTCATCTGCCATCCCCATACCCCAGGCACCTCACCTAGGCCACGCCCTCTTTTCCAGGGCAGCGATCCACTTGGTGCCCTCCCTGCTTCCACCTTGAATCTTCCTTCCAGAAGAATCTACACCTCCATCATCCATCATGCTCTAAAACCCTCACCAGGGTAACCTGCCCTGCTCATCCTCATCCTCACCTCCACCACTCACACTGACACAGAACGGACACACACTCCCACTTGAAGGGAAGGCACACCACAGCCTCTTTGGCTTCCTGTGCTCCAAGATCCAGACCCTCCTAGGGAGGCCGGTGAAAGGGAAAGGACTTAACTGAGCAAGTACCACCTTCCAAACTCGCCCTCAGGAAGTGAGGGGAGGAACAGAGATCAGAAGGGACCAGGCTCCTCTCCAGGGAGAGGACATTTCCTTCGGGAAACATGAGTACAAAGGACTAGAGTTCTCCTCGACTTACTTCCAGCCCACCCACCTCCCACACGCCATTCCCACAGCACCCCTGTGTGTGTTCTCGCCTACCTGACTCCCGCCATCTTGGTGTCTCACGGGAGCATCTCAGGCTCCATGGAGCCTCCTGATCACCGTGGCAGGTTCCTGAAGACCCCCATGCCCTCCTCCAAATCACTCATCATGATTCTAACAAGACACAGGATTGGGAAAGCCACTGCTGGGTGTCCCCATCCTCATGAAGTAGAAGGACCACGTGGGCAGAGGCCCTGTTGGGCTGTTTCTCCTGGGGATCAACTGCATGCAGATCAAGGAGGCAGCACTCAGTATTGCTGAATGGTGGGTGGACAGTCTTCAATATGCACAGCATCTACACTAGCAAAGATCAGCCAGGGCCTGAGCAGTGGCAAGTGAGCCCAGGGCTTCCGGTACCAAGAACACTGAAGGCCTGGTCTTTGTTTATGCTGTGGGCCCCTCATAGAGCACGATGGCTGGCTGCACAGCTGCCATCTGAGTCCCTGCCCTTCACCCTCATAGCCTAGGAAAGAGAAGTGGAGCAAGTCATGCTCTGGATCTTGAAGCTTCATGAACTCGCCCCACGCCCTCCTGCTTCACCAGCCAGAGCAGGTCATATGATCATCCCCATGGCTCAAATCATAAGTAAATGCAATCCTGCTTTGTGGCAGTACTGTCCCCCACCATGACCTCCTGGCTCCCCAGCCTTGGCCTAGACATAGCTTGGTGCTGGGCACAGAACTCTGCCATCCAACATGGGAGCCGCAGGCAACAGCTGAACATTTGGAATTAGATTTGCTCCACGTACAAAACCATAGCCCAAATGTCAAAGATTTGGCAAAGGAGGAGAAAGTGAAATGTCTTAATAACTCTTCATTTTGATAAATATTATTTTATATAATCAGAGGCATGGAGGCTGGTTTGGTTTTTTGTTTTGTTGTGTGGGTTGTTTTTTTTTTTTTTGCCACAGTTTAGATCTTAAATGACTCCTAGTCTACCTGTTAAAGCCCCCACCTCTGGCATGATGCTAGTGGGAAATAGCAGAACGTTTCAGAAGCAAAGCTTTAGGGGAGGTCTTTAGGTCACTGGGGATGCACCAAAATAGGGTATTGTGGGATTCCACTCTCTTTTGCTTCCTGGTATGAGATGAACACCATTGCTCTGACACAGACACACTAGCACACACACACACACCCTGACAATGTACTTGCTGCCTCACCACAGACCCCCAAACAACAGGGCCAACAGATCACGAACCAGAACCTCTACAACTGTGAGCCAAAACAAACCATTTCTCTTTACCAGATGACTACCTCAGTGATTGCTCATAGTAACCAAAAACTGACTAACAAAATCACAACGATATACAGGACCTGTGGGGTTAAGAAAAAGATGTTAATAAGTTCAACTTCGCCCGTTTCTTCTTTCTATTTTTCAGTGTGGCTACTTGAAAAAAAATTTTAAACATCATGTGTGGTCTGCCTTCATGGTTTATGCCATATTTCTACCGGATCAGGGTGGCTCCAACCCAATCACAAAGGGAGGGCAGTGAGCTCAGAATGAAGCCCAGCGACCCAGACCCAAGGTGGGGGTGGGGGGGATGGATGATGGAGCCTGGGGGTAGGGTGTGCACCCTGGTAGGTTTGTGTCCAGGCACAGCCTCAGGGACCCTTTACAAGCCCTCCCAGCACCTCCCTGAGCTCGAGGCCTCTGTGCCACTTGAGATTGAGGCCTTGTTCCTGGACACCACTGAGCTCCTCTCTGTATAGCGCAGCAGAGTTGCGGGCCTGGTGAGCCGCAGCTCCACCACAGTCTGGTACTGGAGGAGCCACAGCCAAGAAGGCATTCTCACTTGTGGAGAAGTGTTAATAAATATTTATCAAGCTCTTTGACAGTGCCCAGGGAGAATACAAATCAGCCCCAGCAGGGGCCGGCACAGCCTCCCCGAGGCTGGCTGCCAGCGTGGCCCCAGCTCCGCAGGGCCAAGCAGCCCACTGACCTCTGGTCCCCGCCTGTACCTACCCTACATGGCCTGGTGGCTCTGTTTACAGAAGCTGCAAACTACAACTATCTCTCACTATTGATTTTGTGCCTCTCCCTGTGACCGCCGCCCTGGATAACTCACACTTATGGATTTTTCTATAAACCCCCAAATTAATATCTGCAGCAGGTGGGAATATACAGCTGTGCTAGATATGGGGAAGCCTCCTGGCCCCCAGGCTGGGAATCGAAGGACACATAGCCTATGGCTGTCCCTCCTGTGCCTGTATCCTGTATGGACGCAGAGGCTGAGCCACCCCCGGGGCTGGAAAGTGTGTGATCTTGATGTGCGAACAAAGTTGTACATTCAGGCAGTAAGGATATCAGTCACCCCAGGACTCCACATTAAGTGCATCATGAAGAAGACACTCTCTAGCCTGGTTAAGAAAAGAGCAGTGGCTTTATGTGCATTGCCCTTCCATTTCATAGCCAACTCTACCACCAACCAGCTGTGCTCAACCTTGGAAACTTGCTGAACCTCTCTGTGCCTCTGTTTCCCAAATACCTAAACATAAGGATAATATAATAGTAAGATTACAGAGTTCTTTCTGGGCTTATTTAGTTACCCAACAGATGTTAAACAAGGTAATTTCCTCTTGGATATGAGCTGCGAGAGAAACAAGGAGAATGATTCAGAGCGGGACTCTGCAAAGTCCCATGTAAGAAGGTGTCTCTGAATAAGGGGTGATCTTAGCATAGACCTGGAGGGTAGGGAGGGAGATATCAGCCATGTGAAGAGCTTGGGAAGAGCCATGCCAGATGGGTGTGAAGCCCAGAGGAGAGTGGGTTAATCAGCATGCCTAGCGCCTTCCTTGCAGGGAGGATGTGAAGTCCCCATGAGGACAGTCGGGGGGAGTCGGGGTCATCATGGAGAGGGGAATCTGGCCTCGCAGTTCTCCAGATATTCTCTCCTGGTTCTGCCACAGACCCAAGACTCATAGAAAGAGCCCAGGAATCAAGGCACTGTGCCTGGGAGTGAAGAGGGGCTGGGTGGTAAGGTGGGAAGAAGGGGGTAGCAGGGGTGTGTGTCCAGAGCGGGGCATGAGTTTGAAGAAAGAATCCCTCCCCTTCTCCTCCATTCCCTCCCCTCTCTCCCTCCAGCCAAGTCAACATTCACTGTAGAGGTCATCGAATCCAATTGTCTTTAATAAAACTGCTAATTGGGTTTGGGAGTCTCCACAGGGCCTGGCAGAGGCCAGCAGCCTCCTTAGCTAGGCCCCAGCCCTTCCCTGCCCTGATCCTACTTCTGCTGCCATGGTGAACCCCTGTGGCATTTCAGGGGGCCACAGGCAGAGAAGGGAGGGAATGAGGAAGTCAGGGGATGAGAAAGTACAAGGGCAGTGCAGGCAGAAGTGACCTCCCACATGCTTGAGGTTTCTTGGTCAGATGGATGGAAAGGCAGGCCCAGGGCAGGGACCACAGAGCTGAGAGGGGATGAGGAATTAGCCCTGACAAAGGGCTTGTGCTGGTTGGTTCCTGCAGCTCCAGTGAGGCCCAGGACCACATATCTCAGGGAGCCACAAGTGGGGTGTGCGGTCTTCCCTGGTGGTGGAGCAACAGGTGAAAGGGGTGGAGATGGGGGGGGGCACCATGTGGGCTGGCCTCCATTAGCGGATGAGACATGGAGAAGAGTGACAGGGGAACAACAGCAAGCTGCTGGCCAGGAAACGCCCCCCCCCCCCCCCTGCCAAGGTGCAGGCCAAGCTGGACAGGAGAGGTGGGAGGGGGCTACAGAAAGGCAGAGATGAGGAGGAAACAGACCACCTGGGATAATTACTGAATGCCAGGAACTAATGACCAGGTGGGCAAAGAGCTCCAGGCTCCCCAACATCCCAGTCCCAGAGTCACCCTTCAAGGCAGGGATTTCCTGACCCTTTGCAAAGGTGAGGAAATGGGGCTCGGGCATTGGGAATCCACCTGAAGGCGAGCTGAATGCTCCCACTGAGGGGCCAAGAGAAGGGGGGGAGCCAGGGTTTCAAACATGCCTCTGTGTTGAGGGATGAGAAGTTCCAATAGAACAGGTGGCAGAGGGATGGATGTTTAGACTGAGAGTCTAGGTGCTGGGCAGGCTGAGTGCACGTCACTGACACCCCCAGGGCTGGGAGCAGGACTTGTAGGGAGCCAGAGTCACCCTGAAATTTCCTCTCTTTTTTCTCCCTTTCTCATTCTCCAACCTCACCCTACTTCTTCCCCGCCCCACCCCTTTCTCCCTCCTTTCCTGTCACTCACTCTCTCTTCCCATAAGCCAGTATTTCAGTGAGCATTGAGGCTCTGCACTCAGGCAGATTTATCAGCCCCGTGCCCTGAGGAACTTAGGATGGGAGGGGGAGATAAATAAGAGAAAAACAAGCAGATAAAACCATTCCAAGGGGCTGGGAATGTGGCTTAGTGGTAGAGTGCTTGCCTAGCATGCATGAAGCCCTGGGTTCAATTCCTCAGCGCCACATAAACAGTAAAAGCCAGAATTGGCTCTGTGGCTCAAGATGTAGAGTGCTAGCCTTGAGCAAAAAGAAGCCAGGGACAGTGCTCAGGCCCTGAGTTCAAGCCCCAGGACTAGCAAAAAACAAACAAAAAAAAACACCCCATTCCACTCCGATACATCCATGAAGAAAATAAAATGGACTCACCTGGTAGAGAGTGCTGGCATTCTACTCTCTGCACCACACAAGTTCTCCTTCTCCTCTCCAATGGAGGGGAAGAATGCAGCCTTGCAGGGTTTCCATGGGGAGAACGTTGTGGAAGGAGGGCACAGGGCAAGGAGTATGGGCCTGAGCGGAGACAGCTGGCAGGTTAGAAGTTCAGCCAGAGCCTGAGAGAGAAGGGCTGGAGAAGTTCTATAGTTGGAGCTCAAAGGGCCTTGCCCAGCAGAAGGCTACCCCATCAAGCAGTGGGCATGAACTCAGGAAGGAAGAGCTCTGAGGATCACAGTTCAAAACCAGCCCTGGCAGAAAAAATCCACAAGACACTTATCTCCAGTTAACCATCAAAAAAAAATAAAAAAGCCAGAAGCGCAATCCCTAATACATACACACATACACAGCTGGCTGTTTTGACACCCTGGGTACTGTGTCTCATTCATTCATTTATTTATATTTATATTTATATTTAGTGAGCACCTACTATGAGCTAGAGGTCTCTGAGAACACGGCAACCAATGAGAGACGTAACTCCCACCCACAAGGAGGGAGAAAGACAAAGCGCAGTACAAATACAGATGGGAAGTGCTGAAAGTGAGCAGGCAGACAAACTGAGGCAGGACAGGAAGGGGATGGATGGGTTGTCATTTTAGACCAGAAGGCTGGGAAACGTCTTGCGAGGACAGTGACTCGGCAGAAGGAACCAAACATTTGACCTCTGGAGTGGTACATACCAAGTAGAAAGATCAGCAAGTGCCAAGACCCTGAGGAAGGAGGGGGCATGGGATGTTTGAGGATGGCAAAGAGCCCAGGGTGGCTTGGAACAGAGTGCACAGGGAGGGGAGGATTGGAAATGAAGGCAGTGTGGTGAAGGCGCCTGATGGCCCTTCTACCATACCACAAAGTACTTACTATGCATCCATTTCACAGACAAAAGCATGAGAAGAGTGGAGGAAAGAAGCGCCTGGCCAATGGGCAATTGCAATATTCCTCAGAGCCTGAGCCTAAATTGAGCCAATGTACTGGATGGGTAAGTTCAAGCCACAGTCACCACTGTGGGTCCCGCAGGACACTTGGCCACTTGGCACAGCAGAATATCAGCCCAGTGCTGTTATCCTATTGCCTAGAGGCCTGAAGAGCTTAGGTCAGTTGCTCAAGGCCTGGCTAGAGAAGAGCTGGGCTTCAGACTCAGCTCTGTTGGACTCCGGCACTCACCTTTGCTCCAGGCTGCTGAGTCAGCTGATTGCTGCACGGTACGGAGACGCCGTCAGCCCAGGAAGAAGGCCACAAGAGCTGAGGGAGACACAGCTCCTTGGGGTAGGACATGACCTAAGGGCCCATCCATCCACTTGTCCACCTATTGTCCATCTGTCCATCCATCCAACTGCCCATTCTCCCATCTATCCACCAGCCCATCCATCTAGCCACCCATTTATCCATGTATTCATCCATCCATCGACCTACCCATCAATCTATCCATCATCCATCTGTCCATTCATCCTCCCATTTATGTATCCATCCATTCATCTGTTCATCTACTCTCCCATCCATCTAACTATCCATTGTCCGTCTTTCCATTTATCCATCCATCTGTCCATTCCTCTATCCATTCAACCATCCATCCATTCATCCCTCCATCAAGCTTCTGTCTGTTCATATGTCCACCCACATGGCAACTTAGGCCACAATCTGTAGCTGATGGAACTGGTGTTATGGTGACCCCTTGGGTCATTTCCCTGCCCCTTTCCACACCTCAGCCCCACCTCCAAGCTGCCCATCAGAATGACATGTCCTGGGACTTCTTGTCATTTTCTATCCCAGATTCCATTACGAGGTGTGATTGCTAAAGTAATAGACAGATAGCGGATCTGTCCGAGCCCCGCCTGGCTCAACGGGCAGCTGCCGGGTTTTTCCCATTAGCCACGGGGCTTGACGGACAGTAATGGATTTCATACTGATGCGGAGCCTGCAGCGGATAATTCCATGATAACGGTTTATCAGGCACTGACGGGAGGTAATGGGTAATCACCAGGCAGAAAGCAAACCCGTCAGGGAGCCTTGGCCTCCGCCCAGCCCGCAGTGCTTCTGTTATGCCAACTGCCACCTTCCCGGGCCCGTGGGCCAACTCTCATCTGCATCCAGAAGGACGACAGAGGGACTGGCATTGGCACTGTTTGTGTCCAGGCCAAACCTGGCTGGGCCTGCAGAGATTCCCATGGGACTCTTTGTCACGTCTCCCAGCCCCCTTCCTAAGGCACATACTACTTGGATTTATAGCCAATATGGACAAACAGTCCAGGAAGTAGGGACATGGTAACCCAGAAGTTCCCCTCACACAGCCCTGTGGCCCGGTTCTGAACATCGGAGACTCTGGCCACAGCATGACGCTGTGTGTCCATGGGCGCATTACACAGCCATCCCCACCCTGGGAACTGCTCCTTGGAGTCCATGGAGTGGCAAAGCCCCTACCACCACCCCTGGGGCTCCCTACAGCCCATCCACACCTTTAACCCTCAGTAATGATAGTCAAGGCTGTCTGTTCCTCACCATGACGTCCCACAGAGCCCATCCTTTCCAAATCAATGGCACACGTGCCAAAGGATGGGCTTCCTCCCCTCTGCTTTCCATTTTTCCCATGTTAAAAATTTGTATCAACCAGTGGTACAAGGGGCAGGGTTCATGTAACACACCTGGATCAGACTCACACCCTCCCCCGCTCCTCCCTCATTCTCCCTCCCTGCTCCCAAGCCCAACCCAACCAGCTCGTTGTTCCACTTTCGCATGGGCCAAGTCCACCCTCCTTCACACTCTCTTTCCACCCTCCGCCCTCCCCCTCCCCTTCCTGGGTAGGATTTGTCTTACATTCCTGCCATTCATCTCTTTCAGTGTGTGCTAATTGTTCAGAGGGGTTTCACTGTGGTATTTCACAGATGCGTGTACAGTATCTTCATTAGGTCACCCCGGTTGGCTTTCATTGAATTTCCTTTTGCTACTTCATTCACAGACGAGATGAGCGTGCATAATACCTTTAGGTTTTTCTCTTTAAATATTCTAGTTCTCTTCTCCTTGTGATGATGATGCAGAGTGGAAAACAAATAGCCATCAGTGAGCTGCCCATGCTGTCTTCAAGCCCAGTTCCTTCCATGTTCTTTGGGCTTTTCCTTGTTAGGAGTCCTGGGTGGAGCTGGTATGTATTTCTTTGTGGTTCTGTGGGATGTTCATCTCATTAAATTGAGCATTGACTAAGTGACCCCAACTAAACATTCCTGAATTATAATTTGGCACAAAACTCCAACTCACCTGACAGAATTTGTGTTACTGGCATTTTGGCAGTTTCTGGGTTGCCAAGACTTTCCCCACAAAGGTACAGGACTGGGTGCCAGACCTACGCACAACAGGGTGGGATTGCACCACAGGCCATTTGTACCTGCCATAGAGTAGAAGCATGCCCAAGAGTTCAAGAGAGTTCCTTCTAAAGACCAAAGGAGCGGTCCAGGCAAAGAAAGCTCCCTGGGCTCGGGGGGAGATGAAAGTGTCCATGCCTGGGGACAGATGTCCAGAAGCCACTGGGGGATACCAGCCATGAATATGGACAGAGTAAAGCCTCTGTGTTGAAAGCACCACCAGGGCTTGTGAGACTTCCTGCGTAGCAGACATGTTTCAGTGTTTTATAAGCCAAGCCTGATTCTACCTTCATCGCCTGCCAGCCAGGAATTATTACCATCCTTTCCATCCCTACTGCACAGAAAGGACACAGACACACCAAAGCCAAGTGACCGGCCGCAGTCACCTACTTAGAAAGCTACAGAGCCAGGACTCGAACCGGGTGGTCTGGGTCTCGACCTGGGTCCGATGGTGCCTTAGCAATGACACGTGGTCCTCACTAGGTGGAGTGCCTCCACAGCTCCTCACCAGGCGGGGTGCCTCCACAGCTCCCAAACTAGGACCCTGCACATCCCGGCCCTGCTCTGCTGTGCTGCCTTGTCAGGTGTGCAGCTTCACAGGGGCGGGCAGGCTTGTTCAGTCTGCAAACACCACAAAGCAGGATTTTCCGCTCTGGAGAACCAGTGGGTGAGAGCTTACCAGCATACCACTGCCCCAGGGGCTACAGCGATGACAGGTGGCTGCAGGAAAGCAGGAGACCCTAGTCTGGGTCAGGACCATCTTCGTTCATCATGGAGGTAATAGGTGAGCCAAGGTGCCATTGACTCATCCACTCGTTCATGCAACACACATTGAAGGATCATGATGATGGAGAGTGCTAGTGCTGAAGACCAGTACGGGGGGCGGGGAGGGGGAGGAAGGGGGAAGCAGATGTAGGACGGGCAGGGGCCCTGGGCAGGGGAATACAAGGCAACACTCCTGGCCCACAGAGGCCTGCTGGTCACACTGCAAGCCCTCCCTGCCTGACCCGGGAAGGCCCCAGTGCTTTGGAGAGTCAAGACGGAGCTGAAATGGTGGCCAAGCAGGCTCTGCCTCTCCTTCAGCCTCACTCCAGACCTGGCCTGGCCTCACCAGGTGCTGGTTCTGAGGCTCAGGCCTCCCTCTGGGCACAAGGGTTGAGTTGCCTCATGTCTGGGCCCACGCTGCACTCCCCTGGCCTTGACTGTCTTGCCGGAACACGTGTGTATATGTATGTACGCATGCATGCTTAAACGCACTGTCCTTGCCTGGCCGACTCCCCATCTCCCTTCAACTCTCCTCCCAATGCCAGTTTCTCATTTCAGCTTCCCCCAGCTACCTGTGTCTTGCACCACTGCCAACCACATTAAGCTCCCCTCTCCCCACCCCCAGGATCAGACAGTTCTAAATGCATCCCCTAGTCTATGATTAAATATCCACTCATATGATTATTTGTCCAATATCGAATGCCCACCCCAACCTGACTGAAAGCCCCAGAAGATAAGGCCTTTGTTTCCTTTGTGCCTAGAACAGTATTCAGACAATAGCAGTTTTCAATAGTTCTTGATGAGGAAGGGAATGAGTGATTGAATGAATGAATGAATGCCTCTCCAAGGCAGTTCGGCCAACCCCCACCCCTCTGCCTCCCTCTCTCAGCCTCTCCACCCTGTAGGGCTGAGCACCAGGGCTAATTAAACTGCGTTTGCTCAGCCAGGCCCTGGAGGGGACAGCTCCAAGCACTCCAGATGGGCTTTATTTGTCAATTTGAAAACTAATCTCTGACTATTTAAACAGCAGCTTGCACAAGCCCAGACCAGGATTAGCATTTGGCACCTTGGAGGAAAAAGGTGAGCACATTCTCAGGTGTTAGGGAAGGTACAGGGTACATTTTCTTGTAGAAAGAGGAAGCCCCAGCCCGGTGCTGGTGATGCATGTCTGTAATCCTAGCTACTCAGGATGCTGAGACCTGAGGATCACAGTTCAAGAACAGCCTAGGCAGGTAAGGCTGTGAGATTCTTATATCCAGTTAACCACCAGAAAACTGGAAGTGGAGCTGTGGCTCAAAGTGGTAGAGCACTAGCCTTGAGCAAAAAAGCTTAGGGACAGCACCCAGGCCCTGAGTTCAAGCTCTACAGCCAACAAAAACAACAAGTAAACAAACAAACAAACAAACAGGAAGCCCCTCCCCGCCCCTGCCCAGCTTTGCCTGGCCCCAGGCCTGCCCAGCTTGACCAATAATTCTTTCTGCTGAGCTTTTTCCCCTCAGAAGCTACAAACACAAGCAGAATCCCCTAGATCTTCTTTGGAGCTGAAGACCTTCTTTGACCCTGAAGACCCAAGGTGGGCCTTGGGTTCTCAGAACTGTAAGAGAATAAGCTCCTGTTGTTTCAAGCCACTCATCTGCAGCAATTGGTTATGAAGCCTCTAAGAAGCTAACCTGGCCCTCGTACTCACCTCTCCACCAACCGATAAGGCTAAGTGTGGTGGAACATACCTGCAGTCCCAACTACTCAGAGGTAGGATGGAAAGGAGTGAGGTTTAAAGCCAGGTTGGGCAAAAAAGTTAGCAAAGACATTGTACGAACCCACAAGCCAGCCAAGAAGGGGTGCTCCCAGGGTGTCAGTTAGGGGGGAGGTGTATGGAGGAAGATCTCAAGGCCCTAGACAAGAAAATAATGTAAGAAAATAAAATGAAGACAAAACAAGACAAGAGACCTGGGGGACATACTCCAATGGTAAGAGTGCCTACCCTGGGTACCAGGAAAAATGAACAACACACAAACCCCCAACTGGGGAAACTGAGAGACTGAGTCCAGCCTGAGGCTTCCTCCATTCCCTCCAAACCAAGGATGTATAACTCCAGCCCCAGCCCTGAACTTGAAACACAGCTCTGCACCTCCCCACTGGACAGCACCATCATCTGGGTGGCATTCCAAATTTTATGCCATCTGCATGAAACTCCTGGGCTGCCTCCTCTCCCTCCCTCCCCTCCCCCCCTCTTTAAGCACTACCTCGAGGGGGGCTGCTTAGCTGAAGCCATCACCTGCTTTCTTTCTGTCCCATACCATAACCAGTTTCTTGGCATGTCCTGCTGGTTCTAGCCGGAGCTGCTATTCAGAACCATGTCTCACCCTGTGAAGCCCAGTGATTGGGCCCCAGATACATGCAGTACACATGCAGTACATGCAGACCACTGGCTTGCTTCCCTTGCCTCCCAGTTCTCCCCCTGCACAGCCTGCTGCCCACCAGGCAGTCATGGGAGACGGAAAACGCGAACCCCACCGTGTCACTCCTGTTCAGAGGCCTTCCATGGCTCCTCACTGCAAAATCCAATGATTTCTAGATCCTTATCAGGGCCCTAGGTGAAGCCATCCTGCCTTCGGTGTACAATGAGGGCCCCACCTGCAAACCACCCCTACGCCCCCGGTTCTACTCCTGGTTTGTGGCTCCCATGCCTGGCCTTTTTTTTTGGAGCACAAATGCGTGTGCGCACACATGCACGCGTACACACACACACACACAAACACACACACACACACACACACCCTCTATTCCAGTCCAGTCCCTGCTCCCTTGGAAATCCTCAAACTCATTTCCTATCCATTCAGTCTTCTGTCCATGGCCAGTCCCAGCCACTCATCAACCCTGAACATGACTTCATCCTGACCCGCAACACTTTATGTGTGTGTGTGGCGGGGGGGGGGGGGGGCTTTACATGTCTATGTGTGTCCATGTGTATGATAGATTTGTGTGTGTCCGTCTGTATATCTGTATCCATGTGTATTTTTATGAATTTGTGTTTGGTGTTTACTATTATTTATGACTGCATTTCTATTTTGTGTTTGTGTGTGTGCATTTGTGTGCTTATGTCCATGCTTGTCTGCCTATGTTTGGGTGGGTGCTTCTTAGCATATGTGCATCTATATGTGTCTACATGCTGTGGTGTATGTGTGTGTGTGCGCACACGCACGCACATGTGTGTCCCAGGGCTTGAACCGAGGGCTTAGGTGTTGTTCTTGAATTTCTTTTTACTCAAGGCTAGCACCACAGCTCCATTTCCAGCTTTTTTGATAGTTAAGTGGAGATAAGAGTCTCATAGACTTTTCTGCCTGGGCTGGCTTCAAATACAATCCTCACACCTCAGCCTTCTGAGTACCTAGGGTAACAGGCATGAGCCTGTTCTACTCCGTCACTCCCCTCCTGGTTCTCTGAAGATTTCAAAATAGCCACAGTAGCCCCACCCGCTACATCCACCCAGATAAAAAGAAGTTTGTCCAGAGAAGAATGTGTGAGGTGGGAGTGTGAGGGATGAAGCTACAAAGGAGGCAGGACTACCTGGGCAGTGAGTGACTCACGCCTATAATCTCAGCTACTGAGGAGGCTGGGATCTGAGGATCACGGTTCAAAGCCAGTGAAAGTAGGAAAGTCCATGAGATGATTATCTCCTATTAAGCACCCAGAAAGCTGGAAGTGGAGCTGAGGTTCAAGTGGTAGAGTACCAGCCTTGAACACAAAAGCTTAGGGACAGCACTCAGGCCCCAAGTTCAAGCCCCAGGAGTGACGCGCGTGCGTACACACACACAGAGCAGGCAGTATTACATCTCACAGAGCCTCAGCCTGAGGACAATGGGGAGCCATAGAAAGTTTTCAGCAAGGGTTGGCCTGACCAGATGTGAGTCCCTCAAGGCCAGTGTAACTGTATTGTCTTCTTCCCACTATTAGTGTGGACACTGTCTGCCTGTCTACCCCCTGCCCAAACACCAACCTTCACAAACCCAGGGAGCTGACTCTGGGTGAGGGCTCTGCCCCACAGAACACACTGGAAATAACCCTGTGCCAGGCTTTAGAGACAGGCAGCTCCCACTCCTATCCTTTGGAATACTCACCCGTCCTTGGAGCCTTGCTGCATGAGGTATCCAACTGCCTGGCGTGGAGAGACCAAATGGGGATGCCCAGAGGAGAGAAGGTGGGGGAGCCACGAGTACATGAGACAAAGCTGTCTCGGCCCTTCCAGGCCACTTCACCATCAGCTGAGCCCCACCTTCATTCCTCGCCCGCAGGACACAGAGAGGAGATAGAAGGATGGTTGTTTAAGGACAGGACATTTCTGCGAGTTTTGTTACCCAACAGCAAGTATCCAGAACAACCTTGGCTAAGTGATGATCATGTATAATTTGACAGTAATAGGTTTGTGATAATAACCAAAGTGATGCAAGTTGAGCAGTTTGAGCAGAACGGGACACCAAGTCGGGAGACAGTAGCTTGTGCATATTATTCCTACTATTGCTATCAGTATGAGAGGCTCGAGGGATCGGATGGACAGCAGGACCAGCTGTGAGGCTCAGTGGCCCGGCAGTCTCCATCCAGTGTTACTGTTTGCACAGTGCTCATGAAGATTCTGGAAGCAAACTGTTGGGTTCGTCTCCTGGCTCTCCCATCTTTCCACCATGCAAACCTTAATCAACTTTTTAAATTTTTTTACAAATTATCTCTAAGTAGTTGTACAAAGGAGTTGCCATTTAACAAAGCCATTTATAACCTTATCAACTTCTAACCTGTCTGGCCTTCAGGTTTTTCTGCTGGTATACTGGACTTGCCTTATCGTGCTTGATTCCATGTAGAGCTCTTAGAATAGCACTTCATTCTAGCGAGGGCTCTGAAAACTGTTTTAGCTGCTAGTATTTGTACTCTAATCATTTTAATAATCCCGGATGAGGATAGTCTTGGACTTCCAGGCTATAGGAAGGAAAAAGTAATCTCTAGCAGGGGAAAATAGAGGGAAGAAAGGAGTCCTACTGACCCAAGTCTGTGTTCTTGGAGACTGTGCCTGCAATGGGTCCTCCCAGCGTCGCTGGGGGCTGATTCCATGACTCTGCATTGCAGTAGAGGTGCCAAGACCTAACCCACTGACTAAGCTAAGGGGAGATCGTGTAGAGACTTCCTTGTACTCTGAAATGATGGTGCAGCTGGCCCGGGGTGTGTCTCCATGAGTCAGGGATTACTTGGGATGTGTGAGGCCCTCAGTTTGACCCCCAGTACCCACACAAAGAGGTCCACAAACCCAAACCATGCAGCTGATGCTAACTGGGACATCTTAGGGGACCTCTCTGCGTAACACGCTGGCCAGCATCTCAGGCGATGAGGTGAGAACTCATACCTACCAAGTGACTGTAGTGTACTGTGGTGTGGTACCCAAATCCCAGTTTCAAAACTAAGA
Source organism: Perognathus longimembris pacificus (assembly GCF_023159225.1). Taxonomy (NCBI): domain Eukaryota; kingdom Metazoa; phylum Chordata; class Mammalia; order Rodentia; family Heteromyidae; genus Perognathus; species Perognathus longimembris. The sequence goes on along the minus strand of NC_063167.1, from coordinate 23,346,409 downwards.
TACCCCCACTCCGTCTCAATTGCTGGGAGGGCTGGCACCTCACAGTTCACAGATGAATCCCACTCCAGGGATTTCCCTGAGCCAAAGAAAGCCACCTTGCCTGGGGCTAAGCACCTTTTCAGGACCTGCACAGCTGGTGCGATTCAATGGTCCGTCCCTTTGCCTCAGGCAGGCTGATTCTGCAGAGTAGGGTGACCAGCTCATCTGTTTCTCTAGAGCTTTTCCAGTCTTTGTCTCTGAAGCCCTGCATCTGGGGAACCCCTGGGTCCTGGGGAGATGGCTCATTGGTCACCCTACCATAGATGCAACCCAGCTCCAGAGCTCCTGTAGGCAAAGGCCTTTGTAACAACCACAGCAAAATGAATTCCTGTCTCTGCCTAGCTACTACCCTAGCTACTCCTCTTCTTCCTTCAGTTAGCATCCTTGGACCTCCTCTGAGAATGTACCTACAGGTAACCTACCCTAAGCCAGCTTCACTTCTTTACAGGCACCATGCCCAGCCTTATTGGGTTTCCATCAAGATGAAGATGGGCCTCGCTGTCCCCTGAGGATGCTGACACTCATGGACACTTTAGTTCACAAAGCAAATCTAAGACACTCCATTCCCCACCACACCCACCCTCCCAAATGCCTTTGTCATCTGATTGTCTCCTCTATTCACTTCTCCAACTGAGCCTTCCTTATCTGCTCTGAAAGAAAAGCAAGCCACCTCTCTTTGGTCTTTTTGGCCTGAGGCAAGCAAACGTTTGCACCTGGTGTAGAGAAGTGAGCAGCAGTGCCTGCCAGGTGCCCCATAGAGGGCATGCACCTGCAGGCTGGTTGCCAACTTTGCTCACTTGCAAGGCTACTACAAACTCAGATCCATCTCCATGGCCTCCTAAATTGTTTTATTTCCTCCTTTCTTTGCAGCAAAGACAATGTGCCCAGCCTTCATCAGTCAATAAACTCCCTGCTTTTTCAGTTTCTCTGAGAGGCAGCTGCCATCACAGCTAGAAGCAGCGAACAGCAAGCACGTGACCGTCCCTCCTCTTGCCTGACTCTCCTTTCCAGGAGAGCTGGGGCCAGCTTCTCTCGGGAGAAGAGAGGGATGCCTCTCTTCCTCCTGTCTCCTCTTTTCCCTTCCCCTCTGTCTTAACCCCATTTTCCTACTCTCTCTTCTAGCTATGGCCCCTCCTTTACCCCCCTCTTCCAATCTCCATTTGCCCCTCATAGCAGATCCCTGTAGGGCCTTCCTCCTGCCCTTCCTTCCTCCTCTGTCCTGCTTCATGCCCTTCCCTCCTCCCCTCTCACTTTCCCAGATCTGTCTTATCCAAGATGGAAAGCCTGGCACCTTGGAAAGACCCAAGGCTCACCTGCCCACATTCAAACCCCAGAGCTGACACCTCCTTCTGCTTTCGCATTTACAAACCGGGGGCACCGCAGACCTACATCTTGCAATTGTTGTGGCGTTCCAATGCCCTCATGTAGGTGGCACTGCCGCCTGGGCTGTGGCACGTGGGAAATACACCAGTTCCATCCTCATCTCTCTAAAGGACAGAACACAGATTGGAGCTTCCTTGGAGAAGGAGAAAGAGCCGACCCAGAAAGCCCTATCTCCTCATTAGCATTTTGCAATTTGCTGAAAGGGAGACAGAGAGAGAGAAATAGAGGCTGCCCCCAACTCCACCCCACCCCACCCCCATCCTGCCCAGCATCTCCAGGCTTTCTCCTAGGATTGGGAGCTACTGTCTGGCACGGGTTCCTCCAGCAACAGCCATCAAAGTGCCACCAGCACCATCTGGTCTGCCCACATCCTCATGCGGGATTTATTACCTATTCCCTCCATTAGCATAAATAATATGGAGCTTGGTTTTCATGATGGTTTACATAATAAATAAAACAGGTCAATTGCCCACAAAACTAGTCTCTGTGAACAGTAACAGATTTAATTAGATTTATTTTACCCTGGGTTTTCTGGAGTGAGGCGGATGTCTCTCGTGCCAAGGATAAACTTCCCCATAAACTTCTATTTCTGGGAAGACAGCTCCCACCCTCCAAGGAGACAAAAGAAGGAGAGAGAAGAGAGGGGAGGGAGACCAGGAGAGGAGGGGGGAAGAGAAGACAGACAAGGGGAAGGAAGGACAGGAAAGGAGGGCGCTGGAGGTTCCTGTCACCCTCACCCCATCCACAAATCAGCTCTGTCTGCTTAGGTGAAGACTTTTGCCTGAACCCTTCCAGATGCCTGAACACACACCCTTCCTGCAAGAAGCTCAAGTGGTCACTGCCTAAGATCAAGTCCCCAGCAGGACTCCTCCTTTCATTATTCCCTTCAGCCCTTGAGCCTGGAAGTTAGTAATCCCTTTCCCCTCAGAGACACAGCCACCCCTCCAGAATCAAAGCCCCCTTCCTGACTCACCTCACTTCCAGGTAACCTCCACAAGGCTCACCTACCTGAGTCCCAGTCCATTGTGTGTTCTCCCATGCAGAGCAGAGCCGCTGAGGCAGGCATAGGAGGGCTCACATTCCTCCCCCCACCCCCAGTCTGGATTTGGAACTGGGCCCACAAGCTCGTTCTATAGCCTGGGCTCCTAGCTGCCCCCAACATGCTGTGGCTTTGGGTACGTGATTGCAGAATTTCTAGGCTGAGTCTCTTCTCCCTGCACCTCTGCTCACCATGGCTGCTGAGGGGGTGACTGCTGAAGATGAAATGGAGTGGGAGGAGAAGCCAGAGGATCGTGAGTTCGTAGGACGGAGAGAGATTCTGTCACAAAACAAAAATAAAAATGAAAGTTCAGTGGATCTAATTCAAGTCGTAGAATGCTTCCCCAACACACACACACACACACACACACACACACACACACACACACACACACACACACACGAACGCTATCTTTAGTGAGCACTGTCCTGCCAGGCATGAACCAGCTCAGCCCAGTCTGGACCCAATGACCCAGGCCTGAGGACAAAGGTGACTGGGTACCCACCACCCCAGTCCTTCCATTCTGCCCCCAAAACTAGCGACTTCTTGAGACAACTAAGGAAGGACAGTTGGTGTCTGGGAGCAGGCCTTTTGCAAGATCACACACCAGCCAGGCCAAGATGGAAGCTTGAACTGAGGGAAGTGCCTGGAAGGCAGCGAAAGGCAGGCTGGCAGTACCTGAAGAAGATGGTGGTAGAGGCCCTGATACTGCCACTGCCCCGTGCCTCTCTCCCCCACCCTCTGCCCAGGTCAGCTCAAGGAGACCAGCCTACTCAGTGCAGTCCGTGGGGTGGAAGGAAGTCATTGATTGCCCAGAGACAATTTCAGGAACAAGAAGAGGAAGCCGGGGTACCAGCCAAGCTCATCCGCTTCCTTTGCAGAGATCATCTCTGCAGAATTATGCATCTTTCTTGGCCATAATATGCTAATTATTCATGCACACTGCTGGGGACCCACGACGGGCTGGTGGGGGAAGGTCAGGAGGGTTACAGCTGGAGAAGAAATTGACAGAATGGGGTCCCAAGAGCTGGCAGGCCAGATAGCAGCCCCCACCCCCACCTTTGCCATATTCCTGGCCTCTCTCTGGGGCAAGGGTGAAGGGTGGGTTATCCCCATCCTCTCATTCCCTGAAACTTCTCCAGGCACAGCTGTCACCAAGCTCAACACCAGGAGGCCTTTGGCCTGGGCTGCTTCCTGGAGTAAAGTCCTCCTCCCAAAAGACACCTCACATCAGCAACTCTACTGGATTGCCTGCGGCTGGACCATGCACCTGACGCCTCCAGTGACACACCCACACCTGGCTCCTGGTGATGCGCCCACAGCTGGCCAGGCCCAGCCACCAAGGACGGGAAAACCAGCGTGGGACACACATCTTCTTGTTTGAAATCAGAGAAAAAAAATGGCATCCAGGTAGATGGAATAGGGCCAAGGAGGATTCACTGTCTTTAATTGTGAGTAAACACCAAATTTAACTTAATAGAAGTGTTTTTCATTCAAAAGTGGGGAGAAGAGGGAAAAAAATCCAACCACACAGCTATGAAATATACTGTAATAGAAAACAATGGTTGTGCCACTGTGTACTAAGAAGAGCCTTCTATTAAAAAAATAAACAACACTAAAGGAAACAAAAGGTATTTGTAGGAAGGCTTTAGTTTTTGTTTTGAATCATTTTTTAATTGACTCATCTGTTCTGGGCCTCATAATCTTTTCTTTTCCAGAATATCACATAAATGGGATGAAATAGTATGTACACGTTTGAATCTGGCTGCTGATCCTTTCTCTTCCTCCTCCTCCTTCTCATCTCATTCTTCTTCCTCTTCTTTCTTCAGCTTCTTCTTCCTCTTCCTCTTTTCCCTCTTCCTCCTCCTCCTCCTCCTCCTCTTCCTCCTCTTCTTTCTATTCTTCCTCTTCCTTTTCTTTCTTTTTCCTTTTTTCTGTCTCTCTTCTTTTTCTTCTTCCTTCTTCCTCTTCCTTCTCTTTCTTTTCTTCTCTCCTCCTCCTCCCTCTGCTTCTTCCTCTTCTTACGGCACTAGAGTTTGAACTGAGTGCCTTGCACCTGCTTATTAGCCAAGCTCTCTACCACATGAGCTATAGCCCCAGCCCTTTGGGGGCGTTAGTTATTTTTCTGATGGGGTCGTGTGCATTTTTCCCAGGGCTGGCCTTCTACCTATAGCTCCCTTGTAGCTGGGATTATAGACGTGAACCACCACACCCAACTTGTTTGCTGAGGTGAGGCAGACAGAAGTCTCCATAACTTTTCGTCCAGGCTGGACTCAGGCTGTGAGCCTCCCCGTCCCCCCCTCCCCAGGAGGTGGGTGATAGTGTGAGTCGCCAGGCTGTGCTGCACATGGCTTCCTGTACGCTGGATAACTCTGTTTCTCTTGGGAGGTGAAATTGCCGGATCATGAAGGCGATGTATTTTTAACTTGATGAAAGTCTGCTGCACCGTTTACCAAGGGGGGGTCTCACCATGTTGCATGCTTCGCGGCGCTGTATGAGAATTCAGCTTCTCTAGGAGAGTCCTCCTAGCACATGATATCATCAATTTTGTTTTTGTGTTGCAACTTTGGTCAATGCAGTAGGGATGTGGTAAGATCACAGTGGCATTATACATTATTTCTTTTAAACAAGTGATATGGCCACCTAACTGATTTTGAGTTTGGTCCTGTGACTAACATTGGCCAATGGTAGCTAGGCAGAAGTGACATGCAGGACTTTGGTGCCTTCGCCTTCAATGACATTGAGTGTTTCTTGTTGTCCAGGAGCTTTGCTTTCTATCATGAGAACATGTCCCAGCTGGCATTGGCTCAGGAAGTGACACGGCCCAGAACTCCCTCAATAAACATCTAAGTCCACTCCTACAGACAATGATAATATAAATTATCCCTGCTGATGATAGTGTTTGGGGTGGTTTGTTACACAGCACTGTTGTGGTAGTAACTAACACACTAAACAATTTAAGGGTCATATTTTAAGATTTTAATCAGTGGTTAACTGAATATGCTTACTTTCATGTTCAATCAATTGTAATGAGGGGGAAGAAAGTAGTCAAAGATTGAGAGGAACAAAGAGATCTGGCTGAGAAGCAGGTGGCTGTACAGGAAAGGGCCAGCTAAGGAAATATTCTAATACTGAAAATTTCACTATAAGCCTGAAAAGAATGAAAATACACAGTGCAATAAATGGAATTAGCATGTGGAGGAATAACTTCAAAAGTCATTTCAGAATGAAAAATGAAGACACACACACACACACAAAAAAAAAAAAACACTAAAACAATGAAAGCAGCTGGGCATGGTGTAATCCAGCTACTTGGGAGGTAGAGACAGGAAGATATTGAGTTCAAGGCCAGCTACTTCAACCTCCCCCAAACAGATAAGCAAGCAAGGACTAATAAGGGTTAAGGATGAGAAATAACAGCCACATATATGTTGAGTATCAAATCAACGCAATGATCAAAGATAAAACAGAAGAAATGTGTCATGTGTTAAGACGCTTGAGTCTGAAGCTTAAAAGGAATCACTAAGTAATAGATGAAAATGTTGAAAAATATCAAGGCTTAGCTTGATTTGGGGGGAGGGGGAGGGTGCTAGGGATGGAACTCAGGGCTTGTGCATGTTAAGCTTGTCACGTGTATACCCCTATCCCTACATGTAACTTTTTAACAGAAAAAAAAAAGAAAAGAAAATTAATTCCTGCAAAGGAGCCACCCCATCCTGTACCCATTTTCCACTCAGGACCAGGACCGGAGCCTAGCAGTGTGGCTGGTCTAAGTCAAAGTGTGCTGAAGATGAGAAACACACCAGATTGTGATTACACACCACCAAGTAAACACAGTAACATAGCTCGGTGGCTTTTATGTTGATTATATGTTGAAATGACAATATTTTGAATATGTGGGATGCAATCAAATGTATTAATTTCATCTGTTTTGTTTTGTTTTAGTGTGCACTCTAGAAATTTTTTTAATTACATATGTGGCTGGCATTGTGGGTTTAATATAAAGCACTGCTCTGAAAGAGGGGTTGGCAAACTCTGGCTAGTAGACCAAATCAGGCTCACCAGCTGCTTTTGTAAATAAAGTTCTGCTGGGACATAGCCACACTCATTTGTGAGAACAAATATTGTCGATGGCTCTTTCACACGACAGTAGCAGAATTGAGTAGCGGCAAAAGAAACCCCACAGCCTGAAAAGCATAAAAACATGTGTCATCTGGTCATTTAGGAAAAAAAAAAGTTTCCAACCTCTGCTCAGAGTCATAAATACTGAATGGATACGGAAATTTCAGGCAAGTTTTGAGTTTAAAAGTTCTAGCATCTTAGCTGAGTAGCAGTGGTTCCTGCCTCATTCCAGCTACTCAAGAAGCTAGTTTGAAGCCAGCTCAAACAGGAAAGTCCACAAGATTCTTACCTCCAATTAACCAGAAAAATGCCAGACTAGAGGCCTGGTACAAACAGTACAGTACCAACTGTGAGCAAAAAAAAGCTGAGCAAGAGTGGGAGGCCTTGAGTTCAAGGCCCGGTACCAGCATAAAACCCTTTAGGCCAGGGTATTACAAAAGGGGGTTCTTTGAGGTGTCATAACTAACACCCACCATGTTTTGCTGGTTGGTTTCTTTCTGGGTGTGGTACTGACTGTATGGGTGCAGACCAGGAGCCTCCAAAAGCTCTACTGCTGAGCCTAGCAGCATCATATTTTCAGGGCTCTGGAAAGAAACAGGGAAACAGATTCTCCTTCCAGCCCCTACTCCACCCCTGCAATAGTGCAGCACTCTACCCCCACACACTTGGCTGTTCCCTGTTGATACAGATTCTGAACTTCGAAGCTTCAAAAACATTTATTTGGCCAGAGGCTGGTGGCTCACACCTATCATTTTAGCTCCTCAAGAGGCTGAGATCTGAGGGCAGCCTGGGCAGGAAAGTCTGTGCAACTCTTATCTCCAATTCACCACCAAAAGGCCGAGTGTTGGCCTTGAGTGAAAAAGCTAAGGAATAGTACCCAGGACCTGAGTTCAAACCCCAGTACCAACAAACACACACACCAAAAATAACAACCCTACATGTGTTTGGGTAATTGGTTACAGCAGCAGGAAATTAACTCAGTAGACAACCAACAACAGCGGAATTAGTATCTTGTCCATAGAGATAGATCACAGCTACTTTTGTATCGAAGTATTCATTGCAGATATCTCAAAATATTTCTTCCTGTCAAGTTTGAATTCTCAGTTGTTAATAGGCCTGCCACCAGATCCTGATATTCAATGTATCAATAGGTCAGGTGCTGGTGGCTACTACCCACAACTCTAAAACACTTGGGAGGCTGATATCTGGAAGAACATGGTTCCAGAAGAGACTGGGCAGGAAAGTCTGAGAGATTCCATCTCAGTGGAACAAGCCAGGTCTGGTGGCACATCCCTGTCCTCCCAGCTAGAACAGAAAGCCTAAAGTAGGTAGAAGCAAAAGCCTATCTCAAAAAACAATCAAAGCAAATAAAAAGGCTGGAGGTGTGGCTAAAATGGTTGAGTGCCTGCCTAGCAAACACAAGTTCAAACTCAAGTACCACCACCACCAAAACAAGAAAAGTAGCAATAAAAACTTGACAGGGGCTGGGAATGTGGCTTAGCGGTAGAGTGCTCGCCTAGCATGCATGAAGCCCTGGGTTCAATTCCTCGGCACCACATAAACAGAAAAAGCGAAAAAACAGGAAGTGGTGCTGTGGCTCAAATGGCAGAGTGCTAGCCTTGAGCAAAAGGAAGCCAGGGACAGTGCTCAAGCCCTGAACTAGAGCCCCAGGACTGGTAAAAGGAAGGAAGGAAGGAAGGAAGGAAGGAAGGAAGGAAGGAAGGAAGGAAGGAAGGAAGGAAGGAAGGAAGGAAGGAAGGAAGGAAGGAAGGAAGGAAGGAAGGAAGGGAACAAACTTGACAAATACCAGTTTTATCAGATTTCTATGTGAGTGTGTGCTGGTGCTTGAACTCAGGGCCTCAAGCTCTTAGCTTTCTTCACTCATGGCTGGTGCTCTACCACTTGAGCCAATGGTTCTACTCTCAATACATCAGATTTTTAAATCATTGGATAATAGCACTAATTAGCTGTTTTTGTAATGCTATGTCCTTTATTTTCTGTTTCAGAAAAATAACTGGGCTTTAGCAGACTGCCAGCCAAGTTTGTGGCACACAGACAAAAACCCTGGGTATGGTTAATCCCTAGCTTGTGCCAACACTCCTCTACAGAAAGATAATGAAGGCCTTCACAATAATGTGATCTTACAGTGTTACCACTGCCTCCTTGTGCGTCTCTGAGTAAGCTTTGAAGGGTGGGTACCAAGGAGTGGCCTTGCTGGGTCTGAGGGCGTGTGGAGATTTTAGTTTAAAGGGTCTGTTCATCTGTGCCTTCTGTGGTATCCCCTGCTGTGTGCACACACAACGGATCTCTTCCCTGCAGTCCAGCTTCGCACCACTGGATTATTCCCTAAGACAACCAGTGAAAATCATTTCTTTGTCCCTTTCTCTTTTCTCATCCTGATTCTCAAAATACTTCTCTGGGGTTTATTTTATTTATTTATTTTTTTAGCCATTCCACCCTGTGTGAGTTTGCCAATTCATATCTTTTATCCTATTTTATACTGATCTTATTTTAATTTTCTCTTGGATTTATGAGTTCTTATTTACTCTGATTATTGTCTGTTCTATATTGCAAGTGTTTTCTCCTTGCCTCTTGCTTTATTGGGCTCTGTTTATGACATCCTTTTGTCTTACAGAAAATTTTTAATTTGGATGTAGACATAATAATCAATCTTCTCTTTTATGCCTTTTGCATTTGGAGTCTTATTTAAGAGAATATTGTCTACTCTGTTGTTATGCCTTTCTATATGTATTCTTATATTTGTTTGGTTTATTTCAATGGCTGAGTTTTTAATGCATCTGAAATTTGGTTTTGTGCATAATAGAAGGTAAGAATCTACATTTGTTTATTTTATGGGTGGCTAGCCAAATGACTCACTGTTACTTATCCTTCCTTGGTTTATTTAAATAGCCAACTTTATCCTACACTGAAGTCACATATTCTGTAACTTAATAAGCATTTACTGTGGTCCTGCTCCTTGTCAGGTAGTATTCTAGGCAATGGAGATAAGACAAGAGAATGCATAAACCAGGCACTGCTTGCATTATAAAATCCCAGTATAAACCTAGCTACTCAAGAGGCTGAGATCTGAGGATCACAGATGAAGGCCAACCAGCAAGACACTGGAACTAAAGATATGAATCAAGTGACAGAGCAGCTGCGATTGAAAAAAACTGAACAAAAGCAAGAGGCCCGAGTTCAAGCCCTAGTATTGGCATAGAGAGAGAAAATAGAAAAGCAAAGCGTACAACTTGATGAGAATATAAAATTACATGACCAATTTTGTAGTAAATACTACTTTGCAACATTTCTGTATTTAAAAAAACAAAGATTTGGGGGGAAAGGGAAAAGGGGAGGGGGAAATGAGGGAGGAGGTAACAAACAGTACAATAAATGTATCCAATGTCTAATGTATGAAACTGTAACCACGCTGTATATCAGTTTGACAATAAAAATTTTTTAAAAAATGATTTAAGATTGGAAGCATGGCTCAGGTGTTAGATCATCTGCCTAGGAAGTACAAGGCCCCGAGTTCAAACCCCACTATTGCTGTAAAAATAAACAGATGACAGATGAGAGATAGATATAGATAGATGATAGATAGATAGAGAAGTAAAAGAACAAGAAGGAAGTAATATTTGTAACACATGTGATAAGCAAGGTAATGTTACCAAATCAATAAGAAAATCTGAAAACTCCATTAGGAATATGAGCAAAAGACATAAATAAGAAATTTACAACATAAAACTCCATCAAGGCAATAAATATATAAAAAATTTCAGCATCGCCAGTAATAAAAGAAATTCAAATGAAACTAGTCAGACATATATTTTGCCTGTCGTTTTAGCCAGACTTTAAAAATATCATCGTCCTTAGGGCTGCCAAAGGTTCCGAGGGAAGGCAGCTCTCCTGTCCTGCAGTGGGGTGTAACTTGTCACAATCGTTCTGTCAGGCAATTTATTTAGAAGGATCCAAAGCTTTAAAATGTCCATACCCTTTGATAAGACAATCTCATTTATAACCAATTCTCCTAAGGACATAATTAGAGATATGCACAAAGATTTATTTCCAAGGTGGTACCCAGCAGTGTAATATACGATAAAATATAATAATAAATAGCAAAAAACAAAACAAAACAATTTACAATCCTCAACACAAGGGGATTTGTAAACTAGATTACATTAGAGTCATGTGATGGAATTCTATACGGTCATTAAAAAAAATCACATTCTCAAATCATATTTAATTTTAAAGTAAAGTGCCCAAGGTAGAAAGTCAAGCAGAAATAAAAAGAATGTCGGGCTCTGCATCGATTACTGAATGATGGATTTCACAAATAAGTCTGCTCAGCTGTGTGACATGGCTCCCCTGGGCCCAGGCGCCACCCCAGCGAGTGCTGATCTTCCAGGCACTGCCTTCGCCCTGGAGTCTCTGCACCCCTGCTGGGCCCCATCCCATAGCAGACACCAATACCTGCCCCCACCTCCCATTCCATCCTTCCAAATCCGTTATCAATGAACCTGGAACCATCTGGCATCAAGGCTTAGCAAAGACCATCAAGATCTAGAATCCCAACTTAAAATAGCTAGAGGAAGAGCACATTGGTTTGCATGACCAAACCACTGGGAGTGGTTTACCTGGATTATAGAAGTGTCCAGGACCAGTATTGCAAATGTCCTCCAATTCTTCCTCCACTCCAACCCTTCCTCCACTCTCTTTCCCACCTCTGCTTATTTCTGATTTCAGATTCCATCAGAGAAGAATGTACTCTTCCCCCGTAGTCCGAATTTAATAGGGAATGTTCCTGATTGGCTGGACCAGGTCATCAGCTTCTCAGTGACTAGAATGGTGAGCTCAGTGATTGGCAGTTCCCATGGGAACCGTGTGGACAGAACAGGAAGTGGAGCAGCCTGCCTCCCCCACCTGCAGAAAAAGGGGACGGGACCAGATAGACAGGTCACATTCCTCTCTTGGGCCAGAAGGGTGACAAAGAGGTAGTCTCAGTATCCCTTTTGCTTTTGAGTCAAATTGCTCTTTTAATTTTGCTTATGTCTACTCTCTTCCAAGAGCCTGGGTTAGGGAAATTTCTGAGTTAAAATCCCCATTGATAGGCTCAGTCGCATCTCTCCCATCAAGCCCTGAGGTCTTCTTCATAGCTTTTGTTGTTTTCCTACCTTCTGTGGGCCAAGCACCTAAGTACGGCACACTAAGTACTTCCATGGCCCAGGTCAGCAGGGACAGGTACAAATGCAGACTCACCTGTTAGTTTGCTTCCCATTATTTAAGTGTCCACCCATCTTTACCAGAGGCCTGAAACCTCATCCCTTCTGCAGGACTCCAAAGACTGGTTCCTGCCTGCCCAGTGGAGCCCTCCCTGGGAGCTGAGGAGGCAGAGTTCTACAGTACTCCACCCCCAGCATCCAGGGTACCTGCTCTTGTACTGTGCATGTGTGCATAGACCTACACACCCTGGCTACCACTTAGGAAGTTTGTATTTGCCTCGTACTTACACAGCTCAGAGGAAGTCTCAGGTACTTGCACAAAACAAAGGAGCAACACTCCATTTCTGCCCTCACCTGCACACAGAGAGCCTGGCTGGCTCTTCTGGAGATACACATTTTATTATTTACAAGTGCTGGTGGCTCACATCTATAATCCTAACTACTCAGGAGATAGAGATCTGAGGATCACAGTTCGAGGACAGCTCAAGCACATAAATCTGTGAGACTCTTAATTTCCATTTATCCAACAAGAAATTGGAAGTGGGGGTATGGCTTCAGTGGTAAGAACACTAACCTTGAACAGAAAATCCAAGTGAACCCGTGAGGTCCTGCATTCAGTCTCCTGTGCCAGCACAAATTTTAAAAAGAAAGAATTGTAGTTGGATGTACCTGTGCCATGTACTGTGCCTCATCCAACCCTCTTGTGTCCATTTCTCCAATGAACTATCAAAAAGCCAGAAATAGTGCTGTGGCAAAGTGATAAGAGCACTAGCCTTGAGCACAAACACTCAGGGACAGTTCAAGCTCCAGGAACAGAACAAAAACAAAAAAAGAAAGAAAGAAACTACAGCAATTCAACCTCCGTACCCAAAAAGATTGAAAACATGTGTTCAAATAAAACTTTGGACATAAATGTTCATAGTGGCACTCTTCACAGTAGCCAAAGAATTAAAATGTCTACCACCAGCTGAAGAAGGAAAATGTGGTATAATCATACAATAAGCAATTACTTGACCATTAAAAAGGAATGGAATACAACTACATGCTACCCCCCTGGAAGACTCCGAAAATATCATCCAGTGTCCCATGTTGTGTGATTCCTTTTGTATGAAAAATCCACAGTAGGAAAATCCATAGACATGGAAAGCCCGCCGGTGAGGCAAGAGGGAGCCGGGATTGGCGAGGGAGGGGAGGAAGGAACAGCACCTGCATCTCGGTGAGGCTCACACCATCATGTGACTGTATTTACTGCTTCTGAAATGCACACACAAACATGGTTAAAATAGCTAAATTTATACTGTGTATATTTTACCACAATAAAAAAAATGAGAGAGAGGGAGAGGGAGAAAGGGAGGGAGGGAGGGAGGGAGAGAGAGAGAGAGAGAGAGAGAGAGAGAGAGAGAGAGAGAGAGAGAGAGAGAGAGAGAGAGAGAGAGAGAGAGGAAATGTCTGTAGATCTTTTAGAGTCACACCTGGCCCCTCTTAGGTGCAATAGGATCTTATATTTCAGACACATGGCAGGGGCAGAACCTCTAGACCCCAGCCTTCCTCCATCTCTTCCCTCCCTCTATTCCTTCCTTCCTTCCTCTTTCTCTTCTTTCCTTCTTGCTCTCTCCTGTCTCCCCTCCCTTCCTATGTTCCTTCTTCCCTTTCTTTCTTCTTTCCTCCTTTCCTCCTCCCTTCTGTTCTGCCTTCTTTCCTTCCCTCCCCACTATCCTTCCCTATAAAGAGCAGCTTGGGATGCTAGCAAGGGAATTAAATCATCCTGGTGTGGGAGCCCCACTCCCTAACACTCTGCAGAGCCCATACGCCCTCCCTCTGAACCCCTGTGGACACCATGTTGTCCCTCTGGGAGCTGGGCTAGTGCTTCCTAGTCGGGTGACCTGATGCCTGGATAGTGGGTGATAGTCAAGGAAAGGAAGGGAGAGTTCTTCCTGAGCTTCTTCCCAGCTGGGCTGAAGGAAAGCCTGGTAGTGTGTCTGCCATCAGCCAGAGCCCTCTTCTTACCTGCCATGATGGTCAGGGTTTGTTTTCTTTCATCTCAACTCTCCAAACTTAATTTAAAGTTTCTCTCCTTTAAATATGCCCTGGCTGCAGAGAAAACAGCAACAAGCTTCCAGAGAGAGATGATTGTCTGAGCAGATATTGCAGCAGCTTAAATGAAAAACTGTCCCTGGAAGAGCCTGAGGGAGCAAGGAGAGTGCTTGGGGGCCAGGGGAGCAGCTGGTAGAGGGGGGGTCCAGGGAAGGCCAGGGCCTCTGTCAGCAGTCAGCTGCTATTACCACAGGTTAACCACCCCCACCTCCATTCTTCTAATTATCACCGTAATTTGGGAGGAGGTGAGGGGGAGAAGTTGCTTTTGTTCCCTGAGTATTGTCTTGGCAGGAAGAACCTTCCAGGTGACTGCTTTTGGTCTAGAAGCTGAGCTGATCTTCCCGAGAGAATTTTGAGGTCTGAGGTGTCCATACAGAATGAGACCCCACGACTCAGAAATTACCCAGCAAGGCAAATGTTACTTTTGCAGAAGGGTGTACAATCCACAAGAGTCAGATCAGCAAGCACACTGGACAGGCAGGGCAGTCTACCCAGAGCTTATCCCTAAGACATTGCAGCTCCTTGTTCTGACTGATCAGAGCTTAGGTTCACAGTCTTACACAATTGGCTAGTTTGAAATAGGGTCCAACATTGACTCCATCAGTCACGGAGAGCAGAACACCTGGCCAAAGCAGGAACTGGTTTAGGAAAAAAAAAAAAAAAAAAAAAAAACCCTTTGTTCAAAACATAATATAGTGCATTTGAAATAACTTTCTGTTTCAACTGATTTCATAAAGTGCACTGAAATGACACATAAACAGTTTAAGATATGTAACAATATGGTAGCTGACCCTAAAATGGTGTTGCTAAGGTCAAGGAACCATTGGGCTGGAATGATCCTCATTCTCACAGAAAGGCAAGCTCCACAGGGCCTCTGGTGGCACTCTAAGAGGGTGGCTCAGGCTCTGGGAGAGCTCCAGTGGAGCCAAAGCTCTCCAAACAGTGGAAACCACATCCCATTCCGGGCCTCACCATGACCTCTGCCCCTCCTATCCCAAGGCCCGTCTCCACATCTCTCCCCCAATGACTTCCAGTTTATGCTTTTTGGCTTCTGTTGTCTGCCATTGCTTCTATTACTTTTCAGCAATGACCAGCTGGATCAGGACCAGGATGAACCCGAGAAAGGCTGGCTGTTCCATCTGTGCAGCATCCTTCCCTTGTAGTGGGCTACAGGATTCACTGACACTGACAGGGCCTCCTGAAAGTTTGTTGTAATTTGTTGGAAGGGTGACACTGATGCCTGGGCTTGAACTCAGGGCCTGAGCACTGTCTCTGAGCTTTATTACTCAAGGCTAGTGCTCTACCACTTGAGCCACAACTTCACTTCCAGCTTTGTTTTTGTTTGTTTGTTTTGGTGTTTTTTGTTCAGTTATTTTTTTTTGCAGTTAATTAGAGATAAAAAGTCTCACAGACTTTTGATGCCCGGGCTGGCTTCAAACCAGGATCCTCAGATCTCAGCCCTCTGAGTAAGTAGCTAGGATTACAGATGTGAATTACAGGCACCCAGCTCTTAAGAGCAGTGGTTCCTCCTTTGTCCCTGCCGCCCTGCCATGCTGCTTACCACAGTTAATTACCTCTCTTTCCCTCTGCCACAGGAGCGGGCTGTGTGTCCCTGATGGCTCACTTGCGGCTGCCCTTTGCGGTCTTACCCAGGCATCCTCCGGCTTTGTTGTGTACTGGGGAGAACTCATTAGCTTCTGCTGCCTCCAGAGGGAGGAGACAGCAGGCTCTCCTCCCCTGCCATTTGTCTTCCTCACTCTGATGCAAAGCCTTGCATCAGATACAATTTGGGGCTGCAACAAAGACCCAGCTCTGGTCCTCACTCATTCTGTGGCAATGGACAGAACTCTGTCTCGTTGGCTCTTGTTTCTCCACCTACAAAAAGTCAGAGCCAATGTCCCACCCATCCTGGCCAGGGATGAAGGACCTTCCTGCCCCTGCTTGCCTCGGTGACTCCCTCCTCCTCCTCCGTACCATGGTTCTGTCCTTACTCACTGTGCCACTTTCATTCAGACTAGAGGTGACAGCCCAAGGATTTAACAGTGACCAAGATGCTGTAGGGCAGATGCTGGAGGCTCCCTGCTGTGATTTGGCTCAACACTTGTTACTGGATTATGGGGAGATGAGGGAAGAGGCAGAAAGGAGAAACTTAGGAGGAAGCCCTGGGACCTGGGGGCCTGGGTCAGCATCTCTCCACCAGCATCCACCTGCAGTATTTCAACATATTGTCCACTGGAGTAGCTCTTCTGTTTGGCTTCTCTGCCCTTCTGCCATCTGCAACCAACGCCTTGTATGAAATCTCTTCTGTCTGAAAGATTTAAAGAGCCTTGTCTTTTCCAGGCTGGATAGTGACTTGACATCTGACATTGGAATTCCTCTTAAGGAATCAAGTGTCTTGGTACAGGGCAATACCTTGCTAAGGCTCTAGAGGAGAGGTAACATCTTGAGGGTGTGATCTGACAAGAGACAAGGGAGCAAATGGGAACTCTAAACTATCCTGTATGGACAGCAAGTAGAAACTGGATGGTAGGAAGGGAGAGGGAGGGCATGTGTGTGGGGGGGGGGGCGGAATCATTAAACAACATAACAGGAGAAGACTCTCAGGTGGTAGAAATGGCTGAGGGGGTTTTAGGAATGGAAATATCAAAGATGGGCTTTTTTACTGCTGGCATTCTGCAATCTATAAATCCCTTCCTCTTCTCTTCCTTTGCAAATGTCTGCTACCCACAGAGATTTTGTGTGCCCAGCCATGCTTTGTTTTAGGGGTGAGGCTGATGTTTTTTAATGGAGCATAAAGAAAAGAATTGAGGTCCATGTCTGGGCTGACTCCGGGTGAAACCAGCAACACTGGCAGGGGGTAAGAGGATGCATAAATGGAATTAATTCAATGCAAGCGGGAGCTCTGAGCTCCAAATTACAATGAGTATAAGCGCTAATCTCCCCGCGTCTACCATGTGCCAGGCTCTCTGTTCTAAACACTGCCCAGGAAACAAGCCGGGCCCCAAACAGGTACTATTGTTATCTACCTGCAAAGGATCTGAGAAACCTCAGCACGGGGGTGTGGGATTTGAACCCACACCATTAGACTCAAATCTTTCTATCTAAGACTTGTGCCAAGTCCTCCAGGACTTTGCAGGAATCTTGAGAGACTACGGGTACACAGTGTGTTGAGTTGGGGTGTGAGCTGACCCAAGCTGATCTCTGGGGGCACGAAAAGCCTGGCTGATGTCTCCCCCATAGCCCCAGACCAGTAGGAAACAACTCAAGTTCAAGTTTATTGACTGAATAAGCGAGGGGAAGGCAGGGGTTGTGTAAGCTCCCACGGAAAACCAGGATATTCCTCTGGGCTGGGAAGGTCCTGAAACCAGAATGAGGGAGACATTTGTTTCCTTTGTCACCTCCTCTTCCCCCTGCGCTAATTCTAATTCCATCACTGCCACCACCCATGCAGGCGTGAAGCTGTAGCTCTTTCCTAATCGAGAAAGAAGCATCTTCAAGTCAAGGCACATCAAGGTGTATGTGTGTGTGTGTGTGTGTGTGTGTGTGTGTGTGTGTGTGTGTGTGTGTGCATGCATGTGCACATTTAGCTCTCCTTGTGTGTTAGACTGTGAGTGTGAGTGTCACACTCTTTGAGGGGCCCCCAAAAGAGAGAGTGCTGAGAGCTCTGCAGAGACAACTCTCCTGGGAAGGACAGAGGGGACGGGGGTGGGGGGTTGGGGAGGGGGGGAGAGGAGTGTCTCTCCAGCAAAAAAAGAAAAGGTAGTCATTGTTTCACTCTTGTCTCCTTTGGGGTCTAGTCTTATATTTTCTTGATTTCATTTTCATGTGATAGAAATGGAGATGTAACAACGTTGTCTCAGCTAACACAAGCAGCAAGCGGCTGGGAAGAGCTTTGTTCTCCACGTGGGCAAGCAGCCACTCCTGGGGGAGCCATCTCTGGGGACCACAGGGATAGGAGCTCCCCTTCCCCGGTCATCCCCACTTCTCTGTCATGTACAAACATACGCACATGGTACATACAAGCATGACCAGGGCCCCAGTCACAAGAAACCAAAGGTCCAGGTGCAGCAGGCTGAAGAAATGGATGAGGTCAAGGGCCTGTCCCAGTGCCCTGCACAGCGCTTCCCTCCTTCCCGGACCACAGCACACATGGAAGACAGAACACCAGTAGGGGCTTTATGGGAGATACAGGCATGGAACGGTGCGGCCTGGACTATAGCACTATATTCAGAAGCAGAAAGAAATATAGGCCTGAGAGATGAAGGCAGGACCATGGATTGAATGGGTTGATGGGGTCACAGATCTCTGGCCTGGGGGATGGCTGTTAGAGGTGTCATTCCTGACACCGGCAGCCAGGGAAGAAGATGATGAACTTGATGGCTCAAAGGGCATCTGAGGAGAAATGTTCAATGGGCTTTTGCACACATAGATCTGTACTCAGGAGATTCAAGATGACAATAAATGTGTGTGTAGATAGATAGATAGATAGCCAGTGAAATGGAAGGCCAAGTGCCTCAAATGCTGAAAAGTCTCAGCTATGAGAAAGACAAGGTGAGAAATTGGGCAGAAATCCAGGCGCCACTAGTGCCTTCACAGTCAAAAGTCATATTCAAAGGAAGTGGTTGTTAGCATGAGGGAAAGAAAAGAGAACTGGTAGGTAGATAGGGATAAAAGAAAAATAGCAGGTACAACATGGCAGATAACCCATCCTGGCGCTTCTTGTTCCCAAAATGCCTCAGTCTCTCGCTCAAATATTTCTTCTTCCCATAATGCCCTATGTGTCTGCTCAACCAATAGAAAGATCCAGAGTGGAGCATGCATGAGCCATCAAACAATCAGCACAGAGCCCAAGTGAGGAGATATGGGAGAAACCCCATGCTATAAAAACCGCCCTCCAAGATGACTCCATTAGACTCCTCTTTGGAGTCCCTCGCTCAATGGAGAATCTTGCTGCTTTCCTTTTCCTTTTCCAAACAAACCTCATCTGTCTACTTTAAACACTTTGCTGCCTTTTAATTCTTTAGTGGAGAAAAATCTGTACCCCCTAGAAAGCTTCCAGCACTAATCCAACAGTGGCAGGAAATCAGGCATGTCCCCCACCAGGGCTAACATCAAGGACAAAACCAGTGACCTTGGAAAGGTCTATGGGGAGCAAAAGACCAACTTCACTAGTGTGGGAGATGAAGCAAGGTAGTCAGGGACCATTGCTCAAGAAGCTCAGCTTCAAAGCAAAGGCAAAGCAGGTCGGAGCCAAAGGAGATGGGGACAGAAGGGCAGCTGGAGGCCTGGCAATGGCCTTCTTCCCTTCAGCTGTTCTCTGCTCGGTTGTGTGATGGCTTCCTGATGATGCTGTGTTGGGCCCTGATGGCCCCCATGGCCCTGTGGAGTTTCTATGACCCTATCCATCCTGGTGTTCTAAAAGGCCCATCCACCCAGATCCATTTCCTACTAAACTCAACTAACTAATGCCTCCCTGGTCTTTAGAATCACACCCCCTGCCCCAACACACACACACACACACACACACACACACACACACACACACTCCCCTGACCATCACCAAGGGAATCTGGCTACTTTTCTTTCTGTAATTTTGAGATGAATTTTCAGTTAGGACTGTGCCCTCAGGCCACAGGGCCAAGTGAGGGGAACAAAACAACAACATGAAGCTCAGAGATTTTGTTCTACCCATTCCAGTTCCCACAGCCAAGGCCCACTGCCCCTACTCAAACACCCCTGGCCCAGTCCTGAGCAAGACAGCAGCGTGTCAGGGTCTCAGAGCACAGGACCCATGCTGTCCTCTGCCTGAACCTTCTCCCTGCCAGTTGCTGGACCTAGCTACCACCTGGAGCTTGCCACATGGCCATGATGCCTCTCTTTCCTCTCTTCCCACTGTCCCAATAGGTGGCCTGGAGAACCCATGAGCCAGCTTCATGTCCTTGCCAGCCCAGGGCCAAGTACTTTCCGGCTCACTGATCCTCATGAAGTCTTTGTGTGGTTAGTGTCTGTTTCTGAGGCTCAGAGAGGTGAGGTACTTAAGCCAGACTGTATCAAGAACCCAAACTAGAGACATTTCCTTTCTCTCTCTCTCTCTCTCTCTCTCTCTCTCTCTCTCTCTCTCTCTCTCTCTCTCTCTCTCTCTCTCTCTCTCTCTCTCTGCCTTGGGAAGCACTTTAAGAAATACCTGGGCCAGAGCAAGGGGGCCTGGCGTCACTTGGCTCATAGCTAGGATTGTCAGGAAACATCTGGAGAGCTCCCAGCCTTGGCGATCCCAGGGGTTAAAGCTAGGACCACAGGGAAGACTCGGGAGATTTTAGCTCACTGAAAGGAAGGGTTCCCATAGCAAGGACTGCCCCATGAGGCAAGATCTGGCTTTAGGATAGAGTCCGCATGGTAAGGAGGGAAATGCACCCCTCCACCATCAGAGATGCCAGCAGGAAAGTCCCCCATCACCAAGGGTCCAACTAAATGATCCCAAATGCTCTTTCACTCTGAGACCCCAGTGCATGGGTAGAATGCAGCACATGGATCTCTGCTCCACCCCCACCCCACCCCTGTTCTCGCCAGCCCACTAGTCTGACACTTGCATCTGCATGCTTTTTTATGATATGAATATTTAAATGTCATCTGATTGCATTATGCGTCATGAGTTGGGAGAAAGAAAAAAAAAGAATGGATCCTGAAAGGCACCTTTCCCCTCTGTCTTATAGGAGGCCAAAGAAATAAATCCCAGCCCCATGCCACACTTCCTATAGGCCTCTTATTCCCCCTCCTCTCTCAGAAACTCCTAGCAGCCACTGGTAGGCAGGGAATGGGAGGCACCTGCTCCTAAACAGCAGCTTGGGGCAGCTTAGCAGGGCCCACTGGCTCCACTTCAGCCCCAGGAGCCTCCTTGTATGCCCCCTCCCCCAGCACATGCCCAAATATGGCCCCAACACCACACACCCATCCAGTCTCTTCTCTTCATGGCAATCCTAAGTTAGAAGCAGAAACTATCATCCTGTCCGCAGAACTCATCCGGGCACCCCAGACTCCAGACAGACCTATGACCTACAGCCAGGCTACAAGGAAGCCCACAGGGTTAGCCTCAACCCCTCTTCTTCTGCCCATCCCTTTCCTAGTCACTGAGCCCAGTAGCCTAACCCAACTAGAAGCCCGGGGCAGAGACACTTGGGGTCTGAGATGTTCATGGAGGGCAGTCCTGAGGCACAGGGTTGTAGCCAAACATGGGCCCAAGACCACAGGGACCCATACTGCTACCCTTGTGGGCTCTTCCTTCCCTTCTTGCTCTCTGGTGCAGAACAGTTGGGCCTATCTGCTGTGCTTGTTGTTGTTGTTGGACTCCTGTCCTCAGTCAGCCCGACAGCGGGGACAGGGGGACAGTGGACAGGGGGACAGCATAATCAGACCTTTCCCTGAACAAAGGCCCCAAGAGGAACTGCATTGTCCTGTTGTTAAGGAATCATGTTGTAATTTTTTTGTTTAACGTTTGGAGGTGAAAGGATCTGTCCCGGCCATCCCAGAGGACCATGCGGAGATAATCACTGACAGGAGAAGAAGGTTCATAAGGAGGTTTATTAGCGGGGCCATAGTTCCCACGGGAGAGGGAGCTACTTGGCGGCTGCTCCTTATCCAGGTTTTTTTCTCTGGGGGTAAAGGGGAAGCAGGTAGGTAGTGAGTAGGAGTGGCTCGTTAGGTTTGGGTGGATCTGAAGGCTAGTGGGAGGAGCTGAGGACCTGAGGCTAGGGAAATGCTAACAGGAGGGAGGGATTGAAGGTGTTCCTTAAAAGAAGGAATTGTCCTAAGAAGAGGAGCACAAAGGCACAATGCGTATATGTGCATCTGATCATAGAACAGAATATTTATTGAAATGAACTCTAGGAAATGGAAATAAGAGGTGTTTTTTTTTCTTTTTGCTGCTTTTTTGTTTTCTTTTTGTCTTGCTTGTTCGTTTGTCTGTCTTTGGGAAGGTAAGCAGGGCACAGAAATGGAGGGACAAAGGGTAAACAAATGCAGCAGGGGTACTCACTAGACATTGCGTTGAAAATGAACTATATACCTTGTGGGTGGGGATGGGAGGGGAAAACTGGGAGAGAGTGAGGAAGAGGTCACACTATCCCTTACCTGACTTATAGAACTGTAACCCCTCTGTGCTTCACCTTTATGATAACAATTTAAAAATTAAAAGAAGAAAGAAGAATTTGTAATCCTGTTCCAGAAGCCTCTGCCTAGTCTAGAAGCAAATGAATGGACTTTTTGGTCCCCCTGCTAGGCAACTGAAACCTTGACTCCTCCCACTTGCCCTCACCCCCCAAAAAAGCAGGGAGCTTCTTTGAGTCCCTCTCCCCAAGGTCTCCAAGTGTAGGGCTACTGCTCTTTTCTACTGGGGGGCTGACTGGGGTTCACGGGCTCCTGGCCTGGGGAGCTGGCTTTCCATTGCTGTCTGGAGCGGAGCCCCAAGCCCTGGAGGATGGAGTCTCCTTTCCCTGCCACCCGGACCCCAGAGACAAAGGGGCCTGGAAACAAAGGCTTCCCGCTGAGGCCGGAGGCTTCTCCTCCTGGAGCCACTTCTCCAGCTAAATACCACCCTCTGGAGAGTCGGTAATGACCTTTTTAAGTCTCGCTCAGTCGCCTGCGTTGGTATTTAGAGAACAGCCTGGTCTCTGGGGAGGAAGGGAAGAAATAGTTCTTCGCGCTACTTCTGAAGGCTGGCCCCCAGAAGAGAAGAGCAGAGAGGCTCACCTCTCCCCTCCTGAAGCGGACTGAACCCCAGCCATCATTCTGCAGCAGCGACCGATTTGAGGACGCATTACAACAACTGTCACTCAGGCTTCCCAAGCAGTGTGCGCAGGTACGCACCCGGGAGAATGCCAGAGAGAGAGAGAGACAGAGAGAGAGAGAGAGAGAGAGAGAGAGTGTGTGTGTATTAGAGCTTTGAGCATGTCCATTCATGATGGGGGGGGGGGTATGGATGCCCCTACCATGAATGCTGACAAGGAATTGGAGCTTCTGATGGTACATTTTTGTTTTATTTTGTGTTTGTTTGTTTATCTGAGACTTGAACTCAGGACCTGAGTACTATCCCTTGGCTTTTTCCTTCAAGGTTAGTGCTCTTAACACTTGAGCCATGGCTCCACTTCTGTTTTTTATTGTTGTTGTTGTTGTTAGTTAATTTGAAATAAAGAGCCTCAGACTTTCCTAACCACGGTGGCTTCAAGCTACAATCCTCAGATCTCAGCCTCCTGAGTAGCTGGGATTACAGGCATGAGCCAACGGTGCCCGGCTGATTGTGGGTTTGGCAGGTCTGCGTGTGATTCTGCTCTCCTGCTTCAGCAGGGAGAGCAGCCCAGCTGGCAGCACAGGGGGTGGTCTCAGCCAGTGAGGAGGAGCCCCAGGGGGCTCCCTGAGGTGAGAGAGTCCTGTTTTCCATCCCAGCACAACTGGCCTGGCTGGTGAGTCTCTGCCCCAGGCTCCCAAGTTCACATCAGACACCATCCCCTCCACCCCATGTCTGTCCTCTCCCCACGTCCACTGCTTGGGAATAAGGAGCTTTCAGAGTGGGTGACTGTGGCCCTACTGGGCCCCTGGTGGTCTCCGTGCTGCTCAGCTTGCCCTCTGCTGACCGGGGCTGCCAATGGGCTCCCGTGGACAGGGCCAGCAGCCAGGGTCCCCACCTGCATCCAGCACCAAGTGGGTCCTCAAGAGATGGGACATCAGGGTGTACAGTCACTGCACGGGCGTTCTAGGCAGAGGGAGTATAAAGACAGTCAGAGAGCCATGGTCTGAACAGCAGCTGAGCCTGGGTACCATAGCCACGTAGTGACAGTCTGCAGTTGGAGTTGTATGTGGACCCAGGGACTGGGTGGAGGGGGCTGTCCGCATATCCCACCAGGAGCCCGGCACTCATTTCTCCAGCTGCCCTGGGCTCCAGCTCAGCCATCTACAGGAACTGCCTTGGGCCCAAGGAAATTGTTGATGCTGCAGGGGCCCAAAGCCTGGTGCCCTTGGCTCCAGTGGGGAGAACTCTAAAGAACCATTCCGAGCGTCCTGAGGGCTCAGTGGAGGCCTTTGAAGCAGTGGCATTATCTGACTCCTTCCCTCTGAGCAACCCTGGTCCTCTGCTACCCAGCTCCCTCCAGTAATCTTCTCAACTCATCTCCATCTTGGTCTGTTTCAGAGGACTGAGTGTTTTTAACACCCAGAGGCCTGGAGAAGAAAGGAAGAGAAGAGAGGAGGAGGAAGTAGGCAGGGTAGCAAGGTCTGATGAACTTCAAGTGGAAGAAGACTATATGGAGAGGAAACTACAAGTTGTTATTGCCAGAAAGTTAAAAGAGCTGGCCAGGGTTGGCTCATCCCTATAATCCTAGCTACTGGGGGTGGGGGTGGGGAGGGGAGAGGTGAGATCTGAGAGGATCTGGCGCCAAGCCAACCCAGGCAGGAAAGTTCTTATCACCAGCTAACCAGCAAAATGTTGGGTACGTCCTGAATTCAAGCCCCAGTACTGGCAAAAAGAGTGGGGAGGAGAGAGACAGGGAAAGAAGGGAACAGGAGGGAAGGAAAAGGGGAGGGAAGCAGGGAGGGGAAGGCAGGGAAAGCGAGTAAGTTTAAACGAGCAGAATATTTCAACAAGTGAGTAGTCAATAGCATCAAGTTCCACACAGAGGTCTAATAAAATCAAACAACAGAAATAGTCCTGTGCTTAGCAGCAATATGAGGCTGATGTCTTTAGCCAGCGCAGCCCCTAGAGAGTATTAGGGGGCTGCAGACACTGCTCTGTGAGTTCTTAAGAGGGAGTGGCCAATGGAAGAAAGAGGGTGGGTCATACTTGGAACACGCAGAAAAAGTAGAACAATGGTCCACCATCTAAGGGATATTACTAGTTTGATCATCACTATTGGCTCGTAAGATGGAAGACAACTGAGCATAAACCTTGAGAATTCCCCAGCCAGAAGGCTGCATCCATCCGCAGCCCTGCAAGACATCTCAATACCTACCCATGTGCATTTGTCTTGTACCAAAAGCGAAATTAATAATCCTGACTGCTTAAACAAAGGATCCAGTGCTTTGAACTAAAAGGACACTTGCTGCTACAGGAACACCATCCACACGAATGAAAATAGAATAGCAGCTGGTGACAGCCTTAGCAGACTATTGGGGTCTGCTTTAAGACCCCTCCTTCTCAGTCATCCTTGCCGCCCTGGTTTGTCTGTCATTCGGCCTGGGAGGCAGCAGGGAACGAAAGGCCAGAGGCTAGTGTTTTTTTTTTGGTTTGTTTTTGGTCCTGAGCTTCTTTCACTCACATTTAGCATCCTCATTCTTGAGCCTCAGCTCCACTTTCAACTCTTTTTGGTAGTTAGTGGGAGAGAAGAATATCACCACAGACTTTCCTGCCCAGGGTGGCTTCAAATCGAGATCCTCAGATCTCAGCCTTCTGAGTATCTAGGATGACAGGTGTGAGCCCCCGGCACCTGACTGAGGTTAGTGGTCATATAGCAAGGTGGCCAACAGGGAGCCCTTGGGCCCTGTGCCAAGGAACCCCCAGACCATCCTCATTTGGGATGGGTGTGCCACTGGAAGAGAACCAGAAGGCTGCCACGTGCTTACGAGCCAGGACATACCCATGGGGCTCTTGCCCCTGCAGGAACGGCCATCAGGAGGTATGGTACCAGCTTCAGGCAACAGGGGAATCTGGGATTTGGCTGTTCCAGCAACACTGGTTAGGAAGTGGGCAGAGGAATAACGTAGAGCCCAGGCCCCCTCACCCAAGCCAACTGAGAATTGCACACACCTGAATTGCACAGACCTGAATTGCACACACATGGTCCTCAAATATCATAAAAGAAGTCTAATAGTCTGTGAGTCAGGAATGATGTTGTGAATCTAGGCATTTATCAGAAAATCCACTTCCTATCTTTCTGTTCTGCCACCCACAGCTTCCATCTTCAAGGTTTCTTTGTGGCCCACTATGGCTGAAAGAGTTCCAGCCATGACATCTGCATTCCAAGCATGAAGAATGAGGACAACAGGGGAGGGAGGGGAGGCCTTGCCCTTCCATATTAAGGATATGTTAAAAGTGGTCCCTTGTGACCGACATATCATTAGCCAGAAGTCAATCACGTGGCCCCAACTAACTGCGAAGAGGCTGGAAAATGGACTCTTATGTGGGCAGGTTGCCAGGCCAAATGAAATAAGGTCTGTGAGGAATGGGGAAGAAATGGGTGGTAAGACAATTAGCTACCAGCTCCTCTCCTGGCCTGTGACCTCGGGTCATTTGCTTGAGCCCTCTGATCCTCAGCTTTCAAAGCTGTAAAAGGGTGATCATCTCTACAGCTGTTATCCTCAGTCACTATCATCAACAGGGGTCCAAAATTCAGAGGCATGGGAGAGCAAGATCCTCTAAACAAGGCCGTTGGGAGTAGTGGAGACTGGGCATAATGGTGGTGGCCGGCTGTCTGAAAGAAGGTACTACTCAACTCCTGCCTCCTACGAAGATCGTCGCATTTTCTCTAAAGAAAGTAAAAATCGGGACTATAGGTCAAATCCCTCTAAACTTTGAATTTTGCAATAACTCACGTTAAAAAAAAATTGTTAAAGTCAGGATACACACAGGCACAGGCACACATGGATCTGTCAGCTAAATGTGCCCCTGAAGTGTTGGGTAGTCCAACTTGAGGACAAGAAGATACTCCTTTGCTTTCTGTATTCCTTGATTTGTGTGATTTCTTGATTTCCTTTGGGTATGATAGCCATTCTTCCCTGGGTAAGCAAAAGCCTAGTAAGGCTAAGGACCAAACAAACAAACAAACAAGAAGGTTTATAATGACAGTACTTGGGCTTAGTGGTCTGTGTGTGTGTGTGTGTGTGTGTGTGTGTGTGTGTGTGTGTGTGTATGCATGCACATACACTAACAAGTCTTAAACATCCTAAGAAGCATCTCCATCCTGCACACATGATGATCCTTTAAACAAATGATGGAAGCAAGTCCACAATATTCTGGACAGCAATCCTAGCTACTCAGGAGCCTGAGATCTGAGGTTGTGGTTCAAAGCCAGCCCCAGCCAAAAAGAAAAAGAAAAAAAAAAAAAAAAACGGCTGTGAGATTATCTCTAACCAACTACCCAAAAAACCCAAAGTAGAGCTGTGGTTCAAGTGGTAGAGCACAGCCTTGAACTAAAAAGAGCTAAGGGACAGCAACAAAACCCTGAGTTCAAGTCCCAGTATCAGTCACACACACACACACACACACACACACACACACACACACACACACACACACAGAAGCAGAATGCTAGAGTTGCAAGTTGGTGCTACTCTACCTGATACAACTTGGGGAGTTCTAAATTCTTTCCTATCTTGTTCTAATACAGGTTTCTCCATTTTGCATTTTGTTCCCTTCTTTTTCTGTCTGGGCTCTAGCTCTTCTCTCCTTTATAGCTGACATTCTTGTCTCAGATTCAACATATCCCACTAAAAGTTGTCACACCAAACCATGTGTTGAATGAAGAGGCTGCTAAGCCTTGGGCAACATCAACACTCAAATGTCAGCCTGTAAATATCCCTTTGGGCCGGTGGGCCCTTGCTTCGAAGGCGCCTGCCTGCATTTCACTTCCCTCCTTTTCTCAGTTTATTAGGAGCAGGTTTTTGCAACCGATGGACTCAGGCTGGTCTGTAATGGCGCCAGTTTGACGCGGGGCCCTGTATCTGTGGGATACGACTGGCTTTGGGCCACATGGCTCTGAAACAACTACCCCCAGAGGACGTATCTGCGCGTGACGATGCTACTACAAAACGGTGTGTATTTGAAACTACGTTCTATCTGCCCAGCCTGGTACTAGAACAAACAGCAGGCACTGGCTATTCCAGCCAGGCTGCATGTGTTGGCAGCTGGAAAACACCAGCAAGTTTGAATTCTCCTAGTGGCATTGTTCTAATAAAACCAGAATGATCCTTTCAAAATAAAAAGCAGAGGTTGCTTCTCTTCCACACTAACCCCTCAATAGCTGCCCAGCTACCAACAGTCAGAGGAAAAACCCCAAGCATGTTGTTCTGAAGAAGGAGTTGGGCCACCTTACCCACTCCATCCTCCCAGTCAGAGGCTTTTTCTTTTCCAAATTGAAGGCTCTGAGCTCACCCCTCACTGGCCCCCACCAGCCCTGCCTTACACCCTTCCATCTGTCCTTCCCTCTGTTCTAGAAAGCACTTGCTCTAAAGGGTATGTGAAAATGAGTGAGGTAGCTCACACTTGTAATCCCAACAATTTGGGAGATGGAGATTCAGAGGATCACCGTTCCGAGCCAGCACAAGTAAAAATGTCAGCAAGACCCCATCTAGCATTCCTGTCATCCTAGCTATGACACTGGAGGTACAGGGAGGAGGATCACAGGTTAAGGCCAGACCCAGGGAGCAGACGACTTGCAAGAAACTACCTGAAATATAACTGAAGCAAAAAACAGGCTAAGGTAGAACACCTAACATGCATGAGACCCTGAGTTCAAACTCCAGTTCCATCAATACATAAATAAAGGCACATGTCCAGCCCTGTGGTGTCATTCAATGTCATCTCCTAAAAGACACCTTCTTGATCAGCCAGAGGAGACCCTGGGTGATTCTCTACAGGGTCTCATCATTTCCTGAGGTTTTTAGTTTTGTTATTGTGTTTATTGACCTCTGCCCCTGCTAGACCAGAAAGCCCCATACAGTTCCAGGGCATCTCGGGGCATTTATTCCAGGCTCTTTGCCCAATATTTGCAAATGGCGACTGTCCCGGGAACCTTTGCTGGAGGCAGGCAGGCAGGAAGTGCCAAGCCTGCTTGTTGTTTGCTGGGTCCCATGGTCAGGAGGTACGGCGCTTCCAGCCTGCGAGCCTCGCCCGGCCCAGCCTAGCCCACTGAGCTCCTGCCCGCTCTGCCCACAGATAGAGTTACCCCACAGGCGCATGGTAGAGGATACATTCTGCCCTCTCTGCCCAGCCCAGCCTGAGACAAACTCTCCCTGTCTGGCAGCAAGTGATGGAGCTTAAGCCTCAAGGAGCCTCTCCATCCATCACTCACAGGGAAGAGCCACAAATTCTGACGTCTCTGTCTGCACCTGTCACACTCAAGGGTAAACTCGCCATGGCCCCGGTGCACAGCCACTCCTCCTCACTGACAGCTGCGCCGGCTCGGGGACCAGCCCACTGATGAATCTGTAGTCACTCCACCCGCCGCTTGCCCAAGGCCAGGGCTGAGCAGCCGCTGAAGGCAGAAACATGGACAGCCAAGAACTCTTCAGATCAACCTTTGCCAAGGGGAGGGGTACCTGAGCAGGGAACGCTCATCCTGCCCCCCCAGAAGGCCCAGGACTCGCCTAGGCAGAGCCTGGGTCCTATCCCATGTTGCCTATTACCCTCACCAGTACTTAGACACTGTCCCCTGGAGCCTTTCCTGCCTATGTCTCTGTCAGCCAGAGAGGTGTCGAGAATACCCACTTTTCAACCCGGTAGGTGCACTTTCACATACCAGCTCATTCCTATATCAACAGGTTGTACCCCTGCCTTTCTGCTCTGTAAATTAGGCTAACAAATAGGTCTTAGCCAGGCACCAGTGGCTCATGCCTTTAATCCCAGCTACTCAGAAGGCTGAGATCTGAGGATCGTGGTTTAAAGCCAGCCTGAGCAGGAAAGTCTGTGAGAATCTTAGCTCCAATTAACCACCAAAAAGCCAGACAGAGCTGTGGCTCAGGTGGTAAAATATCAACCTTGAGTGAAAAGAGCTAAGAGATAGTACCATGGCCCCGAGTTCAATATCTAGTACTCACACATATACACACATACACAAAAAGGCATTTGTTAGTGGGTTT
Source organism: Perognathus longimembris pacificus (assembly GCF_023159225.1). Classification (NCBI taxonomy): domain Eukaryota; kingdom Metazoa; phylum Chordata; class Mammalia; order Rodentia; family Heteromyidae; genus Perognathus; species Perognathus longimembris. The sequence goes on along the minus strand of NC_063167.1, from coordinate 23,316,673 downwards.
TTTTTTGTATTTTCACCATGTGCAACCATCATAACTGTCTAATGATGAACATTTCCACCATCCCTTAAGGTAACCCTGTACCTGTTAACAGTCCCTCCCAATTGTCTATGTCTCTGTGTAATTGCCAGTTCTGGATATTTCATAAATGTGGGAAGCTTACCATACAAGATCTTTTGTGCATGGCCTTTCTGGCTTAGCACAGTGTTGTCTATGAACATAGTATGCCACATGTCAGAACGCCATGTTCTATTTATCCTCCCATTGGATGAAGAGCATTTCGGTGGTTTTGACATCTGGGTCCCCACATGAACAATTCCTGCACAAGCTTCTATGGGAACATAAGCTTTCAATTTTCTTGGATAAACACCTCCAGGTGGAATTGTTGGCTCATACAGAGACTCTACATTTAACATTCTGAGAACCACCAGACCCTGCCCATATCTGGGGCTTCATTCTATGCCCCACTAGCAATGTCTGAGGGCTCCAACTACCCCCAAACCCTTGCCAACACTTATTTCCCATTTTGTCTTGCAAACAACCATTCGAATACAGCAGTAGCCTACTGTGGGTTTTGTTCTCATTTCTCTAGTGAATGAGTGATTTGGAGCCCTTTGTCATGTGTTCACTGGCCATCTCTATATCTTTTTTATAAATAAATATCTCCCTACATCTCCCCCCCCCCATTTTAAATTGGGATGTTTTGTCTTTCTGTTATTGAGTGGCAAGAGGTCTTTATATATTTTGGATACTGGATGTGTCAGTGACCTTGAAATTCCCTTCTCCATTCTGGAGGTGGTTTATTCATGGTCTGATAGTTTTTAATCCTGTCCAATGGTCAACTACCAATAGACCCAAGGACATTCCTCTAGGCCCCCTGCCTATACCTCTTCTCAATATTGCCACCTGGAGCCCAACTTCCCAACATACAAACCTTGGGGGAAACTACATCCAAACTATAGTACTACCCCTTAAGATTCTAGCTGGCTCACGTCTATAATCCTAGCTACTCAGAAGGCTGAGATCTAAAGACCATGCTCCAAAGCCAGCCAGAGCAAGAAAGTCTGTGAGACTCTTACCTCCAATTAACCACCAAAAAATGGAGTTGTGGCTCAAAGACAAAGAGCAGTGGTCTTGAGCATAAAAGCACATGGACAGCACTTAGGCCCTGAGTTCAACTCTCAGACCAGTAAAAAAGGGTTTGTGCAGATGAGGAAATGATGTGTGTGAAGTACTTGACACTGGTACTCGTCATCAACCAATGGATCTGCTATCAGATCCCAGCAGGTCTGGGTGGGAGGCTCACAAGGACTCAGCGCAGACCCTGGTACAATCTTATCTCTGGAGCATCTGACTCTGTTCCTGCTTCCCCCTCCCCATCTTCCCACCAGGCTTTTCATTACACCAGCCCAGTGATGCTCAGTAAACACTAGCTATTACCTTCTCCTGGTTTCTCTATAAATAACATGAGGAAAGCACTTATGTGGTATTCATTCTGTGTCAGGCACAGTTCTGAGAATATTCCAGATTTGCTCAACCTTTCTAAAGGCCCTTTTAGGAGCTCCTAGTGTTCCCCCATTTTGCAGATGAGGTCACTGAGACTCCTAAAGCCACACTGCAGAGCCAGGACTCAAACCCAGGGCATTTGACCCCAGATCCCGTGATCCTTTCCGCACAATGCAGGACTCTCATCAAAGCTGGGAACATGGGACAGAAGCAGCCCTGCTCCCCCATGGGTGCCCAGCCCCGCACTAGTGGCCTCCCCTCCCCCTCTCTCCATCCCTGGCTGCACCCCCAGTGGCCACTGCCTTCTCTGGGATGGCTCTGCATTCTTTCTAAGCATTTTTCCTCTCCAGCTGCCCTCAGCAAGCAGAAGCGCCTCTAGAACGTCTGTACCCCTTTCCCCACCTGGGTCAAACCTTCTAATAACAGAAGGAGGAAGGTGAGATGGAGAAGGAAGAGGAGGAAGAATGGAAAGAACATGGCCATTTCAGAGTGATCACAAACACCAAAGATAGACAGTCCAACTGGATAACATTCCTTGAAATAAAAACCCCTGGCTCCTGGCTCATTTGAGATTTTGAAGGAGACTTTGGGATGCCTCTGACATTTACCCCAGACTTAGAGCAGAATTTTTAGAGGTTGAGAGACATTAAAGAAGGCAGAATTAGTTGGACGCTAGTGGCCTGTAATCCTAGCTACTCAGGAGGCTGAGATCTGAGGATCACAGTTAGAAGCCAGCCCAGGCAGGAAAATCTGTAAGACGTGTTCAATTAACCACTGAAAAACCAGAAATGGAGCTGTAGGCTCTGGTGGTAGAGTGCTCACCTTCAGCCGAAAACCTCAGTGGCAGTGCCCAAGCCCTGAGTTCAAACCCTAGTATGGGCACAAAGTAAAAAGAGCAAGATTAGAAATAGTCTGTAACCTTGGGGAGTAAGATTTCATAGCAACAGAAGCTACAGAACACGAAGGAGTCCAACTACCCCACGTCTGACAGCTCACTTCCCCTGACCACTCCAGGCTCACCTCTCCACGGAACCCCAGCAAGCATGGAACCCTCTAGATCCAGCTACTTCTGCTTCTAGCTGCTGACTCTGCTTTATATTCTCCCCTGTCCTCTTCCAAAACTCCAAGTCACTTCATAAATAATAAAAGTAAAACCTTTATCACGTCAGCAGACAAAGAGTGGGGGAAGTGGGGGTTGCCAAGTTGATAGCAATTCTTGGTGCCAATAAAGTGTGGATTAAGATTGACTGGGCTGCCTACAGCTCTGGGAGGTGGACAGTTTATGCTAATGTTTTAAAAGTCTATTTCATATGCCTTTATGTTGAGTCGTTTCATTAGGTTTATTAAGAGTCCAATTGATACATTTCTTGTTGACTCCAAATATTCCTGAGGTGATTAATTCTGAACAATGGGGTTAATTAGTCTGCAGACTTTGGAACACTTCTCCAGGCGGGAGCTTAAGAAACCAGTTTCCAGGGAATGTAATCTCCAAAAGAATTACATTCCTTTCTTCTAAAGGAAAGGGGAAAAATTCTCCCTAGGGAAGAAAGGATGGCTGTGATCTCATGGAGAATTAAATGAGTGTTAAACTCCAACGAGCCTCTGTGGGTTGGTTTTCATTTTTTTTAATGTCCCCTCCCCCTTTTTTTCTGGCTCTCTGCATTAGTAGGTAAATAGCTTCCAGTTTGGGAGGGGGATGAATCTGGACACATGTTCTCCCAGGAAAAGACCCATCAGGAGACCAGAAAACAGGTATCCTCGTTCCCATCCCCCAAAACAGCAATGCAACCCCCCAGGTCCCCACAGAAGCCTGTGGTCCCTTGGGCCTCGTTCCTTCATCCATAAAATGGGGCCAGTGGCACCCGGCCTTCCCTGCTTCCCCGCCCTTTTGTGAGCAGGAGATGTGATCACATACAACGCAAAAGCCCTTTGAGAATAAAACCTTTCTCTTTTCTTTCTTTTTTTTTTTTTTTTAACCTTTGAGAGGTGAAAAGGAAAAAAAAAGACCCATTTTAGAAGTGGGCTTTTTTAAACTCTTTTATATATATATATATATTATTATTCCCTCATGAAAGAGTTTCTTCTTGTAGCTGGGATTTTTCATCTCGTGTTAAAGAGAGAGAGAGAAAGAAAGGGTGGGGGGAGAGAGGGAGAGAGTGAGTGAGTTTTAAAAATAGCTATTTTAATGAAAAGAACAGCTCCCCTGAAGAACTGGGCAGCCCTTTCCACAGGCTTTGCTGCCGAAACTCACGGTCCAAATTGATTTTTTTCCCCCTCCTCTCCTTTAAAGGTAAGTGATGAAATACTGTGGGTTTGAAAGGGCTGACATTTTGGGTAGCAATTAAACCTCAGGTCCATCTAACCACACGGTAGCTGGTGGCGGCCCCTCGTTATGGCAAGAAGGATTACCCGGTGGGCTGAACCGGCTCTCTGAAGAGCTGGGCCCGCTGTCTAGATCCAGGTAATTAGATTTAACAAGCTGGCCTGTCCTTCTCTGTCCCCCTACCAACTCCAGGCAGAGTGGCCAGCTCCACGGACCTACCTCATACCCCCATACTTGGAAGGCAGCAAGCATGTCCAATATTCTAATCACCCCAGTGATGGACGAGGACATTGAGCTGCTAATGACATACAAGAGGCGGCGATGGTTAGGAATTTGGAGCAAATGGGGATGGGAGTATTATTAGATCAGCCCAAAAGTCTGATACAGACAGGTCACTGGGATGTGATTGGAAACATTGGTGGGGAAGGATGGGCTAGGCTGCTGAACACTCAATTCCTACCTGTGCCCTTCTGAGAGCCGGGAGGGGGAGAGGGTGCTGGAAAACCCAGCTCCAAGGACTCCCACTTTAGCACACTCTTCTCAGGAAAAGCCATGCCCCAACTCCTCCTCTCCAGGAGTTGTGACCTGTTTGTGGAGTCCCAAGGATCAGGTTGACCTGCAGAGGGTAGATGTCACAGACCTGGGCAGGGCTCATAGCTTTCTTTTGTTTGGCTTTCCAGGCAACTCTGCTATATGCTACAGGACTAGGAATCTCCTGTCCACACCCAGGGCAATGGCTTGGCCCAGTATTGAGAATCCAGCTGGGCATATCTCTCAGCAGATCCACGGATCATGCCATGTCAACCTCTAAAAACACTGATTGCCATCCCACAACAACGGGACTCAAGGACTCAGGCTCTCTGGCACCCACCGTCACCAGGCCACACTCTCCACCCAAATGGCACAGGTGTCTTTGTGGGGCAGCATTCGAGGCCTCTGGAACTGGAGGAATTCAGAGCCATTTCATGTCTGAGCTCCCCATATTCCTTTGAACACTAATGGCTTCTCTGAGTCTCAGTTTACCCATCTATACAGACACCGGGCTGGCCCAGTTAGCCCCAGTGGCCTCCTCCAAGCCAGGATGCCTACCACTAGATGGTGCTCTTGTAAACTCTCCTCTCCATGTGATCCTCTTCTCCCCTGTCCAATGCCCTCCTCCTCTGCTTGGTGAAATCCTGCCCACCCAGTGGTTGCAGCCCATGGACAGAGTTCCTCACAGAACCCTTCTAGGGCATCCCAAGCTGCTGTCTTTCTTGCTGGATTTTTCCAGCAAGGGAGTCATGTGTACCTCAGGATCATGGTGCTCCCACAGTGAATGGACATACCAGAGTTTACACAGCTACTGATGACCAGGGACCAAATATGATAGAACATCTGACTCTACATCCAGGGATTCCCTTCCCATTTCCCAGAAGGTTCTAGATGTTATTAAGTGTTCTGCTGTGGGGCCTTCACAGACTGTGCATGTTCTCTCTCGCTCGCTCTCGCTCTCTCTGTCACACACACACACACACACACACGTCCTCCTTGGAATTCATTGACTGCTGAACATTTGTCCTAGTCCTCGAAATGACATTTATGACCCATTGTCACTTGAGAGACACGGGGAGCCTGAGTTACAAAGATGGTGATCATCAACTCACTGGTTCTCGTTGTTTTCTGGGGAGTAAGACTATGAACCAAGTCCAGGTGGACTGAGGAAAGAAAAGAGATGCAACTCTGACTTAGAGAGCAGAGGGGAGCAATACAGGGATGAGGGCTTCACACAATGAGGGGGAAAGTAGCTCAGGAAGGAGGACAGGGCCCCTCTCAGATATACCTCTTTAATGCTCTTCATACAAGAAAAAAGAACATGGAGAGGGAGCAGAAAGGTGAAGTCTCTCCTAGACATCCCCTGCCTTCAGAAGGCAACAGATCTCTTGAAAATGGGCATCCCATTGCAGAGAACTGTGGGAAATGAGGTAGAAACAAGCAAAGGGGCATTGCAGAATGATCACTGAAGAGATGGCCAATTCCAATTCTCCTTTACTCACCTGGTTTTCTTGTTTTGTTTTTGTGCAAGATTCACTTTCTAAAGTGCTCACACACTGAGTGCTTTAAGAGGAGGTTACTTCTCATTTTCTTATTTTCTCCAAGATCAAAACAGTGATATAGAATGCTAGTCATCCTTGTTGCCCCTTCTCCACATAATTTTGGCATGGGGAGTGGGCTGATGCTTAGAAATAACTTACGTTAGGGAGAGGGGTTAGGAAGGGGAAACTGGGAGGAACCATTGTTCAAAAGGAAATGTACTCCTTACCTGACTTATGTAACAGTAACTCCTCTGTATATCACCTTTACAATGCAAATAAAATAAAAAATAAGAAATACTTTGTATACTGGGTGTGGTGGTGGTTCACTGCTGTAATACTAGCCATTCGAGGGGGGGCGGCAGAGATCAAGGGGGTGACAGTTTGAAGCCAGCCCTAGGATAAAAGTTCAGGAGATTCCATCTCAACCAGTAGCTGGGCACCGTGATGCATATCTGATGTCCCAGCTACTGCAGGAGGTTTGAATAGCAGATCATTTGTCCAGATTGGCCCGGTCAAAAAGCAAGACCCAACCCCAAAAATAATCAGAGCAAAAAGGGCTGGCGATATGGCTCAAGGGGTAGAGCACCAAGCCATGAATTCAAACACTAGTACCAACAAAACAAAACAAAACAAAACAAAAAAAGAAGAAGAGGAAGAGACAAAAAGAAGTCATTTCTGTGTCACTTCATGGGCTGAAAAAGGAATGCTACCTACCTCAGAAGTATGGGACTAGAAAAAGTCCTACCAGCGCCCTAAGGCAGAAACGTGAGGTGGGACACCATGCCTTAAGGGGGAGACCCACAGTGTCCAGCTCTGCCTCTGCTTGAGGGAAACAAAAACAGGGTGTCTTAGGGGCCCAGGGTGACCACAGTTTGAAGCCCACGTCCCTCATCATTCATTGGCTCAGCGGAGACAAAGGAGTTACTTAGATCTCCATCTGCTAGGCCTTGGTGCTGGTGCTCAGTTGGTTCCACACCAGCTAGGGGAGGGGGTGTGATTAATTATCATCCCAGGTACTCAAAAGTAAATACATCAACTCACCCTCATTTTCTTGTCTCCTCGAGGTGAGGTCATGAACAAAACGGGAAGAAATGCCCTGGGCTGATGAATATGAGTGGGAGAAAATGGTAGAAGCTTTCAAGATAGGAAAGGGGGTGGGATGGAAATGTAAAAGTACAGGATATTGAGGTGAGATGGGATGAGATGGGATGGAATAGATGGGAGAAGATGAGGAGGGACATGAAGCAAAAGGAAGGGGAGAGGAGAGGAGGAGAGGAGGGGAGGAAAGGAGAGGGAACAGAGGGAAGAGATAAGACTGGAAAGGAAAGTATGGAATGAGACAGGATAGAATAAAAGGGGAGGGGAGAGAAGGGGAGGAGCTGAGAGGGGAAGGGAGGAGGAGTGGCTCCTCTCTGCACAAGTCAGTTCTCAGCTCAGGCCACACTTCTGTCGTCCACAGCTCTGGCCAGCCTGGCTGCACTAGGCAGGCAGCCCCTTCCTCAGTTGCTCAGTAAGTGCCAGAGGCGGGGTGGGTGGGTGGGGGGCGGTGGAGAGGAAGCGGATGGCTCTTCAAGAGGCTGGCACTGGTCCCAAGCAATCTGTTCCCAACTTCCTCCTGCGTGGGTGGCCGCGGCACGTCCCCAACCAGCCCCCACGCCTCTCACCAGCCGTCAACGCGCCCTCACTCTTTCCTTGTGTGTGTTGTCAAATCTTCCCAATATAGCAGCCTGGAGTCTGTCAACAGTTCTGTTCCATGCCCACGTTCCCTTGCCGAAGGATGCCGAGACGGCTGCCCCCTTCCTTCCATGGATGGGGCTCCCACCGTGCCCCCACCATGGCCGTGGCACTCGGAGGCCCCCTGGTTCCTCCCAGGAGGCAGTGTGCTTGCAGAAGCCATTGCAGCTGCCGTGGTCTGGATTTCCTGGCACAGGATGGGACCTAGGCCAACCATACTTGAGTAAAATGAGAAAGAGGAGCCCAAGGAACATAAAGACTGCGCCCACGAGGGATGGGGCTGTCGCTCAAGGCGCAGAGTGCCTGCCTAGCAATCGCGAAGGCCTGAGTTCAAACCCCCACTATCTCTAAGGGGAAAAATGGGGGAGGGAGTTGAAGACGGCTATGTAGATTTCTGACTTGAATGATTCAGGGAAAATGCCACTCACAAGGTAGCAGACTCCAAAGAAAGAGCATTTGGGGGGCGGAGGGATGGAGGAAGAGAAGAGCCAGAGATCTGGAGCTGTAGGGCTTTTCAGTATGGGTGTCTTGAATGCACAGCAGAATGGAGGTTCAGGAGGGATAGGGAGTCCAGAAGGTTCCAGAAAGTGAATGCTATCTTCCACACCCATTTGCTTATGGGCATAACCAACGTGTCAATAGCTCACTTTACAGAACCCCACCCCAAGCACCCTGCAGAGACTACAAGACCAGTCTCCTCCCTCAGGGGCCTGTGACTGTGTCCCATCCACTGCTTTCCCTTTGTCTCATCGCTGCCCCCACCCCCAGGGTCAGAGACTGACCGAGTCTTAGCATCAGGACCCTTGGGTACCAGCTCCAGCTTGGCTGGTCAACCTCAGGATCTAAACAGGTCAGCCTCAGTCTCCACACCGGTGAACTAGAAGCCGAGAAGGTTAAGGTCAAAGACTTCAGAGCATGCAAATGTTTCGCCCGTGGAGGCAAGGAAAAGCAACTGACTGGAGATCTGGTCAGAGCCCTCTCAGCTTTGCCCCCAGCCTCCATGCATCATCCACCCATGTCCTCGGGGGCTCCTAACCCCCCACAACCCCTGCCACGATTCACCAGATGACCCTCCTACAGGCTAGAGGCTACCACTGACCATGCCCAGGTAGTAGCACTGATGGCAGCACTGGGAAGTGTCTGCGTAGCTTTCAGGGTTTCTTGGGCAATGTCAGACGCTGAATGAGTCGCTTTACCTCAGGCAGAATGTTGGCAGTGATCTCTTATTTGCTGACCTAACTGAGGTCTCCCCGAAGGTGCTCAGGCCCCTCCTCTCCCCTCCCTCTGCCCAGACTGTATGTATCTCAGGCTGACCCCACTGCCAGGCCTACGGGACTGGACCTCTACATAAGACGAATGGAGGAGAGGGATTTAAGAAGCAGCGATGAGCTGCTCTCCTGGGACACAGGGAAGGGTTGGGAATGTTGCTCTGTAAGGGGGCTCACAAATCTGAGAGGCTGGTACCTTGGTGCCAAAGAAAACGGTGGCTCTCCAAGATGGGCTATGAAAACACATAGCATGGTGTCTGCTGGGTCCCCGGCAATGGAGAGACCCCTTCACGCAGAAAATTTTACTCCCCCTGAGTAGCATGCAGCCCTGGCTGCCCAGGCTGAGCACAGGAGTCCTGCAGACCAAAGCCAGGACTGTTGGAAGGTCCTCTAGTCCTCATCAAGGAAAGACTAGGAATCCAGGACCCACAAGATACTTGGGCAGAGGAGGCAGACGTCCTGAAGGCGGTTGAGATCCTGGTTGCAACTGTCCCTGAAACCCAGCTCCGTGAGCCAATAAAGTCCTGTTGCCTTAACTGCTTTGAATCAAGTGTCCATCACTTACAACCAGCATCCTAGTGAACTGTTTAGATGTGTTCTGACCCCCAGCGGTCCGGAGACAATTCCATTCGCTGTCTAATCCAAACCAGTGCAGTGCAGAGGGGAATATGGCCTAGTGGTAAAGTGCTTGCCTCACATACATGAAGCCCTGGGTTCCATTCCTCAGCACCACATATATGGAAAAAAAGCCGGAAGCGGCGCTGTGGCTCAAGAGGTAGAGTGCTAGCCTTGAGCAAAAAGAAGCCAGGGACAGTGCTCAGGCCGAGTCCACGCCCCAGGACTGGCAACAAAAACAAAACAAATAAACAAACCAGTGTGGAGCAGAAGGCCTGAAGACTTGGGGTAAAGCTGATCCAGATCCACCTGACTTTATCCCCAACAGGTACAGCTCCCCCCTCTCCGCCGCCCCCCACCCCCCCAGCCATCTATGGGTCACTCTTCTGCCCTCTGCTTCCCCCTGCTGGCCACACAACACCACTGCGTCCAACTCAACTCCACTCAATGATGGGTTGGGGGCTGCTTCCCAGGGCCTCCAATGAAGAAGCACAGGGGGAAAAAAATCTTGAAGTCCAATTTCCTGCATGGGGAACAGGGAATGTGCCTCCTACCTCTTTATATTTTTCTTTATTTTCTCCTACTTTACCGAAGTAAATTGTTGCTAAAACTTAAAGAAAAACCATGGGTCTGCAACTCTCACAATTCCAGCCCTGACAGGAAACTTATCTCTAGAAAAGGGAGCCCAGAAAAATCTGTGCTAAGAGCACTCCTGCCTTCCCTGGAGTGAGACTAGAAACATCCCCACGGGAATTTCGTGGTAGAGATTTTTCTCCCAAGTGAGACAGTCGAGGCCAAGCAAGTTTCCCAGGAGACAGGAGTAATCGAAGATCCATACAGAGCCCTAAAGAGAGAAACGGAGTCAATAGAACAAAAGGAACTCTGAGGACACCATAACAATTCTGCATACAAGAAAGCCTCCTCCTCCCAAAGCAGGATTGAGCCCCCAAAGAACTCATGATTCCCCCAAGTGCTGCGGAGGGAAGAAGGGAGGGAGGCACACGTATTTACAGTTTATGGAACACCTTAACACATCATATTGCATTTGATTTCATACCACCTGGTGAGGTAGCAGCTATTGTCTCCATGGTTTTTAGTTTTTCCTTTTTCTTTTTAAGGTTTTCTTTTTAGTTTTTATGTTTGTTTCTTTTGTTTGTTGTTTTTTTCCAAGGCAAGGAAATAGAAATTCTGAGCTACCAAGTACCTGGTTGACACACATTCCTTTTTCTTTTTTTTTATGCTTTTCCTGGTCTTAGAGTTTGAACTTGGTCCCTGGCCACTGTCCCTGAGCTTCTTTTTGCTCAAGGCTAGCACTCCATCACTTCAGCCATAGCTCCAACTCCAGCTTTTTAGAGTCTCATGAACTTTCATGCCCAGACTGTCTTTGAACCATGATCCTCAGATCTCAGCCTCCTCAGATTATAGGCATGAGGCACCAGCACTGACGAGACACATTTTTTTTTATTTTTTGCCAGTCCTGGGGCTTGGACTCAGGGCCTGAGCACTGTCCCTGGCTTCTTTTTTGCTCAAGGCTAGCACTCTGCCGACTTGAGCCACAGCGCCACTTCTGGCCATTTTCTATATATGTGGTGCTGGGGGAGCCTCTCTGTTAAGGGTACCAGAACCACCGGGGCCACGGGGAACCTTCATGGAGAGACACCGTGAGGCCTGGAGAGAGGCCTCTGGGGTCTGATGGAACCAGGTGTGATTCTCTAGCTCCACCTGGAGCAAATTATTTGGTCGTTTATCACCTTCAAAGTGAGGAGGGCCAATAAGGCTGTCTCCAAGGGTTGCCCAGCTAGCCCCCTCATGACCATTCCCCCAGAAGTCCTCTTCCCAAAACGTTCCATTGCAGACACCTTTGTGGACAGCCTCCTCTCGGTGCCCTGACCTCTGCACCAGCACCAAGCTGGCCTGCGCCCTCCTTCCCGCTCAGTCCCTACCCCACCCCACCCAAAATGCCTCCACACCCATAGCTTCCATTGCTGACTTGAACCACAGGCCCCTGCAGGCACCCACCCTAAGCCCCAATCCTTTCCCTCAGTGGTCCACAGACACCCCCATCTCCCAAAGACCTCACCCAGTGGATATAAAGCCAGTGCCTTGATGGTCCCTGCCTTCCTCTCTCGACTCTATAAACAGCACTGACCTCTACTCCATCATCTCAGCCTGTTCTGCTGGCTCTCCCCGCCCCTCCCCCCGCCCCATGCCACACCCAGCTCCCTCATTTGAGGAACACTCAGGTCTACCCTCTACCCTGGACCAGGCACTACCTCCATCCATCCTCCATCCTACAGGCAGAGCCTTCCTCCCAAACACAACGACCAGGCTTTCCTGCTCACTTTCTGCCATGCTCCCGATTGCTCAGGATCAAGACCGACTTCGGAGCATGAACTGCGTACGTATGGACGTATGGACTTTGCCTCTTGCTTCACCCCTGCAGATATGCCCCGAAGCCAGGCGTGCAGTGTAGCTATTACCAGTGTAGCTGTTACCAGAAGTCGCTGCCCAGGATGCAGTCATCCTGCATCCCCATCAAGGGCCACAGGGAGCATGAAGAAGTGGAGGAGGTGGAACCTGTGCTGTATCTTTTGCGATGAGAGGGTATGAGCAGAGTGGGAGGCTGGTGACTGGTGGCCGGGTGCGGCCATGCTTTTGGGGGAGTGGGGGAGCTAGTGCTGCACCTTGTATTGAAGGAGAGAGCAGGTATGGAAGGGCAGGTGCTGTCAGCGAGAACGCCCCCTCCCTCTTGCGACCTTTACAGAAGACATTTCCTCTGAATGTCAGGTTCATTAGACACAGGATCGGGGGGAGGGGGGTGTGGAGAAATTGCCTTAAAACTGAATTAAAGACAGGACCGACAGACTGACATCATCCAGTCTGGGGATAAGAAGCTAGCCTGGAGGGCGAGGAGACACACGCTCTCTGTGTGTCCTGTCCTCCCTCTGATGCTACAGGCCAAGTCATGTTTGTCCTCTGTGGTGACACTTCCATACTGTCTCTGCACCAAGATACCAGAGAAAATTCTTATCCAGAACAGAGCAGGCCCACAGTGCTTATCAGCAACTGAGCAAGTTCTAGTGCCTGGTTCTAGAATGTCCCCTGGAACATTCCAAAATAGGTTCTTGAGCTTGACACACTTGTCCTGCCCATCCCTATTCCCCAAGCTCAGCCCTTCATCAAACTGTGTGCCAGCCTCAGTAATTCATGCTGGGACCCCCCCACCACCACCTTAGCTAGACAAGTAGAAGTGAGTAGATATTTACCCTAGCCTCAAGGAACTCCAGGCTGCACAAAGAAGCCACATGAGCACACAAATGTCCCCTAATGCGACAATCTCCCAGTGGAAAGTCATTAAGGGCTTCCTCTAAGAAGAGGACACCTCACCTGGGCTTTGCACGGTGAGTAGGGCCTGTCCACCATGTCTGTTCCTTCTAGAAGACACTCATTTCTAGAAGCAGAATGGGCTGTGAGTCCCCCAAGGTGACTCTGAGTCCTTGACTTTCTGGCCTCTTCCTTTGCTGAACAGCATGGCTGCCCAGGGCACTGGTGGGCAGAGAGCCTGGGGCTGTGACTGCTTGCGTGCCCATTTTCTGCTGCCCCCTGCCATTGTAAGTCAACTGTGGTATAGTCTGGGGTCCTTACTCTCAAATGCCAGGACTGTTGCCCAGCTCTCAGGAAATGGCATTTGTACCCTCCACAGTAGCTCTGTGTGTTGATGCCCAGGCCCACACTGATTAGAGAGGGCAAGGATGATGGCTAGACTAGCAAACATTCCCTTTCTGAGAGTTTCCAAGATTGCACACACACACACACACACACACACACACACACACACACACACACACACGTTCATACATACTCACACACCATCCCAGTGCCTCATTCTTCATTCACTCTGGTCTCCAGCCTCCCAAAGGCCCCAGTCCCTGCAAAGGAAGGACCCACCCTTGTCTGCACAGCTTTCTAGAGCTCAGTTTCTTCTTCCTCTTTCACCAGCCGCAGGCCCCTCTTCAAGGTCACTCCTCCATCCCCAGAGCAGAGCAGCCCCGCTGGGCTCCTGGCTGGGCACCTCCATAGCTCCTCAGCTGCCAATTCATCTTCACGCCTCCCAGAGGAGCAGCTGTCAGTGCATTCTGGTGTCTGGGTTGGGGAGAGAGCCAGAGAAGGGAAGAGAGAGACAGAAACTGGGAACCAGTGAGGCAGCCCCAGGCAGCTAAGTGGGGAGGGAAAGGCAGGAGGGAGAAAGAGGGATGGAGAGAATGTAAAGGCCAGAACAGAGGAGCAAGAGCAACCTGGGAAGGGAGGAACAAGATTCACCCCTCAGCCTTTGCCTGTTATCCAGAGACAATGAGAACCAAGGAACTCAGCTTCTCATACTCCAGGCTGAGGAGCTGGAAGAGATGGCTTGCAGCACACTGAGACAGAAGCAAGATTCACACAAGGTGTCTAGAGCTTATATTAAAACCAGGGGCTGGGGGAATCAGGAAGAAGCATTTAAAGCTTAGCACATGAACAGCAAAAATACACAGGTACACACGTTGTGCATCACGGAAAGAACACATCACACACATGAACACATTTGGCTGTGCAGTCAGACAAACACACATACATGCAGGCAAACACAAGCACACATCAACACACTGTATTCATTACTTTCACAATGCTGTGACCAAGATACCTGAGAACAACTTCAAGGGCTCATAGTTTCAGAGGATTTAGACCATCATGGCAGGGAGGGTGTGGCCACACAGACCTGTTCACAGCATGGCAGACAGGAAGCTCAGGGAAAGATGTAGCCTCAAGACACACCTCCCCCAGGGCCCTTAACTGTCTCTCAATAATGACACCATATTAGGAATCCATTATGGGAGTAATCCACTCTCGAAGTCCGAGTGCACATGACCTCACCGTATCTGGGAACAGCATCACAGACACCCCCAGAGGTGTGCTTTACCAGTCTCCTAGGTGTTTATTAATCCATTCAAGTTGACAATGAAGATTAATCATCACAAGTCCTTGTCAACATGACAATCAAATGCCTCAGTGCAAGTCACAGCACTCCAGCCCTGCCTCTTTTTCAAAGCTTTTAGCTCATGTCTATCTCAATGCAAAATACATGCAGTTCAACTCCCAGAGTCCCCAAGGTCTGGTCTGCCTGCCTGCCTGCCTGCCTATCTCTCTCTGCCTCTGTCTCTGTTTCTTTCTGTCTGTCTCTGTCTCTGTCTCCTCTGTCTGTCTCTCTCTTTCTCTTTTGTGGGTCCTGGGGCTTGAACTCAGGGCCTGGGCATTATCCCTGAGCTTCTTTTGCTCAAGGTTAAATAATGTATATCACCACTTCTGGTCTTTTCTGAGTAGTTCATTGTAGTTAAGAGTCTCACAGACTTTCCTGCCTGGGCTGGCTTCAGTCAATCAAAAATCGCTATCCTCAGATCTCAGCTTCCTGAGCAACTGGGATTACACGGCCCCAACCCCAGCACCCCATGGTCTTCACAGTCCCAGCATCATTCAAAAGTACAAATTCAACATCTCTTTTGAGACTCAGTTGTGAATCCCTGTAAAAATCCAGAAGGAAGTGACACACTTCTAAGGTATCATGGAACAGAGTAAGCACTCCCATTCTAAAAGGGAGGAAAGGGGTAGAGAAAGGAGGAATGCCGCTAAAGCAAGATGGAACCAGCAGGGTGAACTCTGCATTCTATAGCTCCAGTATCCGAGGCCTTGGTGTCATCATGATGTAAGTTTCAACAAGCCCTGGAGGCCCTCTGCCTATGGCCTGGCTCTCTGCAGCTCCGATGGCTTCTTGCTTGGGTGGGCTACCCTTGCTGCCTGCGGCTTTCCTCAGCAGGCGCTGGGAACCAGTGAGGCAGCCCCTGGCAGCTAAGTGGGAAGGGAAAGGCAGGAGGCAGGAGGGAGAAAGAGGGATGGAGAGAATGTAAAGGCTGGAACAGAGGAGCAAGAGCAACCTGGGAAGGGAGGAACAAGACCTTTCCAACATGGTGGGGTTTGCAGCTTAGACATCACGCTCACAGCTTCCTATGTTACACCCCCAGGGGCTGCCTGTGGGGGTCCTGACCCTGCCCCATATCGCCTAATCTCTCAGGCCCTTCTTTGAGCTCCCGGAGGCAGCCTCCATGACCCCTTGACTCTTGCATGCTGCACGCCTGGTTAACCAGCATCATGTACAACCATTTCTCCAGGGGCAGCAGGGTCCCTGGGGATCCTGGCTGTCATGGCCTCTGACTGCCCTCACAGCTGATGCCCAGAAAACACTTCCCTGGATGGCCTGGTACACGCAGGGTGCTGCGGCAGCATTCTCTTCTTAAAGAGGAGTCTTTCAAGTGAATTTACACCATGGAGGCTATCAATGAGTGGGACCCTGGCAGAATCCCTGAGGTGCCTTTAAGGGATGTTTCCCATTCCATTGTCCCAGGGCTTCTTCGAAATGGTGCTAATTCCTTTAACAATCACACTGTCCTTGTCCACAATTCTCCATCCACCAGACTGCACATTTTGCAAATCCTTCTGCTCTGCTTTTTTTGCTTCCAGTCCTCACCGTAAGTCTGACTAGTAGCAGCTAGTGATGACTGCCATGGCTCAAACACTGCACTGCCTTCAAATTTCCTCCGCCAAATTAATCCATCCACAAACTCTCAGGACATAGGCAAAACACAGACAGGATGTGCCATGCACAGCCTCTAGTCCAGTCCCTGGTCCTTGTCTCCATGTAAAACCTCATGGGCCTGCCTTTCTCTTTCCTGAAAGAGAGTATGGTCTTCCGTACTCTCACCAAAAACCCAACCATCAAGCTCGGCATCCTAGGCTTTCTCAAGGTTCTGCCACCTCCCAGTGGTGCCACAGGTTGAAATCAAGACTTTAGCACAAGTGTCTTTGGGGGTATTTAAGATGCAAACCGTGACACTCGCAGATGTACATTGAGCCTCAGAACCAGCAACTAAAGCTTCAGGAAACACGGAGCAGGCCGGGCTGCCCAGATTCAATCCCCACCTGCCGGCTCCTCATTGTGTCCCTTTTCTTGTCCCTTAAATGTAGACAGCAAAAGCAGGTGCTCACAGGTGTCTCAGGACACCTGTGCGATCACTCCAAGGTGCTTAGGAGGGCTCCTCACCCGCAACAAGCGATCCATGCCTGACAGCTAAAGTGGTAAGAAGCCCGGAGAAGCCCCTCTTCGAAGCTAACAAAGGAGGAAGCCATTGGGGTGCAGATGGGGAGCAGTGAGAGGGTCCCCCCATTCCAACGCCTCCTGCCACCACTCCAGTGCTGGAACATCTTGCTTGCTAGGGAGGACTGGATTGGGTATCAAAATCAACAACAAATCCAGGTGCCAGTGGCTCACACCTGCATCTTAGCTATTCAGGAGCCTAGGATGTAAGGATAGAGGTTCAAAGCCAGCCTGGCCATGAAACACCTCCAATTTTTTAAGCCAGAAGCAGAACTGTGGCTCAAATGGTAGAGTACTAGCCTTCAGCAAAAGAAGTTCAAGGACCTAAGTTCAAGCCCCCAGTGCAGCTGAATTCCACTATCTAAATGGCCCCAAAGGGAAAGTGCTGAGGATCAGAGGCCTGGAGCAATCCAAAGTCATAGAAACTGGAACAGTGGTACCAAATGCAAAAACACAAATGCAAGAAGGGAGGCTGCCAGTGAACAAACGGGCGAGGTCACAGAGTGCCAAGGGGCTGGTGGTGCTAACTTCATTAGCAGATACCGGTGGGACCCTTGCCTGTCTGTGTCAGGCAAGGTTGAAAGTGTTTACTCCTACCAGATTTAGAAGGTCACATCATGATTAGTCCCAGATATGAAAACCTGGGAACAGAGAAGCTACACACTTTGCCTAAGGTTGCACAGTTCATCTGTGTTGACTCTTAGAAGCAGACTTAAAATGCCAAGCGTGGGGGCTGGGAATATGGTCTAGTGGCAAGAGTGCTTGACTCGTATACATGAAGCCCTGGGTTCGATTCCCCAGCACCACATATATAGAAAACGGCCAGAAGTGGTGTTGTGACTCAAGTAGCAGAGTGCTAGCCTTGAGCAAAAAGAAGCCAAGGACAATGCTCAGGCCCTGAGTCTACACCCCAGGACTGGCAACAAAAAACAAAACAAATAAATAAAGTGCCAAGCTCCAGAATACAGATTTTCAGCACACGCTCCCATTGTTTCAGGTAGTACAAAACAATAAGGGGTGCAAATGGCTTCCGGGAAGCCACACCTCAGATCTGCACAGAGGACAGACAGCCAGGAGCTCTCGTGTCCCTCCACGGCATCTCTTTTTTTTTTTTTTTTGGCCAGTCCTGGGCCTTGGACTCAGGGCCTGAGCACTGTCCCTGGCTTCTTCCCGCTCAAGGATAGCACTCCGCCACCTGAGCCACAGCGCCTCTTCTGGCCGTTTTCCATATATGTGGTGCTGGGGAATCGAACCCAGAGCCTCATGTGTTGGAGGCAAGCACTCTTGCCACTAGGCCATATTCCCAGCCCCTCCACGGCATCTCTTGGAAGCCCCAGTGGGGTCTACCTCTTCACCAGTTCTAGCCATGAAACCCTGACACATGCCAAGGGACATGCGTGGGGCCAAGGCCACAGTACCACCAGCCAGCAGCTCCAAACCCACCAGACACTCTCCGTCCATCCAGACAGAGCCTCCCTCTTCACTGAAGATGTAGCTAACCAAGCCCGGCTCCCCCAGCACCCCCACCCCTGGCTCCATCCCACTGCTCAGATAATGCCACCATCTGGGGCCCATCTGCAGGGAGCCTGCCTGCTTGTTAGAGAGGGGGCACCTTCCATCTGCAGCCTGGAACCCCATAAATCCCAGGGCAGACAGGGCAGCACCAGCCAGCAGGAAGCCAGAACATCAAGGATCACCCTGTTAGCATCCTGCCAGCAAGGGCACAGACCCGCTACTCCCGCAATCAGACTGCCATCAGAGAGGCAACTCCTGCGGTGGAAGGAGCCAGGAAGGGCTCTGGAAGGGACTGAATGCTGGATTCATTCTCTTTGCGGGGACTTTGGGCAAGTTGTCTCAGCTCCCGGAGCCAGTTTCTTTATCCCTAACATGAAAATATAGGACAGATCTCAACAAAGCACTATCTTAATTATCTGTATGTCTATTTCACTTAGAATAGGGCACAGAAAAGACATCCATGGGAGAGACCATCCTGCCTTATTTTCTTGTTCTCAGAGCTCCAGTTCCAGTAAACAGTACCCTTGTACCTCATGATTCCATGTCAGTCATGAGAACCTGTTTCCTTTACTGTGATTGGTGTGGGGTTGGGAATGTGACCCAGTTCCAGCCAATGAAATATGAGGGAGGGTGTGTCTGCTGAGGATGCTGGGAAGTGTTTCCATCACTGATCAAAGGAAGGGGAGTGCATGAGAAGAGTATGCTGGTCTCTGTAGTTTTCTTCTTGCTATCGTGGTTGTGGGGGACCAAGGGGTTTGGAGATGAGGGAAAAAACAATCACCAACCACAAGTGGACAGACAGGCACCATCACCTAAGAATGGTTGATGGGAAAGAATAGAGTGCACGTCTATGGAGCCAGCCCTGGAACCTATGACAATGAAATTTCTTGTTCACTAGTAGTCACTCATCAAAGTTTACCTTCTTTAGGTGACAGAACATCTCAACTTTAACTAGTTTTGATTACAAAAATAACATCTGGAGTAGACTGCACCCCCATCTCCTTCTCTCCCCCTCTTCACCACACAGGTGATGCCGGTGAGAATGGTTTGAACACTGCTCTCACCAACACAGACACACACATGTTTCAGGACATTGGGCTAACTTTAGACTTCCTCACTCACATAAGGAATGGGACTGGACCTCATTCTCATGACAGTCCTGGCTGTTTCTGCCACAGAGCTCCACTGTCTGACTCAGACGACATTCCGGTGGCTTTGCACTTGTTTGTCCTAGGCAGCCTCTAGTCCTCCGCAGATCAGGCCTTCCTTGCTATCTACCAGGCACTAGCTCCAGGGCAGACCATCCCAAACTATTCTCTCCAATCTCCACCCTAGCAAGTTCTTTGAAAAATGAGCATACCCTTGCCAATACATTAGGCACATTGTAAAATATCATTAAAATTAATCTAGAGCTAAAAATGATGAGATAAAGGTAAAGCATTGCAAATTATTTTATCTTGTATATTTATTAAACGGTTCAAAGCATTTTTGACTTGTGTTAAAATTTTTAACAAGAGCCATGTGATTAGAAATGTTTCATTTAAAAATAACAAAGCTTATTTTTGATACAGCTTATTTTGATACAGCGTCTCGGTGGTCTAGTTTTTAATTCAGATTATTTTTATGTTTTTGTTTTAATTGCTGTTATGGCTAGAGGGGAAAAAGGATACCTTGTAAAGATTCATTGATCCCAACGGGAAAACAGAAAAGCAGATTGTTTTCTAGGAGTTATTTCTCATTCCTACCCACCAGTTATGCAAAGTTTTTTGTTGAAATGCAGCAAGCAAATTTCCATCCTCCCTGGTGTCAATCAGCGGTTCTTACAAACTAATCAAAAGGTGTTACATTTTTATATTTTTAGCAAATCGGTCCTGGAACAGTTTGAAAAAAAATAATTTAAGCAGGTTGAAATATTCTGTTTCCAAGTTCTTAACTTTACATACCTAGGAGTTGTAATAGGTGATATATACGTATATAAGACATTTTCTGTCAAAGAAATTTCAAAAAACAATGGAAATATTTCTGAATGTTTTCTTTAAAAATACTCTCTTCACAGTACTAGTTTCTTTCAGGAAGTAATTTCTCTTCCAGCCATTATTTACATATTGACTATACCATCAACAGAGGAAATGGGTGTGCTTGTATTTTTTTCTTTCAGAATCTCTAAGGTATAATTGCAGTGTGGTCTGACCTGGGTTCAGTTGTGGAACAGAAAGAAGACATTGGAAAAACTGATAGACTCCAAACAGAATCTGGAGTGTTCATAAAATGCCATAATTTGATATAAAAAAAAAAGTAGATAAAGCCAG
The DNA here is from genome assembly GCF_023159225.1 of Perognathus longimembris pacificus. Classification (NCBI taxonomy): domain Eukaryota; kingdom Metazoa; phylum Chordata; class Mammalia; order Rodentia; family Heteromyidae; genus Perognathus; species Perognathus longimembris. Next base: position 23,296,151 of record NC_063167.1, on the reverse strand, counting down.
GTGCTGGTGGCTCATGCCTGTAACCCTAGCTACTCAGGAGACTGAGGTGTAAGGATAGAAATTCAAAGCCAGCTCAAGCAGGAAAGTTAGTGAGTTTATCGCCAATTAGCCAGCATGAAAGCTGGAAATGGAGCTCAAGTGGTAGAGCACAAACCAGCCTTAAGCCCAAAAAGCTAAAGGAGAGTGCCGAGGCTCTGAGTTCAAGCTCCAGTACTGGCAAATGTGCATGCATGCATACACACACACACACACATACATGCACACATGCACACACACACACATGCACATACACATAAGGTAGATTATTAGAAATGGGGCAAAACATACCCAGTTATTCCCTGTGCTAGCTCAGCAACTTATCTATAAACATAAAATCATTGCAAAATACAAACTCTAAAGTTTTTTTGTTATGGAGGTATCTTTGACAGCCCAATTGTCATTAAAATGCTCAGCAAGTTTAAAATACTTCTCATTTTTTAAAAGAAAAAAAAAACCTACCTAACTCATCTCAAAGCTCCACATCTCATTATTCTGTTACAAGATAACCATCAAACCTCTGTACCTTCATTACGAAACACTGTAAGGATCCTACCATATATGAAAGGTCTTACTTTTATCACATAAACCCCACCACCCTTCCACCCTGGAGTCCTTTATTTCACCGGGAGGTCTTTGAATGAATTCCGTGTTTGCTCTAATCTCTGTAACTTGAATCCTGAATCCTTCATGTATTGTAGCGAAGCGTCCACCCCACCATGGTTATATTTATAATGTTTTTCCATAAAACATAGTTTTCATTAAATAAGTCACTGATTATTGAAACTAAATCTTCCTCAGTACATCTCATAAAAATTGCAATTCTTTGTGTATTTCATTATTGAGACCCCAAAATCCAGCACACACCATGAGCCATGAACTCAGATGCATTAAGAACATTTGTATCTGCACTTTCCTACACAGCCAGTCTCCTCCACAGTCCCACCTGGTCCAGAGCTAGTTTCTTGACATCCTGCAGCAGTGTTCTTGTGTTTTCCTACTGCACTTGATGACAAAAAAATGCATTTAAATTTGTCCTCAGATTGTTTCCTGCATGCATGTCATTTCAGCTATTTTTCCCAAAGCAAGGAGAACAAGTATTTACTTGATGGTATGACGCTTGGTGTTGTTTGTTTGTTTGTTTAATCTGTCACTATCAGGTAAGAAAGTCCCAAAAGAAGCGTCCAAATATCTATCACACCGCATCAGAACTTACGTTGCAAACCAGAGGTCACTTCACATGATGTTAAGACATCACTGGAAGAAATTAGAGATTTGCCTTTGTGTTCCAGATGCTTCACTGTGAAGGATAGTATTGCATTCACCAGGAGAGACAAGGTGAGGCTGTGATAACAAACATCCCCACCATCTGTGGCTGAACAAAATGAGGTTTGTAATACGCCACGTGCACAGCACACAGGTGTGTGGTATCAAACTCTCACTTTAGGATGCAGGCGTAAGCAGCATCTTTCAGAACATTCTTGGTCCTTGTGCCAAACAAAGACTGGGGTGGATTCATCACTGGCTCTAAAGGCATCTTCCTGGGAGTGAGACTCGTCCCTTCTGCTCACATTTCAGTGGGAAAACAAGACACGTGGCCGCACATAGCTCCAAGCAGGCCAGGACAGTTTGGGAAAGAATCTGAAATGTCTCCCACTTGGAATCAGTGATCCTTGCATGGCTGCTCATTGAAGTCACTTCACATTCACACTCTTTGATTTCTCAAGCTTTATGCCGGACGCAGGTAGCATGTACCTGCCAAGTCTTTCTTAAACTTGTTCTCCCTTTATTTTTTCCTACATGTTAATTTTTTTATTTTTAGATATTATAAAAAGATTTTAATGTTTTATAGTCATTATGAAGATGATGTACAGAGGGATTACAGTTGAACAGTGTCATGCCTTCCCTGGCTCTCTCCCAGTTATCCCCCTCCCATTCCCACTCATAAGTTGTATAATTCATTTTCAACATAATGTCCAATGAGCACCATTGCTGCATTTGTTCTGTAAAGTTTTTGGTTTGTTTTTGTCAGTCGTGGGGCTTGAACTCAGGGCCTGGGCACTGTCCTTGAGCTCTTTTGTTCAAGGCCAGAGCTGTACCATTTTGAGCCACTGAGCCACTTCCTGTTCTCCCCTTTTGCTTAATGTCTTGTTAAATCTGATCAAGTCACATTTGTTTGGAGTAGAAATAAATAACATTCTTTCTATTTCCTTATGCTTGGTTTTTTGTTTTTTTCAGTACTAGGCTTGAACTCAGAGCTTTGTGCTTACTGGGCAGGTAGTCTACAGTTGAGTCATGCCTTTAGCCCTTTTTTGCCTTGGATGTGAGTGTTTGCTTGTTTTCAGATAGTGTCTCGCTTTTTTTCCCAGTCTATCCTAAACTATAATCCTCCTATTTTATGCTTCCCTCCATAGCTGAGATAATAGACATGGGCCAGCACATCCAGGTTGTTGTTTTTTCTATTGCAATGGAGTCTGGTGAACTTTTTACCCTGCTAGCCTCAAAATTTGATCTCCCTGATCTCTACCTCCCAAGGAGCTAAGATTATAGCTAAGAACCACCAGTGCCTGACATACTTGCCATTTTCAAACTCCTTGTTTGTGTTTGCATTTATTCTGGTATTATCTTCAATCCATGGCATTTGTTTTTCAGGAAATACTAAAGCCTCATGCCCATTTTGTAAAGGATTAGTTAAAATTGAATTATTTCATGAAAGAACATGCATAAGAATGTTCTTAAGGATGCTATTCATTATATCCCCAAACTGCAAACATCAGAAATGTCTACTTAACAGAAGAACAACACATGCATGCAATAGAATGTTGGGAGGCAGTGAGAATGTAAGCCACACTAACAGAGTCATCTACACAGGCCTTCAGTGCAGTGTGAATGAGAGAAATTATTCCAATGTTTAGAAAGGTAACAGTGAAATCACCTCCCTGGTATAACTAGTGTAAGCTAATAAAAATATGAATAGAGAACAAAGAAGAAAGAAATCATTCCAATATATTGTTTCATTAGTACAAAGCTAAAAAAAAAAAAGTGAAACTCCTATGCCTTGCTAGAAATCAGGATGGAGGTGCCAGGGCACACAAAAGAACAGAGCCTAAAAAGCATCATAGCCATAGCATCAGGGTGTTCATCATTTTATTTTTCTCAATCCAGATGCTGGGTATATAGACATGGACCCTTAAAAGTTGTGTTCTTGGCTGGGAATGTGGCTTAGTGGTAGAGTGCTTGCCTAGCTTGCATGAAGCCCTGGGCTCAATTCCTCAGTACCACATATACAGTAAAGGCCAGAAGTGGTGCTGTGGCTCAAGTGGTAGAGTGCTAGCCCTGAGCAAAAGCAGCTCATGGACAGTGCCCAGGCCCTGAGTTCAAGCCCCAGGACTGGCAAAAAAAAAAAATTTTGTGTTCTTCCTGGGTTCTGGTGGCTTACATCTACTAGTACCTAGCTACTCAGGAGACTGAGATGTGAGGATCCAGGTTCAAAGCCAGCCCAGAGAAGAAAGTCTATGAGAATCTTATCTCCAGTCAACCAGCATAAAGCCAGATAGAGCTGTGGCTCAAGTAGTAGAACGCTAGCCTTGAGTAAAAAAACTGAAGTACCCAGTCCTGGCACCCCCCAAAAAATGTGCTCTTAATGTCAACCTGGATTGCATAATCCATAGTCCCCCTCAACAGCCACATACAGACTTCAATTGTAAAACCAGGAGAGGGAAATGCGGGCAGATGTCACCATGAACCCTGCCGCCTTATAACTCCTCCCTTAGTATACACCAGCCCCTCCATGGCCCAGGACTGCTGACATACAGCAAGACATCAATATCAATCCACAAAACTGAACTAGGACCTTCTAAAGTACAACAGTCCATTTTGTTTTTGTGTCCTAGGGCTTGAACTCAGAGCCTGGGCACTGTTCTTGAGCTTTTTGTTGTTTTTGTTGTTGTTCAAGATTTTTTTTTTTTTTTTGGCCAGTCCTGGGCCTTGGACTCAGGGCCTGAGCACTGTCCCTGGCTTCTTCCCACTCAAGGCTAGCACTCTGCCACTTGAGCCACAGCGCCGCTTCTGGCCGTTTTCTGTATATGTGGTGCTGGGGAATCGAACCTAGGGCCTCGTGTATCCGAGGCAGGCACTCTTGCCACTAGGCTATATCCCCAGCCCTGTTCAAGATTTTTTGTTGTTGTTGTTCTACCTACCACTTGAAGTACAACTCCACTTCCGATTTTCTGGTAGTTAATTGAAGGTAAGAGTCTCACAGACTTTCCTGCTCAGGCTAGCTTCAAACCTTGATCCTCCTCCTGAGTCAGCCTCCTGAGTAGCTAGGAGAATACAGGTATGAGCCACTAGTATCCAGCTAGATCAATCCATTTTGATTGCACTTCTAATATTCTTTGCCCAGTTCCAAAAAATCATCTTGAGACACCCACTCTGCAGATAGATGCCTGGGTCAGTACCATGGACAGGTACCGGGAAGCCCACAAGCCAAGACCCTGGTCTGTCTGTGATTGAGACTCTATGCACTGAGCATTGCGGGGGCCTGCGCACACATGTCCTCATAACTTCAAGAATAAGAAAAGCATGAGTTTTAATAATGCAAAAACTAAGGGCCCCCATTAAACAAATGCTGGGAAATCACCGGTATCCCATTCTCATCACAAACTCAATGCTATGGTGAAGGAAATATTTTGCATGCCAGCACATTCACACATGCATCGTCCATTTTTAAAGAGTTACATGAAATGCACTTTGCTTTCACACCACACTCACAAAGAGGGGGGGAAATGTTTTGGATAATGCAGAAAGTATACTTGGAGGCTTGTAATGCTCTGAAACACTCAATTCATAAGAAACGGAGTTTGCATTTGAATCCCTGTCTTTCTAGCTCCAAAGCTCATGTTCCCTGACTGCACTAGGCTGCTTGTTCTGGTTGTTTTAATAATGTAACTTTAAAAAAAAAGCTGGGAAACTCAGAGGGCTCCAGGGAAAAAGAAAAAGGAAAATAAGCCCATATATCTGAGCTGATAGGGTTCCTGGTTCAGTTCAGGTTTCCTTCCAAACAAACCTGAGACAAGACTTGAAGTGTGTACATAGTTTAGCTAAGAGGAGGTCCCCAAGGAGCATGGGAGGGAGTGGAGACACAAGAAGGGAAGCGTGAGGTGTGTCTATGAGTGCATTGTTCCTGGGAGCATCTACCTCCTTCCTGGGAGTCCAGACAACCCACTGCAGGAAGGCCCCAAAGGTGAAGAAAGGAAGGGGGGATGGGAATTGTGCTGTGCTCCTTAACGCCCCTCCCCCATGAAGCCCTGGTCTTAATCCCCAGAGCCTGCAGCACCTGTGACCTTATATGGCAAAAGTAGTTTAGCAGGTGGGATTAAGAATCTTGACAGCTCAACAGAATCACAAGTGCTTTCACAAGAGTGGAGCAAGAGGAGGGTCAGAGTCAAACAGAGAGAGAGAGAGAAAAAAACAAAGAGACAGACAGAGAGAGGGCGTGATTTGGAAGACACTCTGTTATAGCACTTGAGGAGGGAGAAGGGGCCATGAGCCAAGGAAAGCAGACGGCTTCTCGAAGCTGGGAAAGCAAGGAGAGAGTTTTTCCTTCACAGACTCCAGAAGGAAAGCAGCACTGCTCACACCTTCGTTTTAGCCTTTAAGACTCCTTTCACACCTCTGATCTCCCAGAATTATAAAATAATAAATGTGCGTTGTTTAAAGCCATTAAGTTTGTGGTAATTTGTTACAACCACCATGTGAAACGCACTCATTCACACGAGCATGCTTATGCCATGTTGATTTGTAATCTACTGCCTCTGCTCCACTGGTTGCAGGTTGCAAAGTGTGTTCCCACAGCCAGAGAACTCTTCCAGACTAGAGGCTGGGGGGAGGGGGGGTGTCTGCCTGTGGAAAACTGTCTGCAAGTGACTGGGTGCTAAACTGGGGTGTGAGCTTCCTGACAATCAGGAAGAAAATGAAGAGAAAGGATTCCTGTTTCTCTCTCTCTCTCTCTCTCTCTCTCTCTCTCTCTCTCTCTCTCTCTCTCCTTCTCCATCCCCCTCCACCTCTCCCTCCCTCCCCCACAAAGTGTTCTTATTAACTTTTCCTATCACTGACTTCTTTTTCTTTTGCCTTTTGAGATTAGGACTCTGTCTGTGGTCCAGGCTACCTTTTTTTTTTTTTTTTTTTGCCAGTGCTGGGACTTGGGACTCAGGGCCTGAGCACTGTCCCTGGCTTCTTTTTGCTCAAGGCTGTCATAGCACCCCTTCTGGCTTTTTCTATATATGTGGTGCTGAGGAATCGAACCCAGGGCTTCATGTATACAAGGCAAGCACTCTACCACTAGGCCATATTCCCAGCCCCAGGCTACCTTGTAAGTGCTATGACTAGGTACAGGCATGTGCTATCAGGTCCAACTCTATTAACTAAAATTTTTCTGGTCAGTAATGGAATTTGAATTTGGGGGCCTGGGCACTGTCTCTGAGCTTTTTTTTTTTTTTTTTTTTTTTACTCAAAACAAGCACTCTACCACTTTGAGCCACAGAGCCACTTCGGGTTTTTCAGTAGTTGATTGGAGGTAAGAGTCTCACGGGGACTTTCCAGCCCAGGATGGCTGCGAACCACAGTCCTCAGATCTCAGCCTTCTGGGCAGCTAGAAATGCAGGCATAAGCCATGGGCATCCAACTACTACTAAATTCTTGAAGGAATTTGTTACACTTGACTTTATTTAATGCATGGTGCTTTCAATGAGAGTGTAAAAGAACGTGTAGAAAATCCTTTCTGAATCATTGCTATGTCAAAATAAATGGCCAAACATTAAGGAGATCGTCTTCGTGGTGGGTGAGTTCCTTTATTCTCTCCAGATGCCCAGCTCCATACATATTTGGGAACAAATGCCAGTGGTGTGTCCCCCAGATCAGAACAGGGGCTACACACGCAGAACTATGTGTTTTTGGTTTTTTTTAAGCTGAGCTCTCAGTGTAAGGAAGCAGCGAGTCTGTTCTGGGGTCTATGGGAGGCAGAGTGATAAGCGGAGGGTCCCAGCCAGGTGGCTCCCCGCTGACACCCTGCTATGGTGGCTGAGCTGGCTGATCCATCCCCCACAGAGGGCCCTTTAGTAAACAGTATTGGAATACAAAAAACAGAGACCTTAGCATCCCCCCTCCAGCAAGTGACGACCATGTGATAAGGAAAAAGGGTTCACTGGCTTCAAGGACAGAAAACAGAGTTCAGGCAGATTGTATGGGAACAGGAGAGCACCAGGGATCAGGCTGGTCCTCCCTCCACCTGCTTTCTTAAAACCTCTCCCTGCTTCTCTCTGAGTGTCTGCCCTGATGTCTTCCCTAGCGTGGACTCCATGTGACCTCTCAGTTTCCACCAGCTGCCATCTGCTCCAGGTCCTCTAGATCCCAATGTCAAGTGGTCCTGCTCACGGATGGGGAAAACCACTCACAGCACAGGTCAGGAGAAGCCTGGGCATTCACCCAATGGCTTAGCCCCATTGATCAAACATTCGCCCAATAGCTGAGCACCTTTGATCAGGCATTTACCCAATGGCTGAGTCTCTTTGGTCAGGCATACGCCCAATGGGTGAAGTCCTTTCAGTCAAGTGTTCACTCTGGACCAGTCAGCCAAAAGAAGGAGGAGCTTTTAAGAGACTAGAGAAAAAAGGGCACTGACACATAGGAAGCCAGGCTTCAGGTATGTAGGGTCAGAAATCAGCCAGTCGTGGCTGTGCCCAGGGATCCAAAGGAGGGCTTCCCAGAGGCCCAGCAACACTCCCCAGAAAACAAGTGTGATCAATACCCAGCCTTAACACCTTGTTCCCAACACCCACATCCGTCCCGCCACTCCACAGCTCCCTCCATCAGGAAGGGGAGGCTAGCTTTTCACTCCCATGGATCTGGGTCCACTTTATGACTGGCTTGGCTAATAGAATTCAGCCAAAATGACAGTGCCCTGGTTTAAGCAGAGGACTCAAAAGACCTGCTCTGTCTGGCTTTTTCCTCCCTCCTTGCTGTCTTCCTCTCCACCCTTTCTCTCCCCTCTCCCTCTCCCTTTCTCTTGATACTGCCCTAGGAGCAACCACACAGGAGGAGCAATACTACCAATATCCCCATCCAAAAGAATAACTGTCCGCAGCATGGGTTGTTAGACCTGGCTTTCTGGGTTTACAGGATATCAATCAAAAGAGACTTTGGGCTAGGCATACGGCTCACACCTGTAATCCCAGCTACTCAGGAAGTAAAAGTTTGGAGGGTCACCATTCGAGGCTAGTCCAGGCAAAAAGTTACCAAGACCCTATTTCAACTAATAGGCTGGAGATGGTGGTAGGTGCTTGTAATGCAGCTACACAGGAGGCAGAATTAGGAAGACTGTGGTTCCAGCCAGCTTGGGCAAAAATGTACAACTAAAGCAAAAAGGACTGAGAATGTGGATCAAGTGGTAGGGCACCTGCCTGGCAAGCACAAGGCCCTGAGTTCAAACCCTGATACAGAGAAAGAACGAGAAACCGAGGCTGAGACTGGCTCTTGCTCAAGGCAAATTTCCTCAGAAAAGGTCAGACTAGCCAGCAGGGGCTGCTGGCTCTCAAAACTCTGATCCAATCAGATGTTCCTGTTTGCTACAGCAGCAGGGAAGTGACCTGCGGTCACCCAAAAGACAAACTGAGTCAGAGTCCAGGTGGCAGGGGAGAGGACGGAGACGCCAAGCCCGACAGTGACGGCTGTGGACTGAGGTCTGATCGCCTCACAGGCCACCTGTCTGCTCTGATCTCACGTGCTTGCACCAGGGGCCCATGACATGAACTATCACACCTGAGCTGGAGCTGCACAGATGTGGCATCTTGCCACATATACATGCCTTTGGGAAGCGTTATTCTTGCTTAGAAAAGCATCTATTGCTTTTTTTTTTCAAGATTCTCAGATAAGTTATGATTCAAAAGAGGCAAGAAGTCCACATCGCCTGACCTAGGCCCACACAGCAGTGTTGCCACACATCAGTCCCTGTGCAGTACTTGGACTACTTATTGTTATGTGTGTATATTATTCCTTTAAGAAAGTATAACGGTATTATGGGACCCATGTCATTTCTCCCTTACAGGGTTTTCACTCTGGCTGTGACTGATAGCATCTATTTCCACTTGGGGTAGAAACAGACTACACACCGAGACACACGTAATTGTGGGATACTACATATTGATGCTGCAGTTCTGTCTCTGTTATTTACCTTTGGTCCTATAGATCAAAGTTACTCTCTGCAGGGGCTGGGGATATGGCCTAGTGGCAAGAGAGCTTGCCTCGCATACATGAGTCCCTGGGTTCGATTCCTCAGCACCACATATACAGAAAACGGCCAGAAGTGGCGCTGTGGCTCAAGTGGCAGAGTGCTACCCTTGAGCAAAAGGAAGCCAGGGACAGTGCTCAGGCCCTGAGTCCAAGGCCCAGGACTGGCCAAAAAAAAAAAAGTTACTCTCTGCAAACTAGCTGTAGCTGTGTTAACTGCAAGGACCTCACTACATCTGTCTGTTACTGTGGCTGTGTACCTGATTCTGTTATTGTGTGTAAGGCTCTAATTGTACTACTGTATCTCTGTGCTCCTGTATTTGGGTCGTTGCATTTAGGCATGTCGCTAACTCAAGTATGACTCATGGAGTCATGCTTTAGTGCAACTAAACATTACTGTGAATTTGCATGGGCTCCAATAATAAAAATATAATGTTAGCTACCTTGGGTTAAGCACCTTATAGTTATTATAATGTCTCACTTCTGCTGTAGGTTTTACATATAATTTTCTTACCCAATTCTTACAAAACCCCTGAAAAAGGAGATATAATTGCACCCATTTTGCAGGTGAGGAAACTGAATCGCAAAGTTTAAGTGACTTGTGCCTAGGAATGCACAACCAGTATGTGGCTATAGGGGCAGAGGAAAAGCCCTTGAGCACATGTCTATCTGACTGCTGTCATAGACACTACATATTAACTCTGTAAACTTGGACCTATACTCCTCTGTGTAGCACCTACAATGCAGGAAATGGCTCATTGTGTCAGGAGAGAAAAAGGCACTTTCTGGATATAGAATAGGTTTTTTTTCCTAACCATCAACTTCATTTTCTGACACTTTTGTTGAGTTAAGAGCTCTTGAATGCAGCAACAATTAAGTTACTAAAAGAACCTTGATTGAGTGAGCAGACAATAAATTTAAAGAACAATGAAATTCATTCTCTGAACTCTCAATAAATTTGCAAATAGAGAGATGGTTACATGAGCTTAATTGTTGATGAGCTCTGTGCTTATGAACTTCATCGATCCTAGAACTGCCTGTAGGCTGGGGAACCCTGGGACTCATAACAGATGCTCTCCCAGGGCCCAGTCCCTCCCCCAGCCCCCCACACCCCTCCCCACCTCTGCTCTCACCTGCTCCCAACCTCCCCACCTAGGAGAACATCAGGCCCCCCTGGAGGTGTGGAAAACCCTTTCAGAGCATCCTGCCCAGTTTAATCTCTCTTGGTCTCGCTTCCTGTCTATTTTCTGTGTCTGGGAGTGAGCTCCATCAGAGTGAGCCAATATGGCCAGCACCTGGAGCTGGAGTCAACGAGGAGGGGGCTTTCTGTATGTCAAATCTGGGCTCTGGGAAGTCTATGAACTTGGCTCCCTTGGTCTCATTGGCTGCAGTCCTGGCTCCAGGCCTTAAGCTTGTCTGCCTTTTCCAGGGCATTCCATGACACTAACTGCCTTGACCCCCACCTGAGCCAGTTATGGTCCCTTCTCAGCCCTCCCAGTCCCCTTCCCCAGCTGCCACTCTCTGGAGCCAAAGTCTGTCTTTGCTTCCACTGTTTTAACAGAATGGATGCAGAGATAGAGTAGACCCCTGCTCCCCTCAAGTCTGGGGAATACTGAAACACAGTGAATTAGGGCTTCCTTGGATGGATGCCGAGATTGTTAATGGGTCTCATTTTGTGTATTCATAGCACTGAGCAGCTTTCGATCAAGAAGGTGGACCCTTTTGGAGCCCTCTCTGACTTAAGGGGAAGCAGATATAGAATACACACAGCACAACTCCTCCTTTCCATGCCCACTGCAGACATCACTAATCAACCACAGGCTTTCTCATACAGAGCCTGGGCACAGCTTCAATATCCTTCTCAGTTCAAGTCTCCTCATACCACCAGTTGACTGGAAGTGGCATATGAAATAAAATCCACTTCCTTTTTAGGCCAACTCATTCATTGTACAGAAATAGAAACTGAGGCCCAGAGGAAAAGTAAACAGCCCAGGCTGTCAGAATCCAGAATGGCTGGGCTCCGACCCACACCATGAGGGCAGAGGCTGCAGCCACACTAGGAAACAGAACTGGAGATGACTGACTTCTGAGGAGCTCCAAAGCACCAAACAAAGAACAGCCACCAAGAGCCATGCTCCTCCACCCATGGTTTCCATAGCAACCCACTGGTCCCCTAATTTGGGGTGAGGATAGAGAATAGGGCTTCTAAAGTGTCTCAGTTCAGGAATAAACCGAAAGCAAGCTTTTATACTTATTAATATAGCTGTCTTCGTGATAACCTCATGAGCAAAGACTATGACTACCTCCACTTTCCCACTGTGGAGACATTCAGTGTCCTGTCTGGGCTCACATGGCAGGCAAGTGCTAGTGCAAGGATGTTAACTCAATCTGGCCTGTGGAGTTGGTGGACCTCACCACTGACTACTGAACAGTGCAGAAACACACACACGTGCACATATATGCATGTGCACATACACCTACACGTGCACATACATATGCATACATGCATACACACACATACCCCACACACCAAGGACCCTGGTATTATTGAACCTTCCCCTGTTTTCCTCCTCTTGGGGGTGAGCAGTGGTCATCCTGTAGGCAGTGGGCTCACCTAGACCCCTGGCCCCCACCAAGGTAGTATTCTCAAGGCATGGAGTTCATCTGCACAAATGGTAGAAGTGACTCCCCTGTGGAGGGGGAGGGAGCTTGCCTCTACAGAGGAAGGACTGGTCTGCAGAGACCTGAGCTCAGAACCATAGATCATCTGGTGGCTGGGATTAATGAGGCTTCCCTTTGTTTGTGGAGAGGTGATTAAGGAGCTTGTAGCTACCTCACCTCCCATCAGTAAATAAAAACAAAGGCTGTCTTCAGAGGCTTTGCAGGGAGCAGGCAAAGGGGTTCAGAAGCCTATATCTTACTCAGCTTTCTATTGCCCCAACCCCCATCTAGACTCCCTCCCCATTGCTCCTTATGCTCTACCCATATATTTCTTGAGCCATGGTATATGCCAATCACCCTGCCAGGCCAGGGGGAACACAGAGACATCATGACAGGAGCAGTCTCTGTTCTCATGCAGGAAGATGGGCATTATGCAACAGAGTTCATGGTGGTTCAATTCACTGTCCGGCAGAGGAATACCGTGAACTGGAGTGAATTGTGCCTGTGGATGACAGAGTCCCGCCCATCTGGAGGGTCAAGGGAGGTCAGGCGAGCAGTAGGAGAGGGGGGAGGGTATCTGCCATGTCTTTTAGGGAGGCAAACTTGATGGGGTTATGACAACTGGTGGCGTGTTGCAGGTAAAGGCAGTTAGACTTCTGACACAAAGAACATGAAGGATTGAGCACTGACCCGCACAAGGGGCCCAGTGGAAAGCGGGTTTGGAGATGGCTGGGCCATGCATCTTGATACCCATGGCCCAGTGCCCAGGGAGTGGCTGTGGCTGTGGGCCTGGGACATGGGAGCTGGAGCTGGGCTCACCACGCTCGTTTAGAGGACTCTGTGAAGGTCAGAGCAGAAGCGATGGTGTCTGGTTAGATGCTGTTTCTAAGGAAGGAGATAAAATGGGCCAAGGACTGCTCTCTGAGAGGAGCCACAGCAAGCCGAGAAAGGGGCTGAGAATAGAGGAGGCGGGTAGAGTGTGCACAACATGAATGTTGTGAAAGAGGAGAAGAAAGGACTGGCAGAAGAAAGTGTCAGCTGCTGCCAAGAGATCTTGTAAGATAAGAACCAAGACTCGACTTTGGATTTGTTAAGTGAGTCACCGGTGGCCTTGATAGGCGTGGGCTAGGTGGAGACAGGGTAAGACTAGAGCAGGTGAGGAAGGCATAGTGGAGAGGAAGCAGGGTTGGAAAGGCCTTTTCTGAATGAAGAAGGAAAGGGGAGGGATGGGGCACGCTCTTAGAAAAGGCTCTGTAGGTAAGAGAAACTTGAGTGCTTGTGCTGAGTTAGAGAGGGGCAACAATGAACAAACGAGTAAAAGAATGAATGAACAAAAATAGGCCTAAGAAACTAACTGATGGAGGAGAGTATAGGAACTGGCTGTAGGCCATAGGACTCAAGGCACTCACGGAGGAGGTCCTGACTGAGAGGCTGGGCCCCATCCATTGGAGAGGGCAGGGAGACCCTGAGAAGGACTGGACAGAAATAGGTAAAACTCACACTGGATGACCTCCATCCCCACAGCATTGGGCACATTGAGGCTGTCTGCAGAGAGTGGCCATGAGAATGGCAAGATGATAAAAGAATTTGGGGAGCTACCAGGTGATAAGAAGACAGAGAGAGCTGGGAAGCAAGGGCCCACGGGGTATTGGAAACCATTTTCATTGGCCAAACTACTTTATCTGTCTGTATATCATTTCACTATCATCAGAGTCCAGAGAGAGAAGTTTCTTTATTCCTGGTGTGCAGACAATTAAAAAAAAAACTGAGGCTGGGAATGTGGCTTAGTGGTAGAGTGCTTGCCTAGCATGCACTAGACCCTGGGTTCCATTCCTCAGTACCACATATACAGAAAAAGCCAGAAGTGGAGCTGTGGCTCAAGTGGTAGAGTGCTAGCCTTGAGCAAAAACAAGCCAGGGACAGTGCCCCAGGCCCTGAGTTCAAGCCCCAGGACTGGCAAAAAAACAAAAACAAAAAACAACCTCTCCCAGACAAGTGGTTCTGAACAGGCATTTCTGTGAGGTCCCTGGGATTTTGTTCATCAAGCTGGACTCGGCTGGTCTGGTTTCCAGATCACAAATGGTGTCCAGATTCCTACACATGCCTTTTATGCTTCGGAGGCACTCCAGAACAGGTCCTGCCTCTAGCAATGACAGAGAGTAAGACCACAGGTACACCCACATCCCAACAAAACCAACTTCAAGACACCTGCTAACATCCTATTGGCCAAAGCTAGTCACATGGTCAACCCCTACTGCAAACCTCAGAACATGTGCTCCTGCCATTGTGGGACCATGGCAAGGTGTGGACCTATCATAGAGCTACTGGGAAGTGAAGAGTTGGCATCAGTAATCCCATCCATGAAATCCTGTCACCTCCATCTCTGGTTAGTCTCCCACAACCACCTGTGGCCCCCTTTTTATCCAAGCTTGTTTCCTCTACCTAGAATGCTCTCCCCACCCCACCCCCACTCAGCACAAGGCAGGCTCCTTTTTATCCTCTAACAAAAGAGAACTTAAACATCATCCCTTGTGAGAGGCTAGGACTTACCCAGAGAAGGAATGAAATCGGGTCTGGGGAACATGTCACCTTGTTCCTGTCACCACCATTGGGGTCATAGAGAATAAAACTCTCCATCCCCTGAAGAAACCAGCCACCAAAATTGGATGGAGGGCTGGGGATATAGCCTAGTGGCAAGAGTGCCTGCCTCGGATACACGAGGCCCTAGGTTCGATTCCCCAGCACCACATATACAGAAAACGGCCAGAAGCGGCGCTGTGGCTCAAGTGGCAGAGTGCTAGCCTTGAGCGGGAAGAAGCCAGGGACAGTGCTCAGGCCCTGAGTCCAAGGCCCAGGACTGGCCAAAAAAAAAAAAAAAAAAATTGGATGGAGAATGGGGCCAAGCCCTCAAAGAAAGAAGTCTGGGAGTTAGAGAACAGAGAACACAGACAAAAAGAGACAAGGGAGACCGAGGACGACAGGGACCAAGGGGAGATGCACAGAATAAAACCTGGCAGATTCAGGTCAAGGAAGGCCCAGAAAGGACAGTGAGAAGAAGGGGTCACAGAGCAAGCAGCAGAGGCTGTAGCCGAGAAATGAGGCCTAGAGGGCCAGTCGGAGGGAGGACAAGTGAGGGAGTGAGCAAGGGAGCAGGCGCATCCTCCCACAAGTGCAGAGTTCGCAGCTTCTCCCCACCATCCCATTCCTCTGGCTGTCACCCACACACACAACAGAACCGGAAATCTAATTTGGCCTTTGTCAGCTCAGTAAATGGTGTTCGTTAGGGGTGATTCCCTGTAAATAGACGAAAATTCTAAATTGGAAACCCACATTGGCCACCGGGGACTCGTTCTCCTGAACTCCGGGCCCTAGTACACAGCAGCCGGCGGTCATTTTTCCAGCACTAATGCCAGTAACAAATGGGATGGCACCAGACTGCTTAGGCAGCAGCTCCCAACAACCAACACCACTGGCTCCAGAGATCTAATAAGCCCAGGCCTGGCCCCTGGTCATGGCCGCAACAGGGAACTAACTAGGCCCCAGGAGGACTGACTCCAGGAAGTAATTACTGGAGCAGAGATGGGAGAGGCTTAGGGTTCAACAAGATTGTTCCTGCCCTCATTTCCTGGGGTGTGGCAACAACCTCCCCAAGGCCCCTTGCTATTGAGTCCAGTCCTTGTGAGAAAGAAGTTCCCAACATTAGAAGGACCTTGTCTCTTCTCTGCTCAAAAGTCTATGTAGCCTCTCAGTCTGGCATCACCTTGGAGTCTGCCCACTCCTAGTTAGTCACAGTGGTGGAGAGCACTTGACCCAAACTCGCATCTCTCTTACACTGAAAAATCATCCCTCAAATGATCTTTCCAAGCTAAGCAATGGTGGCTCACAGCTGTAATCCTAGCTACTCAGGAAGCTGAGATCTGAGGACCACAGTTCCAAGCCAGCCCATGAAGGAAGATCTGTAAGACTCTTATCTCCAAAAGCTGGAAGTGAATGTATGGCTCAAGAGGTAGAGCATCGGGCTGAGGATATGGCCTAGTGGCAAGAGTGCCTGCCTCATATACATGAGGCCCTGGGTTCGATTCCCCAGCACCACATATACAGAAAATGGCCAGAAGTGGCGCTGTGGCTCAAGTGGCAGAGTGCTAGCCTTGAGCAAAAAGAAGCCAGGGACAGTGCTCAGGCCCTGAGTCGAAGCCCCAGGACTGGCCAAAAAAAAAAAAAAAAAGAGGTAGAGCATCAGCCCTAACTGATAAGCTAAGAGACATTGGCCAGGCCCTGACTTTAAGCCCCAGTACTGGCACATGTGCACATGTACACACACACACACACACACACACACACACACACGCACTGTCATTCCATGTGTCTTTCTTCTTCTTCCCCCAGGACAGAAGTAGACTTTCCAGAGGCTGAGAGCTTGCCTGGTTGTGTGGAAAGTTTATCTCAGAATCTATGCAAGAGACCTAGCATCCCAGGGCCATCCTTCTACCATAGGATGGGACTCAGCTTTCTGTGGTTCGGTCGGAGATGCTAGGACATCTTTAGGGGACTGGTGGACTTGTGGTCCCATTGCCCCTATTGCTGGTGACCACCTACTTTTATGTCCCCCCTCCCCATCTCACTTGTCTACTCCCTCCTTCCTACTTTCTGGTCACCTCACACAAACCACCTGCATTCAGTCCTTGTCTCAAGCTCCTCTCCCAGTGTTTTTCAAACTGTATTCCTTGGAACCCCAGGGCACCTTAGGACATGTCTGATCCTTCTCCCACTCTCATTTAGCTTGATTTGTTTTACTTATTTTAGGGAAGAAGGACTTACTTTGGCTTATAGTTTCAGAGGCTTTGGTCCATAACACCCAGGAGAGGATGATGAAGAAGAGCAGCTTATATCATGGTGGCCAGGAAGGAAGAGAAAGGGGGGGAGGGAGAGAGAGAGAGAGAGAGAGAGAGAGAGAGAGAGAGAATTAGTTAGTGAGAGAGAGCATATGCCTAGCTTGCCATTTGCCATTTATTTTAATGTTCTGTCATCACCATCTTGAAATTTTTAATAAATTTTGAACAAGGAGCTCCATATTTGCATTTTGCCTTGTGCCCTGCACAATTTGCACATGGCCTACATAGCTGGCCTTGCTCTGAAATCCCAGTGCTTTGTACTAAGCCTGTATGTGGTAGATGCACAGTGGATATTGAAGTAAATTGAACTGGATCTAATCTAAGAGCCAGGCCTCTGCCCGCCCCTCTGCTCTCCAGCTCATGGTTCCTCTGCTTCCCTCCTGACCTAGGTCTTAAAAGCCATCATTACACAAAGGAGAAGATCGAGGAGAGTGGGGGAGGAGAGAGACGAGGGCAATGCTCTTTATTCCCAATGGTCTCCAAGCCCCCTCAACTACCCATATCCTCTATGGGATTGGGGGAGGGGCTCCCCATAGTCGCTTCCCATGGGGAAACCGTGTGATTTCATCTTAAAATGCCACTGCACAGGTTTCATGATGTTTAAAAAGGCTCTGTCTGAGATGGCTGGAAATTGCCCTGGCTCTAAACCCGATCGCAGAGAGCAGCCTTCCTCAGAGAGGAGGTTACGGGAGCCAGAGCACTACAAAGATTCGAGGTCAGCAGAGGACCTGGAGGATCCAAAGTGAACAGATCTTAGACAAGACACAGCTCTAGATGTGGAAGGTTTGGCCCGGAGATGAGATCGAAAGGAGGGGAGGGGGATGGAGAAGACTGTTCTTAATTGGAAAAAAAAAAATTTAAGACAAGCCCCAGGAAAAGAGAGCATGCATGGAGCATGGCTCCTCTCTCTTCTGTTTTCCACTGTGAAAAGGAGAAGGTGCAGAGACTCTGAGTACAGACAAAGAAGACCGGAGGCCTTTCCAGGGATTTGCAAAAAGCAATCAGAGATAAGGCTCTTTCATGGGGCAGTTAAGGTGGCAGGACGGAAAGGCACGGGGCTTAAACATCTTGTCTAGCTGACCCCAGGTCTCGGGGGGCTCCGACAAGCCTCAGAGAAGCCAAAATTAAATTGCTTGGAGAAGGAGAGAAGAGTCAGAGTAAAATTAAGCTTAATTATTAGCAGTTAAGGGCTAATGAGGGTGCCTGATTTACCTGAGTGTTTGGCTATTTCTATATCTTGCTCTAAATTGCCTATCACTTTTTATCTGTACTCATTAGATTAGTTAGTTGTTAGGCTTTTGTTATTTAATAAATTCTATTACACACACACACACACACACACACACACACACACACACACACACACCACACCACCATGGCTACGTTTTTGTGTTGTTTCTGTAGTGCACAGACTCAACATTAAATGCCTGTAATTATCCACCACCACGAAGAGGTTTTTCACTCAGGGTGACTCTAGCCCAGACCCCAAAGTCCACCTGGTGGCAGCTAGCCAGATTACATGCAAAATCAAGATATGCAAAACCATGCCTGGAGAAACAAATCAACTTCAAATGCCCCCATGGACAAGAAAGGCAAAAAGCAACAGAGGGGAAGAGACAGGAGAGACCAGATGGCACGGGGTGTGGTATGGGGCTCCCTGGGACGGGGAGCATCGGGTGGTCATCAGGAATGACTGTTTGGTGTTAGGTCCTGAGGGGATTCTGACAGGCCCAAGAGATTCCAACACCCTGAGTGGGAGGGCCCAGCCAGTGCCGGAAGGAAGAGGGCAGCAATGGGACCTCAGGCCTGCATGGGAATCAAATTTCTGGAAAGTTGGTTGAGTAATAGAAGGACAGAGAAATCTCCCAGAACAGTATCCTGAAATGGCAGCCTGAGAAAAGCCAAAGGGAGGTAGAGGCAGAAAAGAAACAAGTGCTCAGGCTATGTATTAGTGGCTCACACCCGTAATCCTAGCTATTCAGTTGGCTGATATCTGAGGATCCAGTTTGAAGCAGCAGGAAAGTCCCTGAGATCTTTATCACTAGTTAACCACCCCCCCCCAAAAAAAAAAAAAAACCATAAGTGGACCTGTGGCTCAAATGTGTCAGCCCTGAGCAAAAAAGCTCAGGGACTGTGCCCAGGCCCCTAACTCAGATCCCAAGATCAGCACACGTGCACACATACACTTCCACTGACTTCAATCATTCAGAAACATGTGTCGGGCTTGGTGTGGATGAGCAGGAGGGAGAACCAGAGGCCATTGGAGGTGAGAACCTCTAATACTATGCGTGTCACAGTGGAATCCACAGCACTCAGCTCCTCCTGCTCCTCCCCTCATCCAATAGCCAATTCAGACCCAACTCCCTGCCAGCTCCCACCAAGAGTTAGTTCCAGGCATCTTGGAAACAGTCTCCTGGGCAGAAGCACTTAATGCCGGAGACCTCATCTCCGTCCACTGGCTCATGAGGCAGAAACCCTCATGTTGGCTTTGTGAGTCTAGCAGCATGGGAGCAACCAGGGATGGTAGGGACATTACAGGGGCAGCCCTAGATGCAGCTGATCCAGGAGAAGGTCTTTCCTGACACCCAGCATGCCACCTGTCAGGGACAGGGCCCTTGGCACCAGAGACCCCACAGAGTACACCAAAAACATCAACATACGTTAAGGCCAAGTCAAGCAAGCTCGTGGGAGGGCAGCCTCTTCTGGCCTCCAGGTGCCCCTGTCTGCATGGACCTCAGAGTCCTTGACTCCCAAGCAAGCAGGACCTATCAGAGGCCATCCCCAAGCCACAACAGCTGCCACCATCTTGAGTCACAGCCCTTTGGACCTTTTCCCATCTTTAGGGCAGGGTCTAGGTCTATGCTTCTCAGAGGATGGGGTACCTGGCGCTGTGGACCTCTGGCCATTGGCTATACCCTGCCCCAGAGACCCTAGGGCCAGTGGCAGGGAAGATGGGTAGGGCTAACACAACAGGCCCCAGCCAGCATGAAGAACCCTGTACTGACCTTACCTCACAACTCCAAGGCAGATTATCAGAACATCCCAAGATAGTGGGTGTCTCCCAAAAGAAAAAGAAAAGAAACTGTGAGGGAACAGGGGATCAAAGACACTCAAAGAGAAGATTCCTGAGAACAGAGGCCTGAGGCAGGAGGCTAAGCCCCCAAGACTGAGGCAGAGGTGGCTTGCTGAGGAGGAGTCCACAGGAATGTTCTAGAAGATGGCAGGCTGAGGAATGAGTCAGTTCTCGTTGCTCTGAATAATTCACAGGGCAGCCGGATGGCACATGCTTCCTCTGAGCCACACAGCAGGAACTCCAGCCTCCTCCTTCTCTGCTCCCTGCCAGTCACCCAGGAAACCAACTCCTGGAGGGCCACAGGGGATATGGCTCTGGATCAGAGGGTGGGATGGAAGGGAAAGGAGTCAGGAGGTCTGGTCAAGAGTCAGCTCTGCCAGTCACTGCCAGATTGGAAGGCAGAAAAAGAGGAGGCTGGGACCCCAGGGAGCCGCCTCTCCCCCTTGGAAACATCCAGAGATGCTACAAGTTAAATCCTAAAGGAACAGAAGCTGGAAGTGCTGGCAGGGTAACTCAAGAAGAAGAGCGATGGCGATGGCGAGGGTGCCTCCAGCGGCAGGGAAGGGGCAAAGGCGGGCACGGGGCCACGGGACAGTGTCATGTCCATGTTCTCCCCAGGCTTTGTGCCTGGCTTCCTCCTGGGCCCAGCTCTCTCTGTGTGTCTGTGTGTGTGCATGCGTGCATATGTGCATGTGTGCATATGCACGTGTATGTACGTGTGTGTGTGTGTGTGTGTGGAAATCAGTGACCTCTGGAGCTTGCAGAGCAGTGTGCAAAGTAGCTGCTTGCCCTGCTCATCTCTGGAACATACCCAGCATCCCGCTCAGCCTTTCAATAACCAGAACAAGCACTCTGGCTGGGGGATGCCAGTGCCTCCTCTGTCTCATCCTTTCTAACTACCTTCCCCGTGGGCACCTGGCCTCAGGTCCCTGCCTGCCACCTGGCTTCCCTGTTCTCCTAACACTCCAGGACCCTTGCTTGTCCCTGCTTGTGTGAGCCAGCTCTCTGTTGGCACAACAGGATACCTAAGAGTGTACAGAGGAAGGAAGGTTTTATTCTGGCTCACAGTTTCAGAGCGTTCGGTCCATGGTCCCTTGGCCACACAGCTTTGGGCCAGTGGCCAGGCAGCACATCATGGAACACATGACACAGAAAGCTGATCGCCTCATGGTGGCCAAGAAGCAAAGTGAGAGGAAGAGGTGGGGCCAGGATCCCAATAACACCTTCAAGGGCACGCCTCCAGTGACCTGGTTCCTCCTACTCAGCCCTGCCTCCTCAAGGCCCCACCTTGCCCCTATAGTCTCAGTAGCCCTGCCCTGGTTCATACAAGGCCCCCATGTGCCCTCTCATTTTTCAGCTTGCTTCCCAAGGCTGAGGGCATTCACATTCACCTCACATAGCAGACAATGCAAAATCAAATCACCAGAACCCTCTACAGCCTGGACAAGACTGGTGGTGTCATGAGAGAGTAAGCCTTTTCTGATAATTGAGCTGAGGTCCAGCTCCTCATGCATTTGAAAACACACCTAAGTGGCTTCACTTCTCCAAACCTTGGTTTCCTCCTCTATAAAATAGGGAGAGCCCTACCTCGGAGGGTTAAGTAAACTCAGAGCATATCAAGGGCTCCTAACAAGATATTACTGTTGTCACTGAATGTCTATATAACATTTCATTATCTATAACATACATATATGCATTTCCATATTGCCTTAGCGTATGTTCCATTGCTACAACCAAACCCTTAAGGCAGGCTACCTCTATAAAGAAAGGATGCTTACTTAGCTGACAGGAGACTAAAGATTCAAACAGGATGGTGCTGGCTCTAGCTTAGCTGTATCTTGTCACACTGGTGGCAGTGGTAGTAGAAGGAAGCAAGGAGGAAATAAAACACATTCTGAAGTAGAAAGCCAGAGAGTGATTGAGTGGCTGTCTTGCTCCTAAGGCTCAACTTTCTTAAAAACACATTTGATCCTTCCTGAGGTTATGCCCCCAATGATTTAAAGTCCTCTCACCAGGCCCCACCACTAACAGGTCCCACCACCGCCTTCGCTGCCACTGAAGACCAAGATTCCAACACATGAACTTTGTTTTTTGGTTTGGTCTTTTGAAGCAGGGTCTTGCTATGCAGCCCAGATTGGGTTTGAGCTTACAGTCCTCCTGCCTCAGCCTCCCTAGTGCTGAGATGAGATGACAAAATTGCAACTACACTCCGCATCCAAAACATGAACTTTGGGGGCATACACGCCAGCCATACTCAAGCCATAACACACATATTGGTCCTTCTTCATGAGACACAGATGCTATTTTCTGACCAGCTCAGCTGCAGAGTTCCATTTGTCAAAAAGCCTAAAGCACTAGAAGCTTCATTCAATTATCAAATGATGATTATTGTCTGAGCAAGCCTTCATTTTTATTCAAATCTTTTGATCAAACGTGATTATTTTATTGAGCCACTCAATTATATAATTATATAAGGTTGCATTTTCAGTCCTTGATTCAGAGAGTGACTTTAGACTTGAAAAGGTGCTATAAAAAATAATCATTGCAGGAAGTGGTACTCTGGCTCAAAGTGGTAGAGTGCTAGCCTTGAGATGAAGAACTCAGGGACAGTGCCCAGGCCCAGAGTTCAAGCCCCATGACTGACAAAAAAATATATATATGTATATATGTATATATATACACACATATATATAATTGCAACTGGGCACTGGTAGCTCACACCTGTAATCCTAGCTACTTTGAAGCCTGAGATCTGAGGATCATGGTTCAAAGCCAACCAGAGCAGGAACGTTCATGAAGCTCTTATCTCCAATTAACCACCCATAGAAACGGGAAGTGGTTCTGTGGCTCAAAGTGGTACAGCACTAGCTTTGAGCAGAAAAAGCTCAAGTACAGTGCCCAGGAATTTCCTGGCCAGCCAAAGCCTCCTGTTTCTAATGAAGCTGGAGGAAAACATGGCTACCAGGGGCTCCAAATCAAGGTGGCGGTTGTGGCCAGAGAGGAGAATCCGCCGAGAGAGGCGGCCAGGGGACCCAAGAGAGTTGCCAGGCAGAGGAGGCAACATAGAGTTGCTCTAGCCTTGGTCCTGGGATCTACAATAGCTCTGGGATGCCATCAGACTGTGTGTCCTGATCCTTGAGTGGGAAAATCTGCTGCCTGCTGTATCAGTTAGGGTCTCAGCAGGAAGCAGATGGCATACTCCAACTGGGTGATTTAAGGAGTTTGTGTGAGGTCTATTAACAAAGGTGTGAGCAAACTGTACAGAACCACCGAACAGGGGGTGTGCAGAGGGGACTGTGTTAACATGTCAGAGCTGAAGGAACCAGGGGAATTGCATAGAAGGGCAATGGACAGAGACCTTTGCTCAGTCAGCTGGACAGGGCGAACAAAGGAAATGCTCCCTCTTTGCCCTCCTCCCTCCTTCCACTCTCCTGCTGGGCTCCCCACTGGCTGAACCCAACAAGAAGCCAGACGGCCAAGCAGCCTGTCCCAGGTTCCCTCCAGGGCAACAGGGCAGAGGGAACAGAGCAGGCCAACAAGGCAAAGGGTGAGCCTGGAGTGGTGCACACAACATGTGATGGCAATCCCACCAACACTCTTCCTGTGGAAGGAACCTTAGACTCAGACTTGCATGGGGGTGGGGGGGTGGTACAGGGGATAGAAGGCTCAGCCGTCCACAGCGTGTTTCTGGGTGTGGAAGGGGGAGGTGCGCAATGGAGGACGGGAGACACTTCGCACTGCACCACAGGCACCCCCTCTCCTCTCCTCTCTGGTGGCCTAGTGGCAGCTCTCCAGGATAGAAAGTAGTGGTGTTAGTTCGGGTGCCGGTGGCTCATGCCTGTAATCCTAGTTACTCAGGAGGCTGAGATCTGAGAATCACAGTTCAAAGCCAGCCCAGGCAGGAAAGTCCATGCGACACTTATCTCCAATTAACTGTCAGAAAACCCAGAAGTGAAGCTGTGCTTCAAAGTGGTAGAGCGCTAGCCTTGAACAAAAGAGTTCAGGGATAGTCCCCAGGTCCTGAGTTCAAGCCCCATGACTGGCCAAAAAAAAAATATTTTTAAGGTGAGAATCAGCTTCTGTGATTAGGAAGTGAGGTAGGAGTCTGGGGGGAGAGAGAGAATACCCTGCAGGGAGCCAGGACCGCAGGGCTCCGGGGACAGCCTGATAAGACAGGCAAGTGGACCAGGGCCCACCCTCCACTGACCCCTGCCCTCCCTCTACTCCTATCAAGCACTGTTGTGTCAAAGGTGCTGATAGATCCCTGGGAAAGATAGATGGAGTAATCAGGGTAAATGAAATTAACATGCACAGGGTAATCAACACTCATTAAGCCAATTTAGTCAAGTGATGACCTCAGTCAGCTTTTATTTAATCATATACTTAAATGTCAAATCAATATGCAAATCTTACCCAGGCCTTTTCCAATTATAACCCATTAAAACTTTCAAGTAAATCAATGCAGCCAGA
Source organism: Perognathus longimembris pacificus (assembly GCF_023159225.1). Lineage (NCBI taxonomy): Eukaryota > Metazoa > Chordata > Mammalia > Rodentia > Heteromyidae > Perognathus > Perognathus longimembris. The sequence continues at coordinate 23,271,737 of NC_063167.1, read as the reverse complement.
CAGGGTGGGCAGGTGAGGCAGAGGGAGACAAGCAGGGCCCCCAGAGACTTGGACAGCGGGGCTATGTCATCTACCACACTCACCACACACCTACTCCTAGGATCCTTATCCTGGCCTCACCCTTTGACACAAGCTAAGTCTTCCCGTGTCCTTCTTCCCTATCGTCCTTCCAATGACGTCCCCACCATTGGCCTTCAGGAAGGGCATGATGGTACACACCTGTAATCCCAGCTAATGAGAGGCAGAGATAGGACGATCAAAGTTCCAGGCCATCCTAGGCAAAAGTTAGTGAGATCGCATCTGAAAAACAAGGAAGACACAGTGGTACACGTCTGTAATTCTACTTGAGGTAGAGGCAGGAAGATCAAAGTTTAAGGGTGACCCAGGCAAGAGCATAAAACATTATCTGACCACGCTGCCCACTCCTCTGGAGCCGGGCTGATGCTTCCATGTCTCGAAGGCTGGGTCCCCTCCACTGAATGTCTCGAACCACAGGAAAAGCACTCAAGTCAGGCCAGTCTTTGCCTCTTGGCCTCCCATCTGCCTCTGAGGCTGGCAGATGTGGAACATCAGGAAGGCAAGGCTCAGACAGACAGAAAGGAAGAGGAAGAGGGAATAAATGGCTAGCCAGTGCCAGACACGATGATGCCATGTGCGGAGCAGGTCCTGGGTTGCCCTACCGTACCCCCGCTCTGCGGATGAAATAGGGGGCGGGAGCAGAGAAGGGTGTGTGTGTGTGTCCTTTACTTTGCACAGTGAGTGAATGATGGATTTGGGAATGGAATGCAGGTCTTTCTGAGGCCAAGTCCGCCAAGCCCACTGTTCCTCCACACCCAGGAGAGCCCAGACCTGTCACGTGAGCCCTCTCCCTTGGGGACACACTACCTGCATGGGTGACACAGGCTGGGCTAGGGCCTAGATTCCTGCAGCCAAATAGGAAAGGCCCAGGGAAACAGCCTCCGAGCCCCTGCCTGGCCCTGGGGTGCCTGGGCCCCTGAGGCCTCTGGTTAGTGGAGGAGAAATGCAGATGTCTGAGAAACCTGGAAGGGTCCTGCCAGAGCAGGTAACCCAGGTAGGAGCGGAGCTGACTGACATGGGGAGGGGGGGAACCCCTGGGTAGATGCGCCATAATTGGCTTGCACATGGCACGGACAGGGGCGGGGGGAGCAGTTCCTGTAAAACAACCAGGAGTGTCGGCCACTGTTGCTGTGACAGAGCCAACTCTGGTGGCTTCGGTGGTTCTAGGGCCCCCTGTCTGCCACTCTAGCCATGCCCAAGGGGGTGTCAAGGGGGAGACCCCAGCTGTGTAGGGCAGAGATGGGAATCTACAAACCCACTTACAGGTGCCCTGAACCAAGGCTAGGATGACTGGATGTAGAAGGTGGACAGTCCTTCCCATGCCCCATCCTCTGTCCTTCCTTCAGTGACCGCCCCCCAATGGCATCTGGGAAGGGCATGATGGTACATTCCTGTAATCCCAGCTATTGAGAAGCAGAGACAGGATGATGGGGGTTCCAGGCCATCCTAGGCAAAAGTTAGTGAGATCCCACCTGAGAAACAAAGGCACAGGTGGCTAGAGTGCGGATGGAGGGTGAGGGGTCTTGACTTGCCTGGCCCATCCTCGGGGTCAGTATTAGAAGTCCATGATTAAAAAAAAAAAAAAAAGTCCATGATTCTGGAGCCCTCTCAGTTCTAGGCAAACCTAGATTCTGAGTCATCCTTGAGACACTCAGCCTGGGCTGCCCACAGGAGAGAAGAACAGACGTCCATCCTCCATCGACAGCCTGGGGCAGGATGAGGAGGCTTCTGGGAGTTCCACAGCTCAAAGGCAGAGGAGAGGAAAGGAAATCCCCGGATGGAGAGCCAGAAGATGGGTAGAGATGACTGACAGTCAGGGTCTGCTAGGGGTCACCATGATAGGAGCATTGGAGTCGATTATCTCATTTAATGCTGGCAGCAGCCCTCACAGGTGGCTCACCAGTCAGTCCACGCTGGGAAGCAAAAGCAAGAGGCACAGAGAAACTTGGCTGTGCTAAGCCCTGTGTGTCACAGCACAGAGAAACCAACCTTGGTCTGGCAGATGAGCCTCCTCCAGGCAAAGGCAGATCTGAAGAGGTGTTCTCCTGCAGAGATGCGAGCCCCTGCCCTGGGCTTCAAGGGGGATGTGGGGATGTCCCCGCCCACCCCTGGAGGAGCCCAGGAGAGGAGGGATGGCAGGTCTGAAGTGCATGGAGGAGCCCAGGAGAGGAGGGACTGCAGGTCTGAAGTGCGGGGAGGAGCCCAGGAGAGGAGGGACGGCAGGTCTGAGGGACCTGGAGGCGGCTCCCAGTGAGCCTGGATTTGGAACAGGAAATTGGCCAGAGCAGACCCACAGCCTGCAACGACTTGTCAAAGCTGAGTTGCCGGGCTGGGGATATGGCCTAGTGGCAAGCATGCCTGCCTCGGATACACGAGGCCCTGGGTTCGATTCCCCAGCACCACATATACAGAAAACGGCCAGAAGCGGCGCTGTGGCTCAAGTGGCAGAGTGCTAGCTTTGAGCGGGAAGAAGCCAGGGACAGTGCTCAGGCCCTGAGTCCAAGGCCCAGGACTGGCCAAAAAAAAAAAAAAAGCTGAGTTGCCAAGGCTTCCCAAAAGGCCAAAGGGACTGAATCATAACAGGAAAGAGCTTAAGCTACAGCTCCAAGCCCCCCAGAAGTCACATGCCAGAAGATTCAAGTTCCCAACACATCTTGGAGAAAAGAAGAGAGGGAGAATTACTCCTAATAAGCAAAAGTATCACCATTTGCAGAATGCAAATGTTTTCTAACCATCTCCCTCCTGGCCAGAGGCCGGGACATCAGTCCATGGGCACATGAAGAGAGATTAGCCAAGCGCCGGTGGCTCAAGCAAGCCTGTCATCCCAACTACTCAAGAGACTGAGATCTGAGAAGTGCAGTTCAAAGCCAACCCTGGGCAGCAGAAGTCCCGAGACTCATCTCCAATTCACCACCAAAAAGCCAGAAGTGGGGCTGTGTGGTTCAAGAGGTAGAGTGCCAGCCTTGAGCAAAAAAAAGCTAAGGGACAGCTTCCAGGCTGAGTCTCAGCGCCAGGACTGGCACTTAAAAATAACTAAATAAATATATATATGAAAAAAAGGAGAGGATGGAGGCCTGACCACTGGCACGTCCTACCCAAACCAGAATGGTGAGAGTCACCTCCTTTCAGTCACCTCTAGGGGGGTTGGAAGTGGGCTCTCGGCTTCACAGAACAAACAGTAAGACACAGGTGGATGGCAGCAGCCATGAAAGCCCAGTGACTCTGAGCCTGAAGCAGCCACGGAAGCCTTGCCTACAGCCAGGCACTGTCCCGGCCCTGGCACAAGCGTGGAGGAGGGAGGCAGGCAAGGACCCTGCTCTACTGATACATACAGTCTGGCAGAGAAAGAAGGCAGCTCTGAGCAAGTCCTTGGTGCCCCACCTGCTCTCAAGGAATTCACGGCTTGCATTTTAAATGCCTGTGCTCACTGATGACTCCGAATTTCTATCTCCAGCCCAGACCTCTCCAAGATTACCAGATGTGAGTTCTCAACTGCTGCCTTAACATCTACATTTGCATTTCTAACGAGCCTCTTAAAGGCCACCACGTCTTTGAGGAGAAATGAGTTCACACCTTCCTTCCCCCTCCCACAAACCTGTTTCTGCTCCTCCCCCAGCTTCCAGACGCATCTCAGGGTGCACGCATGGACACGCACACAAGCCAAACCGCTGCCAGTCCTTCTGGCCCTAATGTGAAAGTGGGAGGGAAAGAATCCAAAGTTGATCCCTTCTTCCAGGCTGAGCCACAACTGCCTTCTCTCCCTGCAACCACTGAACGTGCTTTCTCCCTGGCCTCCATCTCCCAGGACTCCCCCTCCACAGTCCAGTAGCCACACAAGATGCAGTGTCACACTCTAAATCAGGCCACTTCCTGTCCCAACTCAGGACCTTTGTACAACACATCCTACCAGGTCTCACTACCCTGAGAGGACAATCCTCAATCCTCCCAGTGCCCTGCACAAAAATGGTCAGGGAAGGTGGTGTGTGTGTGTGTGTGTGTGTGTGTGTGTGTGTGTGTCTACATGTGTATTTTCTCTTTTCCCTCTGGTCTCTTTTCATGGGTTAAGGGTAAGATAAAGCCATGGTAAGAAAAATGTGATGCATGTGTCCAGCATGTACTAATTTGTTTTTGTGTTGCAAGAAGAGTTGAACTGTTCTTTATAACAACAGCAAATGGAAGAAGTCTCACAGAACTTTCCTGTCCAGGCTGGCTTCAAACGATGATCATCAGAGCTCAGCCTCCTGAATCACTAGGACAGATGGGCACCCCCAGCACCTGCCTGAATTTGGTTTCTCTTGCACTCTCTTGCCTTCCAGTCCCACCAGCAGCCAGTACAATCCGCCTTCCCCTCTCCTCAAGGGGACTTGGGACTATCTCCTGGCCAGATCCAAGCCCACCATGTTCTCCTGTCTTCACTCTCTTTGGCACTACGCCCAGACACAGCTGGCCATCCATTTCCTCCCTGTTTCCTCTCTCCCTCTTCTCCATCACCTCAGTGAACTCTTCTTCCTCCAGCCACCCCATCAATGATAGGGCTCCCTAAGTTCAGCACCCAGCCTTCTTTTTTTCCTGCTTATTGTAAACACCCTCATCCACTTCCAATAATTCCTCTCTAATCCACTAGCACTGATTCTTTAACAGCTCCCGAGTCTATGCTCAGGTCCCAGATTAATAATTACAATTTGTCTTGGCTGAGCCACAACAAACCAACATCAAAGCGTGTCATTATCTTTTTGCTTAGCTGTACAGGCCTCCTACTCCAATTCAGTCCCTCAGTTCTGAAATGCTGCCATCACCCAAATCGCTTCCCTCTCCTTCTTCTGTGTTGTGTCATCTGCGGCTTCACTTTGTGGTCCAGCCTGCTTCATGCTCCTCCTTCTCCAGCCTCTGTCATGGGAAAGGTCTCCCAGGCTCGCCAACTCCAACCCATCCTCCAGGGTTTAACACTGGTGCAGATCTGACCGTGCCACTCTCCACCTTTGTACCCTGTACTGGCCTATTCATCACTTATTTCTGCCTAACAACCCCCTCCCAATCAACAGCTCCAAATGGCTGTCATTTGTCATTGTAGCTCACACGTGTATGGCTGGTGAGGGTTAGTAGGCCTTGGCTGAGGTCAGCATGTAAGCTGGGGGCTCAGTACTAGTCTAGGCCTCCTGGGCCTGACCCCTTCTTCTCCCTAGGACCAGGGGAAATGTATACGATCTCTGGAGACCTAGGCTCAGAATTCACACATGGTCGATTTGTATCACCCTGTGGTCCAAAGTAAGCCATGTGGCTGAACTAGTATGGAGGACCAGGAAAACACCCTGCGCCCTTGAGGAGGAGGATCTGCAGGATCACCTAACAATGGGGATGAGGCCGGACATGATCTGGAGCCATTCATGCAACTCAATCTAATAGCCGTCACTGTGCCTGCAAGGTCAAGTCTCAATTCCTTATCATGAAGAGGTGAGCTGGCCACTTTCCCAGCCTCCTCTCCGAGGCTCCATTCATTCTTCAACTTCCCATCCCCCCATACACACACTTCCTCCCATTCCCACAGCCCAGCTCTGCCTCTCCACCTGCTGTTCTTTGTTCCCCAAATCATCCTCCTCCCCTTCCCAGCACTGCCCAGCACTGTGACACTCGGGGTCCTCCTGGCTCTGGCTCAGCAAGCACTCCTCTTTCACGGAGCCTTCCAGGCCTACCTAGTGATTCCTAGTCTTTGCTCTGTCCCCATCTCACTACTTTATTTATAATACACCTAATTTGGCTTTTACCCCTGCACAAAGCAGTTTGCTCCCATGCATGTCAAACACATCAGGGCAATAGATTTGTTTATGTTGCCACTGCGGCAAGTTGCCACATGCTTTGTAGCCCAAAGCCATTTGTTCTCTTACAGTTCCAGAGGTCAGAATTCCCAAGTCAGTTTCAGGCTGGTCTCTTCCTGGAAGGTCTGTGTCCTTGCTCTGCTCAGCTTCTTCCCGGGGTGTGGCCCTTCCTCTGTCTTTAGAGATCAGGAGCATCACTGGCGTCTGCTCCCAGAACCTCCTTCCTCCACCTCCACCTCATAAGGAGCCCCGGATAGCCTTTGCATCCCAAGGTCCTGAGCCCGCCTTCCATACAAAGTGAGATGCCCAGGTTCTGAGGCTCAGAGGGAAGCCTCGGCCACCAGAACCATCATTCAGCCTGCCACCGGCATTTTCCCTGAATCTTCCAGCCTTTCCTCCACTTGACTTGGCTGCTGACATGTGACATCCTCGATGAATGCAACCGTGAACGAGTGAGGGAATGAATGCAGTGTCCAAGTGGCCATCAGAGAAGCCAAGGGTTCCGTTCCCAGCTGGCTGGCTGTGAGGTCAGCCACGAAAATGGAGGCTCCTGAACACCCCCTTTCTAACATTCACCACGACAGAGAATATTCTCTGTCATAAATAAGAGATCAAACCAAGCGGCTCTGAGGTGCTGGATCCAGGCTGCCCGGGCTAAAAAGGAAGCACCTCTTCTGTGGGGCCGCAGGGAGTGAGCGGCACACGTGTGCTACAGGAGCTTAGCCTCCTGCGCCTCACCTGACCCTGTGTACAGCGTGGTGCTGGCTCCATGTAAGCATCCCCCTGACCTCTCTGGGCTCAGCACATGAAGCCTGGTCCCCCCTCCCGAGGGGATGCCAGTCCATTCTTATCCTGAACATCTTCAGCATGCCCACCCCTTGGTCCAGCACTAACTTTGGGACACAGTGAAGCCCCCGTTCCTTGCCCTTGTCAGAGCTCTTCCCTCCAGAGCCCACCAAGCCCTGGAACCCCACAGCATCCTGTGAGAAGCACTTCGTGTGCTGGGGGGCTGTCCCCTGAGCTTCTGCTCACCACAGATCAGCACCTGCTATGGGGCTTCTATGACCCTCACCCTTGCTGGCAGAGCGGAACTGATGCTCGCTTATTCCACAAGCATTTCTCTGACCTATGTGGATGTCACCCTGGGTAAGATAACTCAGAAACAGCCCCATCCCCCAGGAGCCCACAGTAACTGGAAGCCATTCCCTCCTTGAGAAGGCGGGGGGGGGGGGTCCTCTGAGAAATTAAGGGCCAAAGTCTATTCCCAGCTCCAAACAGACTGTGCGACTGCCATTCCCCCACCATCAGTATGCGATGGGCAGTGGATGAAGCAGCATCTCCCATCGCCTCTACAGTCATCCCCATTTACAAAGGCCCTGGTTCACATAGCCCTTGGGAGCAAGAAGCAGGACTCCAGCCAAACTCCAATGTCTTCCCTTCTGATCCAGAGACAGAAAGGCAACAAGTGATTCAAGTATATGGACAAGAGCATCATTAAACTGGCCAATCTTTAAGCAACCCTTTGCTTGTTTGAGGCAGGGTCTCACTCCATAGCTCAGCCTGACTTCAATCTCTCCATTTTCCTGCCTTGGCTCTTGCATGCTGGGATTACAGGCATGTGCCAGGACAACTGGTGCTGTCGTTGACTGCTTGGTTAATCTGCGACAACACTGACAGGGAGCAGGCAAGCCACTGATCCGATGAACTCAGGGGAGAGGGGGGAAAAAGCTCAGTGATTGTGAGTTCCCATGAGATGTCTCAAGGGAGACAAGACTGCTCTGAAAGGGGGTTGCAGAGCCGCCCAAAACTTTAGAGATGGAAGAGTTCTGGGCTAAGGTAAGCATGCCTTCTGGAGCTATGCAGGTGTGGGTTTGAATTACGGATTTCTTGCCTGCTCCTTGTGTGACCTGGAGCATGGAGCCATCCATCTCAACCTCTCTTCTTCCTCTGTAACATGGCTTCTTGCAGTCTGTGAGGCTTAGAAGCCATCATACATGATTCATGATTCATGGCTCATGGTTCACCTCTAACCTGAGTGGGTTCTCGCAGGTTGTGAATTTCTTCCTTTCCAAACGTGGCCCATGTGGTATAAATAAACAGACAAGAGCTTGAGTCCAATGACGCTAGAGGGACATTAAGGTAGGGCGTGAGGTCGCATGCTGACAGGAGTTTCTGGGTCCCCGAGAATCTGTAGCTTGCTTGCATCTGCCTGAAATGCCCAGCTACGCTCAATGTTTCAATTCAAGGCTGAAAGGTATAACCAGGACCTCCAGCAACCAACCCCCTTAGCAAGTCAGGCAAACACTTGTAGGAAGACAGAGGCACACTTGAGAGCATCTGGAAGGTGGAGTTGGACAAGGGGGATGAAGATCAAAGCGAGAGAAGGCTTTAGTAAGATGTAGCATGAGAATTGCCAGTGTGGCTGTTCCACATCCCACGCGTCTCTTCCATTCCATTGCTGTATCCTGGGTTGCATTTTTTTTAAGTGAACTGCATAGGATAAGTAAAACCTTTCCAGGCCCCTGGACCATTCTAGCAAGTTATCAAGTCTGAGCCAGAGGTTAAGGGAAGACCCAGCTCATAGCCAGTCCATCAAGAAGCCAGCAGGCTGGGAACTTAGAAAACTTGTATCCAAAGTAGGTGGCCATCTTGTTAACCCAAGTTCTTTAACTTGTGGCATCTAATATTATGGCATCAGGATTGAATAGAATTGATGGATATCTGGTTGATGTCCAAAAAATTAAAATTAGTTATGGTGTTGGAAGACCCCACACATTTGGTATCAGAAGCCTTGAGAGTCAAAGCAGCTCAATGGATCATGGTCAACCTATGGAAAGGCCTGCCTTATAAAGCATGTCCACTTCTGGTCATTATAATGGAGGTGCTCACCTAGCCTTCCGCACACTCAGCAGGTGTAGGACAAGTGTTGGTTAGCCTGACATGCATCTACTTCTACTCCAGAGACAAGCAGGAGCAGTTAGCATAGGCTAGCAGGGACTGACCACGGTCTGATCTGGGGCCAGGCAATTGAGGAGGGTTCTACGTGAGGACAAGAAGAATGGGGTCACGGTGGTGGGCAGGCTGCTGGAGCATGCTGGTGACACTGCAAGGCAAGTGGCAGGCTGGCCAACCCTGACACTCAGACAGGAAGGTCAGCATATGGAGAGGCCAGTGAACCAGATCACATGCATGTCCACGGGGCAAGACCGCAGTGTGGCAGAGCACAGCTGGCGCCCAGCACAGTGGAAGCCAAAGTCGATGTTTCTCAACGTCAGGTCTGCAGGACCGCGCTGGCGTAAGACGTTAGCGAGGCGGTCAGCTGACAGATCAGAATGACAGGGCCCAGGATGCCTATGAGTCCGTGAGCGGCATGGTGGAAGAGCTGCATATGGGAACGCCAGTTGGGGAGCGCTTGACAGGCTGTCTGTGGTCAGGTTGTCAGCAGACCTCAGCCTCTACACCCTGGAACCCCTCCAGGCATCATCAGAAGGTGCTGTGCCACTCCCTGAGAAGACACAGCTGTGAGGTACTGCCCTCCCTTCCAGAATGGGGAAGGAAAAGGGAAATGGAGTATAGTTTCTAGGGCTGCCATAACACAGCACCCCAGACTGGGTGGCTCAAAACGCAAATCTTTGTTTCTTACAGTTGCACAGGCTACAAGTCCAAGATCAGTGTGTCTGCCTGTCGGTTCCTTCCAAGGCCTTTCTCCGGCTGCCAGAGGAATGGCTCATTCCTGTCTTCTCTTTGAGGGCATCTGCGTCTTAATCCCTTATTTCAAAAATGCCAGTCATGTTGGATTAGAACACGCCCTGATGCCCTCATTTTACCTTAATTATCTCCTTTAAAACTCTATCTCCAAACACAGTCACTTCCTCGGTGACTGGGGAGGTGTTAGGATTTGGCAGGGTAAAACACAATTTTGTCCCTTATAGGTGATAATTATGGAAGTGAGATTAAGGAGTTCTTAGATGTCAGGACTGGGCAAGGAGACAGGTAGTCACTGCTTCTCCCCAGCCTCGTTTTCCTCATCTTTTCAGTGGGACTGAGCCCCATGCTAATCTCCTAGACTGCTGTGGGACTGCCTACATGACGTTCTCAGATGACATCAGAGACACCCAAGACAGAATCTGACTGGACTGAGTAAGTGCTCAGAAAAATGCAAGGGGAGCAAAACTCTGAATCAGGGGGCTACTGTAGCCTTTAGGCCACTGGAGGCTAGCTGGCAGTGAAATGATGAAGTGGTGGGCATTCAATTTTAGGACCCCTTCCCTAGCTCCAAGCCCCTATGTGTTGCTGGGAGGGGTTCTTACTTCACCATTTGCCTTCAGACTGAGAGTGCCCACTAGCACCTGCCTAGCAGAAGTCATGGGCTCTCTGCTGCCCTTCCATCATGTCTTGGCTCAGATGCCTCCTCCCAGTCAAATTGCAACCCTGGCCACTCCCTGTCCTGCATCCCAGCTTCATTGTTCTTCCCAGAACAAGTCATTTCTAACCTACTCTCTTGTTTTACTTCCCATCTCCCAGGATGACGGCTCCAAGCATACAATATGTTGTGTTCCCTAGCACCTGAAGGGGAAAAAGTACCTAAATTTAAAAAGTGTTTAAATAAGTACTTGCTAGACCTAGGCACCATGCCAGTAGTCCCAGCTACTGGGGAGAATGATCCTGGAGGACCTCCTACAGCCAGGAGTTTGAGACCCAGTCTGGGAAACAGTAAGATTCATCTGAGTTCAGGTACAGGCTGGTGTGGTATGACAGGGATGCAGTACGCTGAAGGAAGCCAGGGTCCTGGGGCCACCAGAGCTATGGGGAAGGGTTCCCATCCTCTTAAAGAGGACCAGGAAGCTATGTCTCCAACCCTGCCTAGTCTTCCTCAGGTCGGGCCAGCTGCTCTGGGAGTTGGGCAGGGAAAAGCTGCAGCCTGGGTGTAAAGCCCAAAGCTAGAGCAGCTGTGTCTGAAAAGCCAATCATCTCCCTGTGGCTTTGCCCACTTCTGGTTCACAGAACTGAAACACTTCATTTCATGGCTCTGGTTACCAGAGGACATCCCAGGATGGGAGGGGAGGGCCTGGGGTAAACCTCTATCCCTGACCCCTGACCTTGCTCTCAAATACAACTGTCCTAGTATCATGAGGGACCGGTCCCAGGACCTCCGCAGATACCAAAATCCATGGGTGCTCCAGGTTGGCTTTTCTATAAAACAACAGAGCATTTGTATTTAACCTGCACACAGTCTCCTGTATACTGTAAATCACCTCTGGATTATTTATACAACAGGCATGCTATGTAAATAGTTATTTTGCCATGTTGTTTATAGACTCATAACAAAGGGGGAAAGTCTGCACATGTCCATTACAGATGTACTTTTTTTCCCCTGAATGTTTTCAATCCACACTTGGCTGGATCCGAGGGTTCAGAACCTGCAGCTTTAGAGGCCACTGCTGTGCTTTTCTCTGGCGGTTGTCCAGTGTTAACTAGAGAGCTGTCCGTGGTGCTGAAACCTTCTCCTTGTCTCCTTCCTCACTGGTAGAATATATTAAGTACCTAACTACCCTACACTCACTTGTATGAGTCTCTCCTGTGGCCAGGGTCAACAGTGGGCACACACCAGATGTGTGCTGAGCAGTGCTGGGACATGGGCACCATGGGACACACCCACAAGAACATCTGTACACCTGCTCACACACACATGCGCAAACACCCACACGCCATCTACACATTTGTCTTTTCTTTTTTGGTACTGGGAATCGAACCCAGGACGTTGCACTTGCTAGGCAAGCACTTTGCCACTGAGCTACATCCCAGCCCCATCTACACATTTGAACTCACACATCAGTGAGGCATAGTGTTGCCCTGGCCCTCAGCCTGCCAGGAGCAGAGGAGAGCTTCCTGTCTGTGGGCAGGAGATGAATGAGAGAGCTGGGCCAACTGAAGCCACGTCCTTGTCAATTTGGTTTGTGTGGTTGCTGTGTGGCAGAGCTGAAGGACCAAAGTCATGGCTTAAAGCAAAGCCTGGCCCAGGACCATGAGGCTTCTGCAGCCTTTGGCCTGCTAGCCAAGATGACAATGGACTAGGGAAGAGGCTGGAGCTGGGCTGAGACTAGGCCAAAGCTGAGAAGGAACTGAGGTTGGAGCTGGAAATGGAGACAGGTGCAGTTGACTTGGGAGCTGAGGCAGGCTGATGTTGGCATGGGGCTGGCAGCTGACAGGGCCCTGTGCATATCTGGGGAGCAGACATAGCTCCTGAGGGCTTCTGGTTCCAGCCACAAAGATTTGGTTGTGACTGGTGTGGTGTCTGATGAATGACTTGTTCTTTTGTCTAATGAGGTGAAATGAAAAATGATAATCTGAGCCTGGAGTCTTCCCTGAAACACCCGTGGCAAAGGAATGGCCCCCGTCAGCTCCATCTTGTTATAGTTGTGGCAGACACACTCTGCCCTAAGCTACTGGGAGGAGACAGCTTGGACTATCCCACCCAGGACCATCTGTGGCTCAGATGTTGGCCCAGCATTTCTAGACCTCCCCATCAGTATCCATGAAGAAGTCCTCACCTCCTCATCCTGCCCCTGCCAAGACACATCCCTCTCCCCAGGAAGGGTCCTGCAAGGTAGGAACCCATGACGGGAGGGCAAGGACAGAATTGGGGTCAGAAAAAAGACTTCCATTTAACCCCACTTCCACCAGGCTGTAAACATCCCATTCAAAGGTAAATAAACTCCAACAAACCAGTAGTGTCTCTTCTAGCACATTCCTTAGCCTTCAGAGCTTAGTTTGTTCATCTGTAAATTAGGGTCAATACACATTACCTTTCCACTACACACACACACACACACACACACACACACACACACACACACACACACACACACCTGCTCCTGGACTGAAGCTGCATTCAGACCAGGAGCTTAGTTCTGTCCTCAGATTGGTCCTGTGGGTGAAAAGTCTTTTTCTAAAACACACAAGGTCTACTACAGCCAAGTTTAGAAGACATAGTACCAGAGTCTTACCTGGAAATAAACAGAATCCAGCCCGTACCAGTGCCATTTTCTGAGTAACATCTAAGCCTGGCTTGGAGTATAGGTGGGGAATCAGAGGTGAACAAAGCAGAGATGTATCTGGAATAGCATCCAAAGAGAAAGGAAGGACAACAGTAAGAAAGACCATCCATGGATCTTCCAGATACAATGTGGAGCACTTTGTAGGTGAGTCGGCTTTCTGCCACACTTAAGAAATAACCTGAGGGCTGGGGATATAGCCTAGTGGCAAGAGTGCCTGCCTCGGATACACGAGGCCCTAGGTTCGATTCCCCAGCACCACATATACAGAAAACGGCCAGAAGCGGCGCTGTGGCTCAAGTGGCAGAGTGCTAGCCTTGAGCGGGAAGAAGCCAGGGACAGTGCTCAGGCCCTGAGTCCAAGGCCCAGGACTGGCCAAAAAAAAAAAAAAAAGAAAGAAATAACCTGAAACAATAAACTCATAGGACAACAGGTTTACTGTTTGGCTTAGAGCTCCATGATCCAGAGGTGCCATTACTTTGGGAGCAAATAACAGAAGCCATTCATCACAAGCTGAAGATCACGAAAGAAAAGGAAGACAGGTCCACAACCCCATTTGAGAACACACACACACACACACACACACACACACACACACACACACACACATCCCCAATGACCTAAAGACCTTCCATTTGGCTCCACCCCCCCCCCAAAGGTTCTATCATTTCCCATTACTGCTACCCTGGGGACCAAGCTGTTAACACATAGGTCTTCCAGGATATTTATCCAAAGCACAGCACTGTTAAATGTGAGTTCAGATACACCTTTCCCAAACGCTGTTTGTTCTTTTTTTTGAAACTCACGAGAAACTGGACCTCCTGTATTTGTATTTGGTAGCTGTGGTATGATGGATCCGTGCATCTTGGCTAGCCATTGTCCAGTTCAAGTTCCCACTTACTGGCTGTGTGACCAGGAGGCAGTCCCTAAATGTCTCTGCTGTTCCCTCCAGTCAAAAGAGTTGTTTTGCTTTATCTGAGTGGTATCCATGAGGATGATTACCTTATAATTACTTGTCATATTGCACATGTATATTGCATGTAACCTTTCATTGTATGTGACATGATTCTAAATAATAAACACATTGAATTGAAATAGACATTGAGATAAAGCATGTAGCCATTCCCAAGCCAGGGTCCTCGCAGACAGTAAGTGCTCTGATTTTTAAAGGAGCATAGATAATCTGCTAGAAGTTCAAAACATTGTGGCAGTGCAGACTGGCAGAGCCCTGCCAGTTGGGAGAATCCCTGCAGACCTTCCAGAATAGGAGGATCCACATGTCATGAGAAGAGGGTGGATTCCCTCAGCAGAGCCCCACAGGGGATGTAAATGGCCGCAGTGGGATGGGAGCCTCCTCTACCACATATTTCCACCAAAGCAACAGTACCAAGTGACCATGATCTGCAACTGAATCGCACACACACACACACACACACACACACACACACACACACACACACAAACCCTCTCCTCTGTATAAGTTGAATACCTCAAGTATTTCATTACAGCAACAGAAAGCTGATGAACACAGGATCAGGAAACCCTCAGTGGGAAGTCAACATCATTCATTCACTTAACAGATATATGTGTGTATGTAACTGCACACAATCGCATTTTGAGGGACATAGACACAAACCAAAAAAGACCTCTAGGCCCATGCTGGTAGCTCACACTTGCAATCCTAGTACTTTAACAGACTGAGATCAGAAGTTTTGAGGTCTGAAGCCAACTTAGACCAAAAATAAAATTTCAAGACCCACTTCTTAACCAATAGCTGGGCAAAATGGCACATGCCTGTCATCCTAGCTACATGGGAAGTGGAGATGAAGAGGATCGTGATTCTAGAGCAGCCTAGAAAAGTCTATGAGACTCCATCTCAGTAGAAAGAAGCTGGCATGGTGGCATACATCTGTCACCCCAGCTGTGATAGGAATCAAAAAAAAAAAAAAAAGGTATGGTCCAGGTCCAGGAATTAAGACTCTATTTCATAAATAACAGTCTGAGCTAAGCACCAGTAACTCACATCTGTAATCCTAGCTACCCAGAAGGCTTAGATATGAGGATCATTGAAAGCTAACCTAGGAAGGGAAGTCCTAGAGATTCTTATCTCCAATTAACCCCTAAAAAGCCAGGAGTGGAGCTGTGGATCCAATGGTAAAGTAAACCATAAGCACAAAAGCTCAGTGACAGAGCTGGCACCAGTGGCTCATGCCTGTAACACTAGCTACTCAGGAGGCTGAGATCTGAGGCTCATGGTTCAAAGCCAGCCTGGGCAGGGAAGTCTATGAGACTCTTATCTCCAACTAACCACCAGAAAAACAGAAGTGGTGCTGTGATTCCAAGTGGTAGAGTGTCAGCATTGAGTGAAAAAGCTCAGGGACAAAGCCCAGGCCCTGAGTTCAAGCCACATGACTTGGTGGGGGGAGCTCAGTGACAGCACCCAGGCCCTGAGTTCAAGTCCCAGAACCAACACACACACACACACACACACACACACACACACACACACACACACGTCGGAAAAGGTCTCACTAAGAAGGTGATATTTCAGGTACTGGAGGGGAGGGGCCTATGGGACAGAACATTCTAGACAGAAACAGTAGCAAGTGCAAAGGCCCTGAAGAAAGAGTGCAGTTGGGCTTGGACAAGGAACAGCAAGGACCACCAGAGTAGGTAACACACAGCAGAACATGGAAGAGCAGCAGGAGATAGGGATGGGGAGATGTAGGAGGGTCAGATTGTGTAAGGTCTTCGAGGTCATGGTAAAGGCTAGGCTTTGGGAATGAAATGAGAAGTCAGTGAAGGATATTTCAGCCAAGAGACAAAACATGCTCAGAATTGTGGGTAATGGGATGGGACAGAGAGGGCGGGCCGAGGCAGGGAGACTGTGATGAGGTTACAAGAGTAACTCAGGCAAGGCCCTGCCTGCAATGAATGAGTGTGTCTTTGAAGCTTTAATGAACAGGAGAAAAGGTGTTGCAAGGGTTCCCCCCAGGCCTGGGTGCCTGGTATGGCTGACCTGCATGGGAAGCAGTTGAAGGCAGAGTTGGAGAGGTAAGTGGAGGCCAGCTTGGGAAATACCCTGCTAGCCACAGCCACAACGCAGCAGCTGGATGGAGTTGAGCCTACATGCACAGTGGCATCGCCTGCGAGGCCTCAGCAAAACATCGCTGCGCTCAGACCGTGCCTTTCAGAACCCTGGCCCTGGCCATCCTACAGCGGCTTGTTGAGGTGGGGCAGGGGATAAGGAGGGCTGGAGGTGGGGACACCAGCTGGGAAGCATGAATGGATGTGGCAGGTAGACAGCAAATGGTGAGGCCTGAGTGAAGGACAGGTGCCATAGAGAAAGAAGGGTCGCTGGGAAGGAGCCAGGCACCGCAGGCATCCTTGCTGAGACTGCCTGGCGTGTGAGAGATGGCAGGTCCACCCCCA